>NC_090858.1:12285000-12885000 GCF_024217435.2 Syngnathus scovelli
CAATGGTGGGGGGGAGAATGGATTTGATGTGCTCCATGACAAGCCGCTCAAAGCACTTCATGATGATGGGCGTCAGTGCCACGGGCCGGTAGTCATTGAAGCAGGACGGTGCAGGTTTCTTCGGCACAGGAACGATGGTAGCAGCCTTGAAACACGAGGGGACGATGGCCTGCTGCAGGGAAACGTTAAAGATGTCCGTGAAGACACCCGACAGCTGCCCAGCGCAGTCCTTCACCGCTCGACCCGGGATGTTGTCAGGGCCCGCCGCCTTACGGGTGTCAATAGCGGCAAGCGCCCTCCTCACTCCGTCGGCAGAGAGGCGCAGGGGCTGCTCGTGTGGGGGGGAGTGGTCTTCAGCGGGCAAGTGCTGTTCTGGGCGTCGAAGCGAGCAAAGAAGCGGTTTAGATGTTCAGCAGACGGACGTCGCCCTCACAGCTCCTCGGCCTGGGCTTGTAGTCCGTGATGGTCTGAATGCCCTGCCAAAGGCTACGTGCGTCTTTGCTGTCCTTGAAGTGGGTGGAGACCTTGCACGAAAACGCCTTTTTCGCTTCTTTGATGCCTCGGGACAGGTCGGCCCTCGCTGTCCTCAAACCAGGCTCATCCCCCGCTCTGAAAGCCTTGTCCCTGGCCCTCAGCAGTCTGAGGACAGCCCCTGTCAGCCACGGCTTCCAGTTCGCGCGAGTGACAACGGATTTTGAGCAAGTGGAGTATTTGGTGATTAACTGTCAAAGGCTTTACGGAAATCTACAAAGACTGCTCCTGTGATGTGGCCTTTATTAAGAGAAGTGCGTATATATTCTGTGAGTAGTAGCTCTGCAGATAGTGTAGAACGAGCTGATCGGAAGCCAAATTGTGAGTTGTTGAGAAGGTTGTTTGTTTCAAGATGTTCTATAAGTTGTTTTGACAGGATTTTTTTCTAAAAGTTTTGATATAGATGGGAGGATTGATATGGGACGGTAGTTGGTTAGGGTTGTTTGGTCGTCTGATTTAAATATAGGGGTAATTTTTGCTTTTTTCCACGCAGTCGAAAATATGGAATGTCTTATGCAAAGATTGATTAAATGGTTTTGTAAAAGTCTGTGTTTAGTTCATATATGTCGTTGTCCTTTGAGTTATTGAGTGAGCTGAGAGTACTGGATAACTCTGAGAGCGTGATCTTAGGGTGTTTTCACACTTGGTCCCTTTCAGACCTCGAAGCGAACTCAGATCGATGACTCAGCATTTTTTGCGCATATGTGAACGCGCCAACCGTACTCGGACCCCGTTAAAACGAACCGTACTGAGACCACCTCATACGGTTCGCTAAAAAGTCAACGGTACGGTTCACTTAATCTGTGCATTATGAACACAAAGCGCACTGGGTTCACTTCGCCTTTTTGCACTGTATTGTAACCTCCTTGGCTTGCCGTAGATTGGTCACGTGACAAAACAAACAAAACTGTAGAGAACAGAGAATCCAAAGTATGGCAGCAGCAAGTCGTGGTCGTGACCGTGGTTCTAATAGTAAACGTAGAGAAGCATGTGCCGTTCAAAGTTCTGCCACGGCACCTGGACGCGGCATAGTTTGGGGAGAAGACGAAACAGAATGTCTTTTGGAAATTTGGAACGACGACAGCATTAAATCACAACTATCTACGACCCACCGTAATGCGAAAGTATTTCAAGAATTTTCTGAGAGAATGAAAGCAGCCGGTTTTGCTAGAACTTCTATACAATGCAGAATAAAAGTGAAAAAACTAAAGTATTTAGCTACTCGAGATAAAATGCGAAGAAGTAGGGAGTCAGGGGATATCAAAAACTACCCAGAATGCAGTGCAGTGTGAGTGTGAGAGCTCTAGAGGACCTAGTGTGAACAGAAAGAGGACTGAGACCCCCTCAAGCCTGAATTGAACCAGAAAGAGAACTCGGTCCTCTTTGAAACACACTCACAATGTGAACACAAAAAGTACTGAGTTCGTTTCCTCTTGGGCCACTTTTTGGTCCACTTAAAGAGGTCTGAGTTTGGTTCTTTTAAAAGGGTCCAGGTGTGAAAACACCCTCAGAAAAAGTTAACTTGTCTGATGAGGGAGTTATAGGTGTGGGTGGAGACGTAGGATCAAAGTGTTTTGTCAGTTCTTTAGTAGAGGTGATGAAGTAATTATTAAATGCATTTGCGATCTGTTCCTGATCAGTAGTGAGTGTATTTTGTAAAGATATTTGTATGTTGTTGTTTGTATTTTCATGAGTTTGCCCAGTGATGGACTTTAGTGTCTGCCAGAGGATTTTGGGGTTCGTGGCGGCCTGAGTGATTTGCTTCTGGAAGTAAGTGGTTTTAGCCTTATTTATCTCTAAGGTGCATTTATTTCTAAGATGTGTGAGAGCTGTTTTATTTTCAATATATTTTTTTTTACCTATACAATTTCAGTGCAGTGGTTTTCTGTGCGATTAGATTGAGAATATCTGAGTTTATCCATGGTAATTTATTCTGTCGTAGACTGAGTTTTCTTGTAGTAGTGTGTTTTTTCCGTATGGCTTCTATACGATTCTGGAAATCTGCTAAGATTTGTTCTGGGTCGGTGAGTGCTAGTTGATTGCTCCAATCAACATTCTTTATTTCTGTTTCATACTGTGGTAGCTTAGATCTTGGTATATTTGAAATAGTGCACTGTTGATGATTTTTCCGAGGTTTCGGGTTTTTCCTAACTGTGTATATGTGAGAATGGTCTGATACGGCTACGTGGATGACTCCTGAGGTGCTATATTTTACAGGTTGATTGGTGAAGATGAGATCGAGAATAGAGCTGCGAGTGTGACATATTCTAGTTGGTTCTTTTATCAGTTGGTGGAGTCCTTATTTTTCAGCCATGCTTTTTAGAGGTTTGGATGATTTGTCTTTGTAGTTTAAGTTCAGGTCGCCAATTATGATATATTCCTTTGTTTTTATATTTTTTATAATATTGGATAGATTTTTAATATAATCTGTAGGGTTTGTGTTTGGCGGCCTGTAACTGGCAATAACTGTAATTGCATGTTGGTTGGTAAAGCTGATGACCAGTTGCATTGTTTCAGTTTCTGTTGTGATTGGGGTTACTGTGTGTGCATATGATTTATTTACTAGTAATAGAATACCACCGCCAGGTTTATTTGGCCGGTCTTCTGTGTAGTTGATAATTGTCTGAGATGAACGAGTCTGGTGTGATAGGAGAAAGCCACAATTCTGTAATGATGAGATGTGGTTTGCCTAGTTCAGTGAGTATTTTTATTTCATCAAGCTTTGATGTGATGCTTCTTGCATTAAGGTGGCATATTTTAAAACCTTTAATATTGCTTAATTGGGATATGGTTTGAATTTGTTTTATGTGATTCTTATTTTTTCGTTTTGTCATTTGTACGTTATTATGGGTGCTAGATTGGGTGCCGGTATCTGTTTGACTGGAATAGGATTGCGTGATGGGCTGGGAGCAAGCTCCAGAGGCATGTAGTTTTGGACTAGGGTTTAGTGGAATATTTATGAGGTTATTATGATTGCTTAATTGTGCCTGAGATCGATAACCGGTGGTGGATACTCGAAAAGAGGTGTGGACATGAATTTTTTGCAGTGGGAAAGTAGTGTGTGACAGTGGTGTTTTTTTCCTTTGGTGAAGGTGGGGGGGGGTGGAGTAAAAGGATCAGGTGTGAGGACTAGTGTGTGGGGGAGTGGGGGGGGGATCTTGGTTAGTCTGAGGGGAGGTGAACTGTTGTTGTGAGGGAGAAAATGGATCGGACTATCCTCGCGTCACGACTCATGGAGCCAGTCCAGGGTTTCCAGAGTGAGCTCCATGGAGAGGGAGAGCAGCCGTGCCCCCCGCTTGGTTGAGGTGTAAACCGTCCCTTGCAAAAAGATTGTGCTGTTTCCAGAAGGTTGTGAAGTTATTGGTATAGGGGATCTTGTTGGCAATCCAATGGGACTGGAGCCAGATGTGTAGATCCCGGATCCGACTGAACTGGGTGTCGGTGAGTCGTGGAGATGGAAAGGGGCCGGAGATAATGAAGGCCTTACCAGTTGCAGAAACAGTGGAGATGAGTGTGCGAAAATGTTGTGTGAGAGTCTCTGAGCGCTGGAGTTTGATGTCATTGGTCCCGATGTGTATGATGACAGTGGAGATCTGTGGACGGTGAGCTGTCAGTTGGGGGATGCGGGTGTTGATGTCGAGGACCTTGGCTCCGGAGAATGAGTGGGTCTCAGCTTTGGGGAGGGAAACGTGGTGTACCATTGAGGATCCAACCACCAGCACAGAGGGGACGCGGGTATGGGTAGGTGGACAGTTTGGTGCCGGCAGGGCTGCGGTCCGTGTCCAGTCAGATTGCTGGTGGCTCTGAGCGTGGTGTGGTGGGAGGGGTCGGGGAAGTGAGTGCTTGAAAAAGGGGTGACGGGGAGGGGGTGGGAGGAAAGGTGGTGGGTAGCGGGGGGTTGGGAGGAGAGCTGGTCGACAGTGAACTGGCCAGTGGCGTGTTAAGGCGTGTGGCAGAGAAGATGGTGGGTAGGGAGAAGAGCTGGTCTACAGTGAGCTGGCCAGTGGCTTGTTAGGGCACGTGGCAGAGAGGACGGTGGGTAGGGAGGGGTAGGGAGGAGAGCTGGCCTGCATTGAAATGGCCAGGAGTGTGGCTGGAATGGTGGTGGGTAGAAAAGGGTGGGGCGGGGGGTTGGGTATCGCCGTGTCTGCCTAGGAGGTGGGTTGTGGATGGTGGATGCTCTACCGGTTGTCCTGCCGTCAGCGGGCCAGGTTTTGGGGAAGGCTACAGTAGGGGGGGCGGGGTGATGGAGGTTGATGAGGGGAAGGGGAGAGTACTCTCGGTGCTTCCCAGGGGGGCTGTGGCAGGGGGCGTGGAAGGGGGGGCCGAAGAGGGAGGTGTGGGAGTAAGGGGGCGAGGTTGGAGGCGGATGGCAAGGGGGAAAGGGTGCCTGAAACAGCCCACAGCGACCAGTCTGTTCCAATAACTTCTCCCAGTTTGTGGGGGGAGAAGACCGCTTAGGGTTGGGGGTGTAGTGAAAGGCTATTGGTGGTTTGAGGGTGGAGGAGAAGGAGCTTCTTGGCTTCTTGGCCCTGGGTGAGTGGAGACAAGCATCCTGCTCTTCATCCTCAGTTTACCACCTTGAGGACAATCAAGGTTTGCATCCTTTTGGCTTGTATTACCTCCTTAGGAAACCCTGGGGGTTGGGGTGTCACTCTGACTGTCATATTGGACAAATGTGCAATACTGAAAGGATCTCAAAACCTCTGACACGCCTGAGCTCAGTGGCAGTGTGCACCACTTTCTTTGCGCCTTATTCTGTCGTATAGCCTTCATGCAGCAGAATGTGGTGAATGTCCTCTTGTCCGTTCCGTCTCATTCCAGGTGACTATGGGCGACGTGGCCAAAGGCAAGAACACGTTTGTGAAGAAGTGTGCGCAGTGCCACACTGTTGAGGAGGGCGGCAAGCACAAGGTTGGGCCCAACCTGTGGGGTCTCTTTGGCCGCAAGACGGGTCAGGCGCCGGGGTTCTCGTACACAGACGCCAACAAGAGCAAAGGTTGGTCTTTCTGTGCTGAATTGACAACTTTTAATGCCATAGGTCTACTGTCAACTATTACGAAACCATTAAAAAGTTAAGACTAAAATCAATTACACAATCTTCCTTACCTTTTGGTTGCATTGGATGTGGCTTCTTACAGCTGTAAAAAGTGACACCACTTCCCGTGTGTCGCTGTCTTCAAAGGCTGGCTATTTGTGTTGAAAATGGCCAACTTGTTGACATGATACCCAATTTCAATTTGTGTCAGGAATCGTGTGGGGAGAGGACACCTTGATGGTGTACCTGGAGAACCCCAAGAAATACATCCCAGGCACCAAGATGATCTTCGCCGGCATCAAGAAAAAGGGCGAGCGCCAGGACCTTATTGCTTACCTCAAATCGGCGACATCATGAAGGCCGCGAGTTTGTGTTTTATCCTATGCTCTTGATTCACATGCATCAACAAAAAAAAAATCATATGTTGAGTCATTTGTACAGATGCTAATGAGTAGGGAGAGAGACGCTTGTGTGATTTCTCGTTGGCACTCGTACATGTGGCCAACGCCTTATGTCGAAATATACATTTCAAAAGATTGAAATCATTTGGCCATTACCATCATTGCTGTAAAGTCAACACTTGGATTTAGATTTCCAAAAATGTCCCGTTAGCGTCTAAAATGCAGCCCCTCTTCTTTGCCAAGGTCACAAATTATTCAAAGTTAGGTGCGCGGAAACACAGAATAAAAACAAAAAAAGTGTGCACATAGAAGGAAAGATGCTGGTTTGTTATTTACCTGGTTTCACAGGCCCGAAAGAGTCTTTTAACTTATTTTACTGCCACTTTAGTGACTGTCAGTATGTCAAATGTTGACCAGGGGCTGTATGTACATTTATGATTATGTGCTCAAGGATTATCTATTAAACAAAAAACGTCCACCGATCAAAACTTGCCTCGTGTCTCTTTTTAGTTAGGCGAGACTTGATTGTAAGCCAGGATCATTTGTATTTTTTTCACGGTGTCCCTGCCGATATGCACTGCTTACTGACATGTCTGTGAACATGGGGAGTAGTCAAAAAGTGACTTTTTCTGCTATATTTAGCAAATGTTGTGACCCATCTGCAAAAATACTCCAGTGGTGCCCATTTACATGTTGCATGGCACGACGAGGTAAAGTTTGTGATTCTAAGTTGCAGATAAATTTGCCAAAGTCGCTATTATAGAATGTTTACAACAGTCATTGATGATCATGTTAATGCTGAAAAAACGCTTGAGAGGCCCTTGCAGCAAGGCATTTGCAAATGTATCCACTCATTTTTTCGGAGGTTCCACCGTTATTTGCACAAATGCTTTTTTGCATTGTTTCACCTAACCCACTTGTTTATTTACCTGAGCTAATCCTGATTTATTTTTCTTTTGGGGGAAAAAATATTTCATTTAGAATTTTCGCCATTTGCAGTTGGGCTCATGTATGTACATTAGAAAATGTTGATTTCAATCAGTGCTTCTCAATTCTTTTCTGTAGTACACGGATGGAGGAAGATGTTGCCATTTTGTATGCTGCTCGTCCTACTGCCCCTGACTGATATTTAATGCAAATATTTAAGTGTGGCTTAGCATTAAATTTTCACGGACATTTAAGGTAAGTTCATAGACATTTATGCCTGAGGATCCATTCCAGAATAAATGTAATTTTCACATTTTAATTTGTTTCCATTTCTCTCATATCAGAAACAAAGCCTGGCATTTGAACAGACTTTTTACAGGCACCGTTGACATGGGCTTTTTGTTCTTTTTCACGCTCTTGGTCTTAATCTGCCCTTTGTGTGCCCTGCTTGATGGTAAGCAAAGACCAAACAAGCTATGTAATTTCCTTTCACCACTTTTGTGGCCCAAGTGAGTCTGTCGCCACAGTGACCAGTTTGCGCATGCAAACGTTCCAATGGTCAGACAAGTCCTTTTCTTTTGACTTGTGAGGGCCAAGTTCAATTTCTGCTTCTTTTAGTTTGAATTATTGTGTTGTTTATCAACTTTGACCAGATCTGTTTTGTAATTTTTCAATTTATATGTATTTTAGAATTCAAATAATATATTCCGGCGTTTTGAGGGGATTCTTTTTTTTTCTTGAAATTAATTTACATCAAGGCAATTTGACCAAATTTCTTTTTAAAATGAATTTTTGTTTGTATAAAAAACAATACGTCACTATTCGATGTCATGTTTTTCTTTCTTTCAAAAACATTTTTGAATTTCATTGGAAAGTGTAATTAAAACATTTTTTTGACAGAATTTTTTTTTTTTTTTTTTTTGCAGAAAACAGTTACATCATACATTGTTTTTGACTGGACTGTATTTGACATTTTTCTCAATTTTAATTTCCCTTTATATGATTATTCCCTTAAAATTCCCTATGGTTTCCCTCAACATTCCTTGTAAGAACATTTACTTTTATTTAAATTAAGAAGAAATCAAAAGTATTTTTATCTACTCACCATGTGAATATGAAGCCCTCATGTTTGCAGGGTTTGATGTTGAGTGAACTCTAAACAATTGTTAGCGTAAGCAGAGTCAAAAAGAGTTCAGGGGCGTTCTGATGCTGCTTAAAACAAAAATGTTCCAAAGATGTGTGACGCCAATTAGCAGGCAGGAGTTGCATTCCTCGTAAAGATGACTGAGAGCAACACGCGATCGAGTACTTCTTGTCCCAGTGGATGAAAACGTGTCAAATTTGTCAGTGGGTTGATGTTGGAAGGGCCACTGAACATTGATACCATTGTGACACCTTTCATAAAATGCTAATTGTGGCGGCAAGTCAGGAGACAATTCATTGGGTACATCTACCATCTATGTCAAAGTTTGACATTACAAATGTAATTTTTGATTGACACTGTTAGAGATTCGCTCACTCCAACTTATTTTGCAAGAACCACACGGGAGACAAGTAAGTCCTTTTAGACACCTGCAGGTGGAGAGTCCATTCGTCGCTGTGCGTACAGCGATGTTCGAATGGAGGTCTGACTCTCGGCTCCTGCAAGAGCATTTTTATTAAGAGAAACAGGGTGGGGGTAAGAGTGGACTGAATAGAGAAAGCCCTTGACCTCTAGTCAAAACATAGCAAGGGGTGTTTTACGACTTTGTGTAGGATGGGACTAGCTAGGTTATTTATTACAGGTTGCATTCCAACATAATCATACGATAAAGATAACCTGGAAAACCCTGACAGACACTTTCTTTGAACAACAATGTTAGTCTATGACTGTTACTTTCATAAGGCCTTGTATCCATCCTGCTTTTCGTGATCCATAACCCCACCACTGAGAGGTTGCTCATTAGTGCCCTCTGAAAATCCAGCAAAATGGTAAAAGTTAGCTTGATGGAGCTAGCGACATACTCTCCTTAACCTCGTAAACTAAATTTTTCTTTCATAGACTTTTTTCTCATAGAAGCCTTTACGTTCCATTTCAACCACCACACTACCTTCTTCAGAACTCTTTTTACTGATTTTGAGAAGCATAAAATGTGTTGACATGTTACCGGCAGTGCCTGGACAGAGACGTGACCTGGTTATGTGTAGTTATTTCACGCTAGCCATCTCCAAATGTATTCCATTTGCAAAATGTGTGACCCCGAGACACTATTTGAGGCCTTTGAAAAGCTACATCATCACAAACTTGCACTATGCTAACATCTTCAGTGCTTTGTAAACGTGCTGCCTATTGACTGATCCCCAGACCCCCCACCCTCCCTGGCCCATATTGATCAGTGCAGCACTCATCGTCATGGTAACCTCAGGCATAATGATGATGATGCAGGGGAAAGAGGGGAAGGCAGAAGCCAAAAAAGAGCAGCCAATCAGACGATAGCAAACTTTGCTGAGTCACACCAGAGACTTCCCTCTCCTCCATCGTCAGATGGACAGAACACAAGCTTGCCGGCCATCTTTGTAGTTCTCCTCAGGACAGGCTGCTTTTGTTTATCAGTGTGTTTCTCTTGGACGTTGTTTCCTGTACTCATGCTGAAACTACTTTCACTCTCAATCTTCTCTTAACTCTACCATGATTATTATGGAATCAATACTCACCTGGCAGCCATTTTAATGGTTCTTCACACAAACATCGCCTGGATGATTTGAACTGTTAAATAACGTCTGAGTTTTAGTTTTAGCAATTTGCCTGAGTAGCTTTAACTGTCAATTTGTTTTTCCATCATCTACGCACAATTTTGATTCTGAAGATACACGTATGTTTCTGACTACTGATGTAAGAATCTCTTGGTAGCCATTTTTGTAGTTTTCTCTACTCTGAACCACAAATGAGCTCGCTTAAGTACAGGGTTCACTGGTTGCCTCTGCTTCAGCTGAAAACACACTTACAAGCATTTCTACTGAGGCAAGAATTAGCTGGTGGCCATTTCTGTAGTTTTCTTCAATCCTAATGCTCTCCTTTCAAAAGCACATTAAGAACATAACTAGAATTGTGTTTTTTCACCTTTGTAATATTGCTAAGATTCATCCGGTCCTCTCGACCGGTGATGCGGAAACTATTATACATGAGTTTATTACGTCGCCCCTGGACTACTGTAACGCATTATTCTCTGGTCTTCCTAAGTCCAGTATCAAAAGTCTACAGTTAGTACAAAATGCTGCTGCAAGGCTGCTCTCACGGACAAGAGAATTTGATCACATTACCCCAATACAGTAATCCCTCGTTTATCGCGGATAATTGGTTCCAAAAACCACCTGCGATAAGTGAAATCCGCGAAGTACGGTCATCAACAAGAAGTACTGGGCAGGCTAACGAGTTAGCGGAACGATGCTAATTCGCGATCGTGCTAACACGTGAAAACGGACTTCTAAAGGAATGTAAACGAACATTTGGAGCAATGCTACATTGTCCTAAAGGTTAGACACGTTTCCTCAACTTAGAAGTTTTATTTTGACTTTTGAATTGTTTTTTAATTTGGAAAAAAAATCTGCGATGTAGTGAAGCCATGATAAACGAAACGTGAAGTAGCGAGGGATCACTGTATTAGCCAATTTACATTGGCTCCCGGTCCATTTAAGATGTGACTTCAAGGTTCTTCTATAAATCATTGCATGGCTTAGCGCCCTCATATCTCGTCGACCTAGTCGTTCCTTACGTTCTGTCTCGTAACCTCTGCTCGCAAAACTCTAGTCTTTTACTGACCCCAAGGGTCAAAAAAATGTCTGCAGGGTATAGAGTAGGGGTGCCCAATACTCGATCGCGATCGACCGGTCGATCGCCTGGCCACTACTGGTCGATTGCGTGACATTAAAATATTTTTGGGGGGTTTTAGCACTTGACGTGTGCGCAAACAACGGGGCTAATATATATATATATATATATATATATATATATATATATATATACACACACACTACCGTTCAAAAGTTTGGGGTCACCCAAACAATTTTGTGTTTTCCATGAAAAGTCACACTTATTCACCACCAAACATTGTGAAATGAATATAGAATAGAGTCAAGACATTGACAAGGTTAGAAATAATGATTTGTATTTGAAATAAGATTTTTTTTACATCAAACTTTGCTTTCGTCAAAGAATCCTCCATTAGCAGCAATTACGGCATTGCAGACCTTTGGCATTCTAGCTGTTAATTTGTTGAGGTAATCTGGAGAAATTGCACCCCACGCTTCCAGAAGCAGCTCCCACAAGTTGGATTGGTTGGATGGGCACTTCTTGCATACCATACGGTCAAGCTACTCCCACAACAGCTCAATGGGGTTCAGATCTGGTGACTGCGCTGGCCACTCCATTACCGATAGAATACCAGCTGCCTGCTTCTGCTTGGCACTCAGCATTAAGGGTTGGAATTGGGGGGTTAGATCACCAAATGATTCCCGAGCGCGGCACCGCTGCTGCTCACTGCTCCCCTCTCCCCCAGGGGATGGATCAAAATCACATGGGGATGGGTTAAATGCAGAGGACAAATTTCACCACACCCAGATGTGTTTGTGACGATGATCATTGGGAAAAAAAAAAAAAAAAAAAAAAAATAGTTCTCGCACAATTTGGAGGTGTGTTTGAGGTCATTGTCCTATTGTAGGATGGAATTGGCTCCAATCAAGCGCTGTCCACTGGGTATGGCATGGCGTTGCAAAATGGAGTGATAGCCTTCCTTATTCAGAATCCCTTTTACCCTGTACAAATCTCCCACCTTACCAGCACCAAAGCAATCCCAGACCATCACATTACCTCCTCCATGCTTAACAGATGGCGTCAGGCATTCTTCTCACAAACGTTCTTCTTTGTGATCCAAACACCTCGAACTTGGATTCATCCGTCCACAACACTTTTTTCCAGTCTTCCTCTGTCCAATGTCTGTGTTCTTTTGCCCATCTTAATCTTTTTCTTTTGTTGGCCAGTCTCAGATATGGCTTTTTCTTTGCCACTCTGCCCTGAAGCCCAGAATCCCGCAGCCGCCTCTTCACTGTAGATGTTGACACTGGTGTTTTGCGGGTACTATTTAATGAAGATGCCAGTTGGGGACCTGTGAGGCGTCTGTTTCTCAAACTAGAGACTCTAATGTACTTATCTTCTTGCTCAGTTGTGCAACGCGGCCTCCCACTTCTTTTTTGACTCTGGTTAGAGCCTGTTTGTGCTGTCCTCTGAAGGGAGTAGTACACACCGTTGTAGGAAATCTTAAATTTCTTAGCAATTTTTCGCATGGAATAGCCTTAATTTCTAAGAACAAGAATAGACTGTCGAGTTTCAGATGAGAGTTCTCTTTTTCTGGCCATTTTGAGCGTTTAATTGACCCCACAAATGTGATGCTCCAGAAACTCAATCTGCTCACAGGAAGGTCAGTTTTGTAGCTTTTGTAACAAGCTGAACTGTTTTCAGATGTGTGAGCATAATTGCACAAGGGTTTTCTAATCATCAATTAGCCTTCTGAGCCAATGAGCAAACACATTGTACCATTAGAACACTGGAGTGATAGTTGCTGGAAATGGGCCTCTTTACACCTATGTAGATATTGCACCAAAAACCAGACATTTGCAGCTAGAATAGTCATTTACCACATTAGCAATGTATAGAGTGTATTTCTTTAAAGTTAAGATTAGTTTAAAATTATCTTCATTGAAAAGTACAGTGCTTTTCCTTTAAAAATAAGGACATTTCAATGTGACCCCAAACTTTTGAACGGTCATGTATATATTTAATTTTTTATTTTTTTTAGTGGATAGATCTTTGTGACTTGGTCATTTCAAAAGCAGCTCGCGAGCTGAAAATGTTTGGGCACCCCTGGTTTAGAGCATTTTCTATTCGGGCTCCAGAGCTTTGGAATGCCCTACCAATGGATATTAGAACTGCTACCTCAGTAGAAACATTTAAGACACGTTTAAAGACGCATTTCTATAATATGGCCTTTGATTAACCTATAGTGGCCGATTCGGCTGAAGTTTGTGTTTTTCCTTGCCCTCTTGGGAGCTTAAGATCAGGGCACGCTTTGAGAATAATTGTCAATTTGTTTTGAATATGTGAAGCCCTTTGAGACTGCTTGTGTTTTAGGGCTATATAAATAAACTTAACTTAAACCTGACTCCTATCAACCACATACACCCAAAAGATTGCTTTGAATTGACTAATTTGTAAGTTGTCTCTGTACATTGTCTAGTTTTTACTTAACTAGCTGCACCATATCATGTGATCGATTACAAGATATAATTCTTCACTTTTGATTGACATCATGATTTATTACGATTAAACTCCTGATAATGTTAAAAATTGTGAACTTCACTTATTGGAAAGCCCTCTCAGTATGATGCAGTGCAGTTCGGTGTGCTGCCACCTCAAGATTTGTGACCAGCTTATGATTTTTTTTTTTCTTAAGAAAAAAAAAGGCAAGCGAGGACCCTGCAGTTAAATCTCAGCCAATAGAAAGCCTCCTTTGCCCTGGAGGGCGTGGTCGCATACTCTACCAGTGGCAACACTTTCAATGCTTTGTGAACAGAGTTCTTGTTGGAAATGAACGTTGATAATAATTGCTGGTGAAAGAAAAGCAGAAATTGCAGCCATGAATAAAAAGCTTCCTTTCTCTTTCCACACGTTTTCCTTTTGGTCTTCCTCCCTCCTCTGCGCCACTCACTCTCTGTCCTCTCCCTCCCATGTTGGCATCGCCCCGGTCCCCCTCCCTTCCCCTGCTCCCCTCTCCCTCCCTCTCCACCATTAGCAAGAAGAGCAGACCAGACAAGGACGGGACAGTTGAGGCGGCAAGAGGAGGAGAAGCAGCAGCAGTAGCAGCAGCGAAGCATCATGGACGTTCTGAAGAAGGGGTTCTCCATCGCCAAGGATGGCGTGGTGGCCGCCGCAGAGAAGACCAAAGCCGGCGTGGAGGAGGCCGCCGCCAAGACCAAGGAGGGGGTCATGTATGTCGGTGAGTTGCCAATAGCCAAATGTCGCTTCATGATGACAACAGCAAGTGAGCGCAAGGAAAAAAAAAAAAGAAAATATTTCACTTGATGTGATTGGAGAAGATGATGCTTCCCCAAGTAGAGTAAATTATTAGGAAGTCAGGGCGGCGGTCTGGGTGTGGCCGGGCTAGACTGAGCCTTCTGGTTCTTGCAATGTACAAATAAATATTCAACAGAAGACCAAATTGGGATGCCACTCCAAGCTAGAGGAAAACCACAGGACATCGCTCCCCACTGTAATGATTTGTGCTGCCGCAATAATGTGGATTTTGAACTTGGCTTAAAAAAAAAAAAAAAATCATCTGTTTATTGCCCAAAATTTCAAGTTGAAATTAATTATAATTAAAATTCATTAGAATTCGGTTTCTGCTTTTTATTGGATTATCTAATTATTCATTTCTTAATGGACTAGATCTCGAGGATGCAATTAATTGTTGCATATATTTCAAATCACCAGATAAATTTGGCTTAATGTCCATTAGCTTAATGCTAACACATAATGGTGAACGCAATATGGGATAATGTATGGCATTCATGCGGCGGTGACGCAACGCATCAAGCAACGTGAATTAGAACACAAGCAGTGGAGGTAATGAGGCATATATTCTTTATCCTCTCACTGATAGCCAAGCATGACTTGGACACCAGGAGCCACACAATCGCTATTTGATTCATAATCATGACGCACAAGGTCTTTAAGGCTATCTATACTTTTCTTCTACACAATTATGTTATCACCATACATTATTTTATAAAGTCCAATATTACAATGAACTCCATATAATTATTAAATAAAATGTGGCAGCTGGAACGGATTACCAGGAACGTAAAACACAAAACTGACAATAATACAAGATTCGACAACTGAAGCAGAAATTGACATTTATAAGCAACCGTAATGTCAAAGACTCACCTGCAGTCTTTCCTCTTTCTCGCAAAGTCTTGCTCTTCTCTTCATCTGAAAAGAACAGAAAGAGCCTATAAAAGGATCACTTAAATACTATAGCGCCATCGAAGGACATCAGGGGGAGCACAATGTACCATGTGACGAGTTGGAATGAGAGAACAATGATTCTGTGGTGACAAACATCAGAGAGCAGACATACACGCACTTGCACACGCAACACACACAGAGCAGCTGTTTGTTCCTTCATCCTGGTTTAAAAGCTTGTGGTGTCACGCAAGAATGACATTGTCAGGAATAAAACTCATTACCTACAGCAAGGGTGGGCCAGTGGTGGCCCAAGGGCTGCCCACGTCCACTCGCAGTGGCATTTGATTAATTTGGCAAAAGTTGGACTGATAGTGCTCAAGAAGGCCCCCCAACCCCAAGAATGTCAAAATGCGTCAGGAGGAGAGAGAGCATATTGGCTTCTCGCCAGGCCCTGCATTAGCTCTACTAAACACTGTAGTTGAGGTCAAAACAAAAAATGAAACGTAGACCAAACTGCCTACTGGTTTTAGACTCGAGATGCTATTGGCCATGAAAATGGCTACCGGAAGCCAAGACTCTTGGTTCATAAAATCAGCGGAAATTTTACACATGCACGCTCATTGTGCCCTCAATGTGGTATTTCCAGGAAACAAGACAATGGAGGGGGTGGTGACCAGCGTCAATACAGGTACGACTCACTTGTTCAATCCCTCCTCTGATCAGTAGTCGTCGGCAGCAGAACATGGATTGTTTTTTTGCCCTGAAACTGGTTGCTGACCAAAAATTGGCCTCCCAGTGTCTCAGAAGACAACCGAGCAGGCCAACATTGTGGCTGACGCCGCTGTTGCCGGGGCCAACGACGTCGCCCAGGCCACTGTAGACAGTGTGGAAAATGCTGCCTTATCCACTGGATTCGTCACTGTGGTGAGCGCTGACGTCTTCTGACAGTGCTTGCACTATTTTTCAGACGCCAGGAAGAGTTGTCACTAAACTTTGTATTTTTGTCGCAATAATAACGAGCTGTCTTTGTCTCTATTTGTGTCCGGACTGGACGGAAACAGGAGGAGGCGGTACCGGTGACCGACGAGGTGCCTGATTGATGAATGACTGACAAATTGCATGGCATGACTCTCATTCACCTCGCAAATTCTTACACTGCAGGCTTTTATTGGCATTGATCGTCATCGTTGCAATTAATGATTTGATATGAAGGAAAAAAAAAACACACTACTTTAGGCACGGAATTTCAAGTATTCTCTCATTTAGTAATAAGCTGCCAAGTCTTTCATTTATACGAGTACATCGGAACATGGCTGCTAATATCAGCGTACGGTGAAGTTTATTACAGTAAATATATTTAATCTATATTTAATCTATATTTAAAAAAAACAAACTAAAAATCAGTATGACTCAGCGTAATGCTTAAACCTCATCAAATGTGCTAAACTCCATCTGAAGTTTGACATGCCAATGATACTCTTTTATTTTAACCTTTGCCTTTTGGCATGAATATGTATGAACTTTAACTTTTAACCATTTTTGCAGCTTGTGACGATGTAAATCTGCTTCTAACCATAACTCATCTACTTTCTCCTCCAATTAACTCTAATTCTCCCCCTGTGTCATGTTCACTTTCACAAAAGCTTGAATATTATTTCAAATATGGTTCTGCTGCAGCAACATTATTCCAACTTGGTATCAAAACCACCTCACTCACCAGGCCAGGCCTGCCACACAAAACAAAACACATTCATACTGCGTTGTAGAATGTGAGGCTGATGACCGCAAGTGGATAAAAGTAATACCTGTACCTCACATGCATATACCGTATTACCCAATTAATTGATGAGATGAGTGGTGGAATATTCTATCCATCCACCCGTCCGTCCATCCATCCAGCCAGCCACAAAACCGATTATCCGGGGTTGGGTTGCGGGGACAGCGGCTTTAGGAGGGACGCCCAGACTTCCTTCTCCCCAGCCACTTCGTCCAGCTCATCCCGGGTGATCCCAAGGCGTTCCCAGGTCAGCCGAGAAACATAGTCTCTCCAGCGCATACTGGGTTGTCCCTGAGGTCTCTTGCCAGTGGGACATACCCAGAACACCTCCCGGGGAAGGACTCCAGGAGGCAGGAGATGTCCGAGCCACCTCATCTGGCTCCTTTCATGGATAACGAGCAGCAGCAGTTTGACTCAGAGTCCTTCGCGGATGACTGATCATCACATCGGTGATATAGGGCCCAAACTGCCCTTATCAGTTGGTTCGGCACCCCGTACTCCTGAAGCACCCTACGCAGAACTTCCCGAGGGACACGGCCGAACGCCTTCTCCAAGTCCATAAAACACATGTGGACTGGTTGAGTGTACTTCCATGCACCCTCGAGGATCCTGCCGAGGGTATAGAGCTGGTCCACTGTTCCACGGCCAGGACAATCAACCACACTGCGTCTCCTGAATCCGAGGTTCGACCTTCCGACGGACCCTCCTCTCCAACACCCTGAGTAGACTTTACCAGGAAGGCTAAGGAGTGTGATTCTTCTGTAGTTGGAACACATCCTCCGGCCCCCCTTCTTAAAAAGGCGGACCACCACCCCAGTCTGCCAATCCAGAGACAGACCAGATGTCCACGCAATGTTGTAGAGGCGTGTCAGCCAGGACAGCCCCACAACATCCAGAACCTTTAAGAACTTCGGGCAGATCTCATCTGACTGCAGGGCCTTGCCCCCAAGGAGTTTATTAACTATCTCGGTGACTTCGACCACAGAGATTGGAGAGTCCACCTCAGAGCCTCCAGGACCTGCTTACACAATGGAAGGCATGTCGTGGAATTGAGGAGGTCATTGAAGTATGCTCCTCACCGACTCACGATGTCCAGAGTCGAGGTCAGCTGCACAACATCGCCACTGTAAACAGTGTTGACGGTGCACTGCTTCCCCCTCCTGAGACGCCGGATAGTGGACCAGAATTTCTTCCAAGCCATCCAGAAGTCATTCTCCATGGTTTCACCAAACTCCTCCCATGCCCAGGTTTTTGCCTCACCAACCGCAGATG
This sequence comes from Syngnathus scovelli, assembly GCF_024217435.2. Taxonomy (NCBI): domain Eukaryota; kingdom Metazoa; phylum Chordata; class Actinopteri; order Syngnathiformes; family Syngnathidae; genus Syngnathus; species Syngnathus scovelli. The sequence continues at coordinate 12,302,946 of NC_090858.1, forward strand.
CTACATTCCGCTTGGCCATCTGGTACCCGTCCGCTGCATCCAGAGTCCTAAAGGCAAAAACGGTCCGAAAGGGCTCCTTCTTCAGCTTGACGGCAACCCTTACTCCCAGTGTCCACCAGCGCGTTCGGGGGTTGCCGTCCCGATAGGCACAGCTGCAGTTGGCCAATGGAGGCACGAAACATGGTCCACTCAGACTCAATGTCCTCCCCCTACACGAGATGTGGGAAAAGCTCTGCCGGAGGTGGGAGTTGAAGCTCTTTCTGACAGGGGTTTCTGACAGACGTTCCCAGCAGACCCTCACAGTATGTTTGGGTCTGCCAGGTCAGACTGGCATCTTCACCCATCATCAGAGCCAACCCATTACCAGTGATCAGTTGATAGCTCCGCCCCTCTCTCTCGACTGTCCAAAAGGTGCGGCCCCAAATCCGATGACACGACTACAAAGTCGATCATCGAACTGCGGCCTATGGTGTCCTGGTGCCAGGTGCACACATGGACACCCTTAAGTTTGAACATGGTGTTCATTATGGACAATTCATGTCGAGCACAGAAGTCCAGTAATAGAACTGCTCGGGTTCTGACGATCCTCCCAGTCATGCTCTTGCAGGTCTCACTGTCATTGCCCACGTGAGCATTGAATTCATCCAGCAGAACGATTGAGCCCCTAGAAGGACCACTCTCCAGCACTTCTTCCAAGGACTCCAAAAAGCGTGGGTACTCTGAGCTGCCGTTTGGTGCATATCACAAACAACAGTCAGGACCCGTCCCCCCCACCTGAAGGAGGAGGGAGGCTACTCTCTTGTTCACTGGGGTGAACCCCAATGTGTAGGAGCCTAGCTATGGGGCAATAAGTATGGCCACACCTGCTCGGCGCCCCTCACCGTGGGCAACTCCAGGTGGATGAGAGTCCAGCCCAGGGTTGGGCAAGCTTTTTGACTTGCGGGCCGAATTGGGTTCTAAATTTTGACCGGGGGGCCGAACCAGGAGCAGATGGATGTAGTGTTTGTGTGAAGTAATATGAACGACATGTAAAGGTCATTGCATAAAAGGTTTTGGGTTTTAGTAGGTATTAACAACATTAAAAAAACATTTCACCAAAAAACAGCTATCAGTGATTCTCATTAAATACGACAGTTATTATGAATAACAGTTTTCATCACTTCAGCGCCTGCAGGTCAGATTTATGAAAATGTTTATCTTATGAGGCGAAATCACATCAAACGGCAAACATTCTGACCAAATACATCATCTTGAAAAATCAGTGAAAGAATACAACTAAATAAAGTACTTTATTTACTTAATTACTTACTACGTAGCAAGAAATCAAAACGGCAACACGGTGACGAATATCTGAAAATCAGAGCAGAGCTTTAACTCACAAACACCTAGGTGACAGAGGTGAGGAAACGGGAAACACTTCCTTAAAGTCAGCCTTAAGAACTTTAAAAGTTAAGATTAGTCGCAAACAGGAGGTGCATCAATGTCCTTGAGCATCCTGCATTGTTTGAAAATGAGAATGGTCGCTCGTTTCAATCCCTGCTATTTGTACAAACTATATTCAAAATGCTTTTTTTTTTTTTATAACAAACTTGAGAAACTCCCCTTCATTTTCAGTGGGAACAGTGTTATTGGTCTCCCTTTTTTTGCTAGTGCATCATAGTCTGGAGTAAAATATGTTGCGGCAATTCTTACGATAGAGCGGAGGTGTTGGTCCGTTAACCTAGATCTGTGACGGGTCGATGTTGATGTTCATGTGGCTGAACGTCACGTCGCGTCGGTCGAGTTAAATTGTCCACTCTTTTTTAAACACTCGGCACTCAGTGTCACCTTTCTTTTCCTTGGACCACTCATTTTAATGGAAAGATTCCAGGGAAAGGTTTGTGGGTGGCTTTAGCGTAAAACTGTATCTGAAAGCTCAGCGCGCAAATTACGAGAACGCTGACGTCACAGCCCACATTCTAAATTCAGCACTGATAGAAATGGAGTGCGGAGTGCGGCGTGTCCGTACTACTGAGTACGTACGCCCACTTGTGAGTGTACACCGAGCTTTCTGACACGGCTTCCCGTAGTAAATGCGTGGGCGGGCGGTTCCCCATCTACTGAGGAAACGCAGTCATTGCAGAAAAAATGACCACAAAAGAAAAAAGTTTAATAATACAATTTATTAAGGGTTGGTGGGCCGGATTAAACGGCCCCGTGGGCCGGAAGTGGCCCGCGGGCTGTAGTTTGCCCATGTCTGGTCCAGCCCCTCTCGAGAGGACTTGTACCAGAACCCAAGCTATGCGTGGAGGCAAGTCCAACTATGTCTAGTCGAAACCTTTCTGCCTCACACACCAGCTCCATGTCCCTAGAGCCAACCTCTGTAGCCGAGGATCAGACCGACAAGGTCCCCTTTGCCCGCCGCCCAGCTCAGTCTGCATCCGACCCCTTTGGCCTCTCCCACAGGTTGTGAGCCGGTGGGAAGGGGGACCCACTTTGGCTATTTGGGCTTTGCCCGCCCAGGACGCATAGGTGAAGGCCCAGCCACCAGACGTTCACCTTCGAGCCCCACCTCCAGGCCTGGCTCCAGAGGGGAGCCCTGGTGACCTGCATCCGGGCAAGGGAGAACTGAGTCAATTTCTGTCAATCATCATAAGGGATCCATGAGGAGAATACTTGATTCTGGAAATATTTACTAGTTGTAGCCACATTTGTTATTATTCAGTTCTTTTGTTTTGTTGGAATTTGGGGTGTGACATTTGAAAATTTGTTCAGCAACACCCTCCAATTTTTTTTGTGCAAAATTCTGCCCCAAGTACCAGTTTGATCTGCCACAAGAAATTTGGTGGGTCCACCCATGTATCATACACCAACAAAAAAAACAATAAACCAATTCTTTACAGTCTCACTTCATTTGAGACAAACCTGTGCTGGGAATTTTGTCCCATTGCAACCAGATTTCAACCAGGTACAGTATGTATTACACAGATGTTAAATGTTTTGTTTTCAACATGAATGACTTGAGGTAAAACAAACAGCTCTTAATAATGCCAAAACTAGCAACTTAATAGTTATGTCACCACCACAGTGCTGAAACAAAGAGTGCTTTGTTTTGGGAAGAAAGGTTATAGATTACAGTGCAGAACAAGATGGCAGCAATCATGTGATCTGTGTGATGTTTTTTTTTCTCGTGCAGACTGAGAATCCAAAAACAGAAGATGGAGAACAGACCCAACAAGGAGATTAGTAGGTGAGTAAACAATTGTTGTATTTCCTATTTCATTAGCGTCAGAGCCAATGTCATTCTTACCTGTCACAATTGCAATTTTACAAAAGGCAACGTGTCTGTGAACTCTTCTAGTGTCAGCGGTCACTTCCTTGTTCCGGTCCAATAAGGAGAAACAAGACCAATTCCCGCCATTCCCCTCCTGTTGTCTTGGCTCCACTTCTGCGTTACGCCCTCTCTCCACACAGCATTCGGTGTGTAGAATGACGTTAGTCGGGCTCAACTGCGCTGCCTCAAGCGTCCAATCACAGGGCTGGAAGTCAGAAACATATCCGAACGCCTTTTGCCATGCATGTCGCTTTGCCAAGAAAGAACACGTACGCATGCGCGCGCGCGCGTGCACACACACACACACACACACACTTAACTGCAGTCGGTGTCCCTGAGCTTCAGTGCTACTTTCTTTTATAAAATATTACAAATGAAATAAAGAACCTTTAACGTCTGTCCGAATATGTCAATTGTTTGTCTGGTGGTGTTTCAAATCTATCAAATGACAGTACTCAAAAATGTTTGATGTTCGGGTGACATTTTAGGATGAAGCTAAACTGCACTATAACCTTGACAAGTGAACTTATTTTGGCACACTGGATGTTAGGGTTTTTCAGATTATCCTTATCGTATGATTATGTTGGAATGCAACCGGTAATAAATAAGATAGCTGTCCCATCCTATACAAAGTCGTAAAACACCCCCTGATATGTTTTGACTAGAGCACAAGGGCTTCCTATTCAGCCTACTCTTCCCCCCAACTCTGTTTCTCTTAATAAATATGTCCTTGCAGTTGGGAGAGTTTAGACCTCCATTCGAACATCGCTGCACGCACAGCGACGAATGGACTCTCCACCTGCAGGTGTCTAAAAGGACTTACTTCTCTCCCGTGTGGTTCTTGCAAAATAAGTTGGAGTGAGCGAATCTCTAACACTGGACACTGGTATGGTACAGAAAAAAAAAAGAGGCTGCGCAGCAGAGTATCGCGTGCTTTTTAATTACCGACATGCATTCTTTATCATCCACAAAAAACAACGTAGTGTTCAGAAGTTGCGACCTCTGTCACCATGTACTGTATTATATTGCCACCAAGTGGCGACGGCACATCCACCAGTCGGAGCCACACTATCAACTGAAGTTAAAAATTGTTTAATTCTACATTCTGTTATGCAGTATGATGTTGTGACCGTCTTTTTTTAATGTAAAACATAAAATTCAGTTTTCATTTATTTTTTGTTAGAACAAAAAAAACTCGAGACATGGTGCTTGCAGCAAATGTTTGACTTTAATCCACTTTCTCGATGTGGTGGCATAAATGCAAAAAAAGTGAGACGACAAACAAGGGTTATGCGTACGCATTCATGAAAATGATCGAAAAAGTGGACGGGTTTGAGCGTCCATTCCGCTCTGGAACAGTTGGATGCGTGAAAAAAATTTTTTGTTCTTGTTCTCCACCTTTCATGGGGAACTTCATTCGGGCTTTGAAGCAACGGGTAAATATGATAAAGTACATCTATTAACTCATTCAACTGCAGATCTCCTTTTATTTTCTCTACAAGCGAAAAACACAAAAACGTCTTGTGCAGGCTTGTGGTATCCACTCAAAAATAATCCCTAAAAAAAAGAAAGACAAACGCAAAGAAACTCCCGGATGCTTTAGATAAAACAATCAAACTCATATTAGATTAAGTAAATCCCTTTTGATGAGCACCAAATCAAGGAGTGACACTTGAAAAATAAATAGGACACAATGCATGCAAAAGCTGCATGAACTGTCACTTCAGGTTTCTGAAAAAATGTGGGACGGACATTGCTTAGTTCAGGGACGTGTCATGAAGAGCAACGATGTACAAATGTAGGAGAGGATGTCGTTGGTTGATTCTGGGTTATTCATAACTAAGGACAATCTATGTTGAGTTCAGGGGTCTGAGATAGTGTAGGAGAGCCCATGTTAGGTAGGCTGAGCAAACAAAAAAACCAGCTGCACTTCCAATTTTTTTTTCAAACTGTGTTCAAGCATGTCATTGATAGTTTCAATGTTTCATTTTCAATGTCTTCATGAAAAATCTATTGTTGAATTAATATTGTGAGTGCGCAAGAGTTTGAAAATTACTCATGCCAAAGTGAAGCTCTCACAAAACCTAGTCAAAACTACCCGAAAGCAAAGTTCTTGTCAAAACCACCTGAAAAGTGTTGTTTTTGCACACGCATTTAAAAGTAGTGATCAGTAGTTGTGTGTGTGTGTGTGTGTGCGTGTGTGTGTGTGTGTGTGTGTGCGCGTGTGTGTGTGTGTGTGTGTGCGTGCGTGCGTGTGTGTGTTTGCCAGGTTACACATTGATGGCATGAGCGTGCTTCTTGCACAGAGGTTTGTCTTTCTTGGAGTAGAAGGGTTGACCCTCCAGGTTCACGTGACACACCTGGAACGACAACAACAAAGTCACCCGACATTGATACTGACGATGGCAAATGTTCAATGCGCATCAAAGCTGAAACGAGCTTTTTTGACCTTCTAACATTTTGTTGAAATTGGACCTGACTTGACAAACAAATTATTTCTTCCATGAAATTGTCATTATTTCCAACAGTCTATTGCCTACATCTCGGCTGCATTATTTTGACTGTGCATGCGTGTGTGGCCGACAATTTTTTTTGTTTTGTCCAATCAGACTTCAGCCGCTTGGTCTCCTGGTGGAGTTAAAGAGGGTGTGGTGTTGCCTGAAAGCGTTTCTCACCGCACACACGAAGCAGGTGTCGTGCCAGGTGTGACCGAGAGCCTCGATGAATTTATCTCCAGCTTCTACCGGGAAGTCGCAGCCGTGACACTTGGTGCTGAACAGCGCCACGTAATCTGGCGGCGGAGCACAACGAGCGCCGTTGTTAGTGACTCGCTCACGCCATTAAAGTACACGAGGAGTGTCGGCGGCCTACCTTTCTCGCAGTATGGCTCTCCGTCCTCCATATGGAAAAGGCTGTTGCCAAAGGGTTTGCCGCAGGCAGCGCACACAAAGCAGGTGGTGTGCCACGTCTGCCTCAGAGCGTGCATCACTTCCTGCCAGGCCAGACAACAACAAGCAAACTACAACACCACCACCACATTCTTTTTGGTCAGAAATAGTTTTTTCCTTGACTGTGTCAAGTGGTCTCAAAGAGTGTAGGACAGTCGGGTAAAGAGTAGAGATGTCCATGGTGACCGACCGGCTTGTGTGTTTCACACCTTACCCCCATAATCTTGATGCTGCAACGGGCGCAGGTGGGGGCAAAGAACTCCTCGTAGCAGTTCTCGCAGTAAACGCTGTTCTGCTCCTCCACGAAGCTGACGTCTGCCAGCGACATGTTGCAGTAGTGGCAGTTGAACTCCTCCGGGTGCCACGACCGGCCCAGCGCCACCAGGAACGGACCCCTGCGACCGACACAGACCAGTTACCGACTCGGACAGGGCGGCAAAACCATGCCTCTCGAGGTGATGTGGGGAAAGGTCGAGATGGTGTTTGGCAGCGGATGGGTTACCTGATGATGCTGTTACAGGCTCCACACAACGGCGTACGGCTGCTGGCGGCAAACCTCTCAGCCCGTTGCGCCACCCCCCTGGCTACAGGGGGGAAGGGGGCGGGGCTAGGAGTGACTGGGGCGGGGCCAGGGGCGGCCGCCGAGGCCTTTGGGATGAACTGGGGCGGCGGGGGCGCGGCTTGAGGCAGCGGAGGCGCCTTGATGACGGTAGTGGTGGTCTTGCTCGGGTCAAACTTATTGGCAAAGGAGCTGTCGGTTACCCAGGGGGGGCGGTTGCCACCCGCGTCACCTGCTGCCTGGGGCGGAGCCGGGGCGGTAGGGTGGGTGTGAGTTTGGGGGATGTGTGGTGGCGGGTGAGCAGGTGGCGCAGCTGGAAGAGACAGGAAGCCTTAGTCAGGTGACCAACCTAAGATGGCAAGTAACTTGTGACTATCATTCAACCACCAAATCAACTGTTAAGCACTGTCGCGAGTTTCCACATCAAAAAAGACGTGCATCAATTGTGATGTCACGAAAGAGTTTCCCAGCTGCACACAAACACCACTCGCCCAACATATTTCCTATTCAACTCATCCAGTTGCGACAGAATAAACCGCTGAAACGTCCTTATCGACAAACAGGGATGTTAACTTTCTTTTTATGACGAACTTGCCGGCTCACCTGGCTGCGACGGGTAGATGCAGGCCGTGCTGACCACCTTGGGAGGGGCGGAGCTGACGGGTAACTGAATGGAACTCTGCTGGGTGGGCGTGGCCTGCTGGTAGTGCTGTGGGGGCGACGCCTGCGGCATGGGCGGGGCCTGCTGGTAATGCATAGTGAGCGAGCCTTGCTGGGCAGGGGGCACGGCGGCCGGGGCTGGCTGGCCAAATTGACTGGGGAGGAAGCAAAAGAGGATGCAAATCAAGGCCCGAAAAAGGTTGACAAATGACAATGACAATGAAGGCATTAGTTGATGATGAAGATGAGAAAGGTTAGAGTTGTGGCCTTCTTGCGAGTGCTTTCACTTTGCATTTGTGTTTGTCCCGTTCAGTTACATGCCATGTCACTATTTTTTTTTTTGCTCCATTTTCCTTTTATTTCACCCTTAATTGGAGTCGAATCAAATTCCACACAGTTGAGTTAACCCAAATTTTGGCTCGATACCCAAAGCAAAAATAAAGTAATAGACCAAGCAAGTATCCACGGAAATAGCCCCCAGCCCCAGTTGGCCATTCAGACAGCAGCGGTGAAATGGGAGTGGAAGCTCAATGAAAGACCAGGATGGAGCGGTTGCCACAGCGGGCATTGACGCAATCAGCCGGCGGCGGTACCTGGACACGGCCGCTTTGTGTTGGACGCCAGCAGGTGACTGATGCTTCAGGCTGCAAGTGAAGGACACAAAAAAGTGCAAATGTCACCATCCGACACGTGTGGCCCAAAAAAGATTGCCGTGCAAGCTTTGGAGCAGTTGGCGAGAGAAGAAAAGAACCCGCATTTGATGCCGCAGTAGAAGGGAACACGTTCGCCTGGTAAAGACTGCAAGAAATGTGATTTCTGCAAAAGCACACAAGAAAGGCTCAACCTGAGTCTGCTTCACTCTCAAAGGTGTCAAGAATACACATCAAGATGCACATATGTCAACAGTTTGTGGGGAAAGAACAAGAAGAATAAAACTACACTTGAACACCCGACAGCAAGAATGTGAGTACAGTAAAAATGAACAATCACGTACACACACAAAAGAGTGAGTCTTAGTATCGTGGGTCACTATTCAAATGCTGCTGTTGCTATGACGACAGAACAACCTGGACCGCTTTCGAAAGCTGGACCTCCAAGTGACGCTTTCCTTGCCAAATACACCTGGACACTGTATTAGGCACAACCAAGACTAAGGCAATGAAATAACTTTGGGTGTTTGTGACAGGTTGGTGGGCAGGTGGTGAGGGTGGAGGTGAGCTGAGGTAAGGTGGGCAGGGTTGGGCAGGGCAGGGTGGGACGTCCTGTGCAGGTTCTGAAGTGTGAGTGACGCAGCCTACCTGCTCTTTGTCAACACCTCAACACCCGCTTCCTCATCCTCCATTACTGTGAGACACAAACAAAATGGACGATGTGGAGTTAGCGATGCAAAGCATGTCCCGTGGGCCACAGAGCAAGTAGTCCACCGAGCATTTGCATCACAGGTGTCAAACTCAAGGCCCAGGGGCCAGATACGGCCCGCCACATCATTTTATGTGGCCCGTGGACAAATTGGGCATCAAATGCATGTGCCATTACTAAAATTGAAAATTGTCTTCACTTTTAAAAATCATCTTTTTCAAATAGTTGAACAGTCTTCAGTCAGTTGTCAGTTTCTTTTGTAGCTTATACTGTTTAGAATACGAGGCGTTCATACATTTATTCGGGTTGACATAATGGCCCTCCGAAGGAAACTATGACTACGATGCGGCCCATGACAAAAATGAGTTTGACACCCCTGATTCACATGATCGAGTCTACTGGAATATCTAAATAACACGGTGGTGGCCGTTTTCTCACCACACTGCGTTCCCGTTCCCATCATGTGGGCGAGCGTCTGGAAGCTTTTGGACTGGGTGCTGGCCTGGCGACGGCGTCCTCGCTCGTCCTCATCTTCCTGTGCGCTTTGGACCGCCTGGTAGACGGGCGAGGCGCTGTCCACCAGACGTTCTGGAAATGGACTGGGACCGGACACAGGGGGGACGCCACCACCACCAATCCACCCACCCGCATAAGACCCCGACAACAAGTCAGCTCAGAGCTTTCTTTTGGGGTACTTTTTGGGTGACGAAACCAAATAAAAAAGTGGCTTCGGAACGAATTTAAGTCATAGTGGGGGAAAAAAAGAATGTGCAACAATGGTACACAAAGAAGAAAAAAAGCCATGCCTGTGCTCAACACAGGAGATAAAGAAGTTCAGAACATTTGCGTATTATGATTGTCACTTTCAATCTGAGTGATGGAGGCTGATGACTGTCAGAGGACGAGGGCAGTTTTCACTGGATAATTTTTGTCATTTCGGACACAGCAATATTTTCATGGCAGACAAAAGCACAATGCAGCACTTGACACCATTCTCTCATTTGCCCTCAACCGCAACAACGCCCTCACAGGAGAGACAAGAGAGAGGAGAAGGAAAGCCAAAAATGCTTGCGCTTTCCAACAGTAGAGACCAAGTCTAGTGTGACGGGCGTGTCATCATTTACAAACAATTTGCTCCACTTCCAAGGCGATGACTGACTCCGACATTCCCGCAGAGTGAGATGATGCTTCCTGCAGTCTTTGAATGCGTTGCCATGCATTCACTCATTTCCTCCTCTCTAATCTGGGATTTTAGATTCTTTGAAAATTCCATGAAAAATGTATTTGTAGTGATTAGAGAGAGGAGATGGGTAAGGGAAGAAGCAGCTGGGCAGGGGGGTCTCACCCGGTCTGGTCTCCCTTGGTCATGGTCTGCCCGGCGATGGCGTCCATGATGGCGTCCTGCGAGTACATGCTGATGGGCGTGTTGTACTGGGCGTGGACGATGGTGGCCTTGCCTCCTGGGCCCGTGACCTCGATGGCCTTGTGGCTAGCCGTGCCGCCCTGCTTCACCACCACGCCGCCGACGGCGCTGAGAGGTGAGGACGGCGTACGGGTAAAAAGAGGTGCGGGCCTTTCGACCGCATGATGTCATCATTCACGCAATGCAAAGTCAGGCATGATGACCGCTCACGCCTGAATAAAATACCCTCGCATGCACTTCAGAAACCCTCTCTTACTCAGACACACACACGCGAGCACGCACACGCTCACGCACACACAACTGCACAACAAAAATGGCAGTTTAATGTTCAGAGTTTGTCAGTAGTGTGTGAAAACTGCTTTCATGCAACTTCCATGAGAGCATTTTATGTGAGAGAGCGTTTGGCAGAGTAAATTTCAGGTGCAAATCGGCTGTGTCAGAGGACAATTTGAAAGTGTGTCAGCAGTGAGTGCGAGAGCGTTTGCGCAGCGTGTGAGAGGTAATTCTGAATTCTGTGCCCTCACAACCCCTCACAAGCACAGAACCTGTCATCTGGGATCGACATGCTTCCGCCAATCAAATATCAGCGCCAGCACTGCGTGACCTTTGCCGTCACGGCGAGCGTCAGACAAGCCGGCGCCGACCGCCAACGCAACACAGCAATCCAACGCAACACAGCAAACCAAAGCAACGCATACACCATTGCTCCTTTAGCCGCGAATGCACCTTCACTTGGCAGCTTCGCTTGATTAGTTTGACACACACACACACACGCACACACGCACACATACGCACGCACGCACACACACACACACACACACACACACACACACACACACACACACGCACACAGACACACACACACACCAAGCCAGTTGTATCATTTGAAATGTCAATATGGCCTTTAAAGATCAAATGCGGAAAATAAAACAGCCTGAAGAGATTGTGACCGATTGTGTCCCCTTGCGCGACGCTAAGCTAATTTTAACATCCTCATCTGCATTGGACTCTAAGCCGTTTCCTTTTCTTCTGTCTTTTTTTTCCGGCGCACATTGTCTGATCTGTAATCTGTCAATCAGTTAATGGTCCAAAATAATGATATCACCTCACTTTCAGGCTCAGCTGGCCCAAAGTAACCAGGAACCATTCACATATTATGGTCCTCAGGAAAAAAAAAAAAAAAAAAAGCCAACATTTGGAGGGGGACAGTGTCATCAAAAGTTGTCGACTAACTTGATAATGCACGACAGCTATTTTGAAGGTCCTAGACGATATCATTACTTCCCTGGATTCCAAGCAGATTTGTGTTGCTGCTTTCATTGACCTGACTAAAGCCTTTGACTCCGTCATCCATTCCATCCTCCTGCAGAGACTCTCTATTATTGGCCTGTCATCACACACATGATTGGTTTGCCAGCTACCTAAATAATCGACTCCAGCAAATTAAATTGGATAATATTCTTTCTGACCCTCTCACCATCTCCAAAGGGGTTCCTCAAGGCTCGATCCCAGGCCCATTGTGTCACGTGCTGGCGTCACCTGCGACACGACCACGCCCCTCCTGTCAGCAGAATCGCCGCCACCTGCCGCGGGCTCATTGACAGCGCTATATCAGCGCTGCCAGCAAAGACCCGCGTGTCAGCCTGTCCCGTGATGCTGCTTCGCTCATCCGTCCCTGTAAACCTGACTCGCTTAACTATTTTGGCATTCCTGCAGAATTGCCTGTCCGCCCCAGCCAGATCGCCACTCCAGCACCCGCTATTCCCATCTTTCCCCACAACAAAGTCTCTGTCGCTACGCACTTGGCTGTACCGTCTGCTCCCTTACAGTACAGGCTGACCATTGCTATGCAGCCAGCAAACGACAAGACGGTATTGAGCCGACTGGAGCGAGCCGAGACCACCATCAGCAGCCTGTCCGCCGACATCTGGACGCTGATCGAGGTGGGTCAACAACAGCAATAGCTGCAGCTACAGCAGCAGCAGATGGCCCAAGCCCTCCCGGGACTGTCGGTAAATGCGTCCCCGGCTGTCACGGCACCCCCGCACCACCCGTCTGCCGAGGCCAGGAGGCTCATGGGCATCCCGGAGCCCTGCCTCAGCAATATTGAGACGTTTAATGGAGATCCCAAGCACGTAAGGGCATTCGTGACTAACTGCCGCATAATGTTCGGCCTCCAGCCCGTCACGTTTGCGATAGAACCTGCCAGGGTAGAGTTCGTCCTGACCCACCTCACGGGCGAGGCGTGGCTGTGGGGACTGGCTGAATACGAAAGAATGGGTCCGGCTTGTGATTCGTTCGACGGCTTCGCGGAGGAATTGCTCCGCCTATTCGACCTGGGCTCCGCCACCGAAGACGCCGCCGAGGAACTGGCGACGCTGCGTCAAGGTAGCCGATCGGTCGCGGAGTACGCGCTCAAGTTCCAGATGTTGGCTGGCAGCAGCGGATGGAACACGCCGGCGCTCGTTAGCACCTTCCTCAACGGTCTCGCTGAATATAAGGACGAATTAGTGTCCTATGATCGCCCTCGAACCCTGGAAGGCATGATGGACTTAGCGGCCCGAGTAGACCAACAAATCCAGACTCGGCGGTGCGATCGGGAGCGGAGGTCCCTGCGGAACCCGCATGGTCACCCTCCTCCGTCTGCTCGGGACCCGCCAACCACACCACCAGCCGAGCCCATGGACCTAGGAGGAGCTTGAGTCCCCTCTGAGGAGCACCGTCGACGCCTCTCACTAGGCTTGTGTTTGTACTGTGGGGAGGGGGGTCATCGGGTTGCGAGGTGCCCGTTAAAAGACCAGAGCTCACGCAGCGTCGGGGGATCCGCGTGAGCTCGACCAGCACCGGCTCTCCCAGTCCCGGCACACTCATGCTGCAGGCTCATGTCCAGCTTGCAGCGGGCGACCAGAACGTGGCAGCCTTGGTGGATTCCGGGGCGGAGGGGAACATCATGGACATTGTCCTGGCTCGTCAGTGGGGAATCGACTTCCTGCCTCTGAGCCCCTCCATTCCTGCACGTGCCATTGATGGCCGTCTGATCGGCGAGGTGGCTTTCGTGACGGAACCAGTTAAGTTACTGCTCTCTGGCAATCACCATGAAACCATCCAGTTTTTTCTTCTTTCCCTCCCAGGACAGCGGCTCATTCAGGGGCACCCTTGGCTGCAGCAGCACAACCCGGTGCTGGACTGGGAAGTGGGGGTTGTTCGGCAGTGGAGTGAACGCTGCCATCGTGTGTGCCTGAAGGCGGCCACCAGCCCACTCGGGAGAGCCCCGCCCAGGTACAGTCCTGACATCTTCAATGTCCCAGCGTTGTATCACAAACTCAAGGAGGTTTTTGTAAAGCCAGGGCCACTTCTCTTCCCCCACACCAGTCCTACGATTGTGCACCTCCCCTCCCAAGGGCCGCATCTACTCCCTGTCCGGTCCTGAGCGCAGGACCATGGAGGAGTACATCCGGGAGTCCCTGGCGGCCGGCATCATACGGCCATCCTCTTCGCCTGCTGGAGCGGGTTTCTTCTTCGTGGAGAAAAAGGAGGGAATACTCCGCCCGTGTGTCGACTACCGGGGAATAAACGAGATCACTATAATGAACCGCTACCCTCTGCCTCTTCTTTCTTCCGCCTTCGAGAGCCTTCAAGGTGCCACCATCTTCACAAAGCTGGATCTTCGCAACGCCTACCACTTTGACTTTGACTTTGATCCGCATCCGGTGGAAGTGGAAGACGGCTTTCAACACCCCGAGCGGACACTACGAGTACTTGGTGGTTCCATTTGGGCTCACCAATGCCCCAGCAGTTTTCCAGTCCTTAATAAATGATGTTCTAAGAGACATTCTGGACAAATTTGTGTTCGTTTATTTGGACGACATCCTCATCTTCTCCCGCTCGCTCCCTGAACACATCAGACATGTCCGGGCGGTGCTGCGCCGCCGCCTCCTGGAGAATTTGCTCTATGTGACGGCAGAGAAGTGCGAGTTCCACGCCCCCTCTGTCAAATTCCTCGGCTACGTGGTGCGTGAGGGATTCATCGAAATGGACCCCGGGAAGGTGCAAGCGGTCACGTCATGGCCTGTTCCCGAGACACGCAAGCGGCTGCAACAGTTCTTAGGATTCGCAAACTTATATCGCCGCTTTATTTGTGGATACAGCACGGTGGCCACGCCCCTCACCGCCCTTACCAGCCCCGCCTCCCCGTACAAATGGACAGAACAAAAACAGGCATTTCGGGAGCTTAAGAGGAGATTTACATCCGCTCCCGTCCTCTGAGTTCCCGAGCCCGACAGACAATTCGTGGTCGAGGTGGACGGTGTCGGATGTCGGGGCGGTGCTGTCCCAGCGTAGCAGCCAAGACGATTGTCTCCACCGGTGCGCCTTCTTTTCTCGCCGCTTGTCAGCCACAGAACGGAACTATAACATCGGCAATCGGGAGCTCCTCGCCATCAAGTTGGCCATGGAGGAGTGGCGGCATTGGCTGGAGGGCGCCACCACTCCATTCATTGTCTGGACCGTACCTGAGATAGGCCAAGAGACTGAACGCGAGACAAGCACGGTGGGCTCTTTTCTTTGACTGGTTTGAGTTTTCTCTTTCCTACAGACCGGGTTCCCGTAACGCGAAGGCGGACGCCCTGTCACGTTTGTTTCCTGGTGGGGAGGACGGACAGGGCCCGCCTCCCACTATCCTCCCGAGCTCGGTTCGGGTGGCGGCTCTTTCATGGCAGATTGAGCGCCAAGTGAAAGCTGCCTCGCGCGATCAACCTGGCCCCAGCAACTGCCTGTTCGTCCCTGAAGGCCTGCGGTCGTCCGTCCTGCAGTGGGCGCATGACTCACGTCTTGCCTGTCATCCCGGAGCTGCCCGCACGAGGTACGTGGTGGCCCAGCATTTCTGGTGGCCCACCTGGCAAGTGGACACCAGCGATTACGTCAGAGCCTGCTCAATTTGTAACCGCTGTAAGACGTCTACTCGTCCTCCGGCCGGGCTGCTCCAGCCCTTGCCGGTTCCCCGGCGTCCCTGGTCTCACCTGTCGATCGACTTTGTCATGGGCCTCCCCCCCTCGGAAGGGAACACGGTGGTCCTCACGATGGTGGTCCGTTTTAGCAAGATGACACATTTCATTCCTCTGCCTGAGCTCCTGTCTGCTCTGTTCGTCACCACGGTCTCCCACAAGACATCGTGTCAGACCGCGGCCCACAATTTGCTTCCACCTTCTGGGCGGAGTTCTGTCGACTCCTCGGCACTACGGCAAGCCTCTCCTCAGCGTTTCACCCTCAGTCAAATGGGCAAGCGGACCGCCTGAACCAGGAACTGGGCAGGTCCCTCCGATGCATGGCCGCCTTGGAACAAAGCGGGTGGGTCCAACAGCTTCCCTGGGTAGAGTATGCTCACAATTCCCTCCCCAGCTCGGCCACGGGGCTTTCGCCTTTCCACTGTGTTTTCGGGTACCAGCCACCCTTGTTCGCCCACCAGGAGCATGGTGCAGTGTGCCCGTCGGCCCTGGCTTGTGTCCGCCGTTGTCATCGAGCCTGGGTGAGGGCCCGGATCACTCTTCTCCGCTCAGTTTCAGGCTATGCCCGCCAGGCGAACAAGCGACGGACGCCGGCTCCGGAGTACAGAGTGGGGCAGCGTGTGTGGCTCTCGACGCGGGATTTGCCGCTGCGAGCGGGATCCCGCAAGCTGGCGCCCCGCTTTGTTGGACCGTTCCCTATTCAGAAGGTGATTGGCCCATCCGCCGTCCGTCTTCTCCTTCTAGAGTCTATGAAGGTTCACCCCACGTTCCATGTGTCTCGTGTGTGGCCCATCTTTGAGAGCACATTGGCACCGGCGCCCGTCCCGCCGCCTCAGCTCGTCAAAAGGGGTCCGGCTTATGCCGTCCGCTCCTTGCTCCGATCACGGCGGCGCGGTCGTGGTCTCCAGTACCTCGTGGACTGGGAGGGTTATGACGACGCGCACCGATCCTGGGTGCCGAGCCGCTGGATATTTGACCATTCGCTCATCGCGGAGTTCCATCGCTGTAATCCGAACCAACTGAGTCCTCGGCGCGGACGTCCGAGGAGGGACGAGGAGACTAGGGGAGAGGATCCGAGGTGGCCTTGTCCGCCGGCACCGGGGTCTTCTGCTCCCGCGTCCGTTGAACCTGCGTCCGCCGTGGAGTCGGACGCTTCGACGGAGTATTGACCCCCCACCTGGTCGTCCGGGGGGTTGCCTTCTTTTTTTTTTTTTTTTTTTTTCTTTTTTTTTTGGTTCCTGGGGACCTCGGGACCCTTGTGGTGGGGGTTCTGTCACTTGCTGGCGTCACCTGCAACACGACCACGCCCCTCCTGTCAGCGGAATTACCGCCACCTGCCGCGGGCTCATTGACAGCTCTATATCAGCGCTGCCAGCGCAGACCCGCGTGTCAGCCTGTCCCATGATGCTGCTTCGCTCATCCGTCCCTGTAAGCCTGACTCGCTTAACTATTTTGGTATTCCCGCAGAATTGCCTGTCCGCCCCAGCCAGATCGCCGCTCCAGCGCCCGCTATTCCCATCTTTCCCCACAATAAAGTCTCTGTCGCTACGCACTTGGCTGTACTGTATGCTCCCTTACACATTGCTGTTCTCCATTTACATTAATGATGTAGTCAAGTATGTCGGCAGTTCAAAGATCCACCTTTATGCTGATGATACTATCCTATACTCTGAAGGTCCTTCTCTCTATTCTGCAGCATCCTCATTACAACTTAGCTTCACCACCACAATATTTCCATAATCTCCATCTCCTTCTTAACACTAAGAAAACCAAATGCATAATTTTTAACTGGTCTCGTGCTCCCAACAATACCCCTAAAATATTTTGTGCAGATGGCACTGAACTCGAGTTTGTAAATTGTCACAAATATCTTGGTTTATGGTTGGACTTGTCACGTCTCGTCCCCAACTGCTCCACTATGTGTCTGTTGTCTTGGTTTCTGTCTGTGTGCTCGCCCCTCCCCTCCTGTGTGCCCATGATCAGTGTGATTATTCCCACCTGCCTCTCGTTACCTGTCATGTATATAAGTCCTGTCTGCCCCTCACTCCCGGTCGGATCATTGGTTGTGGTCGTTCGGTGTTGGATTTATGTTGTGTGTTCATGACATGATGTATTTTTGGTTCCTGTTCCTGTCATTGGTAATGTCACCCTGTCTTTTTGTTTCACGTCTTTTTGGTCAGTCACGTTGTTAGGTTTTGTTAAGTCATGTCAGTTGCCGAGTCTGTTAGTTTGCGTTCTTCAATAAACCCTGGTCCAAGCTGCCCTTGGTCGTCTTGCTCCATTTCCATCCGATCCTGACAGGACTCGTCCCTCTCCTTCACTACCCACATAAAACGCCTACAGTCAAAAGTCAAATCTCGTCTTAGCTTCCTCTATCGCAATAAGGCCTCCTTCACCCGTGCAGCTAGACACTCTCTTGTCAAAATGACCATCCTGCCCATTTTTGATTATGGCGACACCATCTATAGGATGGCATCCCACTCCACTCTCAATAAGCTGGACCCTCTTCACCACTCCGCTATCCACTTCGCCACAGGTGCGCACTTCTACACTCACCACTGTGATTTGTATAAATTAATTGATTGGACATCACTCCACACTCGACGACTTCACCGTTGGTTTCACCTCATTTACAAATCCATACTCGGGATGTCACCACCCTATCTCTCCTCCCTCCTGCACCGTCATCATTGTTCCCTCAATCTAAGGTCCAGTAATCTTATTAAATTCACCATACCCAAAGTACTTACAGTTTTTGGTCGAAACTCCTTCCATTTCTCTGCAGCTTATGATTGGAATACTATGCAAAATACCCTTAAATTCACTGTCATCACATCATTTACAGTTTTCAAACAAAAATTGCAACAAGTTTTAACCGACTCCTGCAGCTGATAGTTTAAATATGTTGTTATGTTGTATAGTTTTATTGTTCTTGGTTGTTCTTTATTTTTGATTGTGTATGTATATAACCTTGTTTTATGTATTTATTTATTTGTTAGCACTCCATCCCCCACCGCTCTCAAAGAGCCATTGTTCTTTGGGTCAGGCCGCAGTTGTAAATAAGAACTTGTTCTTAATTGTTTGCCTGGGTAAATAAAGGTTAAATAATTTCAGAAAAATAACAAAATGAGGCCACCTGTTAGTAGCACCATATCACTGCAAATTAACAAAACTCAACCAGCCCAGTTCAGCAGCTCCTTCCTGGCGACACATGCCGTGCAACGTTAAAGTCGGCGCTGCCATGACAACATAAACACACACACACACACACACACACTTAATACTTGATGCGCTCGGCACGACGATACTAACTTGGGAACAGAGGGACTGAAAACCTGGTTTTGGCCATGGGCAGAGAAGGAAAGCGGCCAGCCAATATGAGGACGATGAAGAGAGAGAACATTAGTCACATGACATAACTTTCAGTTTGTGGGAAGAGGAAGAAGAGGAGTATGACGAGGAGGAGGGGGGAGGGGGCTCCAGTAGGTGATCTTACGGAGGAGAAAGGTGAGTGACCTCATGAGAAATTACATTATTTGCTGCTTCTCTGCAAGAGTGCCCAACAAACCCGAATGACTGAAAGGGCTCCACACAGATATGAGAAGGTTCTACTTTTAATTAGCGGCATTGATTCAAAACTCCAAATGCCGGACAGAAGCAGCTCAAAATGTTGCTATTCATTCCCTGCATCCGGCTTGTGGACAAACACAACGAATGAGCCTGAAACTCGGCCCTGGTGGGACTTGAAAAGGTTGGACTGAAGTCAAGCGACAAGGAGGGCTCATCAATCAAGCCTTTGGTCAAATGTCTTGCGTGTCTAAGGGAGCGAGTGGGCAACCGGCTGCTCCCAGCCAAAGGCATGCTGGGCAATGGAGTCGGAGCTCTGTTGCACAACGTCCTCACTAGCGCTCGCCTCCAAACAGTCAACAGGGGACACCCTCGCTCCGAAAGCGGGCTGAGCAAACTAATCACAAATTCTTTCTGTCTCATCTTGGAATCTAAATTCTTTTGTCCAGTCATTAGTCAGTCTTGTTATATTAGTGGCCTTTTTTCCCTAAAAGTGATTAAATATATTAATTTCTTTCTTAGACTCTTTAATTAAATAAATTAATAGTATTAATATAATACGAAAATGCCGGTCCAATAAGTTTTTTAAATTAATTGGTATTGATTGAATTCTTTGCAAATAATGAATTGAACAAGCATACCATCCATCCACCCATCAATCATCCCGCTTATCCGGGGGAGGGGCATTCCCAGGCCGGTTAGGAGACAATGTCATGTCCTGGCTCGCCCCTGGGGTCTAATTTTCCTCCCACGAGCCATAACGGACAGCCTCCCTTACTGCCTGTGTCCTCCGGCGGGTTCGGGGTTGCCGCCACGACCGAGCAGCTTACAGCTGCAGCTCCGGTCGGCCGCCTCAACAATGGAGGCAAGGAACACTCAGACTCAATGTCCTGGGATGGGCTCCAGAGCATGGGCGAGCCTCGTGAGCATAAGCGCTTCAGGAAATGGATAGGTGGATGAAATAAACCATTTTACAAAAATATTTTCTTTTTTTCCAATCCTGGGTCCATATGTCAAATCAAAAGTGGAAGTTGAGCACCAAGATTTGCCCACCCTGCTTTCATTTTGACAGCAAATGTTCTGAAGTTCTTGCTTTTTGCCTTCACTGCCATGTTTGGATGTTTTTGTTGTTGCTGTACCCCCCCCATTCTGGCTACGTACCCCGCGGGGAGGCCTGCCTGAATGGCCGCCATCTCCCTCAGAGTTTCCTCTGAGTACAGGCTGACGGGCGAATTATACTGCTTCCTGTGGGTGGGGCTGCCAGTCAATTGGGCGGGCCCCGGTGAGCCGCCGCGGACTGGCGGGCGACCGTTCACCTGAGACCACGGCCAGGGAGGAGATGAGCAGAAGAGGTCCATCAATTAAATTCTGTTCTAAACTATGTTTGAAGTTACCACTAGGGAGCAGCATCAGGTTGTACGACAGAAAATATAAGTGACCCTAACATGTAGCACAGTGGTTCTCAAAAAGGGGCCCCCGGCGAGCCGTCGCTCGGGCGTCTACAAATATTTTGCAACTCATCTCATTCTGATGTCTGCTGGTTTGAAAAAGTTCATATCGCCCTATTGGAACAGGCGTATCAATTAAGCACCAATACGACGTCACTTTATGAATCAACTTTGACAGGAATATATTATTTTTGAAAAATATTATTTTTGGAAAATAAGCCCCCCCCCCCCCACCACCACCCCAGAATAAAAGGCGCAATACGAGGATTAAAAAAAATTGGAAATTCACTTGGTAAGTCTGTCTTTCATTCATAATTCTTAAATTTGCACTTGAATATTATTACCGGTTAGCTTTGAAAAATACTACTTCATTATAACGACTCCTCATTTAAATCGTAAAATGACCAATTCTTCTCTTTCAATTCCGAAAACATTTAGAATGAGCTCGTTGGGATGAAGAACAGGAAACATGCGACCCAGAAGGTGTTCTGGGAGCCCCAAAGTTTGAGAAGCTCTGTATGAGGATTAATGCCAAATTCATTTTGATGTTGTAAGTCTCGTTTTGACAATGTTGTCTGCTTTGGGAGGCAAAAAGTCCCATTTGAGGGCAAGAGAATTGTGATGCGCTGTGGGAAAGCTCACCTGCTGGTGAGGGATTATTGGAACACAGGCGTCGATTCTTGGCGTTGGCATAACAACAGGACGCTTCGCCCTTTACAGAGAGGGACAAATGTTCATTTGACATGCTGCAAATGCTAAACGTCATGTGACAGTACAAATAAATTCATGACTTCATTTGCTCCCTCCTACCCCTCCCTCTAGGTTGTTGCTCAAAATGATTGAGTCAATTTTGTCACTGCTGGCCACGCATGTTCTCCACAGGCGCAAGTCACTTGTTTGATTTTTGAGGGGGCAACAAACATCTTCATCTCCACATGCTTGCAACGCTCTTGCTGGGGGAGGTCAAAATCCATCGTCATTGCGTCTTATCTGCATCACCCGCAGCGCTGGTGCTCAGTTATGAGACAGCGTGCACCGGCCGACATTCATTTCCTCAGTCAACTTATCAGATCTTATCTGTTGGGGGAAAAAAATAAAAAATCTTTGGGGCAACCAGGGGCCCACGTCTACATCCGCGCTCCTGCCCTCTTGAAGGAGCAGTTATAAATTATGCACAAAAAAAAAAAAAAAAAAAAAAAAAAGAGAGTCTCCACAAGAGACACATCAATCTTAACACAGCTTCCGTCAACATCCAATGCAACATTTTGGCTCATATACGTCCTTTGGGTACCCACACCTTGTTTTTTCTTTTTTTTAATAAACGTTACGTACAGAGAGTCGAAGGTTCCCAACATAGTGGAACAACAGGCACGATGCCTTTGGCAACTGACTTTGTTATCGATCGCCTTCCACCGCGGGCTCCTTTCTCATCATAAGCAAAACGAAAATATGAAAATAATTCCACTCATGTTTCTTAGTCACAAGTTGCTTTCTTTGAAAATGTTTGCCAGGGAGGCCACAAAAGTGGCTCGATATAGCGAGCAAATTGCTTTTGGAAGCGCTTTACTCTCGTGGGTGGGTCATGTGACGTCTTTTCCCCCCCAGGATCAACTTCCAGGCATGCACAGAGACAACATCTTCATATCTGCTCACATCTTTGGGCTGTATATTACTACTGTATTACTTTTCTTTTCTTCTTCAAATAATATTCGGTGGAAATGAAAAGCGAGCTGTTTGAGAAATATTTCAAGAGTCAAACAGCTTTAGTTCAAAAGCATTTTTTTTTTTTTTAATACTGCCACAATGTGTACGCACAGCATTTTTTGTGTTTTATATGAATTTGGGCGAGATCCGTTGAAAAACATATTGTATTGGACGAGTACAGTCATCGGTGGGCCAGAAAAATAAATAAACGGCTGGATTCTGCGGGTAAAACTGTCCCTCTCTCTGGTAATTGGTGGCACACCCAGAGGTTTTGTTTTTTGGAGGGGGAGGCTATTTGCGGCTGGGTTCGGGCCCTATGACTGTACGTTGCGTCTCTGTGTGATGGCGATGTGGCGCTTCGCCAGGTTCTATTTCAAAGGCACAGGCGGGTAAACACAAGACGTGTAGACCGGAGGACCGTTCGCACTTACTTGGTCATGGTGAGTGCCAGATTGTAGTTGGCCATCTTGATCTTGTTCTGGGCCTCCAGGTGGGTCATACCCTCAGTGCTCACACCATCAATGGCCATGATGACGTCGCCCTGGACCAGGTTGGCGTGTGCCGCCTTGCTACCCGGCGTGATCTGGACAAAATCGGAGCAGGCAAACATGAATCTGTAAGCATCGCTTAAGATCTAGAGACGAGAGCGTCCAGGTGTGAGTTGTGGTCAACAGCAGTGATCTTATTGTTTTCCCTCGAGATGAGGCAGACAAAGTGGCTGGGGAGAGGCAATTCTGGGATTCCCTCAATTTGGATAAGCGCTTGAGAATGGGTGGATGATCCCAAAGACTGTATTGCATACTGCAAATGACCCAAATTATGTCACAAAATATGTGTGGAACTTTAAAGGTTCAGCTCCTGGTGCTTGGAGCCGAATGAGTGTTTCTGAGTAGACTAAAAATATCTTTAATATCTGTGGAGGTTAGCTTGACCATCTTAAAGTAACGACCCTGTGCACTTCTAAGAGTAGATGCTAACAGAGGAGGTAACTTATGAGACGTGTGTGTTGGCTGACCTTCAGTAGCTAAAAACAGCATTGCGCCTGTCAACAGTTGCACTATAACAGCGGTGCTGTGCAGAGGAAGCTGCTCAGCCCTTGAGAATTCTCGATTCGGGTCCAGTACCGGCAAAAATTAAAGCTGCTATTCTGTAGAAATGTTGCAAGGCAAACTAATACCCAAAAAATTTTAAGCAAAAATTGAGCTTGGTAGATTTAAGTAAACAGGAGCTATGCGCATTTCAAATATAAAAACGGGGACGGTAATGGTCATATTTAAAATATTGATGTCTTGGCTTTAAATCTCAACTTAAAACTCGCCCAGCCTCACCTTCTGACGTCTGAATTTTGGAGTCCTTAACTGGCATTTCCATCTGTTAGTTCATCAAATGGACCCTGATCCAACACTGCACACCATCTACACCAGGGGTGTCAAACTCATTTTTTTCCTCAGGCCACATCGTAGTCAGTTTCTTTCGGAGGACCTATATGACTGTCAACCCAAATAAATGTATGAACACCTCATAATATACAGGACTATCTCAGAAAATTAGAATATTAGTAGAATAAGTTCTTTATTTTCTGTAATGCAATTAAAAAAAACTAAAACATCATACATTCTGGATTCATTACTAATCAACTGAAATATTGCAAGCCTTTTATTATTTTAATATTGCTGATTATGGCTTATAGCTTAAGAAAACTCAAATATCCTATCTAAAAAAAATTAGAACATTTGCTCAGACCAAGTGGGAAAAAAAAAGATTTATAACAGCAAAACAAAATCAAACATTTGAACAAACCATCGCTGACTGTGGGAACTTCACACTGGATTTCAAGCAACTTGGATTTTGCTCCTTTCCAGCCTTTGTCCAGTCTCTGGTGCCTTGACTTCCAAATGAGATACAAAACTTGCTTTCGTCTGAAAAGAGGACTTTGGACCACTCTGGAACTGTCCAGTGCTTCTTTTCCATAGCCCAAGTCAGACGTTTCTTCCGTTGTCTTGAGTTCAGAAGTGGCTTGACCATGGGAATACGGCTATTGTAGGCCATTTCCCGGACACGTCTGTGAACAGTGGCTTTTGATACCTTCAGTCAACTGTCTTTGAAGCTCCCCCAAATTCTGGAAGCGACTCTTCTTCACAATGCTGTTAAGACTGCGGTCATCTCTCTTGGCTGTGCAGCGTTTCTTGCCACATTTCTCCCTTCCAACAACTTTTAACTTTTTGTGGATGCACTTTGAAACTGCACTCTGTGAACAGCTTGCTCTTTGAAAAATTTCTTTTTGTGTCTTACCCTCCTAATGGAGGGTGTCAATGATGGTCCTTTGGACAGCAGTCAGATCAGCAGTCTCCCCAAACTTGTGATTTAGTTTACTGAACCAAGCTGAGTGTTTTTCAAGGCTCAGGAAGCCCTTGCAGGTGTTTCAAGTTAATTAGACCATTAGAGTGATTGGTTGAATACCCTACTAGTATACTTATTCATGATGTTCTACTATTTTGAGATAGGATATTTGAGTTTTCTTAAGCTGTATGCCATGATCAACAATATTCAAATAATAAAAGGCTTGCAATATTTCAGTTGATTTGTAATGAATCCAGAATGTATGACATTTTTGGTTTTTTAATTGCATTACTGAAAATAAAGAACTTTATCACAATATTCAAATTTTCTGAGACAGTCCTGTATACAGTATAAGCTACAAAACAAAATGACAACTCATTTTCTAATCAGACTAGTAAAAACTGGTCCCCAAAAAATATTTAGAAGTGAAGACAATTTGCAATTTTAGTAATTTGATGCATGATTTGTCTTCGCGGGCCACATAAAATGCGTGGCATCTCCACATCTGGTACCCGGGCCTTGAGTTTAACACCTGTGACCTACACTATCATGGGATGTGGTGAAGGTAGTCCACTGCATCCAACGCAGCCTGATTAGAAAAAAAGTTGAGCATTTTTTGCAAAACGGGCACATGACGCAGTGCACTTGTGGACCACTGCAGACCACGACACCGGAGCAACGTCGAGATTCTCTTGTCTACACCATCGAGACCAACCGACGCTTGGCGCTGAGAGTGAATCCGGATGGTTATATCAAAGCACCGAGTTGCGAGACCCCAGAACTTTCTCGGGCCGCATTGTAGTCATAGCTTCTTTCGGAGGGCCATTATGACTGTCAACCCAAATAAATGTATAAGCACCTCATATTATATACAGTAAAAGCTACAAAACAAATTGACAAATAACTCGTTTTCAAATAAGATGAGTAAAAACTGGTCAAATATGAAAAAAAAAAAAAGATATTAAAAGTGAAGACAATTTGAAATTCTAGTAATGAGACACAAATTTGATGCACAATTAGTCTTTGCGGACCGCTTAAAATGATGTGGCGGGCCGTATCTGGCCCCCGGGCCTTGAGTTTGACACCTGTGCCTTACACACTTGAAATCGTACACCTACCCACGTTACCATACGTACATTATACCTCTGTTGGCATCGCCACAGTTTGGAGTACCACACTCTTTTTATCGCACACCTCACGTGTGTGTGTGTTCTATTTGGGGTGGCTTTACACACTTCACCCCAACCGGATGCAACACACACTCATAGCCCCCGCTGCAGCAGCTTGTAATGTTGCACACCTGCATACACTCGAGCAGTTTGTTGTATGTTGCAACATATCTCCGTATGTTGAAAAGTCAAACTTGCCAGATGAGCAGAGCAGGGCTTTCGACTTTGTCTATTCCGAGCGCACGTAAAACCAAAACCGCTTCCACTTTTAGGCCTGCGCAGATCCGCTTTCAGCTGCCCTGGATAAATGCTGGCAGCTGCCACGCCCCCCCACCCCCTGAGACACACACACACACACACACACACACACACACACACACAGTACCCCACCCAGACAACTCACTTGTGTCCCCAAAAGACTTCTGTCCTCAGGACCCCGTGTGGCAAGCAATGAGCAAGCTTTTTTTTTTATCTCATCCTGTGTACGTTGTGAGCACTCACAAAGGGTGGGACAGAACCAATAAGAACCAACCACGGTTTATTGAACACTGAACAGAGCTAATCTGAGTTGATTCCCAAGAAGTCTTTGCACTAGGACTGCAACTCATTAGTTCAATCATAGCTTAATTCCCAATCAAATCATGAATTTAATTTCCCCGTTTCCTTCTTTAAAAACAAGAAATGATTTCAAATTGCCAGTACAGGCAAAGCAATAACCTAAACTGATTCAGTTATTAGCTTGGTCTGCAAAATCTGCAAAAATATTGATCTTTCCTTGCCGGGTTACCCCTACAGAGAAGCTTCTTCTTATTCCTCCAAGACACCCAAATATTACCTGTTCTCCGCAGAGGATAAAGAATACCCGCCAGTTCTCTGTGTTTTATCCTTGCTCCTCGTTGTGACGTGAGCTGAGTTACCGGCACCGTACAGCGCGCATATCTCAAGGTGAGAATTCAGCCAAACAATGGCTGGCATCTCTAAAACCTCGTCTGAAGGGTCACTCACTGCGCTGGACTGGGCCATTAAAGCTCTTTCTGATTGTGAATCACATGAAGATGTACAAGAAGGTGAGCGTCATCTTACCCGGGAGATGGTGAGCGGCATGTTGAAGTCCTTGCCTCCCTGCAGCCGGAAGCCCCAAGGTCCTGGGCCGGGCAGCGACACCGTGTATGAGCTCATGTTCCAAGCTGGGGAAAGTTCCCTTTTCTTAAAAATAAGGTAACGGCTTTTTCTTGTTGTTGTCTTGGCTCAGTGGTCTGAAATGGCCAGAGCGGGCGGACGCGAGGGCGGGCCAGGGGCCTCTGAGAGCACAAGAAGAAGATGTGAACACAACAAAAAAGTGTGAGGAAGTCGAGGAGGACTCGCCTGGTCGGACGGGTAGAAGTGACAGGCTAAGAATAGACACAGATAGTCGGTAGGCATTGTGCGGCATGGGGGGAGGGGGGGGGGGGGGGGATAAGGGGGGGCTGACTTATATGGCATGAAAGGGGACACCGGTTATGGCATGCTCGCTGTGATTCAGCTGCGCTAATATAGACCCGCTTGGTTCTTGTAGAGGCCACCCATCCAGACCCCTTAAGGGTCTCCCTACAGTGGACGAGGCCGTCAATAATTTAACACCAAAAAGGTCACGCGTGAAGAGAATGGGCGTCATTACGGAAATGTCACACGGCCTATTAATGAGAGGTCGCCTGTCATAAAGCGGCAAAATAATCTTGAGGTACAAAGAGTTTGACAGATTGTCATTGACTGCACTCCCAGTTTTTTGTTTCATTATGAACTTCAAATTCAGTATTGCTGAGTAGATGTTATTCCCTTTGTCAGAAATGAAGGAAAAGTCATCCTCTTAAATGACCAGTCATTGTTTTATTAGAAATTTGGTGAATCAAAAGGACCATTGATATTGGTTACTTGGTATCTATCGGTGTTGATGAGTCCTCAAGACTTTCGTACTAGAATGGTATCAAAAACGGTTACTCAAAAATCAAATGGCTTGGAGTCCGGTGCATAAAAAATAAATAATTGTGGCCATCCCTAGTGGAAGATTGTTATTTGTGTTATTATGTGTACCTCAAGGGGATCGGCCTCGTGAGTGATGGCCACAATCTGGAATTGTGCTTCAGTCGTGGTCCCGGTTAAAAAAGGCCCCAATTTCATCCGTCTTAGACTCATTCTGCCTTCATGATCTCCACCAAAAACTTTGGTCGATGGTCAATAGACCACCCGAGTAAAAGTGCTTCTTGAATAATGCCAAAATTATGATTTCGCAGCGAGACCCAAAGGTTGGTTCACGGGATCTCACTGCTGTGCTTGTTAAGCGATTTGCTGGCTTTTGTCACTCGGCCACAACAAGCAGTCGCACCTGTGACCTTAATGGGTTTTTATTTTGGCAGCCGCCAACAACAGGTGGGCACGCACGAAGTCCAACCGTCAGCATGCCTCGCCTGAGGGGTTTCTGTCAAACATATAATGTTACTATACCGTAATTTCCGGTGTATAAGCCACAACTTTTTTCCAAAATTTTGAACCCTGCGGCTTATAGTCAGGTGCGGCTTATATAAGATTTTTTTCGTGATTTTTGTTATGAATTGATCACTTTTACTCTTAACACTATTATATACAGTAAACGCTACAAAACAAACCGACAAATAACTCGTTTTCAAATCAGACGAGTAAAAACTGGTCAAATATTTTTAAAAAAAGATATTAAAAGTGAAGACAATTTGCAATTCTAGTAATGACACACGAATTTGATGCACAATTTGTCTTCGTGGGCCACATAGAATGATGTGGCGGGCCGTATCTGGCCCCCGGACCTTGAGTTTGACACCTGTGCTCTAAACCCTTTCTCTTACTCTGCCATGTGACTCAGAGATTACACAAAGCAGTGGCGCTGTTTGGACCATCTGCATTGTATTAAAACCCAATCAATCAGCATTTAAATTCAATTCTTCTGACATTTTACTCACCAAAAACAAGTTGTAATGAATGTGAACTTTTAATGCATTTTATTCAGAAGGTTACTTTGAACCCTGAGGCTTAAATGGCGGCGTGGCGTACTTATGGATTTTTACGGCCTCCGGCCTCCAGGGGGCGCTCTAGCAGGAAGCAAGAGCGAGACAGGCAAAGAAGAGATAATGCGCCGAAAAAGACGTGCTAGTTTGTGTTTACAACATTTTGCGCATCACGCAGAACGCGATCAAGACGGACATTACTGAAAGGAAGCTTTTATACACAAACCGTCATTATGGGGGACAAAAGAAATGCATGATGTCGCTTTTAAGCTAAAGGCAGTCGATGTTGATGACATTGTGTTGCGGCACCCTTTTCTTTATTTCATGGTCCCGTCTACTCTGGAGCTATACGTGTCGCTCGCTCGTTTAATGTAATTTAGCGCTTCGTGCATGAATAAGATTAGCATGAACAGACCCTCATCATGGAAAATGCTAGAAGAAATGGATAAAAACGACAACGAAAGAGATACTGAGAAAGTGTGTGGCGAAGGATATCTAACGCTATTCCAATCGGAAATTGAGGAGGAAGACTTCGACGGTTTCAGTGCACAGGAGGAAGATGAAGACAATGAAGCTCTTTTTTTTTTACTTTTACTTTAACCAGTCCTGTTAGTGCTGTGCTACCGTATTGCTGCTGTGTTACCGCCGCGTCTCAGTGACTTTTACCGGTATGTTTTATTTTATCAAACCCTATTAGTGCTGTATTACTTCCGTGTTGCTGCGGTATTACTGCCGCGTCACAGGCAGTGTTTGGAAAGAAATGTTAAGGTATGTTATTAAAACTTTAAAAAAGCTTTCTGTGTCCAGTATTTCTTTGTTAATAACTCGCGTACACACTTCCGTGTTGCTGTGGTACTACTGCTGCGTCACAGGCAATGTTTAGAAAGACATGTTAAAGTATGTTATTCAAACTTCAAATAGGCTTTCTGTGTCCTGTCTTTCTTTGTAAAAAACTCGTGTGCACGTGCATCTTATAGTCTAGTGCGGCTTATGTAAGAAAAAAACTAAAATATCCCCGAATTTTAGTTGGTGCGGCTTATACGCCGGTCCGGCTTATACACCGGAAATTACGGTAATTATTTTTCCTTAATGTGTGTTTTTATTTTTCTATTATATCATTACTTTTATTACCTAAGAGAAGCTTTGCACTGAAGTTTTTTTGTTTGTTTTATTAAAATAGTGCTGTGAGGTGCAAATAATGATTTGGTGAACAATGTTAACAATTATTAATCTCTCAAATAGGCACAATTAGTTGTAAATTAATCAATTAATTAAGATACCTGTAGGTTTGCTTTCTACATCAAAAACATTAGCGAAGTTCAATACCGCTTTTTTCTAAAACAAATACAAGTTTGAGTATTACAGTATTATACGTATTACAATTACCAATATTAAATTACTTCTAGTAATTTTTTGATACATAAAATTTCATTTCAACGCAGTGACAAAACATTATGAACAAATAAGGCCACTACCGGTTCAATAGAGCTAGGTCGTTATCAGTACTCAATCATCTCTTAAAAAAAAAAAAAAAAAAATCCATAGATTATGGCAGTTTTCTAGGGGCGCTAATGGATTCATGGCCTTTCAATTTATTTTAATGAGGTAACTTGATTTTCATATGTAAGGGAATAAAATTAGAAAAATCGGTCACGGAACGAACTGGCAAGTCGAGGTGCCACTGTTTCTTGCATACCCAATAACTTTTTTAAATCTGTTCTACATATGACATGGACCATCTGTTCGTTTTAAATCAAATGGATTTCTTTAGCTACCATAGTCCTAAGAATGTGTGTGTGTGTGTGTGTGTGTGTGTGTGTGTGTGTGTGTGTGTGTGTGTGTGTGTGTGTGTGTGTGTGTGTGTGTGTGTGTGTGTGTGTGTGTGTGTGTGTGTGTGTGTGTGTGAAACATAGCAGCTAATAGGCCACCAGTAGGCTATCAGCGTCTAAGTTTAGACACTTTTGTCACAGGCAGGAATGTCGCCAATGTTGCCTGGTGGAGCGATACTGTATCTCGGCCGAGATGCAAGGGGCCTGCCGGAGGGAACATCTGAGATCGTTCCCAAAAAGATCCCATTACTGGGGATGGTTATACACTCACAAACAACACAAAGACACACCGCAGTGCACACAATTTCTTGCGGCTTCTTGCTTAAAGATCAGAGCAATAAATCACATACACATCTGAAAATTCCTGTCTGTTACCTTAAACAAAGTCTGAAGGACACTTAGAAAGTGTGAACTATTCTTCCTTTAATACATATCTTTACTGGACATTTTTTTTTTAATTTTATTATATGATTTTTTTTTAATCAATCAGCCATGTAATAATTTATTAGAATTGTTCTGCTAAATAGTGGAATTGGCCTAAAAACCATATCAGTGGGGTGCTAAATTGAACATTTAAATTAAAACTTAAATCAAAATTATTCAAAAGTCATTTAGTTATTTAGATGCACTTTTGGAAAGGTCATTAAAAAATAAATCCATTGGGTTTTGGTGCAAATTGAGCATTTTCTCATCACCATTTTAAAGAACTGTAATCTATAAGTGATTTTAATTGATCAGTTTGCACTTGTGTAACTGTTGTTCCTTTTACTTTTCGCTTTCTGTGGCTAGATATTTGAAACGCAGTCCATCAATACAGTGGACTGATATTTCATGGTTTTAACCTTCTTGCGTTGATTTTATTTGTTTACTGTGCTAATTTTTGTATTTCGTTTTACTGTTGTTTGAGGTGACATAAATCACTATTGTTCTTCCTGTTGACGACAGCGCAAATTCTGACGATCAGCTGCTACCTTTTCCGCCCAATGGCGACGCGCCGTGCAGTAAATTCAGCGCACACGTCTAAAAATGGCGCCGCGCATTACAGCGACCGCACAAGATGACTTCACAAGCAACTTGCATTGGATTCATTTTACGGTGCGTGCCGCCGGCCGGTAAGGATGATGGTGATCATGAAGATAAAGGAGATTAGGCAGCAAGAACAGGACACGAAGAGGAAGGAGAAACGAGCGTCAAAGTACCTGTTGTAAGTGTTAAGCCGCCATTGTGGCTTTGCGGCTGTGCTACGGAGCATCTGTGGACTTTTTTTTTTTTTGGGGGGGGGGGGTTCTCCCTGGATCTAGCTCGCCCGGCTGGGCTTCCACCACCCCCCACCCCCCGACTGTGCTTCGGAGCACCTGTGGACTTTGGGGAGTTTCTCTCTGGATCCAGCTCGCCCGGCTGGACTCCCCTCAGCTGTGCTACGGAGCACCTGTGGACTTTGGGGAGTATCGCTGTAGAATCAGCTCACCCGGCTGGGCTCCCCCCACTCCCAGCGTTTGGACCCAGCAGTGGGCGAGTGGGGCGGAAGATTTTCGTCTTCTCGGCTGTTTTACTTCTTCTGTGGCGCGCGGGCTTTTTATTTAAAGGGACAGCAACAACGGGGCGTCACTTGAGGACGCTCCCTGATACGCCCGAAAACAGGGGTCCCCAAACATTTTCCAGTGAGGGTGAAGGAATGGGGTCAAAATACAAAAAGTCCTGCCTAGCTACACAAACAGATGTGTTCAAACCTCATTGAATAAAGTACATAAGCAGACAAGTATATTCACATATTAAATCAATAAAAGAAACATTTTAAGCATATAATTATACCTACACACCAAATCAATAAAGAAGACATAACTAGACATTTTTGATAAGTGGTAATGAGAAAGGTTTTTATAAACTTTATGATCTGATAGATATTTCTGAGCACTTTGAAATAAATGTTTTTTGATATATTGCCTAAATAGCTTAATGACCCTTAAGGAACTGTGTAATGCATGCCTGATGTTTTTCTCTAAATCATGGACACGGCCAGAGTCGTCCTGACCGTTCAGTACTTGATTGTATCTTATGTTTTGACTAATGCTAGACGCCAGTTTTTGATTACCACTGAACGCTCTGCACAGAGGGAAATATTTTGCCTAACAAAGAAAGAATGAGATACGACAGTGTATGTCCAAGATTGGAGAAGAATGTTCACAGGAATGTCACGTGGAGATAAAACCAGCAGGTGCCACAGGGAGCCAGCCAAGGACTCGGCCAAAGATGATCGCCAAGGCCAAAAGACGGGATGGAAGACAACAGCCCCCACACACACCGAATCACCCATAACCAGCACCCACTCCCATGGTGAACTTGCCGCACCCCAAAGACTCATCACCCATCAATCTCGGCCCACAATGTGCAACTGAATATAAGCTGATCAAAGAACCTTGAACATTGCCTTTTCTGAATGGAGACTTTCCGCTCTTGAAGGGCCCAGCGCTGTATTGTACTTTCCTGAAAACAGAGCTTTCTGAACAAGAATTGTGATTGAACTCAACCAACCTGTGTAAATCTAATTTGTGCTTCAGTGTCTTAGCATTTTCCTAAATCTGAAGAAATCAAACGAGCACGCAGTGAGTAAATTGGATAACAGGTGATTGGCGACTTAAACTGAGGAGCGACTTATATGTGAATTTTTTTCATAAATTTTCCACAAAAAAAAAATGTGAAACCGCGATAAACGAACCGCAATGTAGCAAGGGATTACTGTAATTTGAATTTCAAGTAACGTCAGCAGCGCGGCGGTTGTTTACATAAAGGACAAAGATTCGATCATGGGATGACGAAGATGACGTACTACCGGCATCATTAGCGGCTTTGTTTGTAAGTGACACGGAGGACGAAGAGTTTGAAGGATTTAAGGATTTGGAGTGACACAGAAGGTTTGAAAAACTATTATGGCTTTTACGCACGCCCGGTCCTGCTCTACGGAGCTCTCTTTCACCTCTGTGGATGGAAGTCGGGGGCCGGCGCTTGGCCGGGTGGCTGCCCGGGGACGGTGGATGGGCCTCGGACATGGCTTTTACGCACGCCCGGTCCTACTCTACGGAGCTCTCTTTCACCTCCGTGGATGGAAGTCGGGGGCCGGCGCTCGGCCGGGTGGCTGTCCGCGAACGGTGCATGGGGCTCAGACATGGCTTTTACGCATGCCCGGTCCTACTCTACTGAGCTCTCTTTCACAAGTCGGGGGCCGGCGCTCGGCCGGGTGGCTGCCCGGGGACGGTGTATGCGGCTCGGACATGGTTTCTATGCACACCCAGTCCTACTCTACGGAGCTCTCTTTCACCTCCGTGGATGGAAGTCGGGGGCCGGTGTTCGGCCGGGTGGTTGTCCGGGGACGGTGGATGGGGCTCGGACATGGCTTTTACGCACGCCCCGTCCTATTCTATGGAGCTCTCTTCCACCTCCGTGGCTGCAAGCGCCACCTCCGGGGATGGAAGTCGACGCCGCCACATGCCTGGAAGTCGACACTGGTGCTTGGGTCCTTGTACTTTGTTAACGCTACAATTATATATAACTAGTATATACTAGATATACTATATAACTATATACTAGATCTGTGGAATAACGACGAGGCTGACATCAGGGCGCACGCGCGGCGTTGTTGACAAAGGACGAGGAATTTGATCGATGGATTTAATGATTTGGAGTGACACAGATGGTTTGATAATATTATTGCTTATATAATAGTTATTTGATATATAATTTATATATCGTTACATGGGCCTGTGGAATATTTTGAAGTGCAAGCGCCGTCAGCGGCGCGTACCCATTGTTGACAAAGGACGATCGATGGATTTAATGAATTGGAATGACAAAGATGGTTTTATAAACGTGTTATTTATGTAATAGTTATTTGAATAACTCTGAATGTTACGTCAAGCCCGTTCTCAGCTCTTCATTTCTGTTTATGTCACGTTAGCATACCTATCGTTTAGCCTGTTGTTGCTCGTTCATGTCTGTTCTTGGTGTTGGATTTTGTCGAATAAATTCCCCCCAAAATGCGACTTATACTCCGGAGCGACTTATATGGTTTTTTTCACGTTATTGTGCATTTTATGGCTAATGCGACCTATATTCCGGAGCCACTTTTAGTCCGAAAAATACGGTACTCTGTTGTGCAGATTATCCGTGCGTTTCAGTTCCATCAAGAAGTCCTTTTCTATTGCCATCGAAGCTAATGTTGAAAGTCAAGCCTGCCCTGTCGTATTTCTGGCATAAGTCTTAATTCACTTTATTGCTCGATTAACAATGTCCACCTTTTCTTGAAAAGTCCGTCTTGAAAATGGCTTTTAACGTAAATCTGCAACCAAATATATTTCTTCTCCTCCTTCAGCCATTGTGGATTGACAAAATGGCTATTAAATCAACACAACAATAAATTTGCTTGTGCAGCTCGCTACAGATGCAGTTTGCTAGCTCTGGCTAGTACACTGCTTTGACTATCCAATCAAAGCATATGAATACGCTGACATTTCCGTACGCCTGATAGAGGGCCTTGGTGTCGCCAACTCAAAATCTGATTGGTTGAAGCAACAATTTGATTGACATTTATTTTATGCTACAGGGCCCACAGAACTGATTGTGGAGGCCTCCAAGCAGATTTCTTTGACCCTGGCAACAAATAGTGGCTGAAATGTGATTGGTTAAATGCTTAAATATGAAAATACACATCTGGAAGCAGCACAACTAACAATGAAAGGAAGCGGACAGACCATTTGGAATGATCTAATACGGATGGACAAAATATAACTAACATCAGTCTGTGATTCAGATATTTTTAGGCCAGCAGCGAAGGCCTTGCAGGCCCTGCGGCCCACCACTCTCATTAAGCAACTGCCCTGTCAAAATATTAGAAACACAACTGAATGATAAACATACCATTGATTGAATGTTTGTAAAAAAAATAATAATAAAATAAAAAGTGTGCCTCACAGTTCCTGTATGTAGTTGCATCCCAGCATGTCGACTTGATTGAAAATTGAGTGTGAGTGTCATTGTGTCAGTGTCTTTTGGTGCCCTGACAGTGAATGGCGAGGCTTACAATATATTGACCCTAACATTTGTGACCGGTCCATTGTTCATTTTAACCCATTGAAGGGTTTTACATCGTCGTTGTGTTCATGTTCATGAAGTTGTTGTTTTTTTAATTAAAAATAGAAACAATGACATAAGCATACAGATACAATAAGTCCTTGAAAGAACACAGCAACAACATGATTTTACACAGTGTATTACTTCACATTTTAGGTTTGGAAGGTTATGAAAAATAAAATAAAATACTTGACTTGTGACAACACAAGCAAGCAAATGAAAACATCTTATTGCTTGTTTGCTCTGACAGAGGCCCATCAACAGTTCCAAGCCAGGCTCCCAACTCACGTTTGTTGTCAAGGAAACATTCAAACAGAAGAAATAACACAAATATATTGAGTAAAATAACACAATTAAGTCACGTTACCCTCACGCTCACAATGTCATCAAAAGACACAAAATCACATTAAACATCCTGTTGATAACTATTGAAAACATTTTGTTGAATGTAAATACTTGAAGTTTTATTTTGGGAAAATGTAATTGTGATTGGAATGTTTTGACGAAACTGACAGAAGTAACACTTCTCATTGTGGCTTTGTGTGTGTTTCAAAGGTGGATGGAAAGGAGGCGGTTTAGGACGTGGCTCACCCAGAGCCCACCCCGGTGCTGCTGTAGGTGGCCTTGGCGTGGGCAGAGCGTGACCCACTGCGTCCAACGGGAAGGAAGGGGCTGGACTCGGAGGTAATGACGATGCTCGGGATGCGACCTAGCGCGCTTCTGCTCACGTGAATGTCGGCCACGTCGGTGCTCTGCTGTTGCGCAAAATTTGTAAAATAATGTGAAATTCGATTTACCCGCAGTCCATCGTTAGCACCCCTGTTTCGAAGCAGAATTTTAAATGGTGGATAGTCATTCCTGAGTGAGCATATGTTCAAATGAAATAAATGATCCTAGAAAGTGGACAACTGTTGCCTTTGTTGTGCTTTTGATACTCACGTTTGGAATGCCACTGCGTTCGCTGACGCCAGTCGTGGAAATGTCCATGTCAAACGATGCCTGAGCAAAAACAAACAAACATACACAAGGATCAAGGTCAAAAGTATGCCCCAAAAAAACTAAAAATGACATCATCAACATGCGGCTGACCCTCTCAAAGATTCCCGAATCGTGATTTTTCATTTTCCCCTTGAAGCTGGACGACGATTTGAATTCGGAGAATTCTGCCGTGTCCCCGCTGATATCGCAGGACACCTGGCGGCTGGCGGGGCAAGAGCTCAGACTGGACTGGTCCGCCTCCGTGTCAGTTAAGCCCTGTCCGGGAAACGGAAAAACATGCACCATTTTTGGGTGATTAAAGTGGAAGACTGGATGAAGATCAGATGAAAAAAAGCAAACTTGAAATGCTTCGGGTGCAGTTGTAAAAGGTATTGGTGAATTTAGTAAGCTCAATGTAGGGCCACTGCTTCCCCGCAAAGAGAAGAGCCAGGACCAGATGAGGTGGCTCAGGCATCTGCTCGGGAAGCATCCTGGGATGCCTGAAGTGTTGCAGACAGCTTGCCACCACACTTGAGGATGACCGCGGGCACACTGGAGACATTCCGATGTCTCCCTGCTGACTCTGCAATGCTTCGGGACAAATAAAGGGCATGATGCGGTGGGCTCACCGATTCGCTGTCGGAGACAGAGGAGAGGCGGCTCTTGCTGTGTCCTCGCCGGAAGTGTGCGCTGATGTCAGAGCTCTGGCTAGTGACAGTGGAGCGCCGTGTGGAGACAAAACTGCTGCTGGCCGAACGAAGGTCCAGGGGCCGCACGCACAGAAGTGTGCCGAGATACGGGATATACTTGGCCAACGCCACCCTGAACAACAATGCCGCACAAATGCGTGAATACCCTGCCCTCGTTATGCGTCTGTATCTGATGCGACTCACACAGTACGCACTTGATGAATTCTCCTCACTTTGTTCAAGACTGCCAAGTATAGTTTTAGCTTGACTGTAACTTTCCTTTTCTAAATTTACATTGCTTTAGTTGAGATTGGCACGGTGGTCGACTGGTTCGCACATCTGCATCACAGTTCAGAGGTGCAGAGTTCCATTCTGGCTTCCCGTGAAGAGTTTCTATGTCCCCCCCGTGCCTGTGCTCTGGTTTCCTCTCACACCCCAAAACGTCCGTGGTAGGCTGGCCGATTGATTGCTCCAAATTGCCAGTCTGCATGTGCTCTGTGATTGGCTGGCGACCGTTTCAGGGTGTTGCCCCGTGCAGAAAATGGATGGATGGATTTGCCGTTATGGTCCACTTGTGAGTGGGTTTAGTGTAACATGAGCTTCACATGCCACCATAGTGCCACAATTCAATCAGCAAAGTGATTGAATGGATGGATGGATGGATGGATGGATGGATGGATGGATGGATGGATGGATGGATGGATGGATGGATGGATGGATGGATGGATGGATGGATGGATGGATGGATGGATGGATGGATGGATGGATGGATGGATGGATGGATGGATGGATTTGCAGTTATGGTCCACTTGAGAGTGGGTTTCAGCTTCAGATGCCACCATAGTGCCACAATTTAATCAGCAAAGTGATGATAACAATGCTTTAAGCCCTTTTTATCCCGCGATGATGTGACTTGCATTTTGCATGTGTGTGTGTGTGTAGGGGGGGGGGTTCCTATCCAGCCCAGTTAACATTTAGGTCAACTGAGCGGTTCGACTTCACGGGCAGAACGCCTGAAAGTCTTGACGTGATGCTAGGCAGACAGATGGTCTCTCAAATCAAATAGTCACACAAGAACTACCGCGTCGCTACTTTGCGCACTTCGACTCTTGGGGTGTGGTCTGGAATCTAACCGAAGAATGCAGGAGTTTACGCCCGATTCTTTAGTCTTCTACCTGTACTTGGGATGCGTGATGGCGTAGATGATGGGGTTGTGGATGGCCGAGGCCTTGGCGATGACGGCAGGCACAGAGTTCATGTAGGGCGTCAGCATGTCGGCGTACCTTCACAAAAGAACAAGGATTGCACGCAGGCCGGCCGCCGCTTGGCGCTTCCCCTCTCCATT
This sequence comes from Syngnathus scovelli, assembly GCF_024217435.2. NCBI lineage: Eukaryota > Metazoa > Chordata > Actinopteri > Syngnathiformes > Syngnathidae > Syngnathus > Syngnathus scovelli. The sequence continues at coordinate 12,341,418 of NC_090858.1, forward strand.
TGTATTCTCAACACATGAGCACGGCAAGCTCGGGTGCCAATGCCTCGGTTTTACCCGGCGAAGGCGGTGAGCGCCACGGTGGAGTACGGCGACCAGGAGACCACGTAGAGCAAAATAACGATCAGTGCGATCTTGGCCATCTTCCACTCGTTCTGCAGCCGCTGGAAGGACTTGGCTGAGTGGCGAGAGGCCACGTGGGTGTGCACCCCGCTGCCGCTCACTTTGCCCACCGCCCTAAAACACACGCACACGGTTGACCAAAAAATTTCTTCATTCACCCAAACAAAGAGTTTTAAATGGAATGAAAGTGAATCACTTGTGATAAATATGGAATTGAATCTAATCATTGAACAGCAACTCTGACAAAATTTGGAGCACCGCTTTGTTGTGCATAGTAGAGGGAATACATGAGATAAAAAGAGATGGTATTGATAAATCGTTAATCGGATAAAATAAAGAGTTAAAAAGGACTGAAAATTCATTTTAATTAAAATTTTATTTGGAGGCACATTTTGAGAACAAATAATATTGTTGAATGTATTGATATTGGAGGTATCTTTTTAAAAAAAAAAAACAATATTAAAAATTATATTAATTTGGGATTAAAAAAAGCACACATTTGGCCAACTTCTTTGTAATGTGGAAGGAAACCCAGAGAAAACCCACGCAGGCACGGGCAAAACACGAAAACTCCACACAGGATGGGTGGAGTCGGAATCGACCACATTTCTGAGGTGTGAGGCCGACGTCCTAACCAGTACTCCGCCATGCGTTGTTCTATTTGTTTTTAATCAACAACTGTGGAAAAAGGCCAAACCTGGCAGCCTAAGGATTTTTAGCATTTATAGTGTCATGTAGTGCAGGGGTCCCCAAACCCCGGTCCGCCGACCGGTACCGGTCCGTGCGTCATTTACCGGGCCGCCAAGCTGCACAGGAAAAAAAAAAAAAAATATATATATATATATATATATATATATATATATATTTTTTTTTTTTTTTTTTAATCGACGATCAATTCATTCTGGTCAAGACGCTCGTCCCAGTCACGTGACATGTTTTCCCAGTCGAGACCGCAAAGCTAGCAAAACTTAGTAAGAATTTATTTTGAAAAATATAAAGAATTTGACAATTCTCTCCCAATTAAATCCGTCGCTGTGTCTCTTGACACAAGACGCTCGTCTCGGTCACGTGACATGTCACCCCAGTCGAACCCGTGAGGCAAGCAAAAATGAGCATGAAACAGAGAAGTTTGGAAAGCTTCTTCGGAAAGGGAAAAAAACCCAATGAGGAGACTGAAGAAGAAGAGGCTACCACTTCTATGAAAAGGAAAGCTGCATTTAAAAGAACATTTCTGGAGTCCTACTTAAAATATGGATTCATCGCCACCGGTGACTCTGACGTGCCAAGCCCACTCTGCATAATATGTGGCGACAGGCTAGCTAACGAGGCAATGAAGCCTTCAAAACTGCTTCGGCACATGGAGACAAAGCATCCTGCATTAAAAGACAAACCTTAACCACTTCGGGTGTCATTGTCTCCGATTACGCCAAGATGGGACCGGCTCATTTCTGAGAAACAAGCTCAGTGCTCCCACTAATTCAATGTAATGGTGAGTTTTATTTTTATGTCGTTTATACTTGTTTTTATGCCAGTCGTATCATTTTATTTCATCGTATTTATATATTTATTATAAATGTATTTACTTATTTAAATTTATTATTGATTTATACAAAGGCCGGTCCGCAAAAAGGTTGGGGACCACTGATGTAGTGTGTCGGCGCACTAACTTGTTGGTGTTGCGGATTGCTCTGAAGATGAAGACGTAACAGTAGACGATGACGAGAAGCGGCAGGAAGAAGACAAAGACAAACAGCAGCATGGTGTACGCTCGCACCGACGGCGTGAAGGTCATGTAGTCCCACGTGCACGACGTCAGGAGCCCCTCAGGCACGTATGCGCCTGCCGCAGGTGCACACAGAGACGCACACACGCACACGCACGGGTTAAGCACCTCTCAAACATCGAAAGATGATTGATCACTTTTTGATAGTTTCCCAGTCTGGTCATTGTCTGATCACTTTTTTGAGTCCATTTTTCCCACTGCTGTGAATCTTATTTTGGACTTTGGTCCATTTTGTACTGTTACCTTCATTTTTCTGCATATTTTCTTTAGTTTTATCCCTTGCAACATGGTTGTCCATTTTATAAATGGAGGATCTGCAAAGTGGCGCTGGCTCAAACAAGGCAACGTTTGCTGCGTAAGTGCGTGTGCGCGCGTGCTCACTCCATCCGAAGAAGGGTGGCAGGCTCCATCCCAGCGAGTACACCCATGCGGCCGCCAGGATTGCAAGGGCCCGTTCGCGCGACAACATGCCGATGGAGGTCAGGGGTCGCGTGATGACAAAGTAGCGGTCCACGGCGATCACCGTCAGCGTGATCATGGAGCAGATCCCAAACAGCGCGCCGCAGAACGCATACAGCTCACACGCTACGGCATACACGAAGACTGAGCTCATGTTACCAAGTTTAAAGAGGCAAGCCAAATACTTTCATTTTCTGCCATGTTTCTGTGTACAGCACTTGTTTGTGGCTTGTGACCAGTCCAGGACACGCATACCTTTCTCGCCAAAGATCCACCTCTTGTGCATACTGCTGGCAAAAAAGACGGGCGCCTGCGTGACGCACATCAGCAGGTCGGTGACGGCCAAGTTGATGATGAACATGTTGGCCGGCGTGCGCAGGCTGCGGCTCCTGAACGCACACGCAGAATGGGTCAGAATGGGTCAGAATGGGTATGTGTCACGTGGCGGATCGCAACCAATAGGAGCTGCTGCTACATTAAAAGTATAGATGACATCATTGCGGCCTTGTGACCATATTTGGATGTACGCTCACCTGCTGAAAGCATAGATGACCAGGAAGTTGCCGAGCAATCCGGTGATGCCGATGGCGAGGATGACGGAGCCGATGGTGTAGTGGGCGTGGTCGGGCACGTTCACCGTGGGGAATGGGTGGGGGGGCCGATGCGGCATCACCGCCTGGAGGACGAGGGCGAGAATTCACCTATATTGGAAAAGTTTGACTGAGCAGCGCGTGATTTGGTGGGCAGTCCACCATGAGAAAGCCCACAAAAAAGCCTCAAGAACCCATGCTGAGAATTCAAAGAGTCTTGGACATTTTGCTTGCAATCAAACTTGGCCACTTTCATGGGTCCCTCAAAGACCAGCAAGATTTTGTCTAATTGTTATCAAATTGCAAAAGATTCTTGTTTCGATTATTTGCTTTGGGCAGAGCATGGCAGCTAAATTGGATGAATCTTGCTAGTGCCCGCAAAGGTTTGAAAGCTTTAGGCCACAATGTCAGTTGTACACAATCGGTTGCCACATCTAGAACAATGAAACAAAAGTCTCAGAAAGCCATGTCACCGTCTGCCGGTTGTGTTTGGAGCACTCCCATTTTGCCATTTAGCCGCTGTTGGATGTCATGTAATCACATTAGCATTTGGCACGGCGAGAAGCCTATGCGTTAGCCCGTTTGGCTAAGCAGCTGCCAGCAGAATTAATTCATCCTGAGAGAACTGAATGACGAATCTCTCCACCGAGTCGTGCCATTAATTAAACCGCCTGTTTCCTGTCTCCATTTCAGCAGCGTTGAACAAAAATGGAGGTCGGAGAGGGGAGAAGTGCCTTCTCAATTCCATGTCTTCCTGCGGGAATATCTAACCGGTCTAAGAAGAAAAAAACAAACGCGGCACTCAGCTCCAGTGTCCGTTTCCCCAAATTCCCACGCGGGAACGTTAAAAGATGAAGTAGATAGGAACTTTTCTCAAAACAAAGCTGATAGCGTGAGTGCCGCTCATTGCATGCGAATGCCCTTTTGGACTGATTGCGTATGGGTACTTTTTTTGTTTTTGTTTTAACCTTTGTTAAACCAGGAAAATCCACCTTTTGCTAGGAGGTAGTGGCCAACAGGTATGCGGTGTAGTTCCACGATGAACCACACTCCACACATTGAACATAAAGTTACACATTGTCGAGCATTCTTCTGACAAATGAGTGCCCATTTTTTAAGTGCCTGAAAACTCCAGAAGAATTGTTTTTAGGAGCAGTGCGAAATAATGTGCGAATAGTGCGAATAATTTTAGTTTTGCTAATGCTAATTCAAAGTCTGTTTTCTCTACATGCGTTTCAATCAATGATGCAAAGTGCAAACTGGGTCATGCTGCAGTTTGATTTTGTAACAATCCCAGCATACCTGACTTCCATTATCTCCAAGCGCTCAATCCAAAGGTCCTGAAGACATCAGGTGTCTTGATTGACATTGACATCACAAGCTACCACTGCCATTGACAACCTTTTGATTCAAACCTTACGAGCAATTCTCTGGGACTTTCGTTGCCATTTTCCAGTGGGATCAAGTCGTTCATCCAAAGTATGAAGCTGTCACGCTGCATGTGATCCATGTCTTTCAAGAACACCCCAGTGTTTCCCAGTCCAATTTTTAGCAGGCACAAATCCTTCATATCAATTTGACAGCTGCGACCACGTCATCATTTGATCCAAGCCTTGAAAGAGTTTCAGGTCTTCCGGTACCACCATCATCGAGCGCTGGGAACTTGTTTTAATATTTGTCTCCATATGAATGTGTGTTCCAGTCAGAGTAACTCGAGAGTAAACTGCTGAGTGTTGACGCTGAGGGACAGTTGTGCATGTAGCATGCACAGTGAAGTAGGTCAGAGAAGTTTCCCTTGTGATCGATACTGTATGTGCTGCAGACCTCACCCTCGTGCACCGATTGTGTCGATATTTTTGCACATTTCCCTAATATCAAGCCCTGAAACATGTCAATTCACTCCCAAAACACATATTGGTTAGACCCATGCTGCCTTCAAGACGTTATTAGACGGACATTTTTGAGCGTTCACGCGCACGTTCTCCCATCATGTCAGTTTCATTAACCACGTGTAAAATTTGTGCCATTAAATTATTTCAGTTATTTTGATTATTTTTTACAGCCGATATAATGACCGACGTCCCGTTAATAACTTCCATTTAATTCATTTGTCCTTGTACGCTCAGGTGCGACGTCAGAAATCCGGCGAGCGTTAAATGACGCTCATTCTCGGTGGAATTTGTAAGCGCAAAGTTAGACTCACCGTCGGCGAGGCTTCGGCGGCGGTCTTTAGCTCGGAGGGCCGGTACGCGTTAACAGGCAAACCGAAGCCGGAGCTTGTGGTCCACTTGGAGGTGCTGTTGTGGGAGATAATGGTGTGGTGGTGGTGCGTGGCGCTCATGGTCTTCCTCTCCTCTCTACCTCCTCTGACTTCTGCAGGCGCCTTCTGCAGTCAACACGTGCAACACTCAGGTGGCAGCACTTAATAATTCGCGTGCATTTCCCCAAGAAGTTGCATATGGAGATTTTTGTAAATATTTTATTTTGTGGTCAAATCACTAAGACCAGGTTTGAAGAAGATTTCATGCACGTTTGGTTGAAGTCGACATTACCCGAGGAAGCCAAAGGTGATGACGAGAATCCAAAATGTTCACGTTCCAAATGGTGGAAGTCCAAAGTTTTTAGTCTCCAGTTCGCTGACAAAAACAAGACAAGTCTTCAAACGTCGTCTTCATGACTGTCTACAAGAAACTAGGAATGCCTCACTGATGAGGCTTCACCAACGGTCAAGTGCACCTTATATGAGGGGTGACAAGTCACGAAAACACGCACACGCATGCGCACGTTCGTGGGGGTGAGGGTGGAGCGTTGGGAGGGGTGGGCGCTATTTATGCGGGTCGCTGTGTCAATGACGCAGAGGACATTAGGTGGTGACAATACGCGAGCTGGAATCAAACCAAAACAAAGCGAGCGAGACTGTTTTTAATAATACTTAAAAAAAAGAGCATGTAAGGTTAAAAAATGACCATGTATGACTTTTTTATCCAAAAAAAATTATAAAGTAAGGCTTTTTTAATGAAGAAAAAACCCCCACTTTTTTTTCATGAAGATGCAGCTCGGTGGCACACTGGCTAGCACGTCCGCCTCCGAGTTAGGAAGGTGCGGATTCGATTCCACCTCCGGCCCTCACTGTGTGGAGTTTGCATGTTCTCCCCGTGTCCGTGTGGGTTTTCTCCGGGCACTCCGGTTTCCTCCCATATTCCAAAAACATGCTTGGTCGGCCGATTTACGTAGTAATCCAAATTGCCCATAGGTGTGAGTGCGAGTAAGAATGGTTATTTGTCTCTGTGTGCCCTGCGATTGGCTGGCAACCAGTTCAGGGTGTCCCCCGCCTACTGCCCAATGACGGCTGGGATAGGCTCCAGTACGCCCGCGATCCCCCTGGGGACAAAGCGGTACAGAAAATGAATAGATGGATTTAAACCTCGGTTTCGCGCAACCGTAGCGCGTCGCCGACCGCGCAACTTCACCGCGCTGGTCGCATTATTGTGATAGAGCCATCGCTGAGATTTAGAAAATTGATGTACTTTCCAAAGTTTAAGTGGACCGAAGTGCGCAGCGCTACTGCAGCGCACCGCCGACCGCGCAACTGTACCGTGCTGGTCCCATTATTGTGAGAGCATCGCTGAAATTTATAAAATAGTCCTGATGTGCGTTTCAAAATTTAAGTGCAAATTTATTGAACATGTTGACAAGCACAATTTTGGAGTACATGATTGGAAACACTGAAAGTTACATCATGTTCAAAAGGGTTAGGAACATGTTAGGCAGAGACAAACGTTATGCTTAGTTGAAAATCCTCAAACCAAACCTCGACCACGTTACTTTAAGACAAGCAACATCACCAGAAACAGAAGAGCAAAATTTTGTTTTCTTGGATTTTTGACATTTCAATGGACATGAGGCAAACTTTATAACACGACACTGTACAATTGAGTGCAACATCACCATCAACAAAAGAGCAAGAGTCATCCACACTGATCTGACACCAGACTTTGAGGACACGAGGCAAACTTCAAAACACGACACTATACAATTGAGTACTGAACTGACGGGGTGCACAAAAGAAATATGGCATCTTTTCAAATTTTCTTGAAAGGCTTTTTTGACACCTCACTGGACACACTGTGTATTTAACCTGAGCGACTCTTTTCTTTCTTTCTATTTTATTTTCTTCTCCTCGCCGGCTTTCTCCTGCAGGCGTGTTGAGCATCGGCCCAGGTCTTTTTGTCGTCAAAAGCTTTGTAGCAAGAGCTCGCAAACTGGTCCCAGGCATCTCGTCTCTGCCCATGAGATGAAGTGAGGTGTCATCATAGATTGACGCGACAGTGATCCGTAAGCTCACCTTCGTCGGCAAAGGTGAAAGCCAAAGCCCCCATTTGGTCGGATCTGCGGAGATTCGAGCGGTCGTTAGCTGGCTTCCGTCATCGGATCGAGCGCTGAAAACGGGCCACTCACTGTTTGGAGGTGATTTCGTTTCGGATGGAGTCGGTGAAGCCATTCCGCGGCGGCGCTCTCAGCAAGGTGCACTCTCCTCCCGTCTTGTCACGAATGACGCCGGCGTGTACCGCTTTGTACACCGACGTGCTGTAAACTTGGTGTTCCAACTTGACACAAGACCCTGCGACACGACACGACCGACGGCCGTCGTGAGATCTATGGCGAAACCTGTGACACGCCGCGGCCACTCACGTTTTGGGATGGCCGTCGAAGCCGACGTCAGCACGCCACTGGTCGCAGCTGATCATATCTGCGGAGGCAAGAGAAAGTCAGAGTCTGTTTTTGACGGCGGGCCGGCGCAACGGCGCGCTCGCTCACTGCCAAGCTCGCATCCCAAGACATCAAAGCGGATGCCGATGCTCCATCGGTGGTTCAGCGGGTAGATGCGCATGTACTGGGCCATCACAGGCACGGTCAGCATCTGAGTCCCGTCGGGAGCAAACTGGGAAGAAAGCAGCCACCGCCGCATTTGCATTTGTGGATAACAAATGTGCAAATCCGGACGGCTCAGCGGCTGCTCACTCACTAGCTGGGGGTGCTTGGTGTAGGCCCGTCCGTCCACACTGTGGCGCATCTCAAGTTTGGACCGGTACCCGTGGGAGGCCGATGGACACGGCTGGATGGCGAGGGCTGTCACCTGTTTGGTCTCACCGAAGTTCATCTCGATCCAGCTTATGACAGCTGAGGAAGGGCCGCGATTGTTTAGTTAGCGTACGAGTGCCGGCGACCACCGAGTTTTCTACATACAATTTGCTGACGGTTTCCAGCAGCTTTCCGCATTCAGGCGCGCTTTGTCCGCGGTGAAGCCCCTCGCAAAGGAGGAGGCTTTCAGCTTCAATTTTGCCTTGCGTGTTGCCCAGACTTTGAAAACTCTTTGGACAGCCAAATCAGTTAATTTTGTGCCCGACTGACTTACCTCATGCATAGGTGGACGCTCGCAGTACCGTCTTGCGCGGTTTGTTGACACAACAATTCATATGGCAAAAAGAGAGAAAAGGCCTACCGTCTGCTTCGCAGGTGTAGATCATCTGGAGGTATTTGGAAATGTTGGGCAGCGGTCCTCCTTCATGGGCTTGATGAGGCACTGGCGATAGTTGTCGCATTCTTGTAGTGAACTGCGAGCGAGCAGCCAGTTGCACGTCAGCCTGGCGCTTAAAGGGAAATGTGCTTTCGGCAGTTTGCAAACATATTTTTTAAGGTTGTGTTAAACTTATAATCATATTAATATTTAGTATTGGAGTGCTCGTGTGGATTGGTGGGTGGCGAAGAATGTGCAGGCAAACTGCATGAACTTGTTTTCTTCGAAGTGTTGTGGAATGGGCCCAGACAGGGAGTACCGGACGAGAACACCTCAAGGTCGGTGAGAAATGAGAACATCACGTCCAGGTGGTCGGGCTTCTCGGGGAAAACCCAACCGCCTGACCTCAGCGATAACACCGAGACGGGGAGGAGATGGCCATCGACCAATCATCTCACAGTTATACATGCTTTAATATTCATATTGTGTTTCTTCAAAACTGGGCAACCCGGAAGAATGTGTCGTCTTTTGGTGGTCACAAAAACGCACGAGTTTTAGTGTGAGGGACCCGGGACCCAGGCCTGTATTAGTGCGCTTTGTCAGGAATAAACAATTGGTAAATTTGGTCTGATTGATCTACTGGTCTTCTCTTGACAGAACGAACTCGCAAAATTGTCAGATCAATAACTAAAATCCGTAGCTGCGCAAAACCAAATGACGGATGGCCTCCTACCGTCTGATCTCATTGGGGTTGGGCAGACGTCGCCGCTCCTCCGTCCGTAGAAGGCCGACTGGATGCGGATGGCTTTTCCCTCGGGACAAGTGGCGCGGCCGTCCGCGTTCTTGGATACCTCGACCTTGACGAAGCCTGCGAGGCCAGGGTTGCTCATTTCTGGCCGCTATTTTTGCAAGTGGCAATTTCTTACCAGCGTGAGGCAGCGGAGCTGGTCACGCTGTCGCCGCTGCAAGACCAAAGCCAAAGGTCAACATGCCTTGAGATGGAGCGGGCTGTCCCGTCCCGTGCCATCCCGTCCTACCTCTTTCTCTTGCAGATGTAGCCTCTCTTGTTCTCGCACATCAAATTTCCAGTAGCCGTTGCCAGTGAGGAAGGAAAGAGTCTCCTTTGGATTTGTTGTCATGGTGACCTGCAAGGTGGCAACAGAGACTAAGCCCACCACGCCAAGCGCTCAATACGAGCAACGCTCGAGACAAACCTGTGCTCGAGTGGACGTAGCTGAACGGGGAGCCGTCGGCCCAGCTGCTGCCGTCCTCGGCGAGGGAGGCTTTGGCGTCCAGCCACAGGGAGGGAGATGTCAGTAGAGCCTTGCTGTGACCTTTGAATCAAAGTTTGAACATGGAGTGAGAGTGGACAACATCGTACAGAAGCGCGCGGGGGCACGTTAGAAGGCAACTCTGTGCCGCCGTTGACTCTGGGGCGCTGCGATGAGGCCCGCCAACATTGGCCAGGCCGTGTGGCCCCGTCGCGTGGGGTCACCTGCTCGGGATTGGAGGAAAACGCCACTCGGGTCCGTTTTGGGTGACGGTGAGCATCTGAACATGGCTACAAGCTCCAAAAGGGTTGATTTGGCGCCATACATTAACCAAGAAATATTGAACCGGGTGCATTTGGATTTTGGCTCAGGCGACGCCAGACACATGAACAAGCGTAAAGCAAAGCGTACAAGCAGACACAACAGAGGGGGGTCTACATCAACGTGTGAGAGAGACACACACACACCCAGCCGCTGGCCTACCGTGTACAAAGGCCTGCTCATGGGAGTCGGTGATGGCGAGCAGGTCAGCTCCGTGGAGCTTGCAGTCGTCGTGCGCCTCTTTCCAGGTTTTGCGGACGCTTCCTCGCATCAGGTAGCAGAAGCCGGTGGCAGGGTTGTCGAGCCACTCCCAGCCGCATTTGTCACTCCAGCCTGCAAGCCACAAGTCGGGAGAATTGCCGCACAAGACGACATGCGGCTCCTTAACGTTGAGACGCCCACCCACCTGGGAGCTGCTGAGGTCGAATGCGCCGGGCAACAAGGGTGCGAGAAGGAGCGCAAATGAGCACAAACTAAATGTGCCTGGTGGTGACGGTGCGTGACCGCCACACCTTTTTGACAGACAAACAGCCTTTTGGTATTGCAATCTGCGTCGTAGACGTGTCCACTCCATGCCAGTGCCCCACAATCATTTGAAGTTGGAAATCCCAGGTACCACAGAGCTGGGTCCTGTTGATATTGGTGACATGCGCTTAGGTTGTTGCGCACTGCTACCTTCGCTCGTCAACAGATTTTCACGAGCTCGCAACATGGCTCTTGTCTTGAACTTTTAAAATAAGCAATTTCCTGGCCTGTCAAATGAAGACCTTTCCTCAGAATTGTGTTTTTATTTACTCTTCTTCGTCAATTTCAACATCTTTCTTCTGTCCTCATCATGTTACATCTGGATTATTCGTTCATTTTTTTTTTTTTATCAGACACATTGATGTTTTTTTGCCTTGAAATTTGCACTTGTGAATTCTTGTCAATGAAAACTTACAACTGCCATGATGGGCTACTTACCATAGCTGTTTTGTCACGCCACTCAAACATCTTGATGTTCTTCTTCAGTCCCACATGAAAATGGTCTTCCATGTGAGCTTGCAGAAGAAGAACAAGTTAGTGCCACAAGCACAGCCAAACTTGACAGCAGTTGTTGCGTTGCGGTCATCGCCATTTTTTTTTTTTTGGTGCTCACCGATCATTCATATGCCGTCTTCCCACGAGTGGACACTTGCCAGACACTTACCTCCCCATGCAACGCAGTCATCCTCGGCCGCCTGCCAAGTTTTCTCAGTGTTCTCAAAGCAATAGCAGAAATGGCCACGGAGGAAGTCGCCAGGGTCACAGGCAGAAGCTGAAGGCCCAAAGTCAGATTGAGGGGAAACTTGTGACGGGGCGGTGAAGGTGCAGAAAAAAGCGTCTGTGTCACTCACTTTGCACCGGAGTGAGCGCCAAACCGGCGGTCCTGTTGCACGGTTGTCCCTCCTGACAAGCCTGTGGGAAGACAACATGACGGCGCTCCTCTCCTCAACACGAGGAGGGACGACGAGCGGCTTACTGTCGGGCGAGCGTTTGCACATGTACGCCAGGGAGGACTCGCACGAGACCTTTCTCCACTTGCCAGGGTGGTGGTACTTGTTAGCGTCTCGGGGGACGTACGCACAGGACTCCAATTTGGTGCTGTCGTGTCGTGTACAGCCACCGACAAACAAAGCAAAGAACAAAGCCGTCAGCGTAGGCCTTTTCTTGTGCGGGCGCGTTCAGGGTGCCGTGTGTTGTGCAGGACAGTCGCACATTTTTATCACGTTTCACGCGTCCCGCAAATTGAGGCGTCGTCCCGCATTGATATTGACAGTCAATTAAATCTGGCATTTATCAAATAGGGGGCAGGGCGTGCAATTCAAACAGGGACGGGGCGATGTGCACCCACAATGCAAATCAGGTTAGCTTCAGAACGCGAGGTCCAGACAGAGACCTGGAGGACAGCACAACTACAACGGCCAAGAAGCGGAGATGCGGCTACAATGCAGTCTGGTAAAGTTGTCTGTGAAGTGTGCTTGAGTCATTTTTACATCACTGACACAGAGGTGAGTGAATATGACGTGAGAATACACGGCGACTTGAGAGGCACCGTGAAATAGTATGAAGGCATCATGCTGACTGTTTTCTCACATGAGAACACTGGGGAGAGTTCCATTTAAATAAGATATTTCAGTTTCTGTTTGCAGGTTATTATGTCCTAGTAATGTTTTATGCCAAGGGGCAAAATAGAAACGTTGATGTTTTCAACTTTGAGACTACCTTGATGCATTGGTATCGCACATTGTCCCACACAAACGTAGCCTTCTGTCCCCCCATCTGGTGAATTGGGATCTGGTCACCCTAGGCCAGTGGTTCTTAACCTGGGTTCGATTGAACCCTAGGGGTTCGGTGAGTCGGTCTCAGGGGTTCGACAGAACAAACCTGATTTATTGTGTAAATTCTGATTTGCCAGTATGTAATTTGTTGTGAGTTCATGCATCGTGTTGGTTTTGTTCGTTGAACAAGGTGATATTCATGCACGGCTGATTTTGTACACCGGTAAAAAACATCTATGTCTTGAATTAAAATAATAATAATTGACTAACGAGGGGTTCGGTGATTGTGCATATGAAACTGGTGGGATTCGGCACCTCCAACAAGGTGAAGAACCACTGCCCTAGGCGCTCCACGATGAGAGTGTTACCTTGCGGCTTCTAGGCGCTCCACGATGTGACTTTGTTACCTTGCGGCTTCGGCGGGAGCCCAGTTGCTGTGGTTCAGCAGCGTGTTATCGGACCATTTCAGCTCCTTGCCTGACACTTGAGGACACAACTTGTGGTTGCATTCCTGTGGAGACCAATCCCGGTTGTCATCCTAGCACGCGTTCAGCGTAAAGGGAAATGTGCTTTCGGGAGTTTGCAAACATATTTTAAGGTTGTGTTAAACTTATAATCATATTAATATCTAGTATTGGAGTGCTCGTGTGGATTGGTGGGTGGCGAAGAATGTGCAGGCAAACTGCATGAACTTGTTTTCGTTGAAGTGTTGTGTATAGGCCCAGACAGGGAGTACCGGACGAGAACACCTCAAGGTCGTTGAGGAACGAGAACAACAGCACGTCTATGTGGCCGGGCTTCGCGGGGAAATCCAACCACCTGACCTCAGCGATAACACCGACACGGGGAGGTGATGGCCATCGACCAATCATCTCACAATATTTTGCATGCTTTAATATTCATATTGTGTTTATTTAAAACTGGGCAACCCGGAAGAATGTGTCGTCTTTTGGTGGTCACAAAAACGCACGGGTTTTAGTGTGAGGGACCCGGGACCCAGGCCTGTATTAGTGCGCTTTGTCAGGAATAAACAATTGGTAAATTTGGTCTGATTGATCTACTGGTCTTCTCTTTGACAGAACGAACTCGCAAAATTGTTAGGTGCGCCAGTGTGTGGATTAGGACATAGCAATTTATGTGTTAAGTGTTGATCGCAATTTGGAGTCAGATCAATAACTAGAATCCGTAATCTAACAATTGTCAACAGCCGCTCACGCTTAAACTCACCAGGTTGGAGAGTCCTATCCAGAACGAGCGGGCTCCGATTTTGCCCTTCACAAAGTCTTCCTCGGCTGAGGAGTTGAAGGAGACCAGGTCTCCGCCCTCCAGGACGCAGTGGAAACGAGCCCCCAGCCAACCGTTGGGGTCCAGCATCTTCTTGTAGCAGCTGGAGCTGAACGCCTCCCATCCGGGACCGCACGAAATGCCTGAGGACACGTTTGGCCGTTAGTCTGACACATCAGTGTGCAGGAAATGGGGTCGAAATACAAAAAGTCCTGCCTCGCTACAAAAACAGATATGCTCAAACCTCATTGAATGAAGTACATAAGCAGACAAGTATATTCACATATTAAATAAATAAAAGAAACATTTTAAGCATATAATTATACCTATACACCAAATCAATAAAGACATAACTAGACATTTTTGATAAGTGGTGATGAGAAAGGTTTTTTAACTTTATGATCTAATATATTTCTGAAGACTTTGAAATAACAAATGACTTTTGACATATTGCCTAAATAGCTTAATGACCCTTAAGGAACTGTGGAATGCATGTCTGATGTTTTTTCTCAGAATCATGGACACGGCCAGAGTCGTCTTGACCGTTCAGTACTTGATTGTATCTTGTGTTTTGACTAATGCTAGACGCCAGTTTTTGATTACTACTGAACGCTCTGCACAGAGGGAGATATTTTGCCTAACAAAGAAAAGATACGGTTGGAAGCATGGTTAAACTAAGAATAAGCAAAGACATGAAGTATCAAAAGAACAGCAATAGATTAATGATGTCACAGCCAAAAGCTAACAATTTCGTACAAAATGACAAAATTGAAAGAATGAGGTACGACAGTGCATGTCCAAGATTGGAGAAGAATGTTCACAGGAAGGTCACGTGGAGATAAAACCAGCAGGTGCCAGAAGGAGCCACCCAAAGACTCGGCCAAAGATGATCGCCAAGGCCGAAAGACAGGAGGGAAGACAACAGCCCCCACCCGAGAATTCAGCCAAAGATGATCGCCAAGGCCGAAAGACGTTGCCTTTTCTGAATGGAGACTTTCCGCTCTTGAAGGGCCCAGCGCTGTATTGTACTTTCCTGAAAACAGAGCTCTTTGAACAAGAATTGTGATTGAACTCAACCAATCTGTCTAAGTGTAATTTCTGCTTCAGTGTCTTTGCATTTTCCTAAATCTGAAGAAATCAAATGAGCACGCAGTGAGTAAATTGGACAACAGGTGATTGGCAAAGGCTTTTGCCGCGAGGCGCAGATAACGCGCTCCCTAAATTGTGGACGGAATCCAACAAGTGCATAACGACGGCGCCCTCGCGTGGTCGCTCCGTAGTAACGCCTTACAAACGCAATACCTGGCAGTCACGCATTCCGTTGAGCGTGGCGCCAACTTGCTGGGGATATTTTTGTTACAATTCTACACGCGATAGATAGCGTCCACTTTCAACACGTTGCATGGCAGTTGATTGCAAGTCACACACTGGAATCTTTAAGAAAACTTACAATTCAACCATAAACTATTTATTGGTACGCTCACTCAGTCTTGTTGGGACAGAAATAAACCAAGTTCGATGATATGTATCATGTGAAGGTTTCATTTTTAAACTTTGCTCATAGTGCACCGAAAACTGTGCGCGCACTCGCCGCTTTGATTGGGGGGGCACGTACGGTGGGCGGTGCTGGCTGCGTTGGGCGACTCTCCGAACACAACCACCTTCGGACGCCCGCTTTCAAATTTTAATTTTTTTTCCCTTCATTAGCTACTAATTCTTTACCTTCACAAAACGTCGTCCTGGCGCCCAACGTTGTCACGGTCGGGTGTGGAGCATGGAGCAGGACGACCAAGTGCAGCTTGGACCAGGGTTTATTGGCGGAACTCAAAATACAGACTCGGTAAACTGACATGACTTAAACAATAACTTGACTGACCGGGACGTGAAACAAGAAGACAGCAGGACATGACGGCATCAAGACAGTACGCCAACACCGAACGACAGCAACCAAAACCAACCAATACCAATGATCCGACAGGGAGAGAGGGGCAGACAGGACTTTTATACAAGACAGGTAACGAGAGGCAGGTGGGAACAATCACACTGATCATGGGCACACAGGAGGGGAGGGGCGAGCACACAGACAGAAACCAAGACAACAGACACACAGTGGAGCAGTTGGGGGCGAGACGTGACAAACGTCAGTGCGAATGTCACAAGTGCGGCGATGCTCATGATGTCCAGTCGAGCAGCCTGCGCCATGCGAGCTGAAGTTGAAACAGAAGATAAATAGAAGCTGACGTTGAAGCAAAAGTGGTTTACGCAGAAGATGAAGCAGAAGCTGGAGTTGAAGCAAAAGCAGCTGAAGCTAAATTTGAAACAGGAGCTGAAGTACAGAAGCAGAGCAGAAGATGAAGCTAAAGCAGTTGAAGCTAAAGTTGAAGCAGGAGCTGAAGTACAGAAGCAGAGATCCGAAGCAGCGCAGGAATTCGGATCTCTGCAGCTGAGCCTGCGGAGAGGAAATACGGGGCAGGGGCACCTCAGCACGGGCCGGCTTATAAGGCCGAGGAGGGCAGGCCCACGCATACAGAAACGCACCAGAGAGCAAAGGTGACGCTTGCATGTGCGCAACAGTTGCCGTCGCCCTTTCATACACACCGGGGCAAGCCGCGTTACGGGACGTTATGACGTTATTTGAAAGGCTCGCCAGAGGAGAGCTTCTCCTCCCTCGTCAGCTCGGCTTTGAGTCAAGGCGGCGTGCAGCAGGGGCTTATGACGGCATTTGAAAGAAGACGGCAAGCGAGCAAGCAATCTAAACACGTCGACGCAGCACACCTCGCACTGAAAGCAAGGGTGCTGCTTCTGAGCAAACAGAGTTGGTCCAATGTTTTACGCGGCAGTTTTCGCACATGGATTTGTTTTCACCCTAATGCAGTGATTCTTAACCTTGTTGGAGACACTGAACCCCACCAGTTTCATATGCGCATTGTAGTGTTGGCTGGTGAGTGAACAATTCGTTCTAAAAGAACGAATCTTTTCAGGGAACGAGAGTGAACGAATCACTTCCTAAAGTGATTCGTTCTTTTTTTTCCTTTCATATATAACTTCAACCAGTAGATGTCACTAATGCCCATTGAAGCTGGTGCTACCCCGCCGCAAAACAAAACGAAGAAGAAAATCAGCCAATCAGCAGCGCCAGCAAGCGTTACATAGAGGACACGTAACTTCTCGTTCACGAACAAATCGTCAATTGAGATTCGTTCAATCTCAGATTCGTTCACCAACGAACGAATCTGTGATTGAACGAATCACTCACTGAGTGAATCACTCATTGAGTGAATCACTCACTGAGTGATTCGCATTTCCAGTTTACCGCGAGAACGGATCAGTGAGGCAACAAATCCCTGCTTTCCCGTTTGCGAGACAATGAGTGAACTGCCTTCCTGTGCATCAACGGATCAGTCAGTGAATATGTTCCGTCTCTTGGCGTAAACTATGTAAGCCAGAATGTAGATTTACGATTTACTTATAGTAGGTTTTAAATAACGTGTATGCATATATATGCCTAAATGTTGTTATTCAATATATCGACTGGTTTCACATTAGTTTCGTTGAACGATTTGTTGAACGAATCTTTTGAGTGAACTAATTCTAAAGATTCGTTCACCTAAAAGAACTGGAATGCACATCACTAGCGCATTCCCCAAACCCCTCTTTTGTGAATATATAGTTATTTTTTTCAAATTCAAGTGAGATGTTTTTACTGGTGGACAAAATGAGGCGTGCATAAACATCACCTTGTTCAAAGAATAAACCAACACAATGCATGAACGAATGACATACCAGCAAATCAGTGTGACTTCTGCTGTTGCCTTTGCAAGACCAGTTCAGAATTTATAAATTAGGTGTGTTTGGACCGCCGCAGTGGAGGCTCTGCCGAACCCCTGAAACCGACTCACCAAACCCCTAGTGTTAGGGTTTTCCAGGTTATCTTTATCGTAGGATTATGTTGGAATGTAAACTATAATGATTAAATCAATCTTGTCTTGCTCTCACAATGCAGAGTAAGATGAAGTGGTTGCTTCCTCTGCTTGATTGACCAGCTGCAGGGGAAGCAATCAAAGTTGTTCTGTTTCCCACAACAGTGTAAAACACCCTGCTCTGATCTTATCAGAGGCCGGGGGTTCACCAAACCTGTCCACTCTCACCCCCACTCTGTTCCTCCTAATAAATATGCCCTTGCAGGGAGGAGACTTTTAGACTTCATTCTGGAGCGAGTGAACTCTCCACCTGCAGGTGTCTAAAAGAACTTGCCTGTCTCCCGTGTGGTTCTTGCAAAATAAGTTGGAGTGAGCAAATCGCTAACATTTTGGTGCCGAAACCCGGGATCCCTCATACCCATCATCTGGCTGACGGAGGACGACGCGCTGTACACCGTCGACGGGCCAGCGTCCATTAGCCGGACATGGTAAAGAAAGACCTGGGAAGGAAATTCTTCGCTGGGCCAGCATCTTAGGTCTGCCTTCGTCTGACAGAGGTGGATTGACGGGACCCGGCAGTGCAACGAACCAGGGGACAAGTAAGTTAAAGGCCTGAAGTTGTGTGATTGTGTTGTTGTGAAACGCGTATAAAAAAAATAAAAATAAAAACAAACACAGGTGCACGTGAGATTCGGCTTTGGTTTGTCCGAGCCATGAGATACGGCTTTGGTTTGTCCGAGCTATGAGATACGGCTTTGGTTTGTCCGAGCTATGAGATACGGCTTTGGTTTGTCCGAGCTATGAGATACGGCTTTGGTTTGTCCGAGCTATGAGATACGGCTTTGGTTTGTCCGAGCTATGAGATACGGCTTTGGTTTGTCCGAGCTATGAGGCCTAAATAAATTTTAAAAAAAAAAAGCGCTGGAGTTTGTGTAATTGAGAGTGTGACTGGTAGGATAAATTGACTAAATAGCAGTTCTAGCATTGATCCACGGCAATAATACAGGCTAGTAATTTGTTGAAAGGTCAATTTAAACCTGCATTGAGGATCCTCAAAGAAATAAATAAGTAATAATAATAATAATAATAATAATAATATTTTTGAGACAAAGAGATTGTAAAACCTTAAACTACTAGAATTAAGATGGGAAATAAAAACGGTAAATCTCTACCTCTTGACGGAGATGAGAAGTACATGGCGAGTAGATTTCTTAATTGTATGCAATATATGCCGAAGTGGAAGAAAAAGTATGGAGTAGAAGGGAAGTTGAGAGTTGAAGTGTGGAAGATAGTAGTTGATGTTTTAGAAGAGAGTGTGGATAGAAAGAAAAATGGACTGAAAAAGAAAAGAAAAGAGAGCGAATTGGATTGTGCTAAAATGTGGTTGAAAGCTTCACAAGAAAGAAGAGAACAAATCCAAAAGACAAAAGATAGAAAGTTGAAAAGTGATGAGGCCGCCATTCAATTGAGATTTGAAAAAGAATTCTGGGTACATAGTGGCATCCCATTCAATGATGCAGATGAGAGTTCTTATCAGCAACATCTTAAAATTGCGCTCCTCACTGGTTTCCCCCCTGACTTGGGCAGTTGGGTGAGGAAACACTTGGTGGAAGCGGACACTGCTTGGTTTTCAAAAAACATCCAGTGGCCCAGAGACGCTGATAAAGGGATTGAGAAAGGCAAAAGTTCTGATGTATTTCATCTAGATGATGATAATGATCTAAATAAAGATACAACGATCTTCTACCAAAGTTCCCAAAGGGGCAGAGGAAGAGTTAGATACCAACAACGTCGCGAGCCGCCATTCAAATCAAAACCCCCATCAGATTCAGACAACTGTTGGAACTGTGGGAGACGAGGACACTTTGCACGAGAGTGTCGTTTTGCAAAACAATTGGGTGGAGGAAGGAGCAGAGGAAAAGCGAAATTTTTAGCATGACAAGCTTCCTCCTCTTTGACCGCTTATGCTCATACAGAGAAAGAAAGAATAGATGCCCATATGACAGCAAAACATGTCATTGTCAGATTATTAGAATTTTTTTTAGATTATTAGAAGTCCTGTCCATCCAAGAAGTATGACAATGCTGTTTGTATGCCCAAATTACAAATGACTAGAGCTCAAATTTGTGTTACACTAAAGTTAAAATATGCAAATCAAGTGGTAAAGAAATGCAACTTGCTTCTAGAAGATAAATAAATAAAATTAGAATGTGCTGTCCTCGTGTGCATGGGAGGGACCAGCTCATGATCGACCACAGGAAATGGCCAGCCTGTGACGAATCATTGGTGCTGGGAACTACCTTTTGCGTGCGAGAGCTGTGCATGTGTGTGCGTATATGTTAAAATGATGAACATTGGCTAAAGTTTTAGTATAAAAAAAAATTGCTAGACTGTGGTCTATCCAATTTGCACCGCAGAACAGAAATGATTTTGAAAGATAAAAATGAGAGGAAAAAGATAGAAATCTGTTTGCAAGCAGAAACTAATCCACACTAGTGCATGTTAAGTGTCGAGCCCACATGAGAAATTCGAAGAAAAAAAAAATGACAGAACATGCTTTCAGGAATTGGAAGAAGCTAAATTGTGAATTTAAGATTTTGCAATGCTACATTTAATAGGAATAATTGATTGGTTGTGTTATAAGATTATACAAAATTCTAAATGCAAGCTAAATCTGAGAGATTGAGTTCTTCAAATTTAAAAACAAAGAAAAAATTCAGATTAATTTGCCAATTGTTTGTTTTAGTTAAGTTTTTTTTGAATTGGTGGAT
The DNA here is from genome assembly GCF_024217435.2 of Syngnathus scovelli. Lineage (NCBI taxonomy): Eukaryota > Metazoa > Chordata > Actinopteri > Syngnathiformes > Syngnathidae > Syngnathus > Syngnathus scovelli. Next base: position 12,361,755 of record NC_090858.1, read on the forward strand.
TGTTCTACCAGGAAACCTGAGTTGAAAATGATATATGAATGTTGTGTGGTGAGCTTGGATGAATTGGGACCAATGTGATAGAAAGACTCCTTTTTGCAGACTCTGTGTGAGATGCAAATGAACATTGATGAATGAAAAGAAATTACAGGTTGAATGGTTGAAGTCGTTGGCGACTACTATGGAAAATTAGTAGAGCGACTTTGATGAAAGAGTGATTTTGAGCAGGTTGAATGTTAGAAAGAAACACGTAGCTTTTGGATTGATAATTAACTGGAGAACCAGTAACATCCCTCAGATTGGGGTTGGGAAACTATCGCTCTTCATCGAGACACTGAACTATCGTTTTCAATCCTTTGTGAATCTCTCGCTGCAAGTCAACGATGGACAAAATAGAGAGATTCAGGCTATTAGACTGATGGTCTTGCAAAACAGGATGGTTCTGGACTTGTTGACGGCAGCACAAGGTGGTGTGTGCCACATCATTGGGACTTCCTGTTGCACATACATACCAGGAGAAAATGACACCCACATAAACGACGCCATGAATTCGCTGAAGAACTTACAGCAGGCCATGTCTAAAGACAAGGTCCCACATCAGTTTGATTTCTTTTCATGGCTATTCTCTGGCAACTGGTGGCAACTGCTGTTGAAATTGCTGTCTCCTGTGCTTGTTGTGCTGGTGGTGTTGTGCTTGTTTACGACCTGCGTTATCCCATGTTTGAAGTCTGCTGTGTCGAAGTTTGTGTCCTCTACTGTAGCCCAAGTTCATATACAACTTCTTAGAGATGACGGATGTGATGACGATAATGACACGTGGATTGCGTAGATGCTGTTCTGTTGGGCATGTTTTACAGAAACTTGATGATTTGACCATCGAAAATGCTTCGCAAGTGATGGATACAATGATGTACTGTTTCTGTGTTTTTATTTTTATTTTTTATTGATAGCATTCTGGTCGCCTGTGGCACAGGGGCCGTGTAAGAATTTTCCTGCTAATAACATCTGGCCAGCAGGTTTTTCGCTTACACAATAAGTTTGATCTGGGGTATTGAGGTAATGCCTCATCTTCACTGGAAAGTGTTGCTATCATTGTTTGTTGTTTTTATTTTTACTATTCTTCTTTCTTCATTATACATATATATATATGTTTTTTCTTACTTGTCTTTGTTGTTTGGGGTGACATAATCATATGATAAAACAGGAGGGAGATGTTAGGGTTTTCCAGGTTATCTTTATCGTAGGATTATGTTGGAATGTAAACTATAATGATTAAATCAATCTTGTCTTGCCCTCACAATGCAGAGTAAGATGAAGTGGTTGCTTCCTCTGCTTGATTGACCAGCTGCAGGGGAAGCAATCAAAGTTGTTCTGTTTCCCACAACAGTGTAAAACACCCCCTGCTCTGATCTTATCAGAGGCCGGGGGTTCACCAAACCTCTCCACTCTCACCCCCACTCTGTTCCTCCTAATAAATATGCCCTTGCAGGGAGGAGACTTTTAGACTTCATTCTGGAGCGAGTGAACTCTCCACCTGCAGGTGTCTAAAAGAACTTGCCTGTCTCCCGTGTGGTTCTTGCAAAATAAGTTGGAGTGAGCAAATCTCTAACACCTAGGGTTCGACCGAACCCAGGTTAAGAACCACTGCCGTAATGAAAGCTTTTTCGTAAATTGTCCATGAAATCGACTCAGGTGCCTGAAAAAACTGATTTGGCTGGATAGACGGATTTTATTTTTCTTAAGTCAACCCTTGCCTTGTCAGGCGTAGACATCTATTAGACCTCTGGTCTATGATCATATTTTGAAATTTTAAACTGTCAACCAGCTGTAAGTTGTATAAATAATGTACAGAAGTTGTTTGGCTTTGTTTTTAACGACCATTGATCCGTACATGTGGTGTGGTTATTTCTGTAAACCGATATAGACGTCTACATTAGGTCTAGGTATAGTCCTAAAATAGACAGCTATATTAGGTCTGTGTCGACCTTATCTGGGCCTCTATGTTAAGTCTATAGCAGGGGTCACCAACCTTTCTTAAACCGAGAGCTACTTCCTGGGTACTGATTAAGGCAAAGGGCTACCAGTTTGACACGCACTTCTGAAATAGCAAATTTGCTCAATTTGGCTTTCACTATGTGTTATTATTGTCATTTCCAGTTCATATGTAAGTGTGATTTTAACAAGAATAGCAAAAATACAGTCAAACCTTGGTTTTTGACCACAATCCGTTCCAGAAGGTGGTTCGAGAAGCGAATCGGTCGAATTCCGAATCTATTTTTCCCATTACAAATAATGGGAATTTTTTTTATCCGTTTCAAGACAAAACACCCCGCCTTTTTTAAGCATTATTTTTCATTTGCGCATATTTGTCCGATCGCGCAACTGCAGCTCACCGCCGAACGTGCAACCGTAGCGCGTCGCCCACCGCGCAACTGCACCACGCTGGTCGCATTATTGTGACAGAGCCGTCGCTGTAATTTAGAAAATATTTTTAAAGTCCTGATGTACTTTCAAAAATGTAAGTGGACCTCAGTGCGCAGGGAGCTTAATTAGGCCCGATCGCCCAACTGCAGCGCACCGCCGAACGCGCAACAGTAGCACGTCGCTGACCGTGCAACTGCACCGCGCTGGTCGCATTATTGCGACAGAGCCGTCGCTAAAATTTAAAAAATATTTTTAAAGTCCTGATGTACTTTCCAAAATGTAAGTGGACCTCAGTGCGCAGGGAGATTAATTTGGTTCGATCGCGCAACCGCAGTGCGCCGGGCGCTCACTGTCGCATTGCTTTAAGAGCGTCTTTGTGTTTAAGGATGACTTTACTGCTCCCACTTGCTTTCTTTGGAGGCATGATTAGGGGTTAATACAATCGTCAAAGTAACGAAAATACAATAACAACAGTCAGTCGGCATCCGGGCCGCGAGGTCGGGTTTTCTCGGGTCCTCCCGGCTCATCTCGCGAGGTTCGACCTCCGAATTTTGTTCGACAACTGAAGCTAAAAAATCTTGAATTTTTTGTTTGAAATCCGATTTGTTCGAGAACCAGGACGTTCGAAAACCGAGGTTTGACTGTAAAATAAATAGATGCATCTCACTGACAAGTGCCGCGATTTGAGCTAATTTTAGAACAATCCTGCGGGCGACTCATGCGGTCCTCACGGGCGACCTGGTGCCCGCGGGCACCGTGTTGGTGACCCCTGCTATAGACTTAAAACAGGCGTCTATGTATAAACCTAAAATAGACATCTAAAAATGGTCCACACATAGACTTAATATAGACGTCTACTTTAGGTCTACACCAGGGGTCACCAACACGGTGCCCGCGGGCACCAGGTCGCCCGTGAGGACCGCATGAGTCCGGTGGAAGACACTGTTAGAGTGGTGATCACTCTAACTTATTTTGCAAGAACCACACGGGAGACAGTATTTCCTTTTAAACACCTGCAGGTGGAGAGTCATTGATCGCTGTGCATACAGCAATGATCGAATGAGGTCTGATTCAGGCCTCATGCAGGAGCATATTTATTGACAACAACAGGGTGCGGGTGACATTGGACATGTTTGGTGGTCACCTCAGCAACTGGTTAATCACTGTGGAGGGTCCCAGCTCATTGTTCTACAGGAAAACAGGAACTAGTGGAGCATTTTAGATGACTAACTAAGCAAGAATGTTTCCACACCATTTAGAAAGTTTCAACAACCGAATGGTTAAACTTTCAAGATAATCTGTAAACCCTAACATATCCCTTCTGTTTTGTCATATGATTATGCCAACCCCAATCAATCAAACATAAGTAAGAAAATACAATGACAGCACTAATTTCCAGTGAAGACGAGGTTTTCCCTCAAGACTCCAGCCCAAACTTAGTGTGTGAGTGAAAAACTTGCGGCAAGATGTTTTAATGCAGGAAAAGCCTCACACGCTCCCTCTGCCTAGGCGACCAGAATGCTATAAACTAAAAAAAAATTACAAGAAAAACACAGAGACAGTACATCATTGTATCCATCACTTGCAAAACATTGTTGATGGTCAAATCATCAAGTTTCTGTAAAACATGCTCAGCTAAACAGCATCTACGCAATCCACGTTTTGCAGCACATTATAGTCATCGCATCCGTCATGTCCGAGAAGTTGCATATGTACTTGTGCTACGGTAAAAGACAACCCTCGTCACAGCAGACTTCAAACATGGGATAACACAGGTCGTAAACAAGCACAACAACACCACCACAGCAAGCACAGGAATCACAAATTTCAACACCAGTTGCCACCAGTTGCCAGAGAATAGCCATGAAAAGAAATCCCATTGATATGGGACTTTGTCTTTTGACATGGCCTGCTGTAAGTTCTTCAGAGAATTCATGGCGTCGTTGATGTGTGTGTCATTTTCTCCTGGTATGTATGTGCAACAGAAAGTCCCGATAATGTGGCACACGCCACCTTGTGCCGCTGTCAACAAGTCTAGAACCATCCTGTTTTGCAAGACCAACAGTCTAATAGCCTGAATCTCTCTATTTTGTCCATCGTTGACTTGCAGTGAGAGATTCACAAAGGATTGAAAACGATAGTTCAGTGTCTCGATGAAGGGTGATCCAAGGAAAAAGCGCATGAACAACTTTGTCTCCGACGGACCATACTTTATGGTCGTCTGGAACATTCTCACCCCTGACAGGGTCATGACTTGGAATGGTCCCTCCCACCATGGCCCAGTCTGTCTTTCTTGACGACCTGTATGTCGTCTCAGCCCCTTAGGTTGGAGCGGTTGTTGACCTGTGGAGAAGAAAGATCAGGTGGCAGTAAATTTGCCTTTTACACATCTTTCAGTTTGAGTGCTCTGTTCATGCTATCTGCCAAGGAAAGTTCTTCGTCTGTTTTTTGCAACTCTTGTAGTCAAGTGTAATACCCTTTTGAACTGGGCAGATAGGAGTGTTTGCGGGAAGAGTTTGAGCACCTCCTAATGATTCCTCCTCACATGCCCGCACCCACACAGGGTGTGCACACAAACGCACGTACACACACACACGCATCTGCACGCACGCACACAAACACAAAACGCGCACACAAAGCTCAGACGAACAACAACAGACCGACACAAACTCTACAGAGATTACGCACAAACACAGAACACACAGACAAAGGGATTCTAATCCATCTCTCATGTAGCTTCTTCTGATAGAATCTCCTATTGGTAACTGTATAGCGGACTGTTTAGCATGTAATCCCTTACTCAGCTCTCTTCCTCCTACTTTGCCATGTCGGTGCAGTCGTAAGTGACCCCTATTGCGGTCATTATCTTGTCAACTGTTGCCTTATGCGACGCCTATGCATGATTGTGTGAAAGTCAAAAATTGAGCATATCTAATTTTCTGACCACCCAACCTCCACTGTGGTACAACAAACTTAACTATTTTATTGAGTACCGTAATTTTCGGACTATAAGTCGCTCTGGAGTACAAGTCGCATCAGCCATAAAATGCCCAAAAAAGTGAAAAAAAAACATATATAAGTCGCTCCAGAGCATAAGCCGCATTTGGGGGGCCAATTTATTCGACAAAATCCAACACCAAGTACAGACATGAACAAGCAACAACAGGCTAAACCAGGGGTGGGCAAACTTTTTGACTTGCGGGCCGGATGTGGCCCGCGGGCCGTAGTTTGCTCATACCTGGGCTAAACAATAGGTATGCTAACGTGACAAACACAAACAAAGAGCTGAGAACGGGCCTGACGTAACATAGAGTTATTAAAGACAACTATTACATAAATAACATGTTTATAAAACCATCTGTGCCACTCCAATTCATTAAATCCATTGATCGTTCGATACGATAGTAACAACAGGCTAAACGATAGCTATGCTAACGTGACAAACACAAACGAAGAGCTGAGAATGGGCCTGACGTAACATATAGAGTTATTAAAGAGAACTATTACATAAATAACACGTTTATAAAACCATCGGTGTCAGTCCAATTCATTAAATCCATCGATCGTTCTTTGTCAAAAATGGGTGCGCCCGGCTGACGGGGCTTGCACTTCAAAATATTCCACAGGCCCATATAACGATATATAAATTAGATTTCAAATGACTATTATATAAGCAATAATGTGATCAAACACGGAGGTGCACTTTAAGTCATTAAATCCATCGATTAAATTCCTCGTCCTTTGTCAACAACGCCGCGCGTTCGCCCTGACGTCAACCTTGTCGTTATTCCACAGATTTAGTATATTATATAACTATATTGTAGCGTTAACAAAGTACAAGGAAAGATGTGGGTTTGGTAAACGGCTCTTTATTTAACAAAATTGGTAAACGGCTCTTTATTTAACAAAACAAACTTCCAAGCGTGTGGCAGCGTGGACTTCCAGCCACCGATGTGGAAGAAAGCTCCATAGAATAGGACTGGGCGTCTGTAAAAGCCATGTCCGAGCCCCATCCACCGTCCCTGGACAGCTACCCGGCCGAGCGCCAGCCCACGACTTCCATCCGCGGAGGTGAAACAGAGTTCCGTGGAGTAGGACCGGACATGCGTAAAAGCCATGTCTGAGCCCCATGCACCGTTCGCGGACAGCCACCCGGCCGAGCGCCGGCCCTCGACTTGTGAAAGAGAGCTCAGTAGAGTAGGACCGGGCATGCGTAAAAGCCATAATAGTTTTTCAAACCTTCTGTGTCACTCCAAATCCTTAAATCCTTCAAACTCTTCGTCCTCCGTGTCACTTAGAAACAAAGCCGCTAATGATGCCGGTAGTACGTGGGACCCTACGTCATCTTCGTCATCACATGATCAATCTTTGTCCTTTATGTAAACAACTGCCGCGCCACGTCGCGTTGCGCTGCTGACGTCACTTGAAATTCAAATAACTGTAATCCCTTGCTATACGCGGTTTATCGTGGTTTCACTTTTTTTTGGGGGGGGGGGGGTGGAAAAAACAACCCATATAATTTGACCTTATTACAAGTCGCACCCCCACTCAAATTATGAAAAAAGAGAACTTGACTTATATTCCGAAAATTACGGTAAGTGCATGTTTCAGCACAGTGTTGAAAGAGAACGCTGCTTGTCCTATTCTCTCCTTCAGTTCGGCAAAACTACTACCTACATTTTGCGTTATACAAAGCATCGTTGGTATGTATCTTTGTTTAAGTTATTATGGATCGAAATAGATCTTTTGAGTTCTGAAATTATAGTTTTCTGTGATGTTAGATGATAGGATAAAAGCATGATTGAGATTTCATAGCGATTTAATTCATTTAGTTTGTATGATTGATTATACAATGTGGTTTGTATTTTCTCAGTTTCACCCTTTCCCTTGTTATTAAACCTGGAGTCAACCTTCAACCTGGCCTTTAGAGTCTTGATGAGTGAAACACTTTTAAACACAGCACTTCCGCCTGACTTCCGCCCATGTCGCCGTTAGGCTCTCGATCGTTGATCTTCGGACAAGTATGGCAGCGGACCAAGAGGTTTGTACGGCTTCGTGCACTAACTGCACCCTTCTCTTAGAGAGGTTGTCCCTGCTAGAGGGACGTGTCCGCCAGTTAGAGCAGAATAGTGCGATAACAGTAGATGTGGCGGACACAGACGCGGGCTGTGGTCAGCCCGCTAGCCCGGTTAGCATTAGCCCCAAGCGGCTTGCTAATCGCGATGAGCCAGGTAAAACGCATAGCCGTCCAAAGTCATCTCGGTCTACTGGCCCTCGCACATTGGTCATAGGTGACTCCATTACCCGAAATATTACGCTTAAAAATCCAGCCACGGTAATGTGTATTCCTGGGGGCAGAGCACCCGACATAGAAGCTAATCTTAGGGAGCTGACTCGCAATAGGCCTAGTCAACAGCGTAGTTCCACCAACACTAGCTACTCGGACATAGTGATACACGTCGGCTCCAATGATGTTAGGATGAGGCAATCAGAGATCACAAAGAAAAACATAGCGAGGACTTGTGATCTCGCCAGAAAGATGAGTCGGCATAGAGTATTTGTCTCTGGCCCCCTGCCTGGGAGAGGCACTGATGAGAGGTTTAGTAGATTAGTCTCCCTTAATCGATGGATGGCTGGGTTCTGTAAAAAGCAGGGACTGTATTTTATAGATAACTGGTCCTCCTTCTGGGGCCGCCCTGACCTGCTGAGGAAGGACGGCCTTCACCCTAACCGTGAAGGCGCCTTCACTCTTTCTAGGAATATAGATTACTGTTTGAGCCACTCATGACAGGTCACTTTAGAGCAGGCCAGGGCACAGGTGATTAGACCACCTGTGAGGATGGGTTTGTTAAGTTAAAGTTAACTAACGCTAGGCTAGACTTTCAGCATGCACATAGCTCCTCGTGTAGACTAGAGCGCGACAGTTTGAATAGTGTTACAGTACACATAAACACACTTTCTACTGGGGTAGTAGACAAATCCAATCACTCCACCCCGACCGGTCTAGCTGATGAAACAGTGCCTGTTTTAGATAACTTCACGTGTAACAAATATTCACCATCAAATTCCCACGGTCGTTTTGTCCCACTGCGCTAATAAACTTTTGAGAGGTGATGTCAGGCCTAGAGAACACAATCTTACTCGCATCCCGTTTAAAAATTCTTCCATAGATACGCACCCTGATCGACCGATTACACTTAAACTCGGTTTTATGAATATTAGATTGCTTCATACGAAAGCAGTTCTCGTTAATGACCTTATCACGGAACATAATCTAAACGTTTTTGGTCTTAGCGAGACCTGGTTAAAACCTAATGAACTGCTGCCGCTTAACGAGGCCTTGCCTCCAAATTTTGTGGTGCGTCCTCGAAAAAAGGGTGGGGGTGTCGCCCTCATCTCAAATTCTGAGCTTACTTAGGCCTCGTTCAATTAACGTATTTAAAACATTTGAAGTTCTCATTGTCCGATCCACCGCTTTACCGTCATTTTATCTTGCTGTTATTTACCGTCCACCCGGGGTTTACTCTGACTTCCTGGATGAATTTTCAGAATTTGTGCCTGATCTAGTGACAAATGCAGATAATATAGTTATCATGGGTGATTTCAACATCCACATGAATTCACCGTCAGAACCACTGACTTCGGCATTTCAGACTTTAATCGATACGTTTGGTTTTACGCAAGCCGTACAGGCAGCAACGCATAAGAATGGAAATACCTTAGATCTGGTATTATCCCGGGGACTAGCAACCGCAAATATAGCAGTACTGCCATACACTACTGTTTTGTCTGATCATTTCTTAATAAAATTTGAAATTTTAGTTCCTTGTCAAAGACAAGAGAGCAGTCAGAATTATAGCAGCCGTAATTTTAACTCTATGACTGCAACTACGCTATCTGAGTTACCGTCGCCGGCAACCGCCATATTTCCCGCATACATCGGCTCTATTGATAATCTTACAAATGAATTCAATGCGACATTATTAAAAGCCATCGACTCTGTGGCGCCGCTACGTCTGAAAACTCGCCGTAGATGGCCAACTCCGTGGTTCACAGATGAAACACGTACGCTTAAGCAATTATGTAGAAAGGATGAGCGCAGATGGCGTTTAACCAAACTTGAGGTTTTCCATCAGGCATGGAAGGACAGCCTCCTGAAATATAAAGATGCGCTTATCTTAGCAAAAACTTGTTATTTTTCGCAAGTCATTAATCTCAATAAAAACAATCCTAAATACCTATTTGATACAGTGGCAAAGCTAACTCTACGCCAGCCGACCCCCGATAGCTCCTTCCACTCAGCTGACGAGTTTATGAAATTTTTTGCTCAAAAGATTGAGTCCATTGGGGACGAGATCAAGAATACCATTCCAATCGCTCAGTCGATAATGCCGGTTACTAGCGCTGGTGATCATGCAATAACTCTCTCAAATTTTAAAAGCGTGTCCCTTGAAAGGCTTACACAATTGGTTAGTGCGGCTAAACAAACAATATGTTTACTCGACCCGCTTCCAGCCAAACTACTTAAAGAATTATTTCCAATGTTAGGACCGTCCGTCTTAAATATAATCAATCTATCTGTCTCCTCTGGGATAGTGCCAACAGCCTTTAAAACCGCTATTATTAAACCGTTACTTAAGCGAGCAAATCTTGACCCGGACTGTCTCAGTAATTATAGGCCAGTTTCAAACCTCCCATTCATAGCAAAACCTCTTGAAAAAGTAGTAGCGCAGCAGCTTATTAATTACATGGTCGCTAATAATCGATACGACTCTTTTCAGTCTGGTTTTAGAGCTAATCATTCCACAGAGACAGCACTTGCTAAAGTGACTAATGATCTCCTCATAGCTATGGATTCAAATACGTCGTTTGTATTGTTACTACTCAATCTTAGTGCTGCATTTGACACTGTAGACTTCGATATTTTATTAGGGCGTCTTAAAAGTTGTGTTGGTATTTCAGGGTCGGCACTAGGCTGGTTCTATTCAGACAGGGCGCACCGAGTGGTCCATGGCAATACGTCCTCTGAGCTCTATAATGTTACGTGTGGTGTCCCACAGGGATCGTTTCTCGGACCGATTCTATTTAATATTTATATGATTCCGCTTGGGGACATAATACGTAAATATAATATTAGTTTTCAATGCTACGCGGATGACACCCAATTATATATGCCGTTATCGATGACAGATCCGCAGGACTGTTGTAATCTTGAGGCGTGCCTTGCGGAGATCAAGCAATGGATGTCTCTCAACTGCCTTCGTCTTAACCCAGATAAAACTGAGATGTTGATAATTGGTCCTACTCGTTATCAACACTTATTAAAGGAAACCACTATAACTATAGATAACCGTACTATCACTCAGAGTGATACTGTAACTAGTCTCGGGGTAATATTTGACCAAACGCTCTCCTTTCAAAAACACATTAAGAATATAACCAGAATTGCGTTTTTTCACCTTCATAATATTGCTAAGATTCGTCCGATCCTCTCGACCGGGGATGCGGAAACTATTATACATGCGTTCGTCACGTCGCGCCTGGACTACTGTAATGTATTATTCTCTGGTCTTCCTAAGTCCCTCATCAGAAGTCTACAGTTAGTACAAAATGCTGCTGCGAGGCTGCTCTCACGGACAAGAAAATTTTATCACATTGCCCCAATACAGTAATCCCTCGTTTATCGCGGATAATTGGTTCCAAAAACCACCTGCGATAAGTGAAATCCGCGAAGTACGGTCATCAACAAGAAGTACTTACCCCAATATTAGTCAACTTACATTGGCTCTCGGTCCATTTAAGATGTGACTTCAAGGTTCTTCTACTAACCTATAAATCACTGCATGGCTTGTTCATTGTTCTGGGTGATCTTAACAGGGCGAACCTCGCACACGAACTCCCCAGATACAGACAGCACATAACGTGTCCCACCAGAGGGGCACAGACACCGGACCACTGCTACACCGTAATAAAGTTAAAGTCCCAAAGTCCCAATGATCATCGTCACACACACATCTGGGTGCGGTGAAATTTGTCCTCTGCATTTAACCCATCCCCATGTGATTTTGATCCATCCCCTGGGGGAGAGGGGAGCAGTGAGCAGCAGCGGTGCCGCGCTCGGGAATCATTTGGTGATCTAACCCCCCAATTCCAACCCTTAATGCTGAGTGCCAAGCAGGGAGGCAATGGGTCCCATTTTTATAGTCTTTGGTATGACCCGGCTGTGGTTTGAACCCACAACCTTCCAGTCTCAGGGCAGACACTCTACTACTAGGCCACTGAGTAATTAAGGATGCATACCACTCTGTGGCTCGTGCAGCTTTAGGACTCTCGGACCACTGTCTAGTTCATCTGATCCCGGCCTACAGACAGAAACTAAAAACTTCTAAGCCTGTGGTGAGGACTGTGAGGAAGTGGACAGTGGAGTCAAGGCAGGACCACCAAGCCTGCTTTGACTGCACCGATTGGAGAGTTTTTGAAGCTGCAACTTCAGACCTGCATGAACTGACTGACACTGTCACATCATACATCAGTTTTTGTGAGGATCTGTGTGTGCAGACTAAGACCTTCTGCACGTACAACAACGACAAACCTTGGTTTACACTGAACCTCAGGAGGCTGTGCAAAGTCAAGGAGGAGGCCTGCAGGAGCGGTGACCGGGACCTGTTCAAGCAGACTAGAAACACACTGAACCGAGAGGTCAGGAAAGCCAGGAGGTGTTACGGGGAGAGCCTGGAGAGACACCTCTCTGTCAATCCTGATCCCTCAACAGTGTGGAAAGGTCTGCAGAGCATCACGAGCTTCAAGAAACGAACCCCCCGTCCTGCGGAGAGCCCAAGGCTTGCTAACCAGCTAAACAGGTTCTACTGCAGGTTTGATCGGTCCTTCCACACAACGGGACCTCCTGCAGCACAATCTATATACTCACCTCCCCCCACAACTGCTCTGTCCACACCTCCATCACCGTGGTTACCGACTCGCTCTCTTGCAGAGGCCGCGCCCGCACTCCAGATCCACGAGGAGGAAGTGCGGCAGATGTTCCGGAGACAAAAGATCAGGAAGGCACCGGGCCCAGACGGCGTGTCACCTTCCTGCTTGAAAGTCTGTGCTGAGCAGCTGGCGCCCACCTTTGCACGGATCTTCAATCGTTCCCTGGAGCTGTGTGAGGTGCCCTCGTGCTTCAAGGGCTCCACCATCGTTCCAGTGGCCAAGAAGCCGGCCATCACAGGTTGGAATGACTATAGACCTGTCGCACTGACATCTGTGGTCATGAAATCTTTCGAGAGGTTAGTGCTGAACCACCTGAAGGATGTCACGGGCCCCCTGCTTGACCCCCTCCAGTTTGCCTACCGGGCAAACAGGTCGGTGGATGATGCGGTCAACATGGGACTGCACTACATCCTGCAACACCTGGACACCCCAGGAACGTACGCCAGGATCCTGTTTGTGGACTTCAACTCGGCGTTCAACACCATCGCTCCTGACATCCTCCAACAGAAGCTCATCCAGCTTGCGGTGCCTGCCTCTACCTGTCAGTGGATCACCAGCTTCCTGACCAACAGGAGACAGCGTGTGAGGCTGGGGAGCATCACATCTGACACCCGGACCACCAATACTGGAGCCCCTCAGGGGTGCGTCCTCTCCCCACTGCTCTTCTCTCTCTACACCAACGATTTCTCCGCAGGTGACTCTCCTTTGAAGCTCCTGAAGTATGCAGACGACACCACTCTCATCGGACTGATCCAGAACGGTGATGAGACTGCGTACAGACAGGAGGTGGAGCGGCTGGTCCACTGGTGCAGCCAAAACCACCTGGAGCTGAACCCGCTCAAGAACGTGGAGATGACAGTTGACTTCAGGCGAGGCCCTTCACCACTTTCACCCCTCACTATCCGCAGTAATACTATTCTCTCCACAGACACCTTCAAGTCCCTGGGAACCACAATCTCTCGGGACCTGAAATGGACCGGCCACATAGACTCTGTCTGGAAGAAGGCCCAGCAGAGGCTGTACTTCCTGAGACAGCTCAAGAAGTTCAACCTGCCGCGGGAGCTGCTGAAGACCTTCTACACTGCCATCATCCAGTCTGTCCTCTGCACCTCCATCACTGTCTGGTTTGGATCGGCCTCCAAACAAGACAAGCACAGACTGCAACGGACAATAAGGACTGCAGAAAAGATAATTGGAATCAACCTCCCATCTATCCAAGACTTGTACCTGTCCAGGACCAGGAAACGTGCAAGTAACATCTCTACAGACCCTTCTCACCCAAGTTAATAATAATAATAATTCATTAAATTTGTATAGCGCTTTTCAAAAACCCAAAGACGCTTACAGGGAAGAAGGCAAAGACAAACAGGAGGGGAGGGGTAGGGGGACGGGGAAGAGACAATGGGATAAAATTAAGACAAGGAAACCAGTTATGGGTAGGGGAGGTCATAGGTTTGAGGTTGCAGTCTGTTTGAAATACTCCCCTCCGGACGGCGTTATAGAGCTCTGTACACTAAAACTAGCAGACACAGAGACAGCTTCTTCCCCCAGGCTGTTGCTCTGATGAACTCACACCACTCTTAGAGTCATTACTGTGCAATAACATCTTGCTCTCCACACCTTTTTTTAATTGTCTACACTGTTTGTACTATGTGTCCTCTCTGCATCCATTGCAGCCTGGTCATCCTAGAAGAGGGACCCTCCCATCTGTGGTCTCTTCTCAAGGTTTCTCATTTCCCCTAGCCGGAGTTTTGAGTTTTTCCTTGCCCTCTTGGGAGTTTAAAATCAGGGGATGTTTGAAAATATCTTCCATTTTTCACATGTCCTGAGTGTTGTTGTTAGTCACCTAAATGTTGAACAGAGGCTGTGATTTACCAAAGTCATATTCCTTGTTTGGCACGCTCAAACATGGCGAATAAAAAAACTCTTGAATCTTGAATCTTCTCAAGGTTTCTCATTTTCCCCTGGTAGGGTTTTTTTGAGTTTTTCCTTGCCCTTTGGGGAGCTTAAGATCAGGGGATGCTTTGAGAATAATTGTCAATTTCTGTCTATGTGAAGCCCTTTGAGACTGTTTGTGATTTAGGCTATACAAATAAACTTGACTTGACTTGACTTGAAAGTGGTTGAGCTTATTGTCTTCGGATATTCAACATATTTTTGGGGGGCAGGATAGGTGTCGTCCGCATACTTCAGGAGCGTCACAGAAGAGTCGCCTGAGGAGCAATAGTTAGTGTAGAGAGAGCAGAGCAGTGGGGAGAGGTCGCAACCCTGGGGGGCGCCAGTATTGGTGGTCCGGGTGTCGGATGTGATGGTCCCCAGCCTCACACACTGTCTCCTGTTGGTCAGGAAGCTGGTGATCCGCTAACAGGTGGAGGCAGGCACCGCGAGCTGGATGAACTTCTGGTGGAGGATGTCAAGAGTGATGGTGTTGAACGCCAAGCTGAAGTCCACAAACAGGATCCTGGCGTACATTCCTAGGATGTCCAGGTACTGCAATATGTAGTGCAGTCCCATGTTGACCGCATCGTCCACCAAGCTGTTTGCCCAGTAGGCAAACTGCAGGGGGTCGAGCAGGGGGCCCGTGATGTCCTTCATGTGGTTCAACACTTACCTCTCGAAAGATTTCATAACCACAGATGTCAGGTCTATAGTCATTCAAATCTGTGATGGCAGGCTTCTTGCCACCGGTACAATGATGGAGCTCTTGAAACACGAGGGCACCTCACACAGCTCCAGGAAACGGTTGAAGATCTGTGCAAAGGTGGGTGCCAGTTGTTCAGCACAGACTTTCAAGGAAGAGGGGGACACCATCTGGGCCTGGTGCCTTCCTGACCTTTTGTCTTTGGAACATCTGACACACCTCCTCCTCGCTGATCTGAAGTGCGGGTGCGGCTTCTGTAAGAGAGAGAGTAGGTAATAACGATGATGGAGGTGTGGACAGAGGGGTTGTGGGGGGAGGTGTGTATGTTGATTGTGCTGCAGGAGGTCCTGTTGTGTGGGTGGACCTTTCAAACCTGCAGTAAAATCTGTATAGCTGGTTTGCAAGCCTTGGGTTCTCCACAGGACGCGGGGTGGTTTCTTGAAGCCCGTGATGCTCTGCAGACCTTTCCACACTGTTGAGCGATCAGGATTGGCAGAGAGGTCTCTCTCCAGGGTCTACCCATAACACTTCTTGGCTTTCCTGATCTCTCAGTTCAATGTGTTCCTGGTCTGCTTGAACAGGTCCCGCTCACCACTCCTGTAGGCCTCCTCCTTGGCTTTGCGCAGCATCCTGATGTTTGGTGTAAACCAAGGTTTGTCGTTGTTGTACACTCAGAAGGTCGAAAATAGGGGTCTGAAGGCCATTGACTTTGAAAGCTTAAACGCAGTACTGAAAATAAATTGGCTTGTCCTCTGCAACTGGCTACTGGACTTCCTCTGTCAGAGGCCTCAGGTGGTACGTGTTGGCGACAACATCTCCGCCAGCATCACGCTGAGCACAGGGCCCCCCCCCCAAGGCTGCGTGTTCAGTCCGCTGCTCTTCACCCTGGTGACGCATGACTGCACTGCAACTTACGGTAGCAACCGCGTGCTGAAATATGCCGACCACACTATTCTGGTGGGTCTCATCACCGGGGGCGACGAGACTGAGTACAGGTCGGAGGTCGACCTTCTGGCCACGTGGTGCAGGGACAACAACCTCCTGCTGACCAAGGAGATTGTTGTTGACTTCCGGAAGAGTCACACCCAACACCTGCCACTGACTATCGATGGTGCTGTGGTGGAGAGAGTGAGCAGCACCAGATTCCTGAGGGTGCACATCAGTGAGGCCCTCTTCTGGTTCACCAACACCACATCACTGGCGAAGAAAGCTCAGCGCCGCCTGTACTTCCTGCAGAAACTCAGGTGAGCAAGTGCTCCTCCGGCCGTCATGACTACATTCTACCGTGGCACCATTGAGAGCATCCTCTCCAGTTGTATCGCTGTTTGGGGTGGTAGCTGCACTAAATACAACATGAAGCCCCTGCAGCGCATAGTGAACACGGCTGGTAAGATTATTGGTGCTTTGCTCCCCTCCCTGAAGGACATTTACACCTCCCATCTCACCCGCAAGGCAACCACGATTGTGAGTGATGTGAGTCACCGCGCTCACTCTTTCTTTGATCTTCTGCCCTCTGGGAAGAGGTACAAGAGCCTGCGCTCCCGCACCACCAGACTCGCCAACAGCTTCGTACTCCAGGCTGTTAGGATCCTGAACTCTCTCCCCCCTTCTGCGTAGCGTCCCGTACTTTTGCGATATATTCTGACTGCTGAATGCACACTTGCTCTATTTTTTCTCCTCTTATTTATGTTATTTGTTTATTTATTATTTATTCATCACTCTTATTCATTCATTGTTTGTGCCTTCTTGTTTTTATTTTTTTTGTGTTGTTTACTTGTATGTATATTGTGTACCATGTCTTAATTAATTAATAATTTCGATTTCTTTGTGTGTCTTGGCATGTGAACATATTGACAATAAAGCAGATTTTGACTTTGAAATAAAGAGCACAGCGAGATGCTTTTTATCTCTTGCCTACTCACGTGCAGGAGGCGACCACTTTATCAGGCGAGTCAGGCGCCGGTGTTGTGCTCGATTTGCTTCCCCCGTGAAATTTTGTTCCCCCTGCCCCTGCTGCGCGGCCACGCCAGCGAGCATGCCGAGAACACTGTGCGGGCGTGTATACTTTTGTTGTTTGAAGCGAAATTGTAAAAATTGTGCTTCTCTTTCAATGGCTTATTTGTTCTTTTTTCACTATAGTGAAAAAAGTATAGTTTTTACTTGAGACATCGGCATGTTTTTGTTTTGCAATTTGTGTTTATTTTATCGGTTTATTTACATCATTTGTTGTGACAGACTGTTAAAACAAAGAATTGAAAGGAGACAAAGGTCATGCAAGCTTATGTTTTGCTCTAACCTTAAGCATATGAGTTTTGCAGTGGATCAGGTCAAGTGAGTGCCCACGGTACAAACCGGATTCGGTTCAAGTTGGGAAATTGGGTAAAATGTAAATAAAAACAAAATACAACGATTTGAAAATCCTTCTTGACCCATATTCAATTGCATACATTATAAAGACAGCATATTTAATGTTCAAACTGATAAACCTAATTGTTTTTTGCCAAATAATAATTAACTTAGAATTTCATGGCTGCAACACGTCCAGTAGAAGTTGGCAAAGGTGGCAAAAAATACTAAGAAAGCTGAGAAAAGCTCATCAAACACCTATTTGGCACATCCCACATGTGATCAGGCTAATTGGGAACAGGTGGGTACCATGATTGGGTATAAAAGGAGCCTCCCCAAACATGCTCAGTCATTCACAAGCAAGGATTGGGCGAGGTTCACCACTTTGTCCACAACTGCATGAGAAAATAGTTGAACAGTTTAAGAATCACATTTCTCAAAGCAAAATTGCAAGGAATTTAGGGATTTCAACATCTACGGTCCGTTATATCATCAAAAGGTTCCAGAGAATCTGGTGAAATCACTGTACCTAAGCGCCACGGCCGAAACCAAGACTGAATGACCGTGACCTTCGATCCCTCAGACGGCACTGCCTTAAAAACTGACATGAGTGTGTAAAGGATATCACCAAATGGGCTCAGGAAAACTTCAGAAAACCACTGTCAGTAAATACAGATTGTCACTACATCAATAAGTGCGGGTTAAAACTCTACCATGCAAAGCAAAATCCGTTTATGAACAACATCCAGAAACGCCGTCGGGTTCTCTGGCCCCGAGCTCATGTAAAATGGACTGATGCACAATGGAAAAGTGTTTTGTGGTCTGATGAGTCCACTTTTCAAATTGTTTTTCGAAACACTGGACGTCGTGTCCTCCGGACCAAAGAGGAAGCGGACCATCCGCACTGTTATCAAGGCAAAGTTCAAAAGCCAGCATCTGTGATGGCATGTGTAACTTACATTTCTGTGAAGGCAACATAAATGCTGAAAAGTACATACAGATTTTGGAGCAACATATGCTGCTGTCCAAGCAATGTCTTTTTCATGGATGCCACTGCTTATTTCAGCAAAATAATGCCAAGGCACATTCTGCACGTGTTACAACAGTGTGGCTTCGATGTAAAAGAGTCCAGGTTCTCCCCTGGCCCGATTGCAGTCCAGACCTGTCTCCCATTGAAAATGTGTGGCGCATTATAAAGCGTAAAATACGACAGGGAAGACCCCAGACCAGGTATGGGCAAACTACGGCCCGCGGGCCAAGGCACATTCTGCACGTGTTACAACAGTGTGGCTTCGATGTAAAAGAGTCCAGGTTCTCCCCTGGCCCGATTGCAGTCCAGACCTGTCTCCCATTGAAAATGTGTGGCGCATTATAAAGCGTAAAATACGACAGGGAAGACCCCAGACCAGGTATGGGCAAACTACGGCCCGCGGGCCACATCCGGCCCGCGGGACCGTTTAATCCGGCCCGCCAACCCTAAATAAATTGTATTATTAAACTTTTTTTTTTCGGTCATTTTCCCTGCAATGACTGCGTTTCCCCAGTAGATGGGGAACCACTCGCCTGCGCATTTACTACCGGAAGCCGTGTCAGAAAGCTCGGTGCGCACTCACAAGTGCGTGTACGTACTCAGTAGTACGGAAATGGCGCACTCGCGCTCTATTTGTAGCAGTGCCGAATTTAGAGCGTGGGCTGTGACGACAGCATTCTTGTAATTTGCGCGCCGAGTTTTCGGATACAGTTTTACGCTAAAGCCACCCACAAACCTTCCCCTGGAATCCTTCCATTAAAATGAGTCGCCCACGGAAAAGCAAGGTGGACACTGAGTGCCGAGTGTTTAAAAAGAGTGGCCAATTTGGCTCGACGTACGCGACGTGACGTTCAGCCACATGAACGTCAACATCAAATGAACACTGAAAATGAAGGGGAGGCTTTCAAGTTTGTTGTAAAAAAATGCATTTTGAATATGATCTGTACAAATAGCAGGGATTGAAACTAGCGACCATTCTCATTTTCAAACAATGCAGGATGCTCAAGGACATTGATGCACCACCTGTTTGTGACTAATCTTAACCTTTAAAGTTCTTAAGGCTTACTTTAAGGAAGTGTTTTCCGTTTCCTCACTTCTGTTACCAGGTGTTTGTGAGTTAAAACTCTGCTCTGATTTTCAGATACCCCTCACCGTGTTGCCGTTTTGATTACTTTATTTGGATGTATGCTTTCACCGATTCTTCAAGATGATATATTCGGTCAGAATGTTTGCCGTTTGATGTGATCTCATAAGATAAACATACATCTTTCATTAATCTGACCTGCAGGCACTGAAGTGATGGAGACTGTTATTCATAATAACAGTGTCATATTTTATGAGAATCACTGATAGCAGTTTTTTAGAGATGTTATTTTTTTTTTAATGCTGTTAATAAATGCATTTGTTTTCAAAAAACTTTTTTTGAATATCCATGCTTTACTACCTACTAAAAGCCAAAACCTTTTATGCAATGACCTTTACAGGTCGTTTATATTACTTCACACAAACACTACATCCATCTGCTCCTGGTTCGGCCCCCCGGTCAAAATTTAGAACCCAATTCGGCCCGCAAGTCAAAAAGTTTGCCCACCCCTGCCCCAGACTGTTGATCAACTTAAGCGGTTCATCAAGCAAGAATGGGAAAGAATTCCACATGAGAAGCTAAGAGAATTAGTCTCCTCTCCTTCCAAAACGTTTATTGAGTGCTATTAAAAGGTGATGTAATGAAGTGGTAAACATGCCTTTCCCAACCTCTACTGCACGTGCAGCCATGAAATTCTAAGTTAATTATTTAATAATAAAATAAAGTTTGAGTTTGAGCATTAAATGTTGTCTTTGTAGTGTATTCAATTGAATATAGGTTGAAAAGGATTTTCAAATCATTGTATTTTGTTTTTATTTACATTTTACACAATTTCCCAACTTCAACCGAATCCGGTTTGTATATTTAGCAACCAAATATAGTAAAACAACGACCTGCCACTGCTTTGATGTCTTCTATTGTCACGGCATTCTTCTCGACTACTCATAGTCCACCAGAACGGGGTCGTGTGCAGTGTCCTTGAGGAAGCGTAGTAGGTCTTGGGGCCTCATCCCCATGGTGGCGCTGTTGGTCATGGGGTGGAAGTGGACCATGTTGTGGTCTTCTTCCAGCAGGTCTCGGAATCGTCTGGTGGCGTTCTTCTCATCTATTCAAAGTCCATCAGAACGGGGTCGTGTCCGGTGTCCTTGAGGAAGCGCAGCAGGTCTTGGGGCCTCATCCCCATGGTGGCGCTGTTGGTCATGGGGTGGAAGTAGACCATGTTGTGGTCCCCTTCCAGCAGGTCTCGGTCCAAGACCAAGGTGACGCTGCGGTCCTTGTCGAAGAGCAAAGCCAGAGCCGTGGCGCATCCCTGACCCACCTGAACCACACGCGTCAACATGACATCTTCAAGTTGAGTCTGGAGAAGGGGCCACCACCACTCGGTATTTTTTCAATGGATTATTCTATTCGTTATTAAACAAATAATTGAAAACTGAAAAATAACAATATAGCTATAAGGAACGATTTATTTGACAACATGTTTGAAACCGAAAGTTAGCTACTTCCTTAGCTTCTGATTTCCTCTGTAATCAATGAACGAAATTTCGAATGGTGGCTCAACTTGTGACAAGTTTCAACTCACTGGCCAATGCTCAGACAAGTGCACATTATGTAATGTGTCTTTGAACAGGGGGGATTGAATGTTCACAGCACAGAATGTAGCACTACACAGCGTTGACGATTTTTCTTGACTGTTCATGATTATCCACGCTATTATGGACTTTTGTAATAGTTAATTTGTGTGTGTGTGTGTTGTCTCATAGAAATCTACCAGGGCACTGAATTTTTAAGGGCGTATGACACTTCTGGCATTCTTTTATAACAATATTTAAGGTATTAGCTCGTTGCGTCACCTTGAGTTTGTCCAGCATGGTGGCCTCGTCCGCAAAGCGAAGGTTGCCATTGCCCACCGACAGCTTCTTGGCCAGCACGTTCAGGTTCACCTGCACCAGGGCAGAGAGGATCATGAGTTGGTCCCTCTTGCGTAATTCCTGCTACTTGTACACAGGTTTATTTTCTAGCTGACTCCACACAGGAATCCACTCCACATCTCTGTAACAATAACTAGGGCATAAGGAATGAGAAAATAACGTTCATAGTTGGAAACCGGATAATGTTCCAGGGCTCACCTGTCGGTCGTGACGCGTCGACACCAACCACAAATTTTTCTTCTTCTTGTCTTTGAGGAAGAGGTTCTTGGTGACGGCGCCACTCACATCTTGGAGGTGGGGCATCATTTCCTCCACCGTGAAAACCTCTCAAGAAAACCAAGAAAACAAACATCAACAAAAAACTACTACTGGATTAGAATGCTTGATAAAGGTATGTTTTAAAGCTCATTTGAACAGCGCTAGCTCTCAGCAAGTCTGCCAGACAGTTCCAAATTCAAATGTCCTGCATGTGTCGACCGCATGTTATCCTATCGCTTGCATCCACTCACATTGTAAAATGGTGCTGTGGCACCCCGTGCGGGAGACTGCAAGCCACGAACAGAAAGCCTGCCCAGAAGTTAAGTCGCGTAAAACGCCGGTGAAAACCTCGCAAAACGTTTGGAAAAATCATCACAAATGCGTTGGTCTTGAATGTTGGCCGCTCTGTGAATCAAAAGCCAGATTCCTTCGGAAAACGAAACATTTTATGCTTTGCATTTCATGAACAAAGCAGACTAACTTCGGAATTTGACCTCATCAATAAGATCGTCGTAAGTGTTCCCCAGAACCTTTTCGTTTTCTTTAAAGAGTGCCAGCGTGGCGTGTATCCCTGGAAAGAGGATGAATGAGCAAAAGGTGACATTATTAGGCAAACAAATGCACCTAATTAAACTTCGAAATTCCCGAATTAACCTTGGGCGTTCCCACTGATGCATCGGTTGCCACAAAAGTGTGACAGTTAGGAATTTGATTTGAGCTGATAGTAAGCAGGCAGCACAGTGAATTTGTTTTTAGTAGTTCCACTGTTTAGTTCTCACCATCTACATGCCTTTGTTGATTTCCTCAACAATGCCAAACGCATACGTGTAATTCCTCATTTGATTTTTGTTTTACTTTTGCAGTTCTCTAAACACAGATTTTACGGGTTTTCTTATTGTTGTTGTTGTTGTTGTTGTTGTTGTTGTTTTCTCTCCATGTTGTGTGCTCTGTTACCGGCGGGTGATCCACGAAGCTCGTCTGAATGTTTAAAGTTTCCAAATGTTTCTCCAATTCTGCTCGCAGCTCCCCGGACATCTTTAATAAATATTTTTATTCCAATAAATGTGCTATCACCGTGAGACAACGTGCAGTAAACAGCTGCTGCCTTCCTTTTTCTTCGTTGCTGTCTTTTTTTTTTTTTCATGCGGCCACTACAGTGCTCTTTATCATATACTGCCACCTACTGGAGAATTCCTGAAACCCCTTAGGTTCTGTCTGAAAGTCACGGGACCAAACGGGTAAGGCTGACGTGTATACAGGACTGTTCTCAGAAAAATGGAATATTGTGATAAAGTTTTCTATTTTCTGTAATGCAATTAAAAAGACAAAAATGTTATACATTCTGGATTCATTACAAATAGCCTGACATATTGCAAGCCTTTATTGCTGATTATGGCTTACAGCTTAAGAAAAAATCCTATCTCAAAAAATTTGAATATGTACTCAGACCACGTAAAAAAAAAAACATTTAAAACAGCAAGACAAAATCTAACTTTTGAAAATGTCCATTAATGCACTCAGTACTTTGTTGTGAATCCTTTTGCACGGATTACTGCATCAATGTGGCGTGGCATGGAGGCAATCAGCCTGTGGCATCGCTGAGTTGTTATGGATGCCCAGGACGCTTCAATAGCAGCTCGTTCATGTCTGTTCTTGGTGTTGGATTTTGTCAAATAAATTTGCCCCAAATGTGCAATTTATACTCCGGTGCGACATATATGTTTGTTTTTTTCCACTTTATTGTGCATTGTATGGCTGATGCGATTTATACTCCGGTGCGACTTACAGTCTGAAAAATATGGTATTTTGGGGTCTTGTTCACAAGTGAGGGCAGGATGGAGCGCGAGATCGACAGGCGGATTGGTGCAGCGTCGCCAGTAATGCGGACTCTGTACCGGTCTGTCTCTCTCGTGTAACGTCAGAGCTCCAACTTGGTGTCGTGGAGCCACGCCAGCATCTCTGGTCCCAGGTCAAAGAGGCCGGCCTCCGAGGGTGGTCTATATAGGGGGTAGGTGTTGATGATGTGGTCAGCACTATTGAGAGCGTCATCACCAGTTGCATCGCTGTCTGGGGTGGTAACTGCACTGAACAGAACTTGAAGGCCCTGCAGCGCATAGTGAATACGGCTGGTAAGATTATTGGTGCTTCGCTCCCCTCCCTGAAGGACATTTACACCTCCCATCTCGCCCGCAAGGCAACCTCGATTGCCAGAGATGTGAGTCACCCGGCTCACTCTTTGTTTGACCTTCTGCCCTCTGGGAGGAGGTACAGGAGCCTGCGCTCCCGCACCACCAGACTTGCCAACAGCTTCTTTCCCCAGGCTGTTAGGGCCCTGAACTCGCTACCCCCTTCTGCGTAGCGTGTGGCGCTGTTGCGCTATTTTCGGGAATGTCTGCTGTACGCGCACTTGCTCCTTTTTTTCTGCTCCTCTTATTTATTTATTTATTGTTGTGTTATTTATTCATTATTTATTCAGCACGCTTTTGTTATACTTGTTACTTGTTTGTCTGTTGTGAGCCATGTCTTGTCACCGTGGGATAGGGGGGAACGAAATTTCGGTTTCTTTGTGTGTCTTTGGCATGTGGAGAAATTGACAATAAAGCTGACTTTGACTTTGACTTTGAGATGTCTGCTCGGGGTCTCCGCACTCACATACCGCACTGTCCGTTAGTCCCCACTGCCACATAGACATGTTGAAGCGCCCAACACCAGTTCTTAAGCGGTTCAGTGTGGTCCACTGCTGGCGAGGTAGTTCGTCTCCTCCTATGGCACCGTCTCCTGGTTCCCAGATATAACGGTGCATGAGGGAGGGGTCAGCTGCCTCCCACTCCTGCTTCCAAGCTGCTGCCAGCCAGGCATCTCTGGAGATGTATTCAGGTATGGAATCGTAGGTGTGGCGTGCCTTGATTCTGCTTGGTGGAGCTGGAGTTCTTGTAGTGTTGTGCAGGATGTGCCAGTTGTTATTTTTTGCCTTCCTGGCGAGAACGAGGGTGGCAGCCTCTCGTCGAAGGTTGGCCGGCGCTATTCCCGCGAGGACACGCAGGAGGGACACAGGGGTGGGTTTCAGGCATCCTGTTATAGTTCGGAGGGCGTTGTTAATTGCCACATCCACCTTTTTGGCATGGGGGCTTCTGTTCCAAACTGGAGCGCAGTACTCTGCTGCAGAGAAGACCAGCGCTTCGGTTGATATCCGCAAGATTTTAGCAGAGGCTCCCCACGTTGTTCCAGCAAGGCGGCGGATCAGTGCAACCCTGGATGCCACCTTTGCCTTCAGATCTTCGAGGTGTTGTTTGAAGGATAGGGTCCGATCCAGACGCACGCCGAGGGACTTCGGGGCTTGTTCAACCTCCAGGCGTTTGCCCTCAATGCTCACTGCCAGTTCTCTCCTTGCTTCCCTGGTGCTGAGATGGTATGATGCACCAACAGTCTTTCCGAGGCTGAGCTGGAGACGCCACTTTTGAAGGTATGCTGCCATGGTGCGCATGTCTTCATTCAGGCCGTCTTCCGTCGCCTTCCACGTTGGTCGACTCAGCCTGATGGCAAGGTCGGCTGCATAGCCATACTTTCTGGATGCTGTGTCCGGTAGGTCGTATATAAAGATGTTTAATAGTGTTGGTGAGAGAACTGACCCTTGCTGTACCCCGCTCCTCAGTCTACGGAGCCTACTGCACTACCCACTGCTGGTTTGAAGAGTAAAGCTGCAGTTGGAAAGCGTCTCCATAATGAACTGCACCATCTGTCGGTCCGGTATGGTCATCAGCAGCTTCAGGTGGAGTCCCCGGTGCCACACGGTGTCATATGCAGCAGTTAAGTCCAGGTATACCACTCCAGCTTTCTCCTTATCCTGGAAGCTGTTCTCGATGTCTTGGGAGAGTAGGGTAATCTGGTCTGCTGTTGACCTTCCGTGACGGAAACCAGCTTGTTCCCGTGGGAGTTGTGAGTCCACCACTGGCTCTATGCGGCTGTGTATCATTCTTTCCAAGATCTTAAATGGGACACTCAGCAGTGAGATGGGCCTGTATGACTTGGGGTTCTCCGCATCTTTGTTTGGCTTCAGCAGAGCTATCACGAAGGCCCTATGCCAGATCTTCGGGAGCTTTAATCTCTGGTAGCATGATGTGAAGAAAGCTTTAAGCCATCTAGATGTTGTTGGGCCCTGGTGGATGACGAACTCCGGGTGAATGTTGTCACGGCCTGGGGCTTTAGCTTGCTAATGGCCTCACTGATTTCCTCTGCTGTAAAGGCTCCCAAGAGATTGAAATCAACATTGGCCGCTCTTGAGATGCAAGACACCTCACGCGATATCAGTCGTGCAAAGTCTTTGTCTGCATCCGGGAAGCGACCATTCTTCAGGAGTTGGGAGGCAATGGAATCTGCAGTGACTGGGCATCTGTGGGCTGGTGTATTTCTGCCTGTGAGCCGGTTGATGGTCTGCCGCGCCTTGTGGCTGGAATGGGTGAAGTCGATTGATTCAATGACTTCTGTCCATCTCGCCTTGCGGGTGGCGTCCAGCTTTTCGAGCAGTGCTGCTGCCGTTGTGTCCTCCTCTTCTCTGGAGCTGGCTCTCTGGCGTTCCCTCAGGAGGCGGCTACACTCCCCATCCCAGCCTGGGATGTAGTTCCTGTTGTACCCGCGTGGGATGGTCTTCTTTGCCGCACGCAGGAGGACCTGGCAGTAGGCTGCATAGGCTGCTTCCACATCTGTGGACTCTGGGTCTGGCAGGCCGGCAGACCTCCTTTCCATCTCCTCAGTATACGACTCCCAGTTGGCTTTTCGGAAGTTCCATCTCTTCACAGGCTTCCCTGGCACCGGTTCCACCAGTGATGGAACTTTGATGATGGAAGGTCGGTGGTGTGAGCGGGGGAACCTGTCGAGAACGCGCCTCTCCGGTCTTGGGTCGTTGCTGCGGCAGATGGCGAAGGCCAGGTCCGGGTTGGTGGTGGTGTTCCAGCGTGCAGAGAAGGTTGGGGGTTCCTTGTGGTCATACAGTAGCAGGGCATCAGTGTTGGAGGCCCATTCGCACAGCGCCACTCCGCTAGGAGTTGAATGGTTGTACTGGTTGTGTGCTGGCAGTTGAAATCACCTGCATAGATTGCGTGTGCAGTTACAGATGGGAGTGACGTTGTGGTTAGCACCGATGGTGGGGGCTTGTAGACGTTGATAACTGAGGTTTCCTGGATTTTAGTAACCAGCCACTCGATGTTGGAGCCTGGTGAGGATTGGCTACAGGCCGCCCAGCTTATTCCAGTGCGGACGAAGGTTGCCACACCGTGTTGCTTGGTGTTGATGGACCCGGCAAGATGAAACCCAGAGATTTGGAGGATGTTGTTGGTCGTGCAGTGCGTCTCTTGTAGGAGCAGGACCGCGGCCCCATTTGAGTCGGCCAGGTGCCGAAGGACTTCGAGTTTGGCGGTGGTAAGGCCCTCGACATTAAGTTGAAGCACCGACAGGCCTCGGTTTTCGACGGTCGGGATGACTGCCCGTCCACCGTTCTTTAGTCTGTCGGCTCTGCGTTTGTTTGGCGACATTAGTTTCGCACGCGGGA
The DNA here is from genome assembly GCF_024217435.2 of Syngnathus scovelli. Taxonomy (NCBI): domain Eukaryota; kingdom Metazoa; phylum Chordata; class Actinopteri; order Syngnathiformes; family Syngnathidae; genus Syngnathus; species Syngnathus scovelli. The sequence goes on from NC_090858.1 coordinate 12,389,001, forward strand.
CTTGCGCCCTAACCTTGCTACTCACAGGGAAGACCGCGTGAAGGTTGTCGTCCATCTTCACCGGTCTGTCATGGTGAAGAGAAAGCTGAGCCAAAAGGCAAAGCTCTCAATTTACCGGTCGATCTATGCTCCTACCCTCACCTAGTATGGTCACGAGCTATGGGTCATGACTGAAAGAACAAGATCCAGGATACAAGCGGCCGAAATGAGTTTCCACCGCAGGCTGTCCGGACTCTCCCTTAGAGATAAGGTGAGAAGCTCAGTCATCCGGGAGGGACTCAGAGTAGAGCCGCTGCTCCTCCACGTTGAGAGTAGCCAGATGAGGTGCATCAAAGTCAAAGTCAAAGTCAGCTTTATTGTCAATTTCTCCACATGCCAAAGACACACAAAGAAACCGAAATTTCGTTCCCCCCTATCCCACGGTGACAAGACATGGCCCACAACAGACAAACAAGTAAACAAGTATAACAACAGCGTGCTGAATAAATAATGAATAAATAACACAATAAATAAATAAATAAATAAATAAAGAAAGAAAGAAAGAAAGAAAGAAAGAAAGAAAGAAAGAAAGAAAGAAAGAAAGAAAGAAAGAAAGAAAGAAAGAAATAAGAGGAGCAAAAAAGGAGCAAGTGCGTGTACAGCACTCTGACATCTCATCAGGATCCCTCCTGGGGAGGTGTTCCGGGCATGTCCCACCGGTAGGAGACCCGTATACGACCTCGGACAGGCTGGAGAGACTATGTCTCTCGCTGCCCTGGGAACGTCGGGATCCCCCGAGATGAGCTGGATGAAGTGGCTGGGGAGAGGGAAGTCTGGGAGTCCCTCCTAAAGCTGCTGCCCCCACGACCCGACCCCGGATAAGCGGAAGAAGATGGATGGATGGATGGATGGATGGATGGATGGATGGATGGATGGATGGATGGATGGATGGATGGATGGATGGATGGATGGATGGATGGATGGAAATATACTGTATTGGCCCAAATATAAGACGACCCTGATTATAAGACGGCCCCCTCTTTTTCAAAACTCAAGTTTGAAAAACCAAATTTAATTTCTAATACAGAAAATAATTACAGTACATCTGAAACAAATGATTATAACAATATATTTGAGAGAAAAAGCATGTTATTTTTTTCTTTTTCAAATCATGCAAAACCTGTCTATCACATCTTAATATCTGGACATTTTAATATGTAAACTAAAGTGCAATCACATTTGTAAACGAACGGCTTCTCGTTTTTGAAATGTAAATAAACATACTGTGATAAAACAACAAAATTGCAATAACTGCATTAACCATCAAAGTGAAGTCTAACTGTAACTAGTCTTGAAACAAATCTGAATAAAGAAAAAACTTTGCAATAAAATATTGCAAACTGCTACCGCTATTGTTGAGGAGCCTGAGCACTGTATAGGAGGTTGGCTCGGATGGTTATGCTCTTTTCACCCCCGTAAGAGTCATGCTCAGAGAGACAGAGACAGAGGTGCCCGGTGATTTTGAGGAGGCGGACGACACGATCGTTACCAATTACCCCCCGCTGGACCTTGAGTTTGGCATCGTTCCTACGGTGACGTCGACACCTGTGAGAATCAACACACAACAGGACGCAGAATATAATATGACGGTAGAGCCTCTTAAATGGCTGGTGATTGAAGATTACATACGCCTGAAACTGATGGTCGCTCATCTTTTGTATGATGCCTTAATGAAGCATGCGAAAATAACATGTGACGGATGTGCTCTTGACGACCTTAGCCAGATGCATCATACGTGTTTGTTTATTGAGGATCAAAGCTTTTATTTCTACGCAAATTATGAAGCAGTGACGGCTGAGTTGTGCAATGCTGACTTCCTCCATACGTTGTCGACAATGCTTTTCTATTTTAAAACCTCAGCATCTCTTATAAACATTCGCAATACTGTTTCTGCCATTCTACACGACCTAGCTCACGAGTGCAAGATCTTTGCGCGGCTCCGTATGATAAAACAAGAAGCTCGTGACACTGTGTTGAGTAACAACGAAGTAGCGCTATTATTTAGAACGTTTGGAAAGACACAATGGGAAATATTGTGAAAAAAATGTGGGCCCAACTGGTGACTATCCTAACAGTGTTTCTAGATATAACCGGGGAGCAGCTAAAGAAGTTTAAAACTCTAATAGGGTCCAAAGTAACACCATCTGTGTTATCTTCATTCATGCGTTATGTTAAACCTTGGGAGTTGTAGAAAAACATTTTTTTTTACCATGTTTTTATTTTTACCATGTTTTTACTGCTGTGTGTTTTATACCTGTTTCTGCTTATTAGTAATGTTTTTAAGAACGAGTTGATTTTTTTCTGTAATAAACTATTGTGACCAGAAAAGCGATTGTTTCTCTGTGTTTATTTAGTTAAAAATCACAAGATGTCATACCTGTTTGTTTTATGAACAGCGTCACACTCTGATATCTAGCAGAACATACCTGACAATGGGTGGCGAGAGATGTCTTCAAAAACTCTATTATAGTGCTAAGAGTCCAGCTAGTTTTGGGGGCGAGACACGCCTGTCAGGCCGGGAACAAGGCGAAGGACTCGGATGCAGAGTCGTTTCTATCTTGGATTTATTCCAGCAGGCACACAGAGCGAAAGTACCAATCAAATCGCCTCTTGCGAGGGAAAACACGTGGCAAAAAGTACAAACAAAAGGTGTCGCACTGAGGCGAGTCAAAAGGCTAAAAGTACAAATCAAAACGCCTCTTACGAGGGAAAACGCGTAGCAAAAAATACCAACTAAAGGAGTCGCACTGGGGCGAGACAAAAAGGCGATGGAGACCAAGGCACAAACAAAAGCGTCGCTCGGTGGCGAGACAAAAAGGAGGGTTCTTTCAGAGAGTTCAGGCATCAAGGGATCGCTGGTGGTCGGGACGAGGCAAGACACACTGGCACAAGACAAGGGGAAGACACAGACTAAATACACACAAAAGGGCGGGGACACAGGTGATGACAATTAGTATCGATTACGCAGGTGCACACAATCGGGATCAGGGAAGACAAGACAACCAACACCGAGGAAGGAAACACAAACTGAACCGGAAGGAACGACAAAATAAAACCGGAAGTAAAATTACGACATCGACGAGACAGAAACCCGGAAAAATAAACGCGACCGCATGACAGAACCCCCCCCCTAGGGCCGGATCCCAGACGGCCCAGGAGCCCCAGGGTGAGCCGCATAAAAGTCCTCAAAAAGTCCCGGGTCCAAAACATAACTAGGCGGCACCCATTGCCGCTCCTCCGGCCCATAACCCTCCCAGTCCACCAGGTACTGCCAGCCCCGGCCTCTTCTGCGCACATCCAATAGTTCTTTAACGGTGTAGGCCGTCCCACCTCCCACAGTCCGCGGAGGCGGAGGGGGCGCAGGATCTGGCACCAATGGACTGTCCACCACCGGCTTGACCTTCCCAACGTGAAAGGTGGGGTGGACTGCAAGGGACCTGGGCAAGCGGAGACGCACCGCGGCCGGGTGCACGACCTTGGCGATGGGGAACGGACCCACGAAGCGAGGCGCCAGTTTCCTGGAGTCCCCCCGGTGGGGAAGATCCTTGGCGGATAGCCAGACACGTTGACCTCTCTGGTACACGGGCGCCGGACGTCTCCTCCGGTCAGCCATCCGCTTGACCCGGTCCCCCTGTCGGACCAGCGTGGCCCGAGCCGCCGACCAGACGCGACGACAGCGGCGCACCAAGGCGTGGGCTGAAGACACCGTCACCTCCGGCTCACTGTCAGGGAAGACAGGGGGCTGGTAGCCATACACACACTTGAAGGGGGACATACCTGTAGCCGTGGTGGGCAGGGAGTTGTGGGCATACTCCACCCAGGAGAGGTTCTTGCTCCACGAGGAGGGGTTCTGGGAGACCAGGCAGCGGAGACTTGTCTCCAACTGCTGGTTAATACGTTCCGTCTGTCCGTTTGCCTCCGGGTGATAGCCTGACGTGAGACTCACGGTTGCCCCTATGAGCCTGCAAAACTCCCGCCAAAACCTGGATACGAATTGGGGCCCTCTATCGGAAACAATGTCTTTCGGGAACCCATGAACCCGGAATATGTGGTCCATCATCACGGTGGCCGTTCGTTTAGCGGACGGGAGCTTGGGCAAGGCGATAAAGTGAGCCATCTTTGAAAATCTATCCACCACTGTGAGTATGGTGGTTCGCCCATGCGAGGTCGGAAGCCCGGTGACGAAGTCCATGGATATCTCCGCCCATGGGCGCGAAGGAATGGGTAGGGGATGCAGCAACCCCATACGGGCGCCGTGGGAGTTCTTATTCCGGGCGCAGACGGGACAGGCTGCAACGTATTCATTGACGTCTGCCCTCATGGAGGGCCACCAGAATCGCTGCTGGATTACAAACAGCGTTCGGCGCATGCCCGGATGGCAGGAGAGTCTGGAGGTGTGAGCCCAATGGATGACTTGGGATCGTAATTGAGCAGGGACAAATAGTCGGTTCTCAGGGCAACCACTAGGGGGTGGCTTGTTACCATTGGCCCGCTGTACCCGGCCTTCGATAGGCCAGGTCACTGCTCTAACCAGGCAATGAGAAGGCAGGATGGTTTCGGGCTTCTTAATTTCTGGATCCGAGTTGAAAACACGGGAGAGGGCGTCAGGCTTGGTGTTCTTGGTTCCCGGTCTGTAGGACAGAGTGAAGTTAAAACGATTGAAAAAAAGTGACCAGCGGGCTTGGCGTGAATTCAGTCTCTTAGCTGACTTTATGTATTCTAAATTTTTATGGTCTGTCCAGACCAAAAAAGGCTGCTGTGCTCCCTCTAACCAATGTCTCCATTCTTCTAATGCCAGCTTGACTGCCAACAGTTCGCGATCCCCCACACGGACCAGGAAACGTGCAAGTAACATCTCAACAGACCCTTCGCACCCAGGTTGCAGCCTGTTTGAACTACTCCCCTCCGGACGCCGTTATAGAGCTCTGTACACTAAAACCAGCAGACACAGAGACAGCTTCTTTCCCCAGGCTGTCGCTCTGATGAACTCACACCACTCTTAGAGTCTCAGAGTCATTACTGTGCAATAACATCCCGCTTGCCACACCTTTTTTGTCTACACTGTTTGTACTATGTGTCCTCTCTGCATCCATTGCAGCCTGGTCATCCTAGAAGAGGGACCCTCCCATCTGTGGTCTCTTCTCAAGGTTTCTCATTTCCCCTAGCTGGAGTTTTGAGTTTTTCCTTGCCCTCTTGGGAGTTTAAGATCAGGGGGTGTTTGAGAATATCTTTCGTTCTTCACATGTCCTGAGTGTTGTTGTTAGTCACCTAAATGTTGAACAGAGGCTGTGATTTACCGAAGTCAAATTCCTTGTTTGGCACGCTCAAACATGGCGAATAAAAAACTCTTGAATCTTGAATCTTGAATCATAATTCTGTTCGGCGGGCGTCAGCCGTCGAGACAGGAACGCGCACGGATGGAGCTTGTTGTCGCTCTTGGCCCTCTGTGAAAGGATGGCACCTACTCCTTGATTGGAGGCGTCCACCTCCACCACAAACTGCCGCGACGGATCAGGAAGCGTGAGGATGGGAGCGGTGCTGAAACGGTTCTTTAGCTCCTGGAATGGCCGCCTCCGCCTCTGCTGACCAGCGGAAGGGGACTTTAGGAGACGTGAGCGCGTGCAAGGGAGCCGCTGTGGCACTGAAGCCCTTGATGAACCGCCGATAAAAATTGGCAAAGCCCAGGAATTGCTGCACCTTCCTGCGTGAGTCAGGGGTAGGCCATTCCGTTACCGCGCTTACTTTCGCCGGGTCCATCTCTACCTTGCCCGGGGCTACGATGAAGCCGAGAAAAGAAACGGTGCTCTTGTGGAATTCACTTTTCTCGGCCTTTACGTATAGTTGGTGTTCAAGGAGTCGTTGCAACACCGTCTCGACGTGAACCCTATGGGTCTTCAGATCTGGGGAATAAATCAAAATATCGTCCAAATATACGTACACAAACCGGTCCAAACAGTCTCTCAAAACATCGTTTATCATGGCCTGAAACACAGCGGGAGCATTGGTGAGGCCAAATGGCATGACGAGGTATTCAAAATGTCCTCGATGGGTGTTGAACCCTGTCTTCCATTCGTCCTCTTCCCGGATGCGCACCAGATGGTAGGCGTTGCGCAGATCTAACTTTGTGAACACCCGGGCTTGCTGTAATTGGTCGAACACGGTCGACATCAGTGGGAGCGGATACCGATTCTTGATGGTGATCTGATTGAGGGGACTATAATCAATGCAGGGACGTAGGGTGCCGTCCTTCTTGCCCACGAAAAAGAACCCCGCCCCCGCAGGCGACGACGATGGTCGAATCAGTCCTGCTTGCAGGGAGGAGTCTATATATTCATTCAAGGTTTGCTTCTCAGGTCCCGAAAGAGAATAAAGCCTCCCCTTGGGTATAGTTGAACCCGGCAGGAGGTCAATGGCGCAATCATACGGACGGTGGGGAGGCAGAGAGGTAGCCTTGGCCTTGCTGAATACCTCGGCCCATTGGTGGTAACACGCAGGGACCCCGGTTAGGTCTGGGGTTGGCGCGTCTGGAGCAGGAGGCACAGGGCGCGGGTTAGACTTGATACAGGAATCATGACAGTCGGACCCCCATCCCGTTATTTCCCCTGATCCCCAGTCTATAGCGGGGTTGTGGCGTTGAAGCCATGGATACCCGAGAATGAGAGGGTTCATTGGAGAGGTCACGACATGTAGCCGTATGTTCTCCTGGTGGGGACCAATTGACAGCGAGACTGGTTCTGTTATGTGAGTTATCTCAAAGAGTGCCTGTCCATTGAGTGCCTTGGCTTTCACGGGAGTGTTCAGTAGCTCAGTCTTTACCCCCCACCGGCGAGCAAATGCCCAGTCTATCAAGCTTTCGTCCGCTCCGGAGTCTATTAACACTTCGAGTTCTATTTCTCTTCCCAACTGTGTAATCCTGCCCTTGGGGAGCACTCGCCCCGGGGACAGAGCCGCAGAGAAGGCGCTTACCTTCAGGGTCCTCCTCACTGGACAGGAGAGAAGGAGGTGTCCGAGCTCGCCGCAGTAGTAGCATCTTCCCTCTCGGCGCCGCCGTAACTTCTCCTCCTCTGTTAACTTAGCTCTGCCCAACTGCATCGGTTCTGGCTCCTGGCGCTGCCGATCCCCGTACAGCCTGGAGTGGTGAACGTCAGGGCCGGCTACTGGGACGAAGGCGGGGGCGTTGCTGCGTCGGTGCTTCCTCCACTCTTGCAGCCGGTTGTCAGTGCGGATAGCCAGAGCGATGAGGGCGTCGAGGTCGGTGGGAAGGTCTAAGGGGATTAGCTGATCCTGTATGGGTCCAGACAGGCCCCGGAGGAAGATGTCATATAGTGCCGCCGCGTTCCACCCGCTCACCGCGGCCAGCGTGCGGAACCGGATGGCGTAGTCTCCGACGGTGTCTTGTCCCTGGACTATCTGACAGAGTTGGCGAGCCTTGTCTCGGTCAGCGGAGATTGGATCGAACACCTGGATGAAAGCGGGGAGAGAGCGACAGGAGATGGAATCCCTGGCCCATTCCGCGGTGGCCCACGTGCGGGCCCTTCCCGTCAGGTATGATACCATGTAGGCCACCTTGGAAATCTGCTGGGGAACTCTCAAAATGCATCTCGCATTCTGTAATAAAGGCCCGGCTAAGGCCGGGTTCTCCGGAGTAGCGCTCTGGAGGAGCCAGTCTGGCACTGCCAGTCATGGGAGCTATTGCAAGGGGAGTAACGGGGGAAGCGACGGGTGTACTGGAGGTCGCTGCTGGTCCCGCGTTTAAGAGCGAGAGCACTTCCTGCATTTGCTGACCCAGCTTTGCTACTTGGGTGGCGACCGCTCCTCTGAAATCTTCTTGATTCTTAGCGAGTCCTCGGATCTCTTCTCCCAAGTCGCCCACTTCCCTCTGGTGCTGGGCGAGCAGTGAGGCATGGGAGCGCACTGCGGCGCACAGGTGCTCCGACTCTGCCGAGTCCATGTCTGGCCAGTGTGTACTGTCAGGCCGGGAACAAGGCGAAGGACTCGGATGCAGAGTCGTTTCTATCTTGGATTTATTCCAGCAGGCACACAGAGCGAAAGTACCAATCAAATCGCCTCTTGCGAGGGAAAACACGTGGCAAAAAGTACAAACAAAAGGTGTCGCACTGAGGCGAGTCAAAAGGCTAAAAGTACAAATCAAAACGCCTCTTACGAGGGAAAACGCGTAGCAAAAAATACCAACTAAAGGAGTCGCACTGGGGCGAGACAAAAAGGCGATGGAGACCAAGGCACAAACAAAAGCGTCGCTCGGTGGCGAGACAAAAAGGAGGGTTCTTTCAGAGAGTTCAGGCATCAAGGGATCGCTGGTGGTCGGGACGAGGCAAGACACACTGGCACAAGACAAGGGGAAGACACAGACTAAATACACACAAAAGGGCGGGGACACAGGTGATGACAATTAGTATCGATTACGCAGGTGCACACAATCGGGATCAGGGAAGACAAGACAACCAACACCGAGGAAGGAAACACAAACTGAACCGGAAGGAACGACAAAATAAAACCGGAAGTAAAATTACGACATCGACGAGACAGAAACCCGGAAAAATAAACGCGACCGCATGACAACGCCTACACAGAACAGCGGCTGTTAGCTGTAAAAACACTAACATTAAAAAAGTGAAAGCTTTTTTATCCGATCAAGATGCTTACACTTTACACAAACCAGCCAGAATAACGTTTCCTAGAAATAAAGTTTTTGTTGGAGGTCCTATGAGACAATTCCAAGCAGATTTATGCGATATGCAATCACTAGCACGCTACAATGATGGATATAAATATTTACTAACCGTAATCGATATTTTCTCGAAACGTGCACATGTACGCGTTTTGAAAGCTAAAACAGGTACGCAGGTCAGCAAAGCGTTTGAAGATGTCTTATCAGTTAGCGGTTCGCCATTACGCGTTCAAACAGATAAAGGGGCGGAGTTTTTTAACAAACATTTCCAGAAATTAATGAGACAGCACAATATTACACATTTTGCAACATCTTCCGATACAAAAGCGCAAACCGTTGAACGATTCAACAAAACGTTGAATTCAGGATTTTATTGTCAGTTATAATGACAGTTTTCATAGTAGTATAAAAATGACACCAAATGCCGTAAACGAGGATAATAAAGATATTGTTTTTACCAACCTGTATACAAACAACCCTTTTCAACGCGGGGACAAGTTCCGGTTAACTCCAGGTGAAACTGTGCGGCTTTCCAAACTAAGAGGGGTTTTTGAAAAGGGTTATTTGCAGAGTTACACAGATGAAATATTCAGAATAACAAAACGTCTCCGTTGCATTCCTCCCGTCTATAACATATCGGACTTGGACGGTATGCCTATAGAAGGCAGCTTTTACGAAGGGGAATTACAAAAAGTAAAAATAAAAACAAAATAAAAAAATTCGCATACAGAAAATTCTTAAATCACGCACCGTGTCAGGCAAACGCGAGTCCGTCGTCCACTGGGTTGGGTGGCCGACCAAATTCGACAGTTGGGTACCCGCAAAGAGTATTAAAAACATTTGACGTTCGATAAAACGGCCATTCTGTGAAAATTACAAGATAGGTGAAGGCCAGAGGGAATTCTACGTAACATTAGCGTCAAATGCTAGTATGCATCTTTTTAGCGATAACAGCCTCACCGAATTCAAAACCGAACTAGCGCAACATATCGATTTAAAAGGTTCGTGGGAGGTCGGTTTATGTGAGATTTCATACATCAACTCAATCCCTAACGTTCCTGAGAAAAAACGGAATTTCTATCTGAAACAGCCTAAGCTTCCGGTTCATAGAGGGGACGTGTTCCAAGATGAATCAGAAGCACGACACATGCTTAAAACGCGAGGCGGGGTCTATAAAGATCATGAATCGTTAGCTTTGGACATTCAAACTCTATTAACTAAAGCGAGTAACAAAAAGATTGATGTCCAATTTGATCAACATAAACAGAGGTTCTTGTTTTCGGGCGAAGAAGGGTTGAGAATTATGTTCAAGAGCCCTCTAGCGTACATTGTTGGAATAAACCCTGAACATTGGCTCTCACTCAAGCCGGAAGGCGTAAACGCACAACATCCTGCCGATAGACGAGCCGGGTCATATTTCATGTTCGTCTACACTGACGTCATACATCATCAAACAGTTGGTGACGCCTACGCTCCAATGCTTAGGACCCTACCTATTGAGGGTAGTTACGGCGACGTTATAAACAAAACTTTTAATCCTGTTTACTATTTAGATGTGTGCAGAAGCCGTATTGAAACCATTTCGGTTTACCTGCAAACAGACCTGAACAATCCGATAAATTTCGAATAAGGGAAAGTCATTCTCATTCTGCATTTTAGATCGAAATAATAAAAAATAATGATGACATCAACAACGCATCCCGACCTGTATCGTTTTGTCGATTATTATGAAACACAAGTCGGTGGCTCATTTCAGGGGTTTTCTGGCGCCCCGGTTCAATATGGACGTGGTCTGGGGTCTATTTTTGCAAAACTATTCCGCTTCGTGATGCCGATGTTCAAAAACGGGTTTAGCTTGGCAAAGCCGCACCTTCAAGCCGCTGCTAAAAACATAGCAACGGATGTAGCAGGGCGCGTCATTCAAAGAATCCACCGGAAACAAGACGAACAACAACAAGGTTCCGGGCTAGCTGTATTGTCACGTGGGGGACTCCATCCTGGTGGGCGGAGAAAAAGGAGCGTTAAAAGAAAAAGGCGCTCGACCGATCTCAGACCAGTTGTCAAGAAAAAGCGAAGGAGACGCAAGACAGATATTTTCTCCTAAAAATGGCCCTTCTACATTTTAAATCACTCGAGGCAACGTTATCAAGTTTGGACATTTTTACGGCACCCCTGACGCAACTCTCCATAGAAGATAGTTCACATGTCGAATTTCAACCTTTGTCCGTAATTGTGGACCAGGGCCCCATAGAATATTTTATACCCGGGGACGGCTCAAAATATTTAGATTTATCCAACACTTTACTACATCTCCGTTTAAAGGCGACGCGTAGGGATGGGACAAATATTCCACCACAAGAACAAGTTGGCATCGTGAATTTCCCTATAAACACAATTTTTAGTCAATTAGATGTTTCGCTGGGCGGGCGGCTAATCTCACAATCTAGCGCCACACACGCCTACCGGTCCATCATTGAGTTACTGTTAAACTTTTCAAACGATTCTTTGGAGTCACAATTCACAGCAGGAATGTTCGTAAAAGACACTAGGGGGTGCATGGACTCCATCGCGGTCGAGGGAGCTGAAATTAATCTCGGGTTTTTGCGTCGCGCGCAGCAGATTGCAGGTTCACATGAATTTCACCTAACGGGACCGCTTCATGGAGATATTTTCTTTTCTGAACGTCATCTATTGAATAATGTGGATCTGCGCCTAAAGTTAACTAGAGCTTCTGATGATTTCTGTCTCATGAGCGCTCCAGACAGTGACTCGTGTCTCAAAATACTAAGAGCATCCCTATTTGTGAAAAAAGTAACAGTCTCACCGGCCGTAGCAATAGGCCACGCCGCCGCTTTACAGAAAGGTAATGCGTTGTACCCATTAACCAGAATCAATATGAAGACTTTCTCCATTCCTCAAAACTCAAGAATCTGCCATCAGGATAATCTCTTCCTCGGACATATCCCTAAACAAATTGTAATAGCCCTAGTAAATCACAGCAGTTTCATGGGACGGAGAGATTTAAACCCGTTTAATTTTTTGCATTATAACAGAGAAGTACTTGGCTCTTAGTCACGAAGGTCGACAAATACCTGCCAAAGCTTTTCAGCCTAATTTCAAAGCTGGGATATGTACACGTGAATTTCATAATTTATACACAGCAACAGGGCGTTTTTTGAAAGATCTACCTCTTTGTATCGATCAACAGGATTTTAGTCGAGGCTACTCACTTTTTGTTTTCAATTTAAGTCAGGCAGATGATTCTGGGGCTTTGACACCGATAAACAATGGGGTTTTACGCCTCGATCTACGTTTCCGAACGCCATTACCACACACAGCAACTCTTATTGTATACGCTGCATACTTATTGAGATTAACGCCAAGAGGGAAGTATTGATGGACTATTATTAACACTATGAACGGTCGTGAATTGGACTTGATTATGACTCGGATGCAGAGAACCTTATTTGGAGGTGTTTTCGCATCGGATGAGTTAGCTGACGTCAGAGACCCGCCTCCAAAATATTACATTGTCGACACCCATCCAAGACATTTACCCGGGGAGCACTGGCTTGCTTTGACTTTAGAATCGGACGGTTCTGTCACGTGCTGGTGCCACCTGCGACGGGACCACGCCTCCCCTGTCAGTGGAATCACCGTCACCTGCCACGGGTTCATGGACAGCGCTATATCAGCGCCGCAAGCGCAGAACCGAGTGCCAGTCTGTCCCTTGATGCTGCTTCGCTCATCAGTCCCGGAGAAACTTGACTCGCTTGACTATTCGAAACCCCCGCAGAACCGTTTGTCCTCTCCAGCCCGATCGCCGCTCCAGCGCCGCCTGTTCCCATCATCCCCTTCCAATAAAGTCCGTCGTCATGCACTTGGCTGTACTGTCCGATCCTTAACAGTACAGACTGGCCAACGCTATGCAGTCAGCGAACGACGAGACGGCATTGAGCCGACTGGAGCGAGCCGAGACCGCCATCAGCAGCCTGTCCGCCGACATCCGGAACCTGATCGAGGTTGGTCAGCAACAACAGCTGCAGCAGCAGGAGATGGCCCAAGCCCTCCAGAGACTGTCGGTGGCTGCGTCCCCGGCTGTCACGGCACCCCAGCACCGCCCGTCTGCCGAGGCCAGGAGGCTCGTGGACGTCCCGGAGCCCCGCCTCTGCAACATCGAAAAGTTCAACGGCGATCCCAAGCACGTGAGGGCGTTTGTGACCAACTGTCGCATAATGTTCAGCCTCCAGCCCGTCACGTTTGCGTCAGAATCAGCCAAGGTCGGGTTCGTTCTAACCCACCTCACGGGCGAGGCGCGGCTATGGGGTTTGGCAGAGTATGAAAGGATGGCCCCGGCATGCGATTCCTTCGACGCCTTCGCAGAGGAATTGCTCTGCCTGTTCGACCTGGGATCCGCCGCCGAAGACGCCGCCGAGGAACTGGCGACGCTGCGTCAAGGTAGCCGATCGGTCGCGGAGTACGCCCTTAAGTTCCAGACGTTGGCCGGCAGCAGCGGATGGAACGCGCCAGCGCTCGTTAGCACATTCCTAAACGGCCTCGCCGAGTATATGAAAGACGAACTGGTGTCTTACGATCGCCCGCGAACCCTGAAGGGCGCGATGGACTTGGCGGCCCGAGTAGACCGGCGGATCCGGACGCGGCGGCGCGATCGGGAGAGGAGGTCCCCGCGGAATCCGGGTGGCCACATTCCTCCGTCTGCTGGGGACCCGTCAACCACACCACCCGCCGAGCCCATGGATCTGGGAGGGGCTCGGGTTCCCTCGGAGGAGCACCGTCGACGCCTCTCGCTGGGCTTGTGTTTTTACTGTGGGGAGGGGGGCCATCGGGTGGCGGGGTGCCCGTTAAAAGGCCGGAGCTCACGCGGCGTCGGGGGATCCGCGTGAGCTCGACCAGCACCGGCTCTCCCAGTCCCAGCACGCTCACGCTACAGGCACGTGTCCAGCTTGCGGCGGGCGACCAGAACGTGGCGGCCTTGTTGGATTCCGGCGCGGAGGGGAACATCATGGACATTAGCCTGGCGCATCAGTGAGGTGTCGGCTTCCTCCCGCTGAGCCCGTCCATTCCTGCGCGTGCCATTGATGGCCGTCTGATTGGCGAGGTGGCTTTCGTGACGGAACCGGTTAAGGTAATGCTCTCCTGCAATCACCACGAGACCATCCAGTTTTTTTCTTCTTTCCCTCCCAGGACAGCAGCTCATCCTGGGGCACCCTTGGTTGCGGCAGCACAACCCGGTGCTGGACTGGGAGGTGGGGGTGGTACGGCAGTGGAGCGAACGCTGCCATCGAGTGTGCCTGAAGGCGGCCACCAGCCCACTCGGCAGAGCCCCGCCCAGGTACAGTCCCGACATCTCCAATGTCCCAGCAGTTTATCACGAACTCAAGGAGGTTTTTAGTAAAGCCAGGGCCGATTCTCTTCCTCCACACCGGTCCTACGATTGCGCCATCGACCTGTTGCCCGGCACCTTCCCTCCCAAGGGACGCGTCTACTCCCTGTCCGCTCCTGAGCGCCGGGCTATGGAGGAATACATCTGGGAGTCCCTGGCAGCCGGTATCATACGGCCGTCCTCTTCACCTGCGGGAGCGGGGTTTTTCTTCGTGAAGAAGAAGGAGGGCACGCTCCGCCCGTGTATCGACTACCGGGGAATAAACGGGATCACCGTAAAGAACCGATACCCTCTGCCTCTTCTTTCTTCCGCCTTTGAGAGCCTTCAGGGTGCCACCATCTTCACAAAGCTGGATCTTCGCAACGCCTACCACCTGATCCGCAGCCGGGAGGGAGACGAGTGGAAGACGGCTTTCAATACCCCGAGCGGACACTACGAGTACTTGGTGGTTCCGTTTGGGCTCACCAACGCCCCAGCAGTTTTCCAGTCCCTGATAAACGACGTGTTACGAGACATGCTGGACAAATTTGTGTTTGTTTATTTGGACGACATCCTCATCTTCTCCCGCTCGCTTCCTGAGCACATCAAGCATGTTCGGGCGGTGCTGCGACGCCTCCTAGAGAATTCGCTCTACGTGAAGGCAGAGAAGTGCGAGTTCCACGCCTCCTCTGTCAAATTCCTCGGCTACGTGGTGCGTGAGGGATCCATCGAAATGGACCCTGGGAAGGTGGAGGCGGTCACGTCATGGCCTGTTCCCGAGACACGCAAGCGGCTGCAACAATTCTTAGGTTTCGCGAACTTTTATCGACGTTTTATCCGTGGATACAGCACGGTGGCCGCGCCACTCACCGCCCTTACCAGCCCCGCCTCCCCATACAAATGGACAGAACGGGCGGAACAGGCATTTCAGGAGCTTAAGAGGAGGTTCACATCCGCTCCCATCCTCAGAGTTCCCGATCCCGACAGACAGTTCGTGGTCGAAGTGGACGCCTCGGAGGTGGGTGTCGGGGCGGTGTTGTCTCAACGTAGCCGCCAAGACGATCGTCTCCACCCGTGACAAAGGGCAGCCTTGGCGGAGTCCAACCCTCACTGGGAACGAATCCGACTTACTGCCGGAAATGCGGACCAGACTCTGGCATCGGTGATACAGGGACCGAACCGCCCTTATCAGTTGGCTCGGCACCCCGTACTCCCGAAGCACCCTCCACAGAACCTCCCGAGGGACACGGTCGAACGCCTTCTCCAAGTCCACAAAACACATGTGGACTGGTTGGGCAAACTCCCATGCACCCTCGAGGATCCTGCCGAGGGTGTAGAGCTGGTCCACTGTTCCACGGCCAGGACGAAAGCCACACTGCTCCTCCTGAATCCGAGGTTCGACCTCCCGACGGACCCTCCTCTCCAGCACCCCTGAATAGACCTTACCAGGGAGGCTGAGGAGTGTGATTCCCCTGTAATTGGAACACACCCTCCGGTCCCCCTTCTTAAAGAGGGGAACCACCACCCCAGTCTGCCAATCCAGAGGCACTGTCCCTGATGTCCACGCAACGTTGTAGAGGCGTGTCAGCCATGACAGCCCCACAACATCCAGAGCCTTTAAGAACTCTGGGCGGATCTCATCCACCCCCGGGGCCTTGCCACCGAGGAGTTTTTTAACTACCTCAGTGACTTCGACCCCAGAGATTGGAGAATCCGCCTCAGAGTCTCTAGGCCCTGCTTCCTCAATGGAAGGCGTGTAGGTGGAATTGAGGAGGTCTTCGAAGTATTCTCCCCACCGACTCACGACGTCCCGAGTCGAGGTCAGCAGCACGCCATCCCCACTGTAAACAGTGTTGACGTTGCACTGCTTCCCCCTCCTGAGACGCCGGATGGTGGACCAGAATTTCCTCGAAGCCGTCCGAAAGTCATTCTCCATGGCCTCACCGAACTCCTCCCACGCCCGGGTTTTTGCCTCAGCAACCGCCGAAGCCGCGTTCCGCTTGGCCAGCCGGTACCTGTCAGCTGCCTCCGGAGTCCCGCAGGCCAAAACGGCCCGATAGGACTCCTTCTTCAGCTTGACGGCATCCCTTACCGCCGGTGTCCACCAGCGGGTTCGGGGGTTGCCGCCACGACAGGCACCAACGACCTTACGGCCACAGCTCCGGTCGGCCGCCTCAACAATGGAGGCGCGGAACATGGTCCACTCAGACTCAATGTCCCCCGCCTCCCCCGGGACGTGGGAAAAGCTCTGCCGGAGGTGGGAGTTGAAGCTCTTCCTGACAGGAGATTCTGCCAGACGTTCCCAGCAGACCCTCACAGAGCGTTTGGGTCTGCCAGGTCGGACCGGCATCTTCCCCCACCATCGGAGCCAACCCACCACCAGGTGGTGATCAGTTGACAGCTCCGCCCCTCTCTTCACCCGAGTGTCCAAAACATGCGGCCGCAAATCCGATGACACGACTACAAAGTCGATCATCGAACTGCGGCCTAGGGTGTCCTGGTGCCAAGTGCACACATGGACACCCTTATGTTTGAACATGGTGTTCATTATTGAAAATCCGTGTCGAGCACAGAAGTCCAACAATAGAACACCGCTCGGGTTCAGATCAGGGGGGCCGTTCCTCCCAATCACGCCCTTCCAGGTCTCACTGTCATTGCCCACGTGAGCATTGAAGTCACCCAGTAGAACGATAGAGTCCCCAGAAGGAGCGCTCTCCAGCACTTCTTCCAGGGACCCCAAGAAGGGTGGGTACTCTGAGCTGCTGTTTGGTGCATAGACACAAACAACAGTCAGGACCCGTCCCCCCACCCGAAGGCGGAGGGAGGCTACCCTCTCGTTCACCGGGGTGAACCCCAATGTGCAGGCGCCCAGCCGGGGGGCAATAAGTATACCCACACCTGCTCGACGCCTCTCACCGTGGGCAACTCCAGAGTGGAAGAGAGTCCAGCCCCTCTCGAGAGGGCTTGTACCGACTCCACTATTGTTTGTCAAATTACATGCGACTCTCTTTCAGATAACTTTGGCACCATGCTGACGACACTTCAATGATTTTCTCAACAAACCCCCCCTTGATCCTCTAAACTATTGTTTGTCAAATTACATGCGACTCTCTTTCAGATAACTTTGGCTGAACTATTGTTTGTCAAATTACATGCAACTCTCTTTCAGATAACTTTGGCACCAATAATGACGACTCTCACGACCCCCCACACTGACACTTCTCTTTCTCAACAAAACGGCCCCCCTTCAACCCACACGTACTGGCTGGTAGCAAAGCTAGCTCAGATGCTGCACCTGTTTTGATTCATAAAAATACATGCCCATATATATCCACAACTAAAAATGGCGGCAGCAAACCAAAATGGCGACAGTCAAAGATGGCGCCGTCACGACTGGCGCCATCTTGATGCCCCCAACCCCTCCCCAATCCAAAAGGGGGTGATTTATGATACCATAACAAGTCATAAAAAGGTCATAAAATTTTATGACCCCTAACTCATTTGCATATGAATAGACATCAAGGCTTGGAGCATTCTTCATTTGTGTGTGAACTCACGTGAGACGTTAATTCCCAACATTTTAACATCAACATAGGAACCTTTCTAACAGTTATTTGTATTTGTCTTCTTTGTGACAGCGGTTCGTTTTGGCCTGGGGAGTTAAGTTCAAAGTCAAAGTCAAAGTCAAAGTCAGCTTTATTGTAAATTTCTCCACATGCCAAAGACACACAAAGAAACCGAAATTTCGTTCCCCCCTATCCCACGGTGACAAGACATGGCTCACAACAGACAAACAAGTAAACAAGTATAACAAAAGTGTGCTGAATAAATAATGAATAAATAACACAACAATAAATAAATAAATAAGAGGAGCAGAAAAAAAAGGAGCAAGTGCGCGTACAGCAGACATTCCCGAAAATAGCGCAACAGTGCCGCACGCTACGCAGAAGGGGGTAGCGAGTTCAGGGCCCTAACAGCCTGGAGAAAGAAGCTGTTGGCGAGTCTGGTGGTGCGGGAGCGCAGGCTCCTGTACCTCTTCCCAGAGGGCAGAAGGTCAAACAAAGAGTGAGCCGGGTGACTCACATCTCTGGCAATCGAGGTTGCCTTGCGGGCGAGATGGGAGGTGTAAATGTCCTTCAGGGAGGGGAGCGAAGCACCAATAATCTTACCAGCCGTATTCACTATGCGCTGCAGGGCCTTCAAGTTCTGTTCAGTGCAGTTACCACCCCAGACAGCGATGCAACTGGTGAGGATGCTCTCAATGGTGCCACGGTAGAATGTAGACAGGACTGCCTGAGGAGCACATGCACGCCTGAGCTTCCGCAGGAAGTACAGGCGGCGCTGAGCTTTCTTTGCCAGTGATGAGGTGTTTGCGGACCAGGAGAGGTCCTCACTGATGTGCACCCCCAGGAACTTGGTGCAGCTCACCCTCTCCACCACAGCACCGTCAATGAGCAGCGGCAGGTGTGTTGTGTGACCCTTCCGGAAGTCAACAATGATTTCCTTGGTCTTATTGACGTTCAGCAGGAGGTTGTTGTCCCTGCACCACGTGGTCAGAAGGTCAACTTCCGACCTGTACCGAGTCTCGTCGCCATTCGTGATGAGACCCACCAGAGTCGTGTCGTCAGCAAACTTCACTATGCGGTTGTCGCTGTAGGTCGCAGTGCAGTCATGCGTCAGCAGGGTGAAGAGCAATGGACTGAGCACGCAGCCCTGGGGGGCCCCCGTGCTCAGCGTGATGCTGGCGGAGATTTTGTCGCCAACACGCACCACCTGAGGCCTCTGACAGAGGAAGTCCAGTATCCAGTTGCAGAGGGAGGTACTGAGGCCCAGCTCGTCGAGTTTGCGGATGAGTCGCTGCGGCACAATGGTGTTGAAGGCAGAGCTGAAGTCCACAAACAGCAACCTCACATATGAGTCCTTTCTCTCCAGGTGGGTGAGGGCCGAGTGGAGGGCAGAGCAGATGGCATCCTCAGAGGACCGCTTGGCACGGTACGCAAACTGGAAAGGGTCAATGGTGGGGGGGAGAACGGACTTGATGTGCTCCATGACCAGCCGCTCAAAGCACTTCATGATGATGGGCGTCAGTGCCACAGAGCGGTAGTCATTGAAGCAGGACGGTGCAGGTTTCTTCGGCACAGGAACGATGGTGGCAGCCTTGAAACACGAGGGGACGATGGCCTGCTGCAGGGAAACGTTAAAGATGTCCGTGAAGACACCCGACAGCTCCCCAGCGCAGTCCTTCAGCGCTCGACCCGGGATGTTGTCAGGGCCCGCCGCCTTACGGGTGTCAATAACGGCAAGCGCCCTCCTCACACCGTCGGCAGAGAGGCGCAGGGGCTCCTCGTGTGGGGGGGAGTGGACTTCAGTGGGCAAGTGCTGTTCTGGGCGTCGAAGCGAGCAAAGAAGCGGTTCAGATTGTTCAGCAGACGGACGTCGCCCTCACAGCTCCTCGGCGCGGGCTTGTAGTCCGTGATGGTCTGAATGCCCCGCCAAAGGCTACGTGCGTCCTTGCTGTCCTTGAAGTGGGTGGAAACCTTGCACGAGAACGCCTTCTTCGCTTCTTTGATGCCTCGGGACAGGTCGGCCCTCGCTGTCCTCAAGCCAGCCTCATCCCCCGCTCTGAAAGCCTTGTCCCTGGCCCTCAACAGTCTGAGGACAGCCCCCGTCAGCCACGGCTTCCAGTTCGCGCGAGTGACGACGGATTTCGAGCAAGTCACATCATCGATGCACTTCGTGATGTAAGAGGTAACGGAGTCAGTATACTCCTCTATGTCCGTCCAATCGTTGTAGGTGGCTGCCTGCTTAAACAAGTCCCAGTCAATGGTGTCGAAGCAGTCACGAATTGCATCGGAGGCACCCTCAGGCCACACTCGAACCTGCCTCCGAACCGGCCTGGATGCCTTTACCAATTGTCTGTATGCGGGCAAAAGCAAAACGGTGAGATGGTCAGAAAGCCCCAGATGGGGGAGGGGGGTGGCTTTGAAAGCTCCCTTTTGCGCCGAGTAGACTAGGTCCAGGAAGCTGTCTCCACGTGTCGGAAAGGGAACATGCTGGTGAAGCCTCGGGAAAACAGACTTCAGGTTGGCATGATTGAAGTCTCCAGCGAAGATGGTGAAACCGTCAGGGTGCGCTGTTTGCTGTTCACTGACAGCCTGGTACAGTTCACCAAGCGCCACGATCCTGTCTCCTTCGATGTTGGAAGGCGGGATGTATACCGCGACTAGCAGAATCGCGGTAAATTCCCTCGGCAGATAAAAAGGACGGCACTTAATGATCACAAACTCCACAAGCGGCGAGCAGTGCTTACATACCACCACAGAGTCCCGGCACCATTCTTCTCGGATGTAGACGCATATTCCACCTCCACGCGACTTTCCCCCTCGTACAATGGCACGGTCCGCCCGATAGCACGCTAGCTGCTCCAGATGCACTGCAGAGTCCGGAATGTTGTCACTCAACCAGGTCTCGGTGAACACGAGCACACAGCAGTTCCGCACCGTCCGGTTCGTAGACCTCAGCAGGCGAACGTAATCCATTTTGTTGTCCAGCGATCGAACATTCGCCAGAAGAATGGAGGGCACCGCCGGTCGCGCTGGGTTGGCCGCCAGCCTGGCCCGGACGCCTCTGCGCTTGCCCCTCTTCTGCCTCCTCGCACATCGTTTACGACGGCTCCCAACCGGGGGAGGAATAGCGGGCATTCGCTTTAAAGATATCTGGCGTATAATAAGTTCAGCATTCACTATAAAGATTTCTGGCGTATAATGTGAATGGGTATAATGTCTAGACCCCGAATGTAAGACGACCCCCACTTTTTATGTCCAGTTGTAGACCGACAACAACAAGTTGTATCTTCACCATTACAATCCTTCCCATCTTTTTGATGTCCCCCACCAGTATCATTGTCAACCCCTGAACACTCGTAAATGATGTTCTTGTCCTGGGGGTTTCTCACAAGTCTGTAATTTCCGATAGTCGGGTCATGGGTGCCGTTCAGAATTGAGTAAAACACGTGCATTCTGTCATGTCCTGGAAGAGCAACTAATTTGGGATGGGCGCCGTGGCGAGGCCCGGAGGAGGTGGCAGCGGCGTAAGTGGTACGGGCGTGCTGAAGTGGTACGGGCGTGCTTACCACTCACACCATGATCTCCATTGTGGCCAGCATAAGACTGAGCAACGAGCCGGGACAGACCTTCAGGTATGCACGCACACACACACACGCACAGAAAACGTAATAGTCATTTCACCGCCATTGACGTGTCGTGACTTAAAGTAACGTTTTCAACAGGCTCGCGCAGACATCTCGCACAGCCCGCGTTTGTTTGCAAACCACTGTAATGACAGACAGATCCCTGTAGATGGTGGTGTTGTATCACCTTTTGAGACCGGCATCACTTTTAAAGAGTAGAGAAAGACAAACGAGTAAATCTCAGCTTGTCACGTCCAGCAGGAGGAGGAGAGATGGCAACGTGTTTGTTGTCGGACACAAACAGTCTGGGCACAGTTCACGGAGGGACTGCAAACCACCACGTGAAACAGGCATTGTTATTGGCTGCTGCAAACGATGAGACATTCTGTGTGCTTCAGGTACTGTGGCACTTGGATATCTTCAGACAGCTGACATCTCACAAGTGCATGGTGGACCCGTGCATCTTCTGCGCTCTGAAGGTGAAGACCCCTCCCACCCACAACCGGGACCACTTGTGTTTCCAATATGACCGTGTCTCCTCCTTCTTCTTCTTCTTCATCTCCAGAGCATCTTAGCTCATTTCCAGTCCAACAGCAAGACGGTGCTGCCCTCATACGCGCTCCGCAGCGCCCTCGCCAAGACCTTCCAGGGCAAGCAGAGACGCTGGGCTTCATGGACGACGCGGCCGAGTGTTTTGTAAGACGAAACGGCCGACTTGCACTCTGCCGTCCACCCGCCCTTGTGATGCCGACTTGCTGGCTCTTGACAAAAGAACATCCTATCCTGATGAGCGTTCCCTTCCCCTTACCGACGATTCCAAAGCTAGGCTGTGACACTGATACAAAATGTCTGCTCCTGATCTTGAATGTACCCTCACACTGACACCAGTCCACGGTATTCCAGCTCTTTATGATGACCTATGGGCCCACAAAAGCAAATGGAAGCCGATTGGAACTGTTTGTATTTTGATACGGATGAGAGGAATTATGAGTTGTGGGAAACCAAGTTCCTCGTACACCTATGTTTGCTTGGACCGAAGACAACCATCTTCCATGAGCCAGACGAAGATGAAGAGGGTGCAGAGCAAGGTGCCGAGAGAAATGAGAAGGCGTATACAGAGTTAATCCAGCTGTTGGACGACAAGAGCTATGGGGGTGGGACTACCAAGCCTATGATGGCAGGAAACAACAGCAGATTCTGAGAGATCACTATGCTGGCAAGTGGAAGCCCCGTGTGATATTTGTATTGTATTGTGGCGTACGGCCAGAGAGGGCAATTACCGTACTCAGGAATGCAGGAGAGACGTTAAGTGATGATCTGCTGATCGCTATACCAGATACCTTTTAGCCCTTTTCCATTCATGTGTCCAAGAGTGATGAAAAGTTGACCTTTGCTGAGTTTCAAGACAAAGCTGCCGAGCTATGAGCGCACCAAGAAGTTCAGGACTGTGTCCATAAAGGAGGACAGCGTCACGAGAGTGAGAGGAAGATCTGGTGGGGATATGAGACTGACCACACGTTTGCATTCAAGGTGGGCCAGGTGAACGGAGACTCTGTCGGCAAATCCAAGAGGAGAAGCCTTGTGGTTGACACAGGGGCCACATTCCACATTGTGACTGACATCACAAAGACAAAGGACGAGACATATAATGGAAAATACACTTTTTTTCAGCTTTTCATTTTATTGTGTACTTGGAGTCTTCAAGATTGTAGGAAAGTGTAATTTATCCCTCCAGGTGCTGCAGAGATACTTTTATGATCTGTTTGGGGGCTATTTTTTACTCTCTTCTGTTTTCTCTGTTTTCTATTACCTACTTTTATCTATTACATCACATCTGTTGGGGTGGGACTACCAAACAAGGTAAGGATGTGGCCACACGGTTTTGCAAGTCCACCATTTTTATTACTCTGAGAGACTTTTGTAGTCCAAACAACTCAAGGATACCGAAGTTCCATTGTCGGATGCACCAATCCACACAACTCATTGCACTGTGCCCCAGCATCAGCACCTCAAAGAAGTGCCCGGTCAAATTAAATTTTTCAAGCAGTGTTCCCACGTCTGTGGGCAAAGTCGTGAAACAGTGTTTCAGAAATTTTTCGTTACCATAGAGCAGTGTTTCCCAACCACTGTGCCGCGGCACACTGGTGTGCCGTGAGAGACGTTCAGCTGTACAGTGGGACTGTCCAATATTAATTACGGAGCGCATTGTAAACAGGATCGCCAAACCACTGGTCAGTTCAAGCAAGGCCTGGTCAGCCACTTGCTAATCGTGCATGTGTGGAGAATCGGAGAATCTTGAGATTTCATATTGTGTCGATATGATTGTATTGCATCGGCACATATTCAGTTTATGTGTGTGTTGCTGTGTGCTTTTGCTAACAGTGACAGACACTATGACGGTTGTGGTGCGTTTGTGGTCCGATGGAAATCAGAGAATGCAGTTCAACCGGAGAACCCGGATTGGTTATTTTTCACATACGTAAAATAAGCAGTCAAGTCGAGACTCCTCGACTGTGATAGCCACTCAGCTGCTGTCAGAACAGCAGAGCGTCTTTAAATGTGACTTTGTTCTTATTGTTGCAATATTTATAGACCTAGTCTAAAACAGTAAACAAAATCACGTTGATTCTTTTAGTTTAATCACAATCACTTTAAATAGTTTCTTACACCATCTAAAACCTTTTTAAAAAACTGTCACCTTTATTTAAAAAAAGGAATACAATTTAAAGAATATTTAGTATTTATTTCTATTAAATTATACGACTCTCCATACATATATAGGAATAGGACTCTACGTGTTTCGTTGTAATATAACTGATTTTAATATAGGAACTTAACAGGTTTTTGTTGGTGGTGTGCCGTGAGATTTTTTCCAATGAAAAGGTGTGCCATGAATGAAAAAAGGTTGGGAAACACTGCCATAGAGAAGGATTCGCCAAAAGACTTTGTTTCGTTGATGGTTCAGTTCCTTCTATCTATGGAAAAGACGGCCACAGTAAAGCGGTAAGCTTGAGATGACACAAAATATTAAACTGTATTTCACTTTAATAATTTTGTGTGTCTGTACACTAATTTTCATAGCATTAGCCTCAATCTTACTGCTGATTTTAGAGCTGTGCACTGTGTTTCTACTTCTTGTGGTTGTACTTTGAGTGGTTGTATCAGATGAATTGCATCAAAGGTGCTGCATTATTCTTGGGGAACACAATATTGTGTTAAATGCACCCATTAGCTTCTCGCTAACGCTAGCATTAGCTTACTGGTTAACTTGACTGCAGTGCTTGTTTACAAGACGTGTTCATAAATATTGTGAGGGGATTTGTTTTGTTACATGTTATCTATGGTTATATGGACAAGTCTTCTGCGTTGACATCTTTTAAGAAATCAATAAGTTTGTGACACAAGTAAACGCTACCTCAACCAAAAAACTACAAATACGTCGACCGGAAAAGGAGGCGCGCATCTTTTAGCCTGGGGGAATTGCGGTGTGAAGTATCTCATTTGCATTTAAAGATATCGCACCAAAACAGCTTGCGCTGAGCCGCACTTCTGAACAAGTAGAAAAGAGGGACCTGTGATGGTATCAAAATGAGGAATTCAGACAAAAGCATCGCAGTTCCACTTTATGTAGACCACAACTGAATGAGTAAAATGTGAAACAGAAGAATTTATTACTGTGATACGTAATCTTTAAAACGCTCATTCCTGCTTTTTTCCCCGACTTAATTGTATTTCTATTGCAATGGGAACAAAGTACTCTTCACTATTTGTTTGTTTTGAGGGTGAATATTCATCAAAATAAAACAAAATTGCAGGATCCTGTGCACTAGAGTGGGGTCTACTCGTCTGTGTTAATAATCAAGTCATCAGTCAATCACGTGAAGTGGCTGTTTTGTCTGTTGTCGTTTCATCCTGAACCCAGGGGCGGGGCTTTTCTCCGACGTTGATGGCGAGGCGAGTGTAGAGAGGTTCCTGCTCTTTGGAGAGGAGTTTGTATGTCAGAGAGTTGAGGCCGTCCACGTACCAGGCCAGCGCGGTTCTATTCCGCAGTACAAAGCTGTAGAGTTCAAATCAGTTTTATGTCAATCGATGAAATAAGCAGCATAATTCGTGACAAGGGCTACTCACTTATACGGGTTTTCCTCATTCCCTCTGTCTCTGTGATGCTTGATCATTTTGTAACGAGCAATGGCCAGTGGGGGGCGCATCACCTTCATGCCCGCCAGAGCCACTCTGCAGAGGAAAAAAGCATACGTACATAAAACAAACATAAAAAGAGCGCAAATAGCTTGTCGTAGTGCAGTGGTTCTCAACCAGTGGGGCGGGCCCCCCTAGTATGGGATTGGGGTCAAGAAGGCCACCGGATGGAGGGAAACAAATGTAGAAAGTAATAATAATAATAATAATAGTAATAATAGTGTGGGCCGACAAAAATGTTTCTCAAAAATTTATCTCTTTGCAAGGTGGTGTAGTGGGGGTGAGGCCGGGAAGGGGGGGGGCGGGGCAACTGCCAGCTTTGGGGGGGCCCAAGCTTCCAAAAGGTGGAGAACCCCTGCCATATTAAAGTTCCAACAGTGGGCGCTGCGACCATGAGATCATTTTACCTTTGCCACAAATCGTCATCCTCTCTCCCCCAGCCCCAATACTGGTTGGAGAAGCCGTTCATCTTCCTGTACTGGTCTGGAGTCACTGCGACAACGCCACCAAAATACTGCCGGTAAGGAAGCCTGCGACGGGGACACGACCCACTCGTGACCTGAGGGCCAAGCCCTTCAACATGCACACACACACAAACACCAACTACAGATCGCTCTTATTGACATTGGCATGTCCGAGGAAATGTGCTGACTTCTCTCCTGACTGCCTTTCCTTTTAGGGCCTCCAATTTGAAGTCATCAAGAGCTCTTTGAAGGTTGTACCTTGACCAAGGCCCTTTCAGTAATCCTTGTAAACCACAGCAGCGCTGCGGGAAAACGCTTGGGAAAAACAGACCTATAGCTTGAGGGGTGTGCCAGCACGACAGCTGAGCTGTATGACGCCGATGCGTCTCGGAAATGTCTCATACGTCCTTCCGGACATGGAATGGGATGCATCTGTGGGAACGATCACTAGCGTGATGCGACGCGAACAGACGACGGTGCCTGAGCCTTCCCCAACGCTCATCGTAGAGGCAAGCAGTAACCACGCAGCAGACTTGGATTGTCCGGTGGTTTGCCTACCTAACGGGGCATTACTGCACGCAGCAGACTCAAGGCGCCTACCTGTAATGAAACTTGTCGATGGCCACGGCCAGGTGTGTGGGATTGCACTTGTCGCAGGTGTACAGATTGCGGTCGTTCTCGGCCAACAGGTCCACATCGTGGATGACGATGCAGCTCCAGTCTTCATCTCGGAGAACTTCCCGGACGCCAGCGTTGAGCAGTTTGCCTTTGTTGAAGGTGCCGTCACCCCACTGAAAGACAGCCCAAATCACAGCTGTCTTCGCACCCCTCCTGAAAGTCTGGCGATTGGAGTCCTTGCTGGGGACGGGGCAAAGCGTTTTCGTTTTTGAGCTCGGTCGGACTTCAGCACAGGCTCTCCTCACCTGCTCCACGATGTAGATCCTGTAGTGGATCTGCTGCCTCTGCAGGAAAGGGTGCAGGTGGCACAGGAGAGTGCGGAGGTGCATCGCTCGCTTCCGATACGGCACCACAACGGCGACACGGTGCTGAGCTTCGCAGTCCGGGGGGCGGTAGAGTCCACCCGGCAGCACCGACGCGCTCCTCTTTCCAATCTCTTCCAAAGTGGGAGGCGACGAGGTGAGATTGACGGGCCTTGGCCCAACTGCTCAGGGCAGAGCAAACGGTGGCACACGAGCCTTCCAACAGCAGGTGGGGTTTTGATGTGCCTCTCACCCAACAGCGACGACTCTGCACGGCAGCCAGCTAGCGGACGAGGCGCCGCCCAGAAGGCACAGCGCAGCACCAAGGTCACGGCGGCCGTCAAGCCCACCAGCGAGGCCAAACCACTCGGCCACTTCCCGAGGCGTCGGTAGCAATCCATTGGAAGGAAAACGGAGGGCAGCGAGCCAACGGCGCGAGCAGAGGCACGGCTGTGCGCCAGGACAGCAAGCGTCGGTTAGCTCATATCAAGTTCATAAAGTCAGCCAGGCAGGAACAACACACAAATGCCACGTTGATTAACATTTCACAAGTCAATCACCCAGGTTGGCCAGGAGATAGCTGGGCTAACAAATGCGCACACACATACACACAGTGTTTTGTGAAGCGTTTTGCCTACATCCTGATTTCTGTTTTTTTTTTCTTTGTTTGCAATGTTTGCTTGTTTTTGCAAAGCAACAAGCCAGCCAATCGCAGGGCAGACATACGCAAACAACCATTCACACTCACAATCACAAGAAGAAGTCAAAAGGAAAAAAATATTAGTCATGGTGAAAATGACACATTTGTTTGAAGAACCGCTTGAGTCGGACTCGTTGTACAAGTTCCAAGCGCAGCAAAACTAGCAAATGATGAGGATTTCTCCAAACTGGTCATTTCTCACGAGGACATTTTTGCTTTGTCTGAAAGGATCGGTAACAAAGAGTCGTCACTTACCGAGTGTCAAACAAGCAAGTGCTCAGGCAGCCAGGTGAGCCGGATCACCACA
Organism: Syngnathus scovelli; assembly: GCF_024217435.2. Taxonomy (NCBI): domain Eukaryota; kingdom Metazoa; phylum Chordata; class Actinopteri; order Syngnathiformes; family Syngnathidae; genus Syngnathus; species Syngnathus scovelli. The sequence continues at coordinate 12,416,949 of NC_090858.1, forward strand.
ACACGACAACGATAACGTTGGACTTGCTTTGGAGTGGGTGGAGCCATCCGCTAAGCAGCTCCATCATTCAAAGCGTTCAAAGTCCTCCTGTAGCGCTTGTCCATATGCTTTCTTTCCAAGAAAGGCACAACAGCCGTGCGGAGAAATGTCTATTTACAACAGTGGTTCTGAACCTGGGTTCGAACGAACCCTAGGGGTTCGGTGAGTCGGTCTCAGGGGCTCGGCAGAGCCTCCACTGTGGAGGTCCGAACATAGCTAATCTATGATGTAAATTTGTGATGATGCATATCTGAACTGGTCTCGCAAAGGCAACAGCAGAAGTCACACTGATTTGCAGGTGTGTAATTTGTTGTGAGTTCATGCATTGTGTTGGTTTTGTACCTCCAACGAGGTTAAGAACAATCGTTTGACAGTTATTTGTCTACATGCAGGTGGCCTGTTGGCCCCCCTCCCCAATTTGCAAAAGCGGTCGGTCAACTGTTTGGAAACTCTTTTCTCTTGGGAGAAATATTCACGTCCTGATCCATTTGTTTTGCACTGTGTGTGCTCATTCCACTTTGTTGCTACATGCTGAAGTCAGGGGCCATTTTGCTCGTCTCCAAATCAGGATTATGCCGGACGGGCACGAAACTTGTGTCGCTGGGGCTCCCCGAGATTATGTGGCCTTTTAACTTTCCAACAAGCAGACAAAGAGGGCAATGTAATCATCACGTGCTTCTAATCGGGCTGAAAACATGAAGATTGTGCTGATAAACTTGTTCTTCATTTTCATATAAGCATGTGATGCGGGTTGTGAGATCCTGATTTGATTATCTAAACAGTAATGTTTGAAGTTGGGTGTGTCAAGTCCCCCTTGTAGTTGAATGTCCTCGAGGGCAGATTCAAGACTAATTCTAAGTCTTTTTGAATAGACATTTGGCATGGCTTTGAAAACGCTTTCGCTTTCCCAGGTGGGTGGCCTGCGGCAACATTTCCAGTCGCCGCAAACTTGATCCAGTAAGGGTTTGCTAATGGACTCTCTTCCACTCTGGAGTTGCCCATGGTGAGCAGCGTCGAGCAGGTGTGGGCATACTTGACCCCCGGCTGGGTGCCTGCACATTGGGGTTCATCCCGGTGAACGAGAGGGTAGCCTCCCTACCAGTGACGTGCGGTGAGATTCATGACTGGGGAGGCTCTGACGTCACCCCCCCCTCGGTAAGATTTGTCCAACACCTAACCGTATCACAAAAAAAGGTTGGGGAACGCTGCCTTAGAGTGGCTTATTATTATTATTATTATTTAATTTGAACAGTTTTAACTAAAATCTCATATCAGCAGTCTTCACACATAAAGACACTCAAAGCGCATGGAATCAAAAACTTGTTTTCGATTGTGCGTACCACTCCATTTGAAAAGACTTGCTCCGAAGTCCCGTTGTCCGAATTAAACCTTTTTGTCTCGGATCAGAATGGAGCAGGGCAACCAAATGCAGCTTGGACCAGGGTTTATTGGGGGAAACAACTAACAGAGTCAGCAGACTGACACAACTTACTAACAAAACCAACAACAGGACTGACCGACAAAGACGTGAAACAAAAAGACATGAAGACATTACGACAACAGGAACCAAAAAGACATCAAGACAACAACAAAGGACAACAACAATGATCCGACGGGGAGTGAGGGGCAGACAGGACTTACCGTATTTTCCGGACTATAAGTCGCTCCGGAGTATAAGTCGCACCAGCCATAAAATGCCCCAAAAAGTGAAAAAAAACATATATAAGTCGCTCCGGAGTATAAGTCGCATTTTGGGGGCAATTTATTCGACAAAATCCCACACCAAAAACAGTCATGAACGAGCAACAACAGGCTAAACGATAGCAACAACAGGCTAAACGATAGGTATGCTAACGTGACAAACACAAACAAAGAGCTGAGAACGGGCCTGACGTAACATATAGAGTGATTAAGGACAACTATTACATGAATAACATGTTTATAAAACCATCAGTGTCACTCCAATTCATTAAATAGCAACAACAGGCTAAACGATAGGTATGCTAACGTGACAAACTCAAAGAAAGAGCTGAGAACGGGCCTGACGTAACATATAGAGTGATTAAGGACAACTATTACATGAATAACATGTTTATAAAACCATCGGTGTCACTCCAATTCATTAAATAGCAACAACAGGCTAAACGATAGGTATGCTAACTTGACAAACACAAACAAAGAGCTGAGAACGGGCCTGACGTAACATATAGAGTGATTAAGGACAACTATTACATGAATAACATGTTTATAAAACCATCGGTGTCACTCCAATTCATTAAATCCATCGATCGATCTTTGTCAACAATGGGTGCGCACGGCTGAGGGCGCTTGCGCTTCAAAATATTCCACAGGCTCATATAACGATAGATAAACTATATTTTAAATAACTATAATACAAGCCAATAATATTATCAAACCATCCGTGCACTTTAATTCCATTAAATCCATCGATCAAATTCCTCGTCCTTTGTCAACATCGCCGCGCGTGCGCCCTGACGTCACCCTCGTCTTTATTCCACAGATCTACTATATAACTATATTGTAGCATTAACAAAGTACAAGGATAGACGTAGGTTTGGTAAACGGCTCTTTATTAAACAAAACAAACTTCCAAGCGTGTGGCGGCGTGGACTTCCAGACAGACCGGGCGTGCGTAATGGCCATGTCCGAGCCCCGCGCACCGTTCGCGGACAACCACTCGGCCGATCGTCGGCCCCCGACTCAGTAGAGACCGGGCGTGCGTAAAAGCCATAATAGTTTTTCAAACCTTCTATGTCACTCCAAATCCTTAATTCCTTCAAACTCTTTGTCCTCCGTGTCACTTAGAAATGATCACCGCTAATGATGCCGGTCGTCCTTGTGTGGGCACGTTTGTATGTAAACAACCGGCGCGCCGCGCTACTGACGTCACTTGAAATAGTAATCCATTGGTACATCACGGTTCTCCAAACTTTCTTTCTGCTGCTCGATTACTGTTTTCAGCTGCATATTTTACAACTTGAAGTTTGTAACCTGCAAAATATGAGTTTCTTTTTGGTGCCATTTTTCTTAAGCCCACCCAGTTGATGAGTCACGGCCAACGGTAAAATTTAGAGCGCCCTCATCCAGTTTCGTCTGAAAATATAATTTTTTTTGGTTGTTTTATCAAAGTCAAAGTCTGCTTTATCGTCGATATATTTTTTTTATATACTAAGACACACAAAGAGATTGAAATTACATTTCCTCTATCCCTCGGTGAGATAGTACACATATGCATACAAGCAACACAAAAAAAACCAAGAAGGCACTAACAATGAATAAATAAGAGTATTGAATAAATGATAAATAAACAAATAATAATAAATAATAATAATAAATATAAGAGGAGCAAAAATGGAGCAAGTGTACATACAGCAGACAGTGGACTTGGATATGGTGCTTTAAAGTGTTAATTGCTTTATTTGATGTTTTCTCTATTTTTTATGTTTTGAATATGTTCAAGATAAAGAAATAAAAGCATGTGAAGTGATCAACTATACTAAAAATAACATGGGAAGTGGTCAACTATACTTGTAAGTGATGTCTTAATGATCAAGTAAAAATTTGTGAAAAAAAAACATATATAAGTCGCTCTTGAGTATAAGTCGCCCCCCCATCCAAACTATGAAAAAAACCGCGGCTTATAGTCCGGAAATTACGGTAAATACACGACAGGTAACAAGAGGCAGGTGAGAATGATCAAACTCATCATGGGCACACAGGAGGGGAGGGGAGGGGCGAGCGCACAGACAGAAACCATGACAACAGACACATAGTGGAACGGCTGGGGACGAGACATGACACTTTTAACTCTGGAGTTGGTCTTCCTTTACTGATGACCTCCTACTTCGACCGAAAATCCATTGTTAAAAATCGTTTGGATATGTAATTCTCCATTGTAAAAGGAAATGTAAAAACGGGGGGAAAAAAAACCCGAATGTAAAACAAAATAAATGGACGACTGCTCCTCAGTTGTTCACTGTAAATTTGAACTGGAGATCACTTATTCTACAGGTGGGCAGATGAAGCATCCCGGGATCACTCGCACCCCCTGCCATAAGGCTGGAGAACCTTTTTTTCGTTGCCTCTGTAAGGTCTGTTTTCATAGCCGTTTTGTTCATCTAAAGCAGGGGTGTCAAACTAATTTTTTTCGCGGGCCGCATCGTAGTCATAGCTTCTTTCGGAGGGCCATTATGACTGTCAACCCACATAAATGTATGAGCACCTCATATTATATACAGTAAAAGCTACAAAACAAACTGACAAATAACTCGTTTTCAAATCAGTCGAGTAAAAACTGGTCAAATATAAAAAAAAAGATATTAAAAGTGAAGACAATTTGCAATTCTAGTAATGACACACGAATTTGATGCACAATTTGTCTTCGCGGGCCACATAAAATGATGTGGCGGGCCGTATCTGGCCCCTGGGCCTTGAGTTTGACACCTGTGATCTAAAGAAACACGACGTTACAGACAGACGACAAAAAACACTAGATATTATATACATCAGCTTAACTACGGAAATTAGTTAATATAGCCACAGTGTTTGAACACTTAGACAGCGACATAGAGACAGACAGCAGTTCAGTCTACTCAGTGCATCTCAATTATTTTCTGTTACGCCCCCCCCCCCCCCCCCCCCCCCAGGAAAAAGTAAACGTTTCGCGCCCCCCCCAACTCTCCGCCGCCACTGTAAATAGTATCATTTTTCTATAAAATTATTATAGGTACACCTCTGCATAACATTGTATCCTTGTTAACATTAAAGAACAGAAAAAAGAAAGTAATTTAGATCAACTTACAATAAAGAATAACTTTATTAACACTTTTTTTGTCTGTAATTTTGTTTTGTCAGCTCAGTGGCCTCATGGTAGAGTGTCCGCCCTGAGACTGGGAGGTGGTGGGTTCAAACCCCGGCCGGGTCATACTAAAGACTATAAAAATGAGACCCATTGCCTCCCTGCTTGGCACTCAGCATTAAGGGTTGGAATTGGGGGGTTAGATCACCAAATGATTCCTGAGCGCGGCACCGCTGCTGCTCACTGCTCCCCTCTCCCTCAGGGGATGGATCAAAATCACACGGGGATGGGTTAAATGCAGAGACAAATTTCACCACACCCAGATGTGTGTGTGACAATCATTGGGACTTTAACTTTAACAGAGAAGACTTAAAGTGCATCAATTTGCCTGAAACTTGTTTTTTAAACAAATCACATCCTTATTTAAACTGTAAACACTGGATCAAGTTACATTTTTTGACCATATGTTATTGAAAAATAAAATTAAATAAAATCAATAAATAATAATGAATAAAATTAATCAGCAACATTAACTCAGGCGCACAATATGACAAACAATTTGACCAACAAAACAGAAATACCAGCTCAGTGGCCTAGTAGTAGAGTGTCCGCCCTGAGACTGGAAGGTTGTGGGTTCAAACCCCAGCCGGGTCATACCAAAGACTATAAAAATGGGACCCATTGCCTCCCTGCTTGGCACTCAGCATTAAGGGTTGGAATAGGGGGGTTAGATCACCAAATGATTCCCGAGCGCGGCACCGCTGCTGCTCACTGCTCCCCTCTCCCCCAGGGGAGGGATCAAAATCACATGGGGATGGGTTAAATGCAGAGGACAAATTTCACCACCCCCAGATGTGTGTGTGACGATGATCATTGGGACTTTAAAACAATTTGTGCTGATTTGTTTTGTAAATCAAAATGAGGAAGTCAAGGTGAATGGCTACAATGACCACGTTTTGCAGTGCACAGCTTTTCAAAGCTGGGTTTGAAACATGATACTGCAACTCTCAGCTCCTGCTCAATGTTTAGCAGAGAATCCAGTCTCACAAAGATAAGATGTTGCAAAAGGAAGAGGAATGCCCAAAGCCCTCTGGCCTAAGAGTGGATACTGCCACTCTACAATCAGCCAGAATTCACTCAGTGTCTGTGATGTGAACCTCAGTCTCAATGTGGAGTCAGATGTCATATCAATGAACTGGTCCTCTTCTGCAGAGCTGAAACCAGTTGGAGCTGGTGCGTTGAAAGGATCTCTCACCCAATCATATTGGGAACTGTTTTCGGGGAAGTACTTTTTAAAGAATCCCATCAGTGAAGAAATATGCTCCTTAATATGTATGGAGAATCACTGAGGTGGCATCATAGTCAGTAGTGTCAACGGATTCATGCAGGTTCTTGAATGAATCAGTATTTCCTTCATCAAGTCGCCTGCCCCACATTGCTTGCTTTCGAGTGAAAGAGCTGATCTTGTCTGTGACCTGAGGGAGGTGTTTATCTTTCTCTTGAAGCTGTAGATTTAGTTCATTTAGCTTTCCAAATATGTCACTCAGGTAGGCCAGTTTTGCAAGGAAGTTCTCATCACAAAATTTTTCTGCGACTTCATGCTTGTGCTCCTGTTCCAAAAACATTCTTATCTGCTCTCTGAGCGCAAAAACTCTGGACAAGACTTTTCCTCGTGACAGCCACCTTGCTTCACTGTGAAACAGCACAGCTTGATGTTCAGATCCCATCTCACAGATAGCAGAGAAGACTCTCATTTTTAGTGGTCTAGTCTTTATAAAATTGACAACACCTACAATGTCACTCATGACCTCACTTAATTCCGGGAAAGGTTTCCTTGATGCCAGAGCTTCTCTGTGTATAACACAGTGTGTCCACTCAACATTAGGTGATGCCTTCTTGATGAGTGCCCGAAGTCCTTTTTTCATCCCTGCCATGGTCTGTGCACCATCACTGCAAACACCAATGCAGTTCTCCCACTTAAACCCATTCTCAGAAAGCAGTCCAGCATTTTGAATAGCTCTTTAGCTGTGACTCTGTCCATGACATATTTACAAAAAAAGTAGATCCTCGCACAGGGAGTTTGTCATGTCAAAAGGTACATAAAACAATAAACAAACAGTCTTTGTTGCTGTCAGTTGCTTCATCAAACTGTAAGGCAAAACGTTTGTCTTTGAGTTTCTCTACCAGCTGTTCTTTGAGTTGAGATCGTTGACAATGTCATTTATACGTCTGGCGACTGTGTCATTGGACAGAGGGACAGTTTTTAATTTTGCAGCGCTTGCGTCGTCCAGCATGACAGAGACCATGTCTAATGCTGCAGGCAATATGAGCACCTCTGCTAAGGTGTGGGTTTTTTTGCACCGCGCAATTTGGTATGCCATTTTATACGATGCTAACAGCACTCGCTGGTTTACTGAAGTAGCACTGATAAGCGGAACGATTGTTGGAAATATTCGGCACATTTTCACTGAAAAAAAAAAACCCTCTACCGGCTTATCAGCGTGATTGGGGTGTAATGTCTGTAAGTGCCGCCTTAATTTACTTGGCTTCATGCTGTCCGCTGCCAAAATTTTTAGACATAGTAAACATACCGGTCTTTCCTCGTCTCCCACCTTAGTAACAGTGAAGCCAAGCGCTACATACGCTTCGTCATATTTCCTCGTCTTGGCTTTCGGGAGGCTTACGTTTGTCTCATTATCTGCGTCCCTCTCCGCCTTTCTTTTCATCCCTATCAAATATTTTCCCATTGTGTTGCTGAAGAGTTTGTTCGTTGAACTTTTACATCTCCTGCTCTGTGCTTTGTGCTCTTGTTTGGTGCAAAAATACCGTAACTCCCTGCGCGAACTCTGAAAATGAGCGCGCCACTTCCACCCATTGAGTGGATGTGCAATTACACTTCATTCTAGTGCGCCAAAAAAGTATGTTCCCCGAGGTCACACGCCCCCCCTAGTACTTCTCTATCCTACGAATTACCACAACAAATTTTACTCCAGACCATGATGCAAAAAAGGGAAACCAACAATACTATTGATTTATTTACTTTATTTAGACGTATTCTTTCACTGATTCTTCAAGATGATGTATATGGTCAGAATGTTTGCCGTTTGATGTGATTTCGCCTCATTAGATAAACATATTTAATAAATCTGACCTGCAGACGCTGAAGTGATGGAAACTGTTATTCATAATAATAGTGTCGTATTTAATGAGAATCACTGATGATACTTTTTGGGTGATTTTTTTTTTTTAATGCTGTTAATAAATGCATTTGTTTTCCAAAAGCTTTTTTTGATTATCTATGATTTACTACCTACTCAAAGTAAAAACCTTTTATGCTATGACCTTTACATTACATCATTTCTATTACTTCACACAAACACTACATCCATCTGCTCCTGGTTCGGCCCCCCGGTCAAAATTTAGAACCCAATTTGGCCCGCCAGTCAAAAAGTTTGCCCATCCCTGGTATAGGGAGTTGGCTCGGATGGTTATGCTCTTTTCGCCCCCCGGGTGTCGGTCAGAACACAGGAGGGAAGACGTGGTTCAGTTTCGATTGCTTTACTGATTTTTTTGCACACAAAAAAAAAACATAAATGAAATACTCTCGGCAACACACCAAACATAAGTCATCGATCGTTACAACAAAATACATTTGCTGGCGACCGTTAGTCGCTCTGCCGCCACGTAACGGCTACTCGTACGAAGCGAGGCAAACTTAAAGGAGCGCGCCGGAGCTGTCAATCAAATGGCGCGCACACGAAGCAAACCGCGATCGGACAAACGACACAACAGTGGACAGTAGTAACAATGAAATGTATATCCTCACTTTGTGTCAAACACGCACATGATCACAGCAACATACAGGACTGTCTCAGAAAATTAGAATATTGTGATAAAGTTCTTTATTTTCTGTAATGCAATTAAAAAAACAAAAATGTCATACATTCTGGATTCATTACAACTCAACTGAAATATTGCAAGCCTTTCATTATTTTAATATTGCTGATTATGGCATACAGCTTAAGAAAACTCAAATATCCTATCTCAAAATATTAGAATATCATGAAAAAGTATACTAGTAGGGTATTCAACGAATCACTTGAATGGTCTAATTAACTCGAAACACCTGCAAGGGTTTCCTGAGCCTTGAAAAACACTCAGCTGGGTTCGGTAAACTAAATCTCAAGTATGCGGAAGACTGCTGACCTGATTGCTGTCCAGAGGACCATCATTGACACCCTCCATCAGGAGGGTAAGACACAAAAATAAATTTCTCAAAGGGCAAGCTGTTCACAGAGTGCAGTTTCAAAGCACATCCACAAAAAGTCTGGAAGGGGGAAATGTGGCAGGAAACGCTGCACAACCAAGAGAGATGACCGCAGCCTTAACAGCATTGTGAAGAAGAGTCGCTTCCAGAATTTGGGGGAGCTTCAAAGACAGTGGACTGAAGGTATCAAAAGCCACTGTTCACAGACGTGTCCGGGAAATGGGCTACAATAGCCTTATTTCCATGGTCAAGCCACTTCTGAACTCAAGACAACGGAAGAAGCGTCTGACTTGGGCTATGGAAAAGAAGCACTGGACAGTTCCAGAGTGGTCTAAGGTCCTCTTTTCACATGAAAGCAAGTTTTGTATTTCATTTGGAAGTCAAGGCGCCAGAGTTTGGAGAAAGGCTGCTGGGAAGCAAAATCCAAGTTGCTTGAAATCCAGTGTGAAGTTCCCACATTCAGCGATGGTTTGGGGAGCCATGTCAGCTGCTGGTGTTGGTCCACTGTGTTTCATCAAGTACAGAGTAAATGCAGCTGTGTACCAAGAGATTTTAGAGCATTACATGCTTCCGTCTGCTGAAAAGCTCTATGGAGATGGTGATTTCATTTTCCAGTATGATCTGGCACCTGCCCACAGTACCAAAACCACCAGTAAATGGTATACTGACCATGGCATTACTGTCCTTAATTGGCCTGCCAATTCCCCTGACCTGAACCCCATAGAGAATTTGTGGGGTATTGTGAAGAAGAAGCTGAAAGACACCAGACCCAACTATGCAAATGAGCTAAAGGCTGCTATTGAAGCATCCCAGGCATCCATAACACCTCAGCAATGCCACAGGCAATCAGCCAATCCATGCCACGCTACATTGATGCACCTACAGCGACAACCGCATAGTGAAGTTTGCTGACGACACGACTCTGGTGGGTCTCATCACGAAGGGCGACGAGACTCGGTACAGGTCGGAAGTTGATCTTCTGACCACGTGGTGCAGGGACAACAACCTCCTGCTGAACGTAAACAAGACCAAGGAAATCGTTGTTGACTTCCGGAAGGGTCACACAAAACACCTGCCGCTGATCATCGACGGTGCTGTGGTGGAGAGGGTGAGCTGCACCAAGTTCCTGGAGGTGCACATCGGTGAGGACCTCTCCTGGTCTGCAAACACCGCGTCACTGGCAAAGAAAGCTCAGCGCCGCCTGTACTTCCTGCGGAAGCTCAGGCGTACATGTGCTCCTCAGGCAGTCCTGTCTACATTCTACCGTGGCACCATTGAGAGCGTCCTCACCAGTTGCATCGCTGTCTGGGGTGGTAACTGCACTGAACAGAACTTGAAGGCCCTGCAGCGCATAGTGAATACGGCTGGTAAGATTATTGGTGCTTCGCTCCCCTCCCTGAAGGACATTTACACCTCCCATCTCGCCCGCAAGGCAACCTCGATTGCGAGTGATGTGAGTCACCCGGCTCACTCTTTGTTTGACCTTCTGGCCTCTGGGAAGAGTTACAGGAGCCTGTGCTCCCGCACCACCAGACTCGCCAACAGCTTCTTTCTCCAGGCTGTTAGGACCCTGAACTCGCAACCCCCTTCTGTGTAGCGTGCGGCACTGTTGCGCTATTTTTCTAGAATGTCTGCTGTACGCTCACTTGCTCCTTTTCGCTCCTCTTATTTATTTATTTGTTGTGTTATTTATTCATTATTTATTCAGCATGCTGTTGTTTACTTGTTTTACTTGATTGTCTATTGTGGGCCATGTCTTGTCACCGTGGGATAGGGGGGAACGAAATTTCAGTTTCTTTGTGTGTCTTTGGCATGTGGAGAAATTGACAATAAAGCTGACTTTGACTTTGACTTTGACTTTGACTTTAATCCGTGCAAAAGGATTCCCAACCAAGTACTGAGTACATCAATGGACATTTTCAAATGTTTGATTTTGTTTTGTCATTATAAATCTTTTTTTTTACATGGTCTGAGGAAATATTATAATTTTTTTAGATAGGATTTTTACGTTTTTTTAAACTGTAAACCATAATCAGCAATATTAAAATAATAAAAGGCTTGATATTTCAGTTGATTTGTGATGCATCCAGACTGTATGGCATTTTTGTTTCTTTAATTGCATTACAGAAAATAAAGAACTTTATCACAGCATTCTAATTTTAACTTACTGCTGCGCACAAGCTCCAACAATCGCGATAAGCTGAGGTAACTCACGCGAGACGCAAGGCACGGTGACGTAACTTCGCTTTAAAGGTATCTGGCGCCATCTAGTGTTGTAAATGGTTATATTGTCTAGAGTCTAGACCCCGAATGTAAAACGACCCCTACTTTTTCAGTCTTATTTCAATGCAAATAACATAGTCTTATATTTGGGCCAACACGGTAATAGTACACCATTGTTGTGATGTTGTAGTAGGGTGACCAGATTTGGGTTTCTGAAAAAGAGGACAGCTTTTTTTGGGAGGGGGGGGCATTTTATTTGGGTTTTTTTTTGGAGGGGGGGGGGCATTTGTGTAATATGTTATGACACAAATGACATGGTGTCTGTATAGCAATTGCATTTATTGGCCCGAATAACACAAAACAGTATAACAGCAATAGTAGCTGTGAATTTCCCGATGAGGATTATTCAAATTTCTACCGATTTAAATTGCACCGAAAGTGCTTTGTTTTGAAAGACCACCCGAGCCGGAAGCGTGATGCCGCGTACAATCAGATGGCTTTGCTGAGATCCGACTGTGACATCTCGCAAGCTACGGCGGGACTCGGGCACGTTCACGTTCGGTGTCGGTCATCTTCGCACGCGCGCGCCGCCGGCGAGCGTGCGCGCGCGCGCGGAAGGTAAGCGGGAGCATTTCTGTTCTATCTTTTTCTTTATTTGACATTTGCAAATACTCAATTGATCAATCGCTTTATCGGCGGCAGATACCTCTCATAGCTAACTACTTAGCCAGCTAAGGGATGGCTACTAACGACCTGTTACACGCGTTGCTAGGTGACGTAATCTACTTATTGACAGGTCGTCTTATTTTCTTAGACACGAACAGAATCATTGTAATACAGTATTTGTAGATCAGCTGCATGTTCCATGTGGAGGATCCATCCATCCATCCATCCATCCATCCATCCATCCATCCATCCATCCATCCATCCATCCATCCATCCATCCATCCATCGCATTTTTAACAAGATTGGATAAATTCAGTGGCGCAGATGGGATTTTGGAACTGTAAATATGTTTCTGTTCATTACAAACATTGGCAATACTTCACTTTAAATGTCAGCCTGTGTTGCATTTGCTCAAGTGGCCTCAAGTCTATCATCTACAGTGGGGCAGAAAAGTATTTAGTCAGCCATCAATTGTGCAAATTCTCCCACTTGAAAGATGAGAGATGGCTGTAATTTTCATCATAGGTACACTTCATCTATGAGAGACAAAATTTAAAAAAAAGATCCAGAAAATCACATTGTATGCTTTTTAAAGAATTTATTTGCAAATTATGGTGGAAAATAACTATTTGATCAATAATGGCCTCGATCTGGGGCTCCACGCAAGATCTCACCCCGTGGGGACAAAATGATCACAAGAACGGTGAACAAAAATCCCAGAAAAGCACGGCGGGACCTAGTGAATGACCTGCAGAGAGTTGGGACCAACGTAACAAAGACTACCATCAGTAACACATTATGTCACCAGGGACTCAAATCCTGCAGTGCCAGACGTGTCCCCCTGTTTAAGCCAGTACACATCCAGGCCCATCTGAAGTTTGCTAGAGAGCATTTGGATGATCCAGAAGAGGATTGGGAGAATGTCATATGTTATGTCAAACTGACATGTACTGGCTTAAGCAGGGGGACACATCTGGCACTGCAGGATTTGAGTCCTTGGCGGCGTAGTGTATTACTGATGGTAGTCTTTGTTACTTTAGTCCTGGCTCTCTCATTCACTCTGTCCCTCTGTGTTTTTCTGGGATTTGTGTTCACCATTCTTGTGATCAGTTTGATCCCACGGGGTGAGATCTTGCGTGGAGCCCCAGATAGAGGCCATTATTGACCAAATACTTATTTTCCACCATAATTTGCAAATAAATTCTTTAAAAAGCAGACTGTGATTTTCTGGATTTTTTTTTTTAATTTGTCTCTCATAGTTGAAGTATACCGCTGATGAAAATTACAGCCGTCTCTCATCTTTCAGGTGGGAGAACTTGCACAATTGGTGGTTGACTAAATACTTTTTTGCCCCACTGTACGTCTTCAATCCTCCAGCGGCCGCCAGCCATGCAGCAAAAGCTTTGCTCTGAAGGTTCCGGTTCTTTTCACGATGGGGAGCGCTCGTCGGGCCTCCACAGCCTGTACGCCCAAAGGGAGTACCCGTATGAGTACCGCGGCTTCAGCATCACCGGAAAGCTCCCGCCGAAGAATGGTGGTCTCACGGCAGCTCGCGGCATGCGGCGCTCACTCAGCGACGGCAGGGACACCGCCCAATTCCTGATCTCCAGGAGGAGGACGAGAAGCGTGGGCACGCGTGCGCACCAGGACGAGCTTAAGCACCAGGACGGGCATGAGGAACTGCTTGCCAGAGAAAGCGAGAGAGAGAAGATTGGGACCTCAGACAGGTCACCAGATCATTACAGGGGTTTTCATTTGGGACAGGATCTCAGCGTGGACGTGGGCCCGGACTGGAATGCAGAGGCGCTCGGTGAGATCATCAAAGACCCGTTCCCACTTTTCTATTACATTCTCTCTGATCATGCGACATCAAAGACTTGCATTTCCAATACGTGCGTAATCATTCGCCACACCACATGGTATCAAAGACCCCTATTACACAAAACATGGCACACTGCAGTGACTGCACATATAATTTAAGATCCCTTTCCAAATACTCATGACGTCAAAGACTGCGTTTTTCACTGCTCAAGACACTAGCAAGGAGACATTTTGCACTATCCAGGCCACATCAAAGGCCCCTCTCTAAATACTCAAGAGCTTGTCCCCCTTTTCCTCAGTTTATGAGATCATCCAAGATGTCAAGACTGTCAAAGAGCCCTTTCTCATGGCCGTCTGTCCTTTCCCCACAGGACAGGGCTGTTGTTCAGGCCCAGACACCACCTGGTGCTTGCTCGCGGCGCCGCACGGAGGCCTGGCCGCCAGCACCATTGATGGCATTGGCACTGGGGGTTCCCCACAGTGGCGGCTGGCTCGCATCAGGACGGAGCTGGCGCAGGCGCGCACGCGGCTGCTGTGCGAGCGCGCCCACACACAGCATCTGTCTCGCGAGAGGCAGGAAGTGGCGGAGAAGGAGCGATCGCTGAGCCAGCAGGTGGACGTGGCAGTCATGGTGATCGCTGCCCTCAAGGAGCAGATCAACGCTTCCGAAAACGAGCTGGAGCGACGTGAAAGGTCAGGGCGGGGATGGAATCCTGAGATAATCACCATTGGGCTCGTAGATTTGTATAACAAGTTTCATGACAATTTAGCAATTAATTCAGCAACAATGACCAAATTGTAAAATTGTTAAGTGTATCTGTAAAACAATCATCCCATTGAAAATGGATGAAAGGCTAATTCGCATTTTTCGTTGTATTCTTTCAGTCAATTTAATTGTAATTATTTAACATTAATTACTTTATGTTTCTCTTTGATTTTAATTGTTTAATTGCGATACAAGACCCAAAATGTTTGGAAGCCATTTTGCCAAAACGGCCGCACGACATCTGGCGACTGGGCTAACGTGCCGCTGGTGCTGGCAGGCAGGTGCTGAGCATCCACGAGTTTCTGGAAACGGCCGCACGCCAGGAGACCAGCGGTAAGGTCCGAATCCAGTCATTCATCGAGAATCTGCTCCGACGCATCGCACTAGCCGAGACCCTCCTGGAGGACTATCAGGTGCACAACACGCACGCGTGGCGCGGGCCTAACCCTTTCCTGCCCTCCTTGTTGGTCTCACGTGCGTCTTCCCTCTTCAGCGGCGGCAGACACCGGCCACCAACCGAGACAAACCTTGCAGGATCACCAAGAGCAGGTTGCCACACCACCGCACCAACAAAAACTTAATAAATAAGTAAATAAAAATAAAAACACTTAATTGTTCCCACAGTGGGACTGCACAAACATTTTTTTTAAGCAGAGCAACACATCTGTCATAATTACAATATGTACATGTCACATTTCATGATAACACATGAACATATTTCTTTTGGAACAGAGCCCAAATACATCTTGACAGCATCTCTGATAGAGTTTTGCAAGAACCAGTTGGGCCATTTTACGCTTGCAAGCGGAGAAAGACATCAGTGTGGTACAGAGGTGCTTGAAAGCAGTCTGACTTTCGCTTCTTTCAAGAGAATTATTATTGAGAGAAAGCAGGGTGGGGGTGAGACACGTTTCGGGGGTCACCTCTGCAAACTGGTTAATCAGTGCCGAGGGTCTTAGCGGTTTGTTTTACAAGGTTGTGGAGACAGATACTAATGGAGCATCTTTAGACAACAAGCTAAGCAAGAACATTTGCACAACCTTGGAAAGTTTCAAAAACTCAAGGGAATGTGGAAAGTTTCAAAAACTCAAGGAAAGGTGGACGGTTTTAACAAAGTTAATGATCCCAGTCAACATTCCAACATCATCGTCCGATCACAATAATTTGTCAACCCTAACAATCAGCAGTGTAGGTGTCAGCTATGTAGAGGGAATGTTTTGTTTTGTCTTTTTTAAACCGAAAATGGTTTTGTGCCGAGGTTTTGATCCCTCGTTTTACTGTTGTTCCCCCAGGTCAGCTGGATGTCAGCTGTCGTGCGATGTCCACGGCAACGCGCCCGTGCAGAGGCCGTTGAGCGAGCTGAGCGAGCAGCGCGAGCAGCGCGAGCAGCGCGAGCGTCTGGTGCGTTCATCCCGTCTCTTTTGTCGACCCGAACACCGGGACGACATTTGGAACCAGCGGCTCCGCTCAGCCGGATACGAGGCCTAACGGCGTCAGGAGGGGGCCCTCTTCATCACCGCAACACAAGGTCTTTTTTTATACAGTCGTATGCAAAGGTTTGGGCACCCCTGGTCATTTTCATGATTTTCCTTTATAAATCATTGGTTGTTCGCATCAGCAACTTCAGTTAAATATATTGTACAGCAGACAAACGCAGTGATATTTGAGAAATGAAATGAAGTTTATAGGATTTACAGAATGTGTACAATCATCACCTAAACAAATGTAGGCAGGTGCATAAATGTGGGCACCCCAACAGAAAAATCCTCCTTTTGCAGAAATAACAGCCTCTAAATACGCTTCCTATAGCTTCCAATGAGAGTCTGGATTCTGGTTGAAGGTATTTTGACCATTCTTCTTTACAAAACATCTCCAGTTACGGGTATTTAAGGTGGGCAGTTGCAAGTTGTTCTCCTCTTTGTATCTTCTCTAAAGAGTGGCAAGATAGGAGCCTCAAAACAAATGACCTGAAAACAAAGATTGTTCAATGTCATAGTTTAGGGGAAGGATACAAAAAGCTAGCTCAGAGATTTTAGCTGTCAGTTTGCATTGTGAGGAACATATAGTGAGGAAATGGAAGACCACAGGCACAGTTTTAGTTAAGGCCCGGAGTGGCAGATCAAGAAAAATCTCAGATAAGCAGAGGCGAAGGATGGTGAGAATAGTCAAAGTCAACCCACAGAGCATTTCCAAAGACCTACAACCCGATCTTCATGCAGATGGTGACACTGTGCATTGTTCAACTATTGCTCACTTTGTACAAGGAGATGCTGTATGGGAGAATAATGAGGCAGGAGCCTTTTCTGCGCACATGCCACAAACAGAGTCGCTTGAGGTATGCTAAAGCACGTTTGGACAAGCCATATTCATTTTGGAATAAGGTGCTGTGGACTGATGAAACTAAAATTTTGTTATTTGGACATAGCAAGGGGCGGTATGCATGGAGGAAGAACACAGCATTCCAGGACAAACACTTGCTACCCACAGTCAAATTTGGTGGTGGTTCCATCATGCTGTGGGGCTGTGGGGCCAGTGCAGGTACTGGCAATCTTGTTAAAGTTGAAGATCGCATTTATTCAGCAGATTTTTGCAAACAATGTTCAAGAATCAGTGACAAAGTTGAAGTTGCGCAGGGGTTGGATACCTCAACAAGACAACGACCCTAAACACTGCTCAAATTCTAGTAAGAGGAACAAGTACAACATTCTGGAATGGCCATCTCAGTCCCCAGACCTGAATATTATTAAAAATCTGTAGTGTGATTTAAAGCGGGCTGTCCGTGCTCGGAAACCATCAAACCTGACTGAAGTGGGGATATTTTGTCAAGAAGAATGGTAAAAAATACCTTTAACCAGAATCCAGACTCTCATTGGAAGCGATAGGAAGTGTTTAGAGGCTGTTATTTCTGCAAAAGGAGCAGCTACTGAATTTTTCTGTTGGGGTGTCCAAATTTATGCACCTGCCTACATTTGTTTAGGTAATGATTGCACACTTTCTGTAAATCCTATAAACTTCATTTCACTTCTCAAATATCACTGTTTCTATATGATATATTTAACTGAAATTGCTGATCCGAACAACCAATGATTTATAAAGGAAAATCTTGAAAAAGATCAGGGGTGCCCAAACTTTTGCATACGACTGTATATATGTACATCTTAAAAACACCCATTGCTTTGTATTACTGCAATGGTTGGTTTTTATTTTTCAAATCTGCTTGTCCCCACGAGGGTCATGGGCGCGCTGGAGCATACCTCAGCGGTTTTTGGGCAGATTGGCAGGGAACAGACACCCTGAACCAGTTGCCAGCCAATCGCAGGCACACGTTGACAAGCATTGAGATTGACATTCACGCTTGCAATGATATTTATGGGCAATTTGTGGAGTGCTCAATCGGCCTACCGTGCACAGAACAGAATAAAAAATAAATCACAATTAGATAGGGTAAAATATAGTCAATAAAATTCACCGCTGTAAAAAAAATAAATGTAACCAATGTAAATTGCCTTAAAATGATAATGTATTTTGTTTCATCATGCGATGGATCAACCAATGGTACAAATGATATAATACAAATTAATGCATGTTAATGTGCAATGTATGTAGTTTTATTTACGTTCTAATTGACTAAAAAATATACTCCTTACACATGTCAAATTTGAATAATTATGAATAGGAATGTCATTGTATTCTTGAAGTGATTGTCATGATGAAACATTGTGAACTACTCTTGGTAAAAATATGAATATTCACAACAATGCATTAATATTCACAAAACTGTCACGTGTTGTGCATTTAAATAGAAAAGGCGACTTAGAGAGCCAAGAGCCCACGCTGTGTTAGAAAGGCGGAAGAGAAAGGGCGATAGTTTACGAATTCGGATTTCACATAGTTTAAGATAGTTCAGCCGAGTACAGTTTACCCCACTTCAGAGTGTGTGTAAAGAAAGTAAGTTCCACATGTTTATTGTTGTATAACTACCAGCCTCTTTGACTGCCAGTCTAGTGATACAGAATGTCCTTGAGCATGTTTAAGAGAGCTATCATCGTGGTTTTGTGTCCGAGTGTACAACTTTGAGTTGTGCTATCTCATGTATATATTGTGATATTTACATGATTCAGAGATTAACACCCATTATTATTTGTTTTACACACACATATACACACACACAGTTGTACTGAGGCTGCCAATCTCATTAAACATCAGAAACCCCAAGACCACCTCTCTTTTTTGGAGCTCCTACCAGCAGACCGACCACTACTGCGATTCTTATGGAGGGACATGCCGAGGGACCGACCACCTGATGTGTATGAGTGGCAGGTGCTTCCCTTTGGAGCGACTTGCAGGCCCTGCTGTGCAACGTTCGCACTACAGAAGCACATCACTGACCACAGCCAAGCAGAAGGTAATCCCAGTGTACGCCATCAACAAATCCTTTTATGTGGATAACTGTCTACTGCAGGGGTGTGAAACTCGTTTTTTTCGCAGGCCGCGTTGTAGTCATCGCTTATTTCGGAGGGCCATTATAACTGTCTACCCAAATAAATGTATGAGCACCTCATATTATATACAGTAAAAGCTACAAAACAAACTGACAAATAACTCGTTTTCAAATCAGACGAGAAAAAACTGGTCAAGTATTTAAAAAAAAAGATATTATTAAAAGTGAAGACAATTTGCAATTCTAGTAATGACACACGAATTTGATGCACAATTTGTCTTCGCGGGCCACATAAAATGATGTTGCGGGCCTTGAGTTTGACACCTGTGGTCTACTGAGTCTCACTTGTCCAGGAGCTGCAAAGGCTCTTGCTCTGCGCCATCTACTGGCCGATAGTGGATTCGAGCTGAGGCAGTGGGCAAGCAATATTCCCAGTGTTATTGACCATCTGCCACCCACCCTCAGGTTGTAAACTGTGGCTCAGCCAAGGCCAACCTGATTTACAAGAGCCAGCACTTGGACTACAATGAAACTATAAGTCTGACACACTCACCTATGGACACAGACACGTTGACTGCTTGGTGGTTACAATGAGAAACATCTATGAAGTTTTAGCCAGACAATATGACCCTCTTGGCTACATTGTGCCTCATACCGCCCGAGCCAAAGTCATCGTACACCACCTGTGGGAGAAGAATAGAGAATGGGATGACCCACAGCTTCCACACGAGCTGATGAAGAGGTGGCATGAATGGGAGACAGAACTAGTATTCCTGTCCAAGATAACCCTGCCCAGGTGCTACACGAGTCCCCGCCTGGATCAATCCAACTGTAAGAGTCTGTGTTCATGTGTTCTGTGATGCCTCTGAGCAGGCATATGGCTCAGTAACTTATTTGAGGACGGACATTCCGGAGGAGGAAATAGAAGTTGCATTCCTCGCAGCCCGATCACGAGTTGGCCCCAAGAAGCAACAGTCTATTCCCTGGCTCGAGTTGTGTGCTGCCCTGACAGGTGCACAACTCTACAAGGTCATCTGCACAGAGTTAACCCCAATCCGCAGCTGTACCGTCTGGTCAGACTCCGCTACTGGTTGAGCACAGACTCATGCAGATACAAGGTCTTCGTGGGCACACGTGAAATACGCAGAAATACAAGAGTTAACAGACGCTGGCACAAGGCGATAGCGGCTTGTTCGTCGGTTATTCTAGAAGCTTTATTGGTGGATAATATTTACATCTCACAACGCATTCCACAAACATTTTCTGGTCACAAAATGAAATATGAATCACAAGACAACCTGGCAGACGATATACCCCGTGGCTTCACCCTCCAAGACATCAGGCAGAGAAACAGACCTGCACTTCTAAGACGACCTCCTTACCCCCTCAATACAAGACCATGGAGGCCATCGCCCATCAGCTTCATGGCGCGGCCGATTCAAAGAGCCCCGTCACTTCCGAGTCTTATGCTACTGCCTATTTCCACCCAACTGTTTGCCCAACGTGCCAGACCGCTTCGCGAGGCCTCTATTCGCTAGCATAATTTTTTCACAAAGGGGAATGTGTACTACCAAACATTACGCTTTTTTGGAACGTACAAGCAAACAATCAACTTACCCAACGAGCCAAAACCAACAGTCACGTTGACGTGGTTCCATATGCGCCTCAAAAACCGCAGGTCTGTGCCATGGCATCAAGTCGAGAGCTCTCCGGTACCTTCTCCATTCGTTGCTGCTAACCGGAGTGAAATAACTCAGGCGAGAACTTTAAGCAACTGCCAGCGAGGCCGCTACTGACTGGCCGCGGCTCCTGTCTCGCCACTCTCCGATCGGATCATTTTGTCTCAACGTGACAATTCAGAAATCTGCATTCAAAAGTCTACGACTTCAGCCAGAAATAACCCAGAGTGGATTCTTACACAGTCTTAAGTACAGCAGCGTGAGAACTTCTGGCTAACAGTGGATGCTTTGAGAGGCGAAGCACGTTGCAATTACTTACACCTGTGATGGGTGCCAACATTCGTTCTGATTCGAGGCAGCTAATTCACTTTTCTACGCCTGCTCAAGGCCCAATTCCAATCACGGCCCAAACATTATTCACAAATATTCTTTTGTTGGCAGCTTTCCTTTAAGAACTGCGTGTTGTGTGGGGGGATTCCGTGCGACAGCAATGATTGTGCTGGTGGCATTTATTCGCTTGTTCTCACCTTTATTGGAATGTGCCAAAAATAACATTTTTGAAAATACAGGCAAAATTGGGTGCTTTTTTTCTTTTCACCAACGAAGGGCCAATGCTTGAGCACCACTTGGGTTGCACATGTCTGGATGCCAAGATCAGGCTTGATGACAAAATGAGGCGGCGATAGCGGCTTGTTCGTCGGTTATTCTAGAAGCTTTATTGGTGGATAATGTTTACATCTCACAACGCATTCCACAAACATTTTCTGGTCACAAAATGAAATATGAATCACACCATTCAAACAAACAAACGCTGGACGTTTAGAAAGTGTTGAGCTCCACATATGCCATTTTATGCCTTGCTTGTTTTTCATGTCATATTGAATTGAAACAATTTCTTCTGAACGTGTTCCTTCCATCACGTCACAGCGGCCATGACACCAAAACCACAGCTGCCAAACGTTTTCTAGAAAGGTGAGCCTAGCGAGTTACTCAAGCCATGAAGATGACTGTGATGAAATTGATGAAGTGTTGGCAAATGCTCGAGGCCCCGCCTACCCTTCGCTATCCTTTGCAATGCAAACATCCTCCACCCAGAGGAGAAAGAAGTCAGCTGGAGAGAAAAATAAACATCTGGCATCTTCATCAACTTTGTTTTAAATAAGTGTCAATCGGCAGCCACAAAAACAACCTGGGGAGTGTGTGACATGCCCCAGGGAAGCAATGGGGGGGGGGGGGAGGAAGGAGACTCGCATATCAGGCAGACCTTTTCTCTTCTTCCAGAAATGCCCCAAAAATTTATACGTGGGAAAAAGTTTCATGATTTGACAAAACCTCGGAACGACACCTCCTCCCTAAACCCCACCCCATATGTGGACATAAGGCCCCCCCCTTTCCTTTTATTTTCTGTCCTGTCCACCTATCCAGCCAGCCTCCTCTCCGCACTTTCCTGCTTCTCCTTCCTGTCACTCAGCTTTACGTTTCATCCCAGGAACTTTGGCCTGGATCCTAGAAAACAAGTAAATAAATTCAAATTTCAAACTCTTTCACTGTCATGTTAAAAAAGAAAAGAATTTTTTTTTTTATTTATGCCATATTTCTTTCAACTTTGGTAAACAGTTATTTTAGTTTCAGTCACCTTTTTATTATTGTGACTATTCTGTCAATTTGATTTCACTGGATTTTCATATTGCTTTTCTGCATATAACAAAAAATGCCAATCTATTGAGCATTATTTTTCTATACACTTTCTTTTTTAAAAGGACATTTTCTTCCCCAACGGGAAAGACTTATTTTTCAGAAATTACCAGTATTATTTGTTTTATGTTTGGCAGAACCAAAGTCAACTTACTTTCCAACGATGCCTTTGATTTGGTTGTTGACGAGCGCCAGGTAGTGATCAATCTTAGCCTGTTACAAAAATAAAAATAAGGTTAAAAGAAACACAAAGAGGAAAAGGTGGACAAGCAAAGGTTAGGCGTGTAGGGCTGAACATATGACAATTTATTTTTTCCAAATCAAAGGTAAAACATATTGAGTAGCACGTGAACTGGCTTATGTTCTAGCGTGCTTTTGCAGGCACGCAGGAGACAGAATGCACAAGTGACAAGAATGTCAAGATGGGCCGCTGTCAAGACTCTGCTGGCTGACTTTTTCATGCCTGGCCGCTACTTCTTAAAATGATGAAACTGATTTGTTGCGTTGACAGTCTTTGCGGGCACTGGACGGGCCTCGTACGCAGACTGTCCAAACTGGGACTAAACCTTATTTCTGCAATGTCTATGTTGGAGCTAGCCCACTTTGGTTTTCAGGGGGGTCCCTTTCCTCAGCTTAGTTACCCCCAAGTCACTTTGGAGTGAGCCAAACTGACGACACACAACCGATGCTGCGTGACATTTTCAGCCACCCATAGCGACATGTCATGGCCTACATGCGTTTTGTTGCCCTCAGCTTCGCATAGAGCTTCATGTTTGCTTGTACGATTTACAACTCAGCTACTTTTCTTTTAGCATTTAAAACTCCAGGAACTCAAAGGGGTAAAAGGTCGTTGTCCCTGATTGGCTGTTGTCTCGCCTGCATGTGGGCACCTTCTTTTTCTGTATAATAGTGGCTTGCATAAGCAGCAGCAAATTAGCGCCCTGCACTGGTATACGTGTATTGCAACTGGGAGCACACTTGATGGTAAAAAAAGCACACACCTGGTCAATGACCTGAAATTTATAGTGATGTGTAATTGCAATGGCATGTTGTCGTGTGTTCAGAAGTCTTACCTGGTGTTTTTCGTAGATGATCGGACAGCTGAAGGCTCCAATAACAGCTAAGTAGAAGGAAGACCAACAAAATTGTCAGTCCATAATGTTAGTGTCACAAAATGCTGTAAACAAGTCAGCATACAACGCGAGACTGCACAAAGAACAACACTCATGTACGTGTAGGATAGATTTGTTTTTTTCAGTTGGAATTTGTTCTTGGAAAAGGCGACTTTGTGCTTGAAAAAGTTGTTGGATAAAAAAAAAAAAACAGAACGGGTTTGCGGGGAATTTGTTAAATTCCGTTCTTTTTCTTTTTGGTAAATGTGAAATTAGGGGAAAAGTAGAAATCGAGGAAATGTGAAATTGTTCCCAGGAAGTCCTAAATGACATCCTAAAATAAACTTAAATTCCAAGAAATTGCTATCAAACGTTGTGATTTGGTGAGGGGGCGTTTCTTAACAAACTTGTAAATCGATTTCCAAAATTGCAGATGAATCAGGTAAAGGTCCCGGTACGTTCATAGGACAGGCCCCAAATGCAGACTGTCCCAACTGGGACTAAACCTAGACCCAAGCCAACATTCATTTCTGCAATGCCAATGTTGGAGCTCGTCCCCTCTGGTTCTCAGGGAGTCCCTTTCATCAGAATCACAGTTGCAGGTGCAGGGCAGATATAAATTAAGTACACACAAGGAATTTGTCTCTCACTGAATCGATTTCATCTGTGGACAAATTGTGGCGGCGGGACTCAAAGCTCAGCCAAGTTGCCTTGTGTCAGTAGCCGACGTTCTGCTCACCCAGAATGACCAGCGTGAGTCCGTTGAACAAAGCGCCCACGTAGGTCAGGATCCACATCAGCACAGCAAACTGCAGAGGCGCAAATGGCTTTGAGTGTCGTTGAAAGCGGGAGAAAAGGGACGCAGAGGAGGAACAGGTCGCACCTTGATGGAGTCCACCAGGTCCTCGACCAGGAAGAGACGCCTCAGCTCGCCGACAGTCTGGTTGATTTTCTCCAGGAGGACGTCGCTGTACTTGTGCACCGTTTCCTCGGACAGCGCCACCTCGCGCTCCAGGTACTGCCTGCGGCCCCACGTCAAGACGTTGCTCAAGATGACGTGTGTGTGTGTGTGTGCGTGCGTGTTAACGGACGCGCCCGCAAGCACCGCCTTCCGACGGGGTGGCCAAAGCGGGGCCTATGACCCACAAACAGTGTGGCTGGCCGGCTCTGCTCTTTAAGGGGCCCCATTCGGTGTTGACGTTTGCAATCGTCGACTTCATTTCACTTTTCTCTCCCTCAAAATCATTTTTTGATTCTACACTCTTTGTATTGTTAAAAGTAAAATCTTGAACTCAGCGACATTTACGAGAGTAAGGAAAGAAACCCAAACAAGGTAACGCAAGCAGGGAGCAGCACCCGTTTCAGCGTGGACCCTCAAATCAAAAACAAAACCACGTCCGCACATCGTCATTTTTCTTTCCTACAGTCTACGAAAGCCTATTCTTTTAAAAACAAGGTCATCGATCAATGCTCGCCCTGGTCTAAGAAAGGGAAGTTTTTTTTTTTTTTTTTAACAGATTAAGGGCATTGTAATGGAGACAGATCAACAAATTGAGCAGTCCCAAGCTTGCACGTGGAACAGAAGTGTTCCAGGGGGCGGCGCGGCGGCCAGCACTTACTTGAAGGGGTGTCCCTCGTCGGACTTCTGGATGGCTTGAAGGACACCTTTGTAGATGCGGAAGCAGACTGTGACGGAGAGCAGCGCCAGGCCAATGTAGGAGAACACACTGACAATGCTGCACACGGTCAGTGACAGGAGCAGCAGCAGCGCCGCGCCAAACACCGCACCCGTTGTCTTCACATCGCGCCAGTACACCAGATCCACCACTGGGAAAGACGCCAACCAATCCAAAAACAAAACCAAGCAAAACAGCACAGCGTCAACATTATCACTTGGAGTAGCACCGAAAACT
Source organism: Syngnathus scovelli (assembly GCF_024217435.2). Taxonomy (NCBI): domain Eukaryota; kingdom Metazoa; phylum Chordata; class Actinopteri; order Syngnathiformes; family Syngnathidae; genus Syngnathus; species Syngnathus scovelli. Next base: position 12,442,390 of record NC_090858.1, read on the forward strand.
GCAACTAATATTGTGCGCAGTTGAGTGGTTTGACTTCTGCCATGCTCATAAGTCAAAATGCTAGATCATCTTCCCGCGCCGAAATGAAAGGGAATGCCAATGTGTCCCAGCCTTGTCTGAAGGCAATTAATCCATGGAATAATCAATAGAATAAGAGTGACAACCTAATGTGTTGTGATGTATATTTTGACAAGGAAAATGGCACTCCTATACTAGAGTGACAACCTAACGCGTTATGATGTGTATTTTGACAAGGAAAAATGGCACTCCAATACTTTATGAAAAGGTTTCTGACATTACATAATTAAAAAAATATTAAACCATTTTTGTCACGACAACATTTATTTGTGCCAGTGGGGAGTTCAGCAACAGCCAACTGTTCCGGGAGACCTCTCAATGGGCAGTTCATCAATGCGGCACTAATATTAGTCATTCTATGGAGAGAATGAACACCATGACAGTGAGTACTGTTCCATGTGTTGCCGCATTGTTTCTTTTCAACCTGTCAGCAGTATGCAGCCTCAAGGGTAGTAAGGTTTGAAACACGAGGTGCAGCTATCAGCTTTCTCTTGAATTTGAGTAAACTTCAACTGCGAGTGCCAATAATTGACGCCTTGTTGATGCAAATCCACACTTTTTGCAGATTTGTACTTCAACATTAGTACCAAGGCACCTGACGACGATCCACTTCGTTCTAAAGACGCGACAACAATAACGCCATGGAGAGCGCTCCCGGGAACAAGCGGTCGCAAAACTACTTTCCTCTTCCTGTCGGCATCAAAATGACGACATGACAGAAAAGGATGAGTGAATAATATCCGCAGAGCTGAAAGCGGCTCAAAATGCGGAGGCGGCCCAAAAGTAGACAACGATGACGAAAGGGGGAAGAAAAGAGGCGGTACCGCGCGGTCCAAATGTGGCCGCTTATGGTCTCGGGAGGGCTAGCACCGCCGAAGCCCGGGCTAAAAATAGAGCCCGCATAAGCGAGCACAGCCACGGTGGCTGATCCCGTCGGTGCGCCGCGCCGGGGGTCATTTTGTTACCATCCGTCCGGGTCAAAACCATCACGAACCACCCACCGCCTTGTGGACCCAATCACCCGGCGGCGGACGAGCTATCCAGGGTGGGACAAAACGTCTTGCCGTCCTACCATGACCTCCGCAAGAGAGGGGGGTTGATCGGGGCTCTGACTGACCCGGCCGGCTGCCGCTCTTCATCCGCCTGCACGCACGCCTCGGCGACACAAGACAAAGGCAAAGCGACCGCTCTCAGCGACTATACACGAACTTAAGACTGAATCAAACGTGCCGATTTTACTGACCCTGCTTGGCGTCCATGTTGAACCTCTGCGGAAACACGCAGTTGCCACCCGGAGGCTCCGCCCACTACCTCACGACTGCGCACGCGCAGTTTGGCGCATCTCGCTAAGAGATGCGCGCGCTCGTCTGACGCGAGAACGAGACGCGCACATGCGCCGTTTGTCTCTCGGGTCTTGAATGAGAAGCTTCGACAGAGAGAGAGAGAGAAGGCGGGAGAGAGCGACAGAGGGTGGGGGGATGGCCAATTGTTTGTGCTCAAGGGTCACACGTCGGAGTTTTATTTTTAAAAAAAATGAACACGGCATACCGAGGTCAAGGTTTGAGTTTAAATGCGTTTACGCTATTTAAAAACGTTTTATTTTCAATGTTTCCTCAACTGTACAATTAATTATAATGAAAATGCATACATTTGTTTTGTTTTACTCCAATTGTCATCTTGTGTCAGACGAACAAAGCATCTGATTTCAAGTCTATTTTAGCACCATCCACTGGATGTTGCCCAAATCTGCAGCTCAACCAACTGGTCAGCTCACAAGCCATCAAAACATTCTGTGCAAGGCAATACAATTACACTTGATAGTCACTGCAATGAAACATTTGACATATTTTTGTGGACGTTAAACAAGTGGCCTGGCAAAACAAGGGGCAGCAGAATGGAGAAGAGAGGCTCAGATCAAAAACATTAAGTATGGTGTGCCACCTTGTGTTGCTGGAGCCCATCTCAGTAGACTTGGGGCAAGAGCCCAGGTCACAGGCCACAGACTACCATTAACACCAACGAATGTTGCAGTTTTTTCTTTTTTTGCCTAACATTTGTTTTTTTCAAATACGGAAGGAAGGCAAAGTACCCAAACAGAATTGCATAGAAATTCTCCCGATCATAGTTGACGCCTTTCAGAGTTATTTTACAGACAAACGTGTAAATATCTCTTGTTCATGAGAATAGCTCTTGTTCACGAGCATGCCTCTGAAAGGCTCGTACCTCCCCTTCTGCCGTCCACCTTTGGACACAGTGCAAGTGCGGACAAAGGTCTCAGGCTGGATGTTGCAATGGTAACCAACAACTCCCGGCTCTCGCGCACGCGAGCACGCACACACACGCGCACAAGTGCACGAACGCATGCAAACACGCACAACTGTAGAAGGAAAACTTGCACAAGCAGGACACATTTGTTATATGCTACTGGCTAACTGGATTGCTTACTAGATTGGCGCAATAGTTCACGTTGGGTGAAGTCAGACGACTAAATCAGTCATTGAACACTCACAATCCCTTTGACGAAGCATCACAAAAAACCATGCTCCATCCAGACACAAGAAGACGACATGAGTGCAGTAAATCAACGACAGGCGTGTCGACATCATTGTGACAAGAAGTGAAGCAAGATAGATGTCGGCGCACCGAGGACAAGACAAACAAGAAGTAAAGCAACCACAATGTCTGCATACCCTGCTGCCTCCACGCAGCTTTGCTCGTGTCTGCGTGTGCTGTCTGCATGCCGGATGCTCACAAGCACACATTCCACATGAACTGCCGCTGCCACTGCACTGGCAGCGAGGAAGAGGGAAGAGAAGTCGGGTGGGGAGGGGCAGTGTCAAGTGAGCAGTCAGCTGATCGTCCGCCCCCAGCGCTCTGACGCAGCAACAAAAAGAACCTCGGCCCTCCGTTCATTCTTTAGCAATGAAAGCAATGCCCCCCCCCCCCCCCCCGCCCCCTCAAGATGACTCTTTCTTGAACACGCTGGCCCAAAAATAGGCAGACATTTTCTAATGTCTTCACTTGACTACTAATCCTCCTCAGCAATGGCACCATTCTCCAACGTTGCGACATTCTTTTGCGCAACACTCTGACAAACAGCACCACAAGCTCACGCTTCTTAAACAGGCTTTCACTTGCTCAGCGCTTTTCCACCAGTCACTTACGGCCGTTCTCAAAGCTTTGCACTGACTTGGTCATTCACCTCCCGATGACACAGCAGGAGGAGCAGAGCAACTTGTTACTTGGACACAGCGGCCGGGGATGGAACCCAGATCCAACGGGTTAGGAGACGACCACTCCGTGCCGCCCATTAGAGCCGGGAGCGCCTTCTTGCGTTTCAACACTCGGCTGTTATGCATTGGGACGCCTTAGGCCCTAACGGGTTAACTGCTTCAAAATTGTGTTTGGAATAAAATAAAACACAACCTTTTTGAGGTGATGCGTAGGCAGTATTGGATGCAGTTAGGAAGAGGGCAGGTGTGCTCTCTTTGTCACAAGCCTGTGAGCGAGTGTTGACTTTCAGATGAGCATTGTACCTCATGTAGCTTGTGTAATAACAACATTTCAATTGTTCTATTGGAGCAAAAATGCCAAAAATGAATGGGTTCAACAAACAAAAGAAATGCAAAAAGCGTGGATGGTCTAAAGTGAAGGAGACATCATGGAGATTGTGATGGCAATAACGTAAAAAGAGGGCGAAAACAAAGAAGAACAAACGAGTGATGATGAAGCAAATGAAAAGTGAACGTGGAAGGGGGCAGGGCATGATGGTGGTGGTGGTGGTCCATGCCCAAAGAGATTTTGTTTACCTGCCGAGATGTTCACGGTTGGAATCTTGAACAGTTTGCTGCCCTCCGCACTCTTCTGTGGCATCGCCTCTTCGGGTTTAACAAGAGCGGAATGGACGGGCTTGGTTTGGGGTGGCGGCTCCTGAACGCTGAGTTTGTCCAGCTCGGTCTTGCTCTTCTGAGAAGCGGAGTGGGTTAGGAGTCGGTACGAGCTCAGACTCTGAGCTCCTGCGACCGTTTCGGGAAGAACTGGCGCAGATGCACAAAGTGAGCTCACATCCTCATCCATGGGGATCTCTGGGGCATTGGGGACGGCCAACGTGGAAGTCTCAAGAGCCTCAAGAAACTCATCAATGACTCCCTTGGGTGGTCTCTCAATGAACTCAAATTCTTCAGACGACACCTCGTGCTCAGAAACCTCTTCAGCCACCTCGGGCTCCTCCACCTCCATGCCGGTATTGCTCTTCTCCACCTGAAAGCTGGCAGGGTTCTTGGCCATGGCATCCAGGACTGGAGACAGAGAATCTGCGGTTGGCGACTCCGAATCGGAATCTTCAATGCGGGCTTTCGCGCTTTCAAAGTCGAGACGCTCAAAAATTTCCGTCATCTTGGGAGAAACGTGACTTGAGAAGCAATCTTTCTGCTTAACCTTAATAGGTTGTTCGACTTTCACTGGGATTGTTTCCTCAGCCTCTTTGACCAAATCAAACGCACCAAAACTTTTCAGGTCATCATCTTTTGCTTTGTCTGACACTTTCACGTCCATCTCATCCGCCATCTCCTTAAGCAGAGACACTTTAGCCTCCAGAGCAAAGGGGTTTTTAGCAGACAGGTTGATTGGGGGATTGGGTGACTCCATCATCCTACGCTCAAGAATGGGACTCTGTTCCTCTGGGCTTCCCTCAGAGGAGCCAGAGTCCAGTTTGTCAGGGTTGAGTGGGGAAGACTTCAGGATGTCTGGAAGCGACAGCGGCAGAGTGCCATCCTCTTCCTCCTCTTCTTCATCATCATCATCTTCCTCTTCCAGACCTGATGAGAACTGGTCCACTGGCTGCATGAGGGAATCAATGGTCTTCATGCCCGTCTCAAATGTTTTCCCCTCATCGAAGAATGAAGGCGGTCTATCCTGGAGTTCTTCAGGTTGTCTGTAATGGACAAGATCTGGAGTGGGAATCTCTGACACTTTGGTGGCCTTGGTGTCAGCTTTGGATTCCCTAAAGTTGCAGGAGCCACTGTCTAACAGCGGGGGAAAGCCCTCAAATGGGTTATTCTTCATCCCTTCCAACATCAAGTCGTCATCTTCATCTGAAGAGTTGCTACGCAGCTCTTGCTTGTATACGGAGGAGCCAATGGTGGCGGCTTCCTTGGAAAAGGAACCCATAGAGACCTTAGAGTTGTCTTGCGATGCTTGGAATGGTGTATCCCAGTGCTCTGTTGGGTTAGAGGAAGCAATGTGAGACTTGGCAACTGTCTGGGGGGTCACAGGGGAGGCTTGCGAACTAGGATGTTTCTCCTCAGGAGAGAAAGACACACCGCTGTCTTCACATGGAACGTGAGGCCCCGGCTCTTTACCTAAGCTCAGGTAAGGACCAGTTAACTGACTTTGTTCACCCCTATTCCGACTATGCCCGGGTCCAGGGTCTTTGTCGTCATCCTCCTGGGGCATTTTCTTGGCCTGAGCAGACAAGGAGCCTTGGGGTACAGCAGATCCTGGAAGATGGGGTTGCTTGGGGCTCTCGGTCAAAGAGAGCTCTTCCAGGGAATCAGGGGAGTGGAGAGGGGAGATGGGAGCAGGGGAATCACCCTTCTGCCCAAGTTCTTGAGAAGGAAGGGAGGTGGGAGAATGCAATACAGCACATATCAAAAGAAACTCCATTGTCTACAGTAGATCCCAAATTGAAAGATTTTTGGAGCTCAAGATCAGACAAGTGCTGCTGAAAGCTCAACTGTGGTTTGTGGACATGCTCGTGGATGCCATCGTGCCAATTTTTTTTTCATTGGTTTCTTGCTAAGACAACTTAAAACATTGGCCTACTTTATAGCTAATATTCAACCTTAGTGGGAAAGTAACCCTAACGATTGATGAGAAACCCTACAGCTTGTGATCTTCCAAGGTTTTTGAGGCCAGTGATGACCCTCCGCAGACGAGACTTTGCAGCATTTGTTTGGGCTCCATCAACACATACGTGTTGTTACACAAGGGTTGCTCAATGTCTGTCCCAGGTCTAGCGCCACTAATCCATGTTAGGTGTGGCTGACAAACATTTGTATAATGATTCTGTTCAAAGCGCAATACATGAAAATTGACAGCTGAAATGTCTTTGAGAGCATTGAAGAGAACCATTGGCTACATACAGACTACATTTACTGCCGACAAATGCTAACAATCACAAGAACAATGGCACAACATCATGGGTGTCTCATGCTGCAGGAGTAGAAGCGTACTTGTGGCATGCACTAAGGTTTTTTATTTTTTTGGGACGGAAATACAGTGGCAACGACAGTACAGTGACGACAATCACAAAGAGGAGGCGGTGGGAAGACAAAGGAGCAGAAAGAACTTGCCTGTAGGGAATTGCATCAGAGGCTGAGGCTTAGGAGGAGCAGAAGAAGCATCTGCAGGAGAAATGACAGAAAGCGGCAGAGTCCAAAATCAGTCAGCAGAAGTGAACCGAGCGTCAGTCTTTGTCACGTAAGCTTGAGTCAGACCACTTCCTAACTCATCAAGCTCGCAAATGGGACGTCCCCTTACAGCCGTGTCCTCGGCGGAGACGAGAGGGGGACAAACGAATGCGCAACGAGGGAGAAACAAAAATGGCAATATTAAAGCGGCCGGCAGAGATCAAATCTCCATCGCAAAAAAAATTTGGTCAACATCTGACCTTATGAAGCTCAGTTGCCAGGCCGGGCCACCATTTTGCTGCATAGACAATACATCATCTCTATTGTCAATTCCAATGACTCAGCGCATTATGAGTCAGCAATACGCGGACCGTGACAGTGTTAAAAGTTGGACCCGAAGGCAAGATGTTCTGGTCTCATTTGGTGGTCCGTCTGTTTGTCAGCTCCTGCGTATATCAGCACGGTAACCAACAGGACCCGGAAATCCCATATGTGACCGGGACACGGCAGACGACAAACAATCCAAGTAATCCAACTGACCCAACGCCTGGGTGACACACTCTGATGGATGCCAGTGACCCAAAAAAGCATGTAGGTCAATTACAGCGCCTGTCATTCAAAGTTACTCACAAGAAACAACCAGGAAGCACAGCTTGAGTTGGCAGATCAGACACTAGAGCATTAAGGAGCTTTGAGGAAGTCAGAACCGCACAACCAAAATTTCCTCTCGTAGAGAAAGCCGTACAGGGAACTTCTACGTGTCCAAATGTAGCAACTAAACCCAAACCAAGAATTTGGATTTGTAGTCGTTAGGCCAGAACGTGGGAATAAAGTTTCTGGAAAGGTGCGCTTCTAACTGCTCACCAAGACATCCGAAGGGTCGATCCACGAATGCTTCGGTTTGCAACACATTGACAGAGGGCGCCAAAAATAAAAACAATTTCATTTTGTCTGAGAGGGACAACAGATTTCAGCGCAACAGGGTCTTGCAGAGTAGTTACAGCTTTGATAGCCCTTGATAGACCCTTTCACACTGCCCATCAAAGGCAACATTTTAAGTCTAGACAAGAGCAACATCTATTGAGTCATTGTTATTTGCTCAAGAGAAAAGGGGCACTGGCAATTATAAAATGAAAAGATTTCAACCAACAGTATTTCAGAAAATGAAATGGATTTAAGCTAAAGATGCTGAGTGAAGCCTAGCAGCGTCTTTGTTCAGAACGGTTGCTGTTTAGTAAATCAGCCGGCCCCGCCCTGACTCGCCCCCACCCTCTCTCTCTTTCTCTCTCTCTCGTACACTGCAGGCAGGCAGGCAGGCAGGCAGGGCAGGCCAGCAGTCAGACAGGCTTTTTCCATGCCTCCAGGACCTTTTGCCTGCAATTTGCCTAATCTCTTGCATCCAACATATTACACAGATTCATTTCTTCATTCATTTCGCCCCCGGACGCTCACACTGATCACAACAGAGCCTCTCTGCTAACTAACAGTTTTCGGGGTGGTCGTTAAAAGGGGGTGATTTGTGACACGGGCAGATGATGAACGCTAACACAGCTTAGTTGTAGCCACAAGGCACGAGGGCAGGATCTTGGTGTTATCAGGGAGGGGATGCTGGCAGAAAAAAATGGGTGGCGACGCCTAGACGATTCTTTTGTTGTGACTGATCTGATCATTGGGCTTCCTTTATCAGACAGCCCCACGTCTGAGTCAACTGACATGACTTGCATGTTGACTTCAAAGTAACAAAATCCTTCAGCACCTGTCAAAAGAGCATAAGGACAAGATGGCAACGAGCAGATATGTGAAGGAACAACCATGAGCTCCCATTTTAATGGCCAAACGTCAACAAGCTCCTTGGGAGTGACCGGCCCCTGCGTCAACTTACCCTTTGGGGGATAGGTCACATCTTCACTTATAAACACGAGGAAGATGTTTCTATTCCCGGTACGCAAGCGCTTTAAGCGTTTATATCGCTGTCGTTCTGCTAGGAGTGCCAGAAAAGGGATGATTCAGCTTGTCCGACAAAGGAACTAGGTTGGCGCTAGCATGGGGGCTGGCAAAAACAGATGGACGCTGCTCATCAGCTCAAAAAATTGTCTTTGGGAACATGAACTTTATTCCCTACTACTTGAACGCATCAGATAGAATGGGAGAGTGTGAAAATGGGAGATTGTTTGCCTCAAACTACCCAATGATGCAGCACACGTCCTGCGCATCCAAACAGGCGGGCCGCGTCACAATCCATCAGCCCAGGGCGGACGACGTCCGCAAACACACGTTAAATGCTTCCCTATCCTTTAACATGACATTTTCACCCCAAAGTCCCTAGCTTACTGTCATTCGCTGTCAACACTCCGGCTTCTTGTCACCGCAAATAGTCGTCAAGCAAGCACGGCGAACCGACGATTACCCGCAAGCTAAGCTGCTAACTGGCTAAAGCAGAAAGCGCAACCGTCGAACCCACTAAATTAGCCTCATTAGAGATGTTTGCGCAAACGTTAATGTTCTCCCAACCAGCCCACCTATGTGACTGAGCCCCGGCCCCAGCGGGCTGTGCGAGACTTGTCCAGACGTCAACAAGCGATAATCAATTGTCCGAGCTGGCGTCCATTTCGCCCACAGAATAATGTCTCGGGTCGCTCGCGCTCCAAAACACATCAAAACGCACAAAAAAAAAAAAAAAACATAAAACCGCCACCTGGTGGATGACGAGACGTCTTTTAACGCGCCTGGATACTCACAAGATGTCGGAGCTGGCTGTGTGAGGGACGATGGCTGCGCTGCGTGTGCGGGGGATGGCGCTACTGGCTGGGCTGGAGCTGCCGCGGGGAGGGCGTCGCTCTCTGGACAAACCTGTGGCTCCGCTTCACCACTGGCCTCGGGAGCTGAAGGCGTGTGAGGGAAGCTGGAGTCTGGCATTGATTTCTCCCCATCCTCCTCCTCCTCCTCCCCTTCTTCGTCCCTCACTTGCGGCACCGGTTCCGGCTGCGGGTCCAGGGAGGCGGGCTCCTCTTCAGGGGTTTCCGTGACCCAGTGAGTCTCACCGTCTTCAGCCATGTGCCGCTCCAGGGCAACCTGGGCTCCACCGACTAAGTCCACGATGTCTTCCAGGCTGAAGAGGTCCTGCTTGGGCTGCTGATCCAGCTGCACGCAGGTGTAAAGTTCGGGCTCGGCCTGATAGTGGTGAATCTCGTCGCTGAAGAGAGCCGAGCTGGACGACACTTGCTGCTCCTCGTTGTCTGCCATCTTTCTTTGTCCAACTCGGGTTAAGAGTAAAGTTTCAGCGGCGCGCGCCTGACACTTAAAAATCCACTTCTTACACAAGAACTGCGAGGTCGATTCTGACGCTCTTGTCGCTCAAGACGCCAGACGCAGACAAAGTTTGGATTTGGACTCTTTCAGCACACGTACAGACAAACCCGAGTCTGGACGGGAAGCGCCAAGTTGAAAAGGCAAAGAGGAGGACTTGTTCCGACCAATCAGAGTCCGATTACACCTTGTTGACATGCAGAATGATCAATCAGGCCGGTCCACTGCTGGCCGCGCCCATCGGGGGCGGGGACTCGCCAGTAAATGGAGAAGTTTGAGTTAGTCAAGCGTTACACAACATCATCGGCAGTGAGTTCACCACTCCCCCAGCAACGCTTTGCAATAAGGCAAAGAAGACGTGGCAGGCAGAGAACAAAGCTTAGTTTATGATAAACTTCATAGTCATAACATACCTCAAGTAGCTACGAGGTCATGAGATGCATATTGCATTTAAGTCCAATGCAGTCGCAAGAAATGACATGTCTTTTTTCACATGTACACTAAACACTTGAGCCCAGACGCAAACATTGGGGGGAAAAAGCAAGTATTTGATCCCAACGTTAATTGCTTTTTAACTGTAAATATGTCACATTTTGATCACAAAATTCATCTTTCAAGATTAGCTTGAAAAATAAACTATAAAGTGGCGGTTACGTCCCCTTTGCAAACAGTTAAGAAAATCTCTTCTCATCAATAGCCAGACTGCTTACATTTATTTGCTTTCCGGAGCCATGCCAAACGTGCTGTACATATTGAAGGAATGAGGTCGAAATACAAAAAGTCCTGCTTAGCTACAAAAACAGATATGCTCAAACCTCATTGAATAAAGTACATAAGCAGACAAGTATATTCACATATTAAATAAATAAAAGAAACATTTTAAGCATATAATTATACCTACACACCAAATTAATAAAGAAGACATAACTAGACATTTTTGATAAGTGGTGATGAGAAAGGTTTTTATAACTTTATGATCTGATATATATTTCTGAGCACTTTGAAATAACAAATGACTTTTGATATATTGCCTAAATAGCTCAATGACCCTTAAGGAACTGTGTAATGCATGCCTGATGTTTTTTTCTCTAAATCATGGACACGGCCAGAGTCGTCTTGACCGGTCAGTACTTGATTGTATCTTATGTTTTGACTAATGCTAGACGCCAGTTTTTGATTACTACTGAACGCTCCGCACAGAGGGAAATATTTTGCCTAACAAAGAAAAGATACGGTTGGAAGCATGATTAAACTAAGAATAAGCAAAGACATGAAGTATCAAAAGAACAGCAATAGATTAAAGATGTCACAACCAAAAGCTAACATAATTTCGTACAAAATGACAAAATTGAAAGAATGAGGTACGACAGTGTATGTCCAAGATTGGAGAAGAATGTTCACAGGAAGGTCACGTGGAGATAAAACCAGCAGGTGCCAGAGGGAGCCAGCCAAGGACTCAGCCAAAGATGATCGCCAAGGCCGAAAGACAGGATGGAAGACAACAGCCCCCACACACACCGAATCGCCCATAACCAGCACCCACTCCCATGGCGAACTTGCCCCACCCCAAAGACTCATCACCCATCAATCTCGGCCCACAATGCGCAACTTAATATAAGCTGATCAAAAAACCTTGAACATTGCCTTTTCTGAATGGAGACTTTCCGCTCTTGAAGGGCCCAGCGCTGTATTGTACTTTCCTGAAAGAGCTGTCTGAACAAGAATTGTGATTGAACCCAACCAACCTGTGTAAGTCTAATTTGTTCTTCAGTGTCTTAGCAATTTCCTAAATCTGAAGAAATCAAACGAGCACGCAGTGAGTAAACTGGATAACAGGTGATTGGCAATGGCTTTTGCCGTGAGGCGCAGATAACGCGCTCCCTAAATTGTGGACAAAATCCAGCAATATGTAGCCAAGACTTTGTAACTTCCACTAACAGCCTTGTCTAAACTTAGCTCCTCCCTGTGATACAAAGGTTTTCGAAGAGTTGATTGAAGAGTATATCGTGTCAAATGGTTACTTGACACCATTTACTACTTTATAGCCAGCTAGCTATAAAGCTAGCCAGCTGACTATAAATTACTAAACAAAATTTTAAACGCACAATTGTGTTCCTATCATTCAACCCAAAAAGTACAACAAAAACCATGAGCAATACTTTTTTTTTGGTCACACACAATGCGGGAATCAAACTCACGGTGTCAGCACACGAGACAGGCAAGTGCACCCCTACGCCATCAGCGACTCCCACCATGAGCGATATTTCAAACTTTGCTCTGGCTATATGCTTTTAGAAAGAAATGTAAATGGTAAAATGACAACGTTCATTCAATTTCAGTTTGAAAGCTAAAGTTAGACGTCATCCGACCTGTCCATACCTATTTCTAGCATGAAAGCACACATGGGTGAAAGCACATACGACTACTCTGAATAACATGAGACGGCGGGAGGACAGGGGCGATAGATACCATTACAGGATGTCTGGGTGTGACTCGCTTTGCTCTCTGTGTGACCTTTTGTTCAGGTTATTCCAATCTTGTACAAATCCTGATATGGGTAGTTCCCAACATTGCAGAAGAACACAGGTGGGCAATATACATAAATATGGTTGCCCTCGACCTGAAGCCCACGAGTGTTTAGTTCCATGAGTGACAGTTATTGCAGACTGACACACAAAGTTATGTTTAGTCTGACTGGATGGAGTCAGATGAAGACAGTTGCTTGGATAGCATCGGTTTCTAGTGACACAAACTCAACTGTTTTGCCATCCAGGTGACCCAAAAGGACAATTGCAACATAGTGCTGCAGCTAACAGACAACACACAGAGTCTTTGTGTCACCACAGTGGACGAAATGTACACTCCAAGCAAACACACACTGACTGACGACAAAAGATATGTCTGTTTACTAGTGACCACTCTCCACCGTCATGCAAAACAAATTAAGGGTGCAAAAATCAAACAAAGGCATGAGAGCAAATTACACAGATTGACTTGAGTGGAAAACATTAACATCTAGCACAAAGGTGTCTTTGTAAGACCCAGACGTAGTAAAACATGTAAAAAAAATAAAATAAAACTTTCATATAGTGTTGTTAGAGCCCATTGGGGACCATAATGTAGTGTTTGCAAACTTGTCATGTTTTGGTAAGGTTTTATGGACAGGTTGTAACGTTACAACGTTGGGTGGGATGGGTAGCAGAATTTCCTGTGGGCCTCGTGTGGTCCTACTCATTAGTCTAGTCAAGGTAAATTCATTTGCTCCTATCTTAGACAGCTAAGTTCATTTACACAGTATGTAACCTGAATAATGACAACATTTAACATATTTTTTTGTATTTTTATTTTTTTATAAAGCAAAATAAAAACAGGATTACATGCGTAATGCAAGCAAGCTAGATACACTGGCTCGTAAGTAACGCTCAGTATACTAGGTGCATGCAGAATCAAGGCTAACACTACTGCCTATATCAAGCCACTTCATCTTCTTCCTCCTTCATTAGCAGTGATTGTTAGGGTTTTCCAGGTTATCTTTATCGTAGGATTATGTTGGAATGTAGACTATAATGATTAATCAATCTTGTCTTGCCCTCACAATGCAGAGTAAGATGAAGTGGTTGCTTCCTCTGCTTGATTGACCAGCTGCAGGGGAAGCAATCAAAGTTGTTCTGTTTCCCACAACAGTGTAAAACACCCCCTGCTCTGATCTTATCAGAGGCCGGGGGTTCACCAAACCTGTCCACTCTCACCCCCACTCTGTTCCTCCTAATAAATATGCCCTTGCAGGGAGGAGACTTTCAGACTTCATTCCTGTAGCGAGTGAACTCTCCACCTGCAGGTGTCTAAAAGAACTTGCCTGTCTCCCGTGTGGTTCTTGCAAAATAAGTTGGAGTGAGCAAATCTCTAACATTTTGGTGCCGAAACCCGGGACCTCTCATACCCATCATCTGGCTGACGGAGGACGACGCGCTGTACACCGTCGACGGGCCAGCGTCCACTAGCCGGACCTGGTAAAGAAAGACCTGGGAAGGAAATTCTTCGCTGGGCCAGCATCTTAGGTCTGCCTTCGTCTGACAGAGGTGGATTGACGGGACCCGGCAGTGCAACGAACCAGGGGACAAGTAAGTTAAAGGCCTGAAGTTGTGTTGTGTTGTTAAACGCGTAACACGTAGAGGTGCACGAGAGCCAGCTTGGGTTCAAGTCCCAGTGGAAGAAACAGGCTAAGAAAGGCAGAGCTTCTTTTTCGTTCATCGAAAAAGTGTGTAGACCAGGGGTGGGCAAACTTTTTGACTTGCGGGCCGAATTGGGTTCTAAATTTTGACCGGGGGGCCGAACCAGGAGCAGATGGATGTAGTGTTTGTGTGAAGTAATATAAACGACCTGTAAAGGTCATTGCATAAAAGGTTTTGGCCTTTAGTAGGTAGTAAAGCATGGATATTCAAAAAAAGTTTTTTGAAAACAAATGCATTTATTAACAGCATTAAAAAAATAATAACATCCCTAAAAAACTGCTATCAGTGATTCTCATAAAATATGACACTGTTATTATGAATAACAGTCTCCATCACTTCAGTGCCTGCAGGTCAGATTAATGAAAGATGTATGTTTATCTTATGAGATCACATCAAACGGCAAACATTCTGACCAAATATATCATCTTGAAGAATCGGTGAAAGCATACATCCAAATAAAGTAATCAAAACGGCAACATGGTGAGGGGTAACTGAAAATCAGAGCAGAGTTTTAACTCACAAACACCTGGTAACAGAAGTGAGGAAACGGAAAACACTTCCTTAAAGTAAACCTTAAGAACTTTAAAGGTTAAGATTAGTCACAAACAGGTGGTGCATCAATGTCCTTGAGCATCCTGCATTGTTTGAAAATGAGAATGGTCGCTAGTTTCAATCCCTGCTATTTGTACAGATCATATTCAAAATGCATTTTTTTACAACAAACTTGAAAGCCTCCCCTTCATTTTCAGTGTTCATTTGATGTTGATGTTCATGTGGCTGAACGTCACGTCGCGTACGTCGAGCCAAATTGGCCACTCTTTTTAAACACTCGGCACTCAGTGTCCACCTTGCTTTTCCGTGGGCGACTCATCTTAATGGAAGGATTCCAGGGGAAGGTTTGTGGGTGGCTTTAGCGTAAAACTGTATCCGAAAACTCGGCGCGCAAATTACAAGAATGCTGTCGTCACAGCCCACGCTCTAAATTCGGCACTGCTACAAATAGAGCGCGAGTGCGCCATTTCCGTACTACTGAGTACGTACACGCACTTGTGAGTGTGCACCGAGCTTTCTGACACGGCTTCCGGTAGTAAATGCGCAGGCGAGTGGTTCCCCATCTACTATGGAAACGCAGTCATTGCAGGCAAAATGACCGAAAAAAAAAAGTTTAATAATACAATTTATTTAGGGTTGGCGGGCCGGATTAAACGGTCCCACGGGCCGGATGTGGCCCGCGGGCCGTAGTTTGCCCGTACCTGGTGTAGACTCTTCTTTGTCTGTTTTTCCGAGCTGAGGGATCTGGCTTGGGTTAGAGTCCCAGTGGAAGGAACGTGCTAAGAAACACGGAGCTTCTTTTTTGTTAATCAAAGAAGGGCGTAGATTTTTCTTTGTATGTTTTTCCAAGCCAAAGAACAGCTTGGGTTCAAGTCCCAGTGGAAGAAACGGGCTAAGAAAAACAGAGCTTCTTTTTCTTAATTGAAGAAGGGCGTAGATTTTTTCTTTTGTCCGTTTTTCCAAAGCTGTTTGGGAGGGTTTTACACCCATCCCTGGATAGGCCTGGGAAAAAAAAGCGCTGGAGTTTGTGTGATTGAGTGTGTGACTGGTAGGATAAATTGACTAAATAGCAGTTCTAGCATTGATCCACGGCAATAATACAGGCTAGTAATTTGTTGAAAGGTCAATTTAAACCTGCATTGAGGATCCTCAAAGAGTCAAAGAAATAAATAAGTAATAATAATAATAATAATAACAATAATAATAATAATAATAATAATAATAATAATAATAATAATAATAATATTTTTGAGAAAAAGAAATTTAATAACCTAAAATTACTAGAATTAAGATGGGAAATAAAAATGGTAAATCTCTACCTCTTGACGGAGATGAGAAGTACATGGTGAGTAGATTTCTTAATTGTATGCAATATATGCCGAAGTGGAAGAAAAAGTATGGAGTAGAAGGGAAGTTGAGAGTTGAAGTGTGGAAGATAGTAGTTGATGTTTTAGAAGAGAGTGTGGATAAAAAGAAAAATGGACTGAAAAAGAAAAGAAAAGAGAGAGAATTGGATTGTGCTAAAATGTGGTTGAAAGCTTCACAAGAGAGAAAAGAACAAATCCAAAAGACAAAAGATAGAAAGTTGAAAAGTGATGAAGCCGCCATTCAATTGAGATTTGAAAAAGAATTCTGGGTACATAGTGGCATCCCATTCAATGATGCAGATGAGAGTTCTTATCAGCAACATCTTAAAATTGCGCTCCTCACTGGTTTCCCCCCTGACTTGGGCAGTTGGGTGAGGAAACACTTGGTGGAAGCGGACACTGCTTGGTTTACAAAAAACATGCAGTGGCCCAGAGACGCTGATAAAGGGATTGAGAAAGGCAAACGTTCTGATGTATTTCATCTAGATGATGATAATGATCTAAATAAAGATACAACGATCTTCTACCAAAGTTCCCAAAGGGGCAGAGGAAGAGTTAGATACCAACAACGTCGCAAGCCGCCATTCAAATCAAAAACCCCATCAGATTCAGACAACTGTTGGAACTGTGGGAGACGAGGACACTTTGCACGAGAGTGTCGTTTTGCAAAACAATACCAATCAAAGGGTGGAGGAAGGAGCAGAGGAAAAGCCAAATTTTTTGCATGACAAGCTTCCTCCTCTTTGACCGCTTATGCTCATACAGAGAAAGAAAGAATAGATGCCCATATGACAGCAAAACATGTCATTGTCAGATTATTAGAATTTTTTTTAGATTATTAGAAGTCCTGTCCATCCAAGAAGTATGACAATGCTGTTTGTATGCCCAAATTACAAATGACTAGAGCTCAAATTGTGTTACACTAAAGTTAAAATATGCAAATCGAGTGGTAAAGAAATGCAACTTGCTTCTAGAAGATAAATAAATAAAATTAGAATGTGCTGTCCTCGTGTGCATGGGAGGGACCAGCTCATGATCGACCACAGGAAATGGCCAGCCTGTGACGAATCATTGGTGCTGGGAACTACCTTTTGCGTGCGAGAGCTGTGCATGTGTGTGCGTATATGTTAAAATGATGAACATTGGCTAAAGTTTTAGTATAAAAAAAAATTGCTAGACTGTGGTCTATCCAATTTGCACCGCAGAACAGAAATGATTTTGAAAGATAAAAATGAGAGGAAAAAGAGAGAAATCTGTTTGCAAGCAGAAACTAATCCACACTAGTGCATGTTAAGTGTCGAGCCCACATGAGAAATTCGAAGAAAAAAAAATGACAGAACATGCTTTCAGGAATTGGAAGAAGCTAAATTGTGAATTTAAGATTTTGCAATGCTACATTTAATAGGAATAATTGATTGGTTGTGTTATAAGATTATACAAAATTCTAAATGCAAGCTAAATCTGAGAGATTGAGTTCTTCAAATTTAAAAACAAAGAAAAAATTCAGATTAATTTGCCAATTGTTTGTTTTAGTTAAGTTTTTTTTGAATTGGTGGATTGTTCTACCAGGAAACCTGAGTTGAAAATGATATATGAATGTTGTGTGGTGAGCTTGGATGAATTGGGACCAATGTGATAGAAAGACTCCTTTTTGGAGACTGTGTGTGAGATGCAAATGAACATTGATGAATGATAGACTGAATGAAAAGAAATTACAGGTTGAATGGTTGAAGTCGTTGGCGACTACTATGGAAAAGGAGTAGAGCGACTTTGATGAAAGAGTGATCTTGAGCAGGTTGAATGTTAGAAAGAAACACGTAGCTTTTGGGTAGATAATTAACTAGAAAAAAAACTGGAGAACCAGTAACACATGTAGAAGATGTGTGAACTGAGAAATTGAGAAGCGTTTTGGAAAGAAAGTCAAATTAAATGATGATGGAATCGTATGTAGTAAAGAACGCATTCTCCCAAAAGGTTTGTCAAGGTGTGAGGCATGGGCGTTGCCAAGCCTCAAAAGGAGGGAGTGAGTAGGACAGATAGTGGAAGATAGTAATAATACAACACTTTATGACAATGAATTTTCGAATACATTTGGTGTTATACTGTGGTAAATTTTTTGTTCTGGTGTAGATAGGTTAGCAACACGAGAGATTTAGAGGTTCAAAAGAAAGACAGTTAAAAGAAAACATTTTTGATTTGGACAATTGCAGGCTAACAGGAACATAAGAACGATAAGAACTACGAGAGTTGCAAACAACAGATGAAGAGCAGTCCTTGGCAGATTATATGATCAGGACGCTCAAACTGTGTCAAAGACAAATTTACTGCCGCCTGATCTTTCCTCCTCACAGGTCGACAACCCCATCAATCCAGGAGACTGGGTCTACATCAAGGTCATCAAAAGAAAGAACTGGGCCAGCCCGCGGTGGGAGGGACCGTTCCAAGTTTTGCTTGCTACTCCCACGGCGGTAAAAATTTCTCAACGGCCCAGCTGGATTCACCTCAGCCACTGCAAGTTGCAGAGAGTGCTGGACCCCTAATTCGGAGTGGTGGGGAAGGCTGACTACAAAGGGGCCCCATCGTTTAGGGTGAGGCGTCTCAATGTCGGTGAAGAATTCATCGATCCCCACTCCGCTGTCCGATGTCCCGGTGTCTCTGCCATCCTAGTAGCAACGGGGCTCCATATGCCAGATGGATCCTCTGCTGCGTTGTGGTTGGAGCGTGCTATGGTCTATTGACTCATCTGAACAGACCAAATGACAATGTTGCCCGTGGAAAACGATGGTCGCATGATGAGAACTTTGAGGACTGGTCATGGGACCCCAGAAACCCATACGAAACCAACACTTGGTACCGGTATGTCAAGTTCACTGTGAGAGCTCACACACAGGAGGGGTGTTATGGGTGTTCGAAACTCCCCCCTTCCTCCACGCAAGTTCGCTTGGAGGCCAGAGCAATGAATGTCACTGAAGCAAAATGTATGGCATCCATGGGAGGAGTTGGATATCAGCACCGTGCCGTCACAGTCAAAGATGACGACCCTTACCGCCCTGGACTTGCTGACGGTGCCTGTGATCAGCTATTCTGGACAAATCTCAATGTGACTGTTAGAGGACGAACAATACCACAAGTGGCCTACACGGAGAGACCAGCTGGAGTGAATTACACATGTTACATCCAAGGTAGCAGGACCCACAAATGCATTAACGACGACTGCTCTCCAGGAGGAAACTGGATGGGAGCTTTGGACATCACCGCTGTGTGCCAGGATGAGAGAGCCGTTTTCAAGGTGTAAGGGCTCTACTACCGACATGGCTGCACCATCGGACGGGACCTACTTCATCCAGAGATTCAGAAGCACTGCCTCACCTGCATCCTATGAGTGCACGTGCCTGTTCAGAACGGATCGTGGTTTTGTGGTCACCAGAGTTGTCCGATGCTGCCTGCCAACTGGACACGAGTGTGTGCGCCAGTGTGTGTGACAGAACACACCTACAGACTAG
Organism: Syngnathus scovelli; assembly: GCF_024217435.2. Classification (NCBI taxonomy): domain Eukaryota; kingdom Metazoa; phylum Chordata; class Actinopteri; order Syngnathiformes; family Syngnathidae; genus Syngnathus; species Syngnathus scovelli. The sequence goes on from NC_090858.1 coordinate 12,461,838, forward strand.
AACATCATCAGCTGACGAAAACACGAGCACATATACAACTTCTTAGGCGTGGCAGATGTGATAATGATAATGAGACGTGGATTGCGTAGATGCTGTTCTGTTGAGCATGTTTTACGGAAACTTGTTGATTTGACCATCAAATATGCTTCGCAAGTGATGGATACAATGATGTACTGTTTCTGTGTTTTTCTTTTTATTTTTTTATTGATAGCATTCTGGTCGCCTGTGGCAAAGGGGCCGTGTAAGAATTTTCTTGCTAATAACATCTGGCCAGCAGGTTTTTCGCTTACACAATAAGTTTGATCTGGGGTATTGAGGTAATGCCTCATCTTCACTGGAAAGTGTTGCTATCATTGTTTGTTGTTTTTATTTTTACTATTCTTCTTTTTTCATTATACATATATATATGTTTTTTCTTACTTGTCTTTGTTGTTTGGGGTGACATAATCATATGATAAAACAGGAGGGAGATGTTAGGGTTTTCCAGGTTATCTTTATCGTAGGATTATGTTGGAATGTAGACTATAATGATTAAATCAATCTTGTCTTGCCCTCACAATGCAGAGTAAGATGAAGTGGTTGCTTCCTCTGCTTGATTGACCAGCTGCAGGGGAAGCAATCAAAGTTGTTCTGTTTCCCACAACAGTGTAAAACACCCTGTTAGAGATTTGCTCACTCCAACTTATTTTGCAAGAACCACACAGGAGACAAGTAAGTCCTTTTGGACACCTGCAGGTGGAGAGTCCATTCGTCGCTGTGCGTGCAGCGATGATCGAAATGGAGGTCTGACTCAGGCCTCTTGCAGGACCATTTTTATTGAGAGAAACAGAGTGGGGGTGAGAGTGGGGGTCAGAGTAGACAAATGGCCGAAGCCCCTGGCTGATCAAAGCACAGCAGGGGGTCCTTCACGATGTTGTGTAAACAAAACAACTTTGATTGCTTCCTCTGCAGCTAGTCAATCAGTTCAAAACATCTTAGCACTTTGTTCTACTACTTTTGTTAAGACAGGACAGGCGAGGGTAATTATTACAGGTTACATTCCAACATAATCCTACGATAAAGATAACCTGGAAAACCCTAACACACCCCCTGCTCTGATCTTATCAGAGGCCGGGGGTTCACCAAACCTGTCCACTCTCACCCCACTCTGTTCCTCCTAATAAATATGCCCTTGCAGGGAGGAGACTTTCAGACTTCATTCCTGTAGCGAGTGAACTCTCCACCTGCAGGTGTCTAAAAGAACTTGCCTGTCTCCCGTGTGGTTCTTGCAAAATAAATTGGAGTGAGCAAATCTCTAACAGTGATAATCCCAGAAACAGTTCCTGTTGTCTTTGAAGCAAAGACGGACATCACACTTGTAGCACTGCATGTCGGTGTATCCTGTAGGGCAGTGGTCCCCAACCGGTTGTGTCAGAAAAATTTCTGCGGACTGGTCTTTATATAAATAAATAATACGTTTATCTAAATAAATAATGCATTTATAATATCCATCCATTTTCTGAACCGCTTAGTCCCCACGGGGGTCGCGGGAGTGCTGGAGCCTATCCCAGCCGTTATCGGGCAGTAGGCGGGGGACACCCTGAATCGGTTGCCAGCTAATCGCAGGGCACACAGAGACAGACAACCAATCGCACTCACACTCACACCTAGGGACAATTTGGAGTCTTCAATCGGCCTACCAAGCATGTTTTTGGAATGTGGGAGGAAACCGGAGTGCCTGGAGAAAACCCACGCGGGCCCGGGGAGAACATGCAAACTCCACACAGGGAGGGCCGGAGGTGGAATCGAACCCGCACCCTCCTAACTGTGAGGCGGACGTGCTACCCAGTGCGCCACCGAGCCGCCATTGCATTTATAATAAATATATGAAATACAATGAAATAAAATGATACGACTGGCATAAGAACAAGTATAAACGACATAAAAATAAAACTCACCATTACGTTGAATTAGTGGGAGCACTGAGCTTGTTTCTCAGAAACGAGCCGGTCCCATCTTGGCGTAATCGAAGACAATGACACTCGAAGTGGTTAGGGTTTGTCTTTTAATGCAGGATGCTTGGTCTCCATGTGCCGAAGCAGTTTTGAACGCTTCATTGCCTCGTTAGCAAGCCTGTCGCCACATATTATGCAGAGTGGGCTTGGCGCGTCAGTCACCTGTGGCGATAAATCCATATTTTAAGTTGGACTCCAGAATTTTCTTTTAAATGCAGCTTTCCTTTTTTTAGAAGTCGTAGCCTCTTCTTCTTCCGTCTCCTCATTGGGCTTTTTTCCCTTTCCGAAGAAGCTTTCCAAACATCTCTGTTTCTTACTCATATTTGCTTGCTTCGCGGGCTCGACTGAGGTGATGTCACGTGACCGAGACGAGCATCTTGACCTGAACCGACGGATGTAATTGGGAGAGACTCGCCAATTTTTTTTATATTTTTCAAAATGAATTTTTACTCATTTTTGCTAGCTATGCGGGCTCGACTGGGCAAACATGTTACGTCACCAGGACAAGCGTCTTGACCTGAATTAATTGATCGTCGATAAAAAAAACTTTTTTTTTTTTTTTTCTTCTCTGTGCGGCTTGGCGGCCCAGTACCAAGTGACCCACAGACCGGTACCGGTCCGCGGACCGGAGGTTGGGGACCCCTGCTGTAGGGCAGTGTCTGCAGCGCCCTCTCTTCTTCGTCTTCTTTGGGAAATGACCAAGAAGGTCCTTACGCACATCCGGTGGTGGGTGTGGACATGTTTTCTTGGGTGAGACACTGGTTGGATTCTCATTACCATTGATTGTGTCCTTCAGAATGAAAGAGGATGCTAGCTGTGCCTGGAACAGTCTCAGGTTAAGTGTCTCTCTCTGAGAGACCCCGAGAGCCTTGCAGTCCCGCTTGTAGATGAGCCAGCCGTTGACCACAGCAAGGGTGATGGTGTGCCAGAAGATGTACATGTACCAGAGGCGAGATTTTACAGAGAACTTGTATTTGGCTGAGAATGAATCCAGCAAATCCACACCTCCCATGTATTTATTGTAGATGCCCACGATGTGAGGTCTTTCAACTTCTATATAGGTCTTGTTGATTTTGCCCCAGCGTTGGATCTTCTCCACAGGCTCAGTTCCAGCAAAGGACGACACAAGTGTGACCGCTCGGTTGTCATACCATTTGACGGCAGAGATGTTGTGTTTCACCTCCACTCTGGTCAAAGGCTCCTCTGCCCTTCTTCTTCAAACTCTTGTCGCCTTCAAGGTTGCAGTTGGGTAGGCACACCTGCCTGGCTGTTCCAACGTAATGTATGCCTCGATCAAGGAGCTTCTCTACCAGTGGAACAGAGGTGAAGAAGTTGTCTGCATAGACCTTGTAGTTGTGACCTTCTGGCAGTGTTGAAGCTAGCTTTATCACAACATCACCAGATAAGCCAAGTTCAGATTTGGCTCGCAGTCCATTGTTGCTTCCTTGGTAGACATCAAAGTCACACATCACGCCAGAGACTCCAGTTCTCACCCATACTTTGAAGCCCCATGGGTGTGGCTCGCCTCGCATGTACTGTTTGATGCTGCTGAATCTCCCCTTGAATCATCTCACCCACAGAGTTGTGATCTTCTGGTATCACCTGCAGGCAGTTCTCTCTGAATGAATCAAGCCAAGGTCTGATCTTCCACAGTATGTACTTCTTTTCAGTCTCTGGTACTGTCAAGTTGTTGACAAAATGTAAGGTCAAGTCAAGTCAAGTCAAGTTTATTTGTATAGCCCTAAATCACAAACAGTCTCAAAGGGCTTCACATAGCCAAAATTGACAAGAACTTTTGTCAAAGCATCCCCTGATCATAAGCTCCCAAAAGGGCAAGGAAAAACTCAAAAAACCCCTGCCAGGAGAAAATGAGAAACCTTGAGAAGGGACCACAGATGGAAGGATCCCCCTTTCAGGATCACTAGGTTGCAATGGATGCAGAGAGTGCACAAGTAATACATAATATGAAAATCAATGAAAAAAAATGGATGTCGGAGGTGCCCTCGATTGTCCTGGCAGTGTCCTCAAGGGGGCCGAGCCGCAGCTCCCCCATCCCGAACTGGTCCCCGAGAATCCAGCCAGCCGCTATCAGCTTTTGAGCCACCTAACCCCCTCCCCAGCCGGGGAGGAGGTGGGCAGAGAGAACAGAACAAACTCCGGCCAAATCGGCCATCACAAGTTAGTTAAAGGCCATCTCATAGAAATGTGTCTTTAAACGTGTCTTAAATGTTTCTACTGAGGTAGTAGTTCTAATATCCATTGGTAGGGCATTCCAAAGCTCTGGAGCCCGAATAGAGAATGCTCTAGACCCTGCAGACATTTTCTTGGCCCTCGGTATAACTAAAAGACTAGCGTTTTGCGAACGAAGGTTACGAGACGGAACAAAATGTAAGGCTGTCAACAAAGACTGGAATCTGTTCCATGGCACCACGTCAGCAACAGGAGGGTGTTGTGTGTCTTCCTCCGAGTACATACAGGTACCAGCCATTTGTACTAGGCCCATCTTCAGGTATATTCCCAACATTTTCTCAATTTTCTTGGAATTGGTGTTCACACATGTTCCCTTTGTTTGAAAGCTGCACTCGTTTGTGTTTGTTGCCAGAGACTGAACCATTTCTTTAGAAACAAACTGGTTGAAGTACTCCAGTGGTGTGTGGAGAGAAATCACATTTTCGGTGAGAGGTGGACCAGAGAATTCAGTATTGGGGCTAGTGAAATACTTTTTCTGCCAGCGATATCTGTTATGGGGCTTGGCCTCTTTGACTGGTTGTGGCTCAATGTCCGTGTCTACTCGGCAGTCAGTGGTTGGTTGGTTCTCTTTCACATCACCACAATGTTCTTCATCTAACTCAGGGGTCACCAACACTGTGCCTGCGGGCACCGGGTCGCCCGTGAGGACCGCATGAGTCGCCCGCAGGACTGTTCTAAAATTAGCTCAAATAGCGGCACTTGTCAGTGAGCTGCATCTATTTATTTTACAGTCAAACCTCGGTTTTCGAACGTCCCGGTTCTCAAACAAATCGGAATTCGAACAAGAAATTCAAGATTTTTTTGCTTTGGTTGTCGAACAAAATTCGGAGGTCGAACCTCGCGAGATGAGCCGGGAGGACCCGAGAAAACCCGACTGCGCGGCCCGGATGCCGACTGACTCCGTTATTGTATTTTCGTTACTTTGAGGATTGTATTAACCCCTAATCATGCCTCCAAAGAAAGCAAGTGGGAGCAGTAAAGCCATCCTAAAACACAAAGACGCTCAACAGTGCGACAGTGAGCGCCCGGCACGCTGCGGTTTCGCGATCGGACCAAATTAAGCTCCCTGCGCACTGAGGTCCACTTACATTTTGGAAAGTACATCAGGACTTGAAAAAATATTTTCTAAATTTCAGCGACGGCTCTGTCACAATAATGCGACCAGCGCGGTGCAGTTGCGCGGTCGGCGGCACGCTACGGTTGCGCGTCCGGCGGTGCGACTGCAGTTGCGCGATCGGACAAAATCAAGCTCCCTGCGCACCTTGGTCCACTTAAATTTTGGAAAGTACATCAGGACTTTAAAAATCTTTTCTAAATTTCAGCGACGGCTCTGTCACTATAATGCGACCAGCGCAGTGCAGTTGCGCGGTGGGCGACGCGCTGCGGTTGCGCGTTCGGCGGTGCGCTGCAGTTGCGCGATGGGACAAAATTAAGCTCCCTGCACACTTAGGTCCGCTTAAATTTAGGAAAGTACATCAGGACTTTAAAAATATTTTCTAAATTTCAGCGACGGCTCTGTCACAATAATGCGACCAGCGCGGTGCAGTTGCGCGGTGGGCGACGCGCTACGGTTGCGCGTTCGGCAGTGCGCTGCAGTTGCGCGATCGGACAAATATGCGCAAATGAAAAAATGCTTAAAAAAAAGTCGTTTTTTTTTCTTCTTGAAACTAATTACATCTTTTTCCATTATTTGTTATAGGAAAAATAGATTCGGAATTCGACCGATTCGCTTCTCCAACCGTCTTCTGGAACGGATTGTGGTCGAAAACCAAGGTTTGACTGTATTTTTGCTATTCTTGTTAAAATCACACTTACATGTGAACTGTAAATGACCACAATAACACAGTGAAAGCCAAATTGAGCAAATAGGCTATTTCAGAAGTGTGTCAAACTGGTAGCCCTTTGCCTTAATCAGTACCCAGGAAGTAGCTCTCGGTTTAAGTAAGGTTGGTGACCCCTGTTCTAGCCAATAGCAGAGAGGGATAATGAACAATAGGACTACCTGACTCATGTTTATGTGATAAAAAAAAACCCACTATTTTTAATCGTTTAAAAAAAAAAAATTCAGATCTGCCACGGTGGGTCTTACTTCAGGACTGCACTGCTGGCGTTGCTATGCCTACATATGAATGTACACTTTATTGTATGAAATAAATAGTACTTGAACATCAATTTACATATAAATAGAAATATCTGCTCAATGTAAACGTGTCGCAAACATCAGACGGAGGCGTTTTTTTTTTTTAATCAGGCACCGCAGTGGGCACCCAGTCCGTGTAAAGTGCTTTAGAAAACCCCGCGTGAGGAACTGCAGGACCTCTTTTCTGCTGCTCCGCCATTTGAGGTGAGCCGAGAACTACACGGCGCTCCCGATTTAATGGCATATTCCCCGCAAATTCCAACATTTAACAGCAAGTACTCGAACAAAAATCCCTCTTGTGTTGTTCCCTTTTAGGTGGATTAAGCGCCAGGATGCAGATTTTTGTCAAAACCCTCACGGGGAAGACAATAACGCTCGAGGTAAGCCAGGCGGCGTCCACGTTTTAACGTTTAAAGACGTTAAACTCTCTCACTTGGCGTCACCAGTATTTGGCCATTGAGTTTTGAGCGCCTCGCGATGTTCAGAAATACCAGGCAGGAGTCGAGTTGCGAAGGTTTCGGAGCATGGTTTCCCGAGACGAAGCGTAACTAGCTGTTAGCCAAGCATTCGAAACACGTGCGACTAATAAAAAGTAATATGATGACAAGTTTACGCTTTTTAACTTGGTAAAAGCTTGTGACGCGCGTCTCGACGATGTATAAATGGCCTCAATGAAGCAAATTTTAGATTAACTGTTGTGCTCTCGAACAGGTTGAGCCGTCAGACACGATCGAAAATGTCAAGGCCAAAATCCAAGACAAGGAGGGTAAGTTTGTTCAAGCGTTTTCCGTCTCAATGCCGAGATTGGTGGCTCACAAATACTAAACTTCACACTTTGGAACATGAAAGGATAACATGTTGATACATCTGCGAAGATGCAAGTTCAAGAGATGGAATTTACCCCAAAGCAGTTGAATTTAGACAGCATGGGTCCAGATTGTTGGTTTTGTTAGGGCAAGGTGGATTATTTCAACAAAAAGCATATGTTAAAATGAAAACCTGAGTTTCAATTTTAATTGTGAAAAGCCAGTAGGGGGGGTGATTAAACTTAAATGTGCGTGCGAGTTGTCACGATTGCACATGAATAGCATTTCTTTCCATCTCATCTGCTTGTTGTCCTCTAATCAGCTGATAAGAATGGCTTGAAATTTTGCTCACCCATTGATTTGATTTTGCATGCAGGAATTCCTCCTGACCAACAGAGGCTGATCTTCGCCGGCAAGCAGCTGGAGGACGGACGCACTCTGTCGGACTACAACATCCAGAAGGTGATGCAGACCAGTTCTCCACTTTGATTTCCTTATGAGGAAATGTAGTGTCCTGTTGAAATTTTCTCCAAATGTTCTACCACGCCCTTGCATGTCTTGATGTTGGGTCAGCGAAAACATCAAAAGTCTGATGACATGTTTATAGGAGTCGACTCTCCACTTGGTGCTGAGGCTGCGAGGCGGTGCCAAGAAGAGGAAGAAGAAGTCATACACCACCCCCAAGAAGAACAAACACAAGAGGAAGAAGGTCAAGCTGGCAGTGCTCAAGTACTACAAGGTAACCAGGCTCAACCGCCCCGTGTTCCCTGATGATGGCCTGACTCGTGTTTTTGTCTGGCAGGTGGACGAGAACGGCAAAATACACCGTCTTCGGCGTGAGTGCCCTGCAGACGAGTGTGGCGCCGGTGTGTTCATGGCCAGCCACTTCGATCGCCATTACTGCGGAAAGTGTTGCCTCACTTACTGCTTCAATAAGCCTGAGGACAAGTAGGCACACGGACGTTCAATAAAAACTCAACCTCAACCGTCTCTCGCTCTTTTCTCATTAGACGCACAAGTGCGCGCATAAAACATTAGTGCGAACATTTAAGTCAAAAGTCAGTCAGCTTTATTGTCAATTTCTTCACATGCCAAAGACACACAAAGAAACCGAAATTTACTGAGAATTCTTGCAGGTTTTGACCATTCACATTTTTTCCCCCTGTATTACCATTGTTTCAAAACCTTATCTTCATGTAATTCTCATTTCTCATTCATGAAAGCAGACTGAAAAAAGCTTTTGCAAATATCAACTTTTACTTCGGAATCAGAGAGGAAATGAAAGAGTACATTTTGATTAAGGCAAAAGATGAATCAAAGTCAGCAGCCCTAATCTAAAAAAAGTTCAGTAAAATACATTGCTACATAAGGATTGAGGATTAGTGGGTCATATGAATGGATTCAGATCTGTTGTGTATACAAGTGTCCTGCAGAGGGCGCTGTGGCCAAATCATTTTTGGCTCACCAAATGATTAGGATCAGTTGAACACGGTCAAGTTGTTTTAGGAAATTAGAAACGCGTATACCACATTCGAATTAAAGTAGTTTACAAAGTGTAAAATGTGAGGATTTGCCCACTGGTTTTTCTCACACTGACGAAATGATTTGAGTTAATTTTTAGTTAAACACAAAACACATTTCTTAAAAATATGGTTATTTAATATTTTTACATTGGACAGACTGTTTACACTTTGTTTCCTTGGTAAACTAACATTTCATAACATCTGTCTTGTAAGGATCCTTACATTAGAAGAGGGGAAAAAAAACATTAGAATTGACTGCATTAAAAAAAAGTCACTCCGACAACACATTTAGCAAATTTCTAGGGATATGCTGACATTTTACAACAGCAACAATAGGTCCAGCAAAGCCATGCTTAGCGTAGCTTGGCACGTGAAGATACAAACTCAGTAGATCGACCATCTGCTCAAGTGATGTAATTTTGACAATTTTGCTTAGTCAGGATTTAATCATTCGACCTAAATATCCGCTACGCTAAGAGAGCCTTAAGGAGAACTCTTTGATGAGCTAATAGACTTCACGTTGAGGTTCCTTCTGAAGAAAAGGCTCATGTTCAAAACAATAACAAAAACATGTACAATAATCTGATTGGACGTATGAAAGCTCAGTGGGAGGAGCCAAAAGCCCCCGCTTGCCTATGCTAGCAAACGAAAACAGGTGAGCCTTTCTCTCCTAATCGTACAAAATTAGGACGATTTACATGACCATTTGGGTAAACTTTTGTTTGTTTGGGGGCTGGGCCATCAATTGAACTTGTCAGGATGATTAACAAACATTTTGGGGCAAATTTTTGTGACAGTTTAACGATCCACATCTTTTAAAATCAAGTAAAAGTATTTAAAACGGAACTACAAGAAACAATAATTTAGCACGGCAAGAAATGACAAATTATGTTGTCAAATGATATAATCCTTGGCCAGCTTTCCAAGGTGTGGGGCTAGCGAGTGAGCCGGACAAACCATGCTGACAGTGCTGGAGTACCTACCGAGCCTTTTTTGACAAACCCAAAGGTGCCGTTTTAGCAGGCACAGACGCGACTGCAGTTGTGACGTCACTCCCAGACAACTACGATATCATTCAACATGGCAGCCTCTGAGATTGATGAGCTATTTTTATTCTTATGCCACGAAGGCAGGATTAATCAGAGCACTGTGTTTCCACTAGTGCTGCTTAACTGTTCTCATCGGTACTGCCTGACACTCCGTGCACCAATTCGGAGTAACAAGCGTGCGCGCGCTCAGGCAACGCTTTTTGGGGCTTTCTGAATGAGCAAACAGCACATTTCAACAATGCTCTGAGTTTATGAAGGTTTGAAGTGAAGCAGCACAAGCTAGGGGCGTATTTTCAAAGGCAGCTCTCATAAGCGCTTTCTCTTTCTAATATTAACGCTCGCTCTCATAACAGCGCGATCACATTTGCTAATGTTGCCTAAAACATTATTTGTCTGTCATGTGAGTGTAGCGTTTGCTATAAATAGAGTTAAAATGCAGTTTGAGTCTTATCGGCTCCGCCCACTGAGATTTGTCTCCACCAATGAGATGAGGCGAGCAGCTCCGCTTCCCGTTTACAAACAAACGAACAACAAAAACAGGACGGTCCACATCTCCACGGTGATGACTCCATCGTCTCCCTGCGGCCGAGATACTTTCCCAAGATCAACACAACGAGGAAATTCAAAAAGTTCAACAAGGATTTTGGGGGAAGAGGACAAGTGTATGAACAGGACAGGATGTTGGCAAACAGAGAAAGGAAGTGGTTTGCGTTGCTTTCACAGAAAGCGTCACTGGAGGAAGACGAGAAGAAGGATGAGCTCCATGACTTGGGCTCGTGTTGTCCTGTTCCCCAAATTGTGTCGGTTGCGTTTTATGCCTCAGATTTTGATGTCCTGCGACTCGACCATCTTGGCCAGTGTCTTCTTCACTCTCAAGATGGTGAGGCGGGAGGCGGGGCTTGTCGACCAGCACTCGCACATCAGCTTCAGCATAGCGCGCAGACACTACAAGAGCAACAGACAAACAGACAGACAGACAGACAGACAGACAGACAGACAGACAGACAGACAGACAGACAGACAGACAGACACACACACAAACACACACACACACAAACACACACACACACACACACACACACACACACACACACACACACACACACACACACACACACACACACACACACACACACACATATAGTTAGGTGGCGCAGACTGTTGCCGGGAGGTGGCGCCAGCCAATGGTTGCACCTCGTCGCTGTTCCATCTGTTAGACACAGTGGGGCGCAGGCCCTTGATGCACACCACCTCCAGCATGTCTTCGTAGGACGGGTCTGACGGCACCATGTCGAAATACGGTAGCTGGTACTCCTCCACCATGCCTGCACGCACACGAGATGAAGACAGGTTGGGCTGGGTGAAGATCCAGAGCTACTTTCTAGGAACCTTATTGGGGCCTGTTTCTTTTTTGCTTTCTTCCTCCTCCAACTAGTCATTGAAGGCACCTCGCGCAGAACGCGAGTGAGAACTTAAAAGAAGAAAAGAAACCTAGCTTCTAAAGATGGAAATTGACAAACACAAAAGTGTGCTCTGCATGTTTTTCTTGAAAACAAGCTGGTATTGTCTGCCGCACGGCAACAGCTTCCGCCTTTCACTCAATGCGTGCGCGCTCCTGCAGCTACTTTGGCTCAACACCGGCCATACGCCGTCGCGAGTTCGACGATACACATGCATTCGCCATGCTTCTTTATGATTTTTGAATTTCGTATTGAGTCTTTGGAGACATATGCGACGACACTACTTGTTCTTACATTGCTAACACATCGAGACAAACAGGGAGTAGGATAGCAAAGGAGACAAGGCAAGGGTGTGTGTGTGTGTGTGTGTGTGTGTGTGTGTGTGGGTGTGGAGAGGGGGGGGTGGCTGGTCCATCGGTTCCGAAGTCGAAAATTGGTTTGTAGTTAGATGCAAAAAAATCACGAGAATCCGGTTCGTTTCTCAAAAAGTTCATAAGTATAGATTGATTGATTGATTGATTGAACTTTATTCATCCCACAGCGGGGAAATTACAGTATAGGCGTTTGTAAGTAGAGGTACTAATGTAAATGTTACTCCTCCAAGCATGGTGTGCCGTCCCAACATGGACTGAGCTCAAACGACTGCATTTAAGGTGAACTTTGAAAGCTTATGCCTGGAATTAACAGACACAGACCACGTGGGGGGTGGTCGTTTCGCTGTCTTTACAGTTTGTTTCCATTCGTTTTGGTCAGGTATATTTTTGACTTTTTTTCCCCACCAGTTTGAGTTGTCCTTTTTTGTCAGTTTATCACAAAGTGGAAGAAGTTTGCGCAGACATTGTGTCGTACCTCCGGTGACGCAGCGTCGCGCCATCTCCCACACGACCAATCCGTAGCTGTACATGTCAGCCATGAGGTAGGCCTGGAAATGATTCTTCTTCAGGCTCTCGTCCAGGACTTCAGGTGCCATGTAGCGCCGCGTGCCCATACGTGTACTCGGGGGGATGTCTACTTCATTGGTGTCGCTGGAGTAACGCAAAGTAGCCAGAGAGCGGGTTAGAGAGCAGGCTGGGGCGAGATGGCGGTCGCGCCGTTAATCAAATTCAAGTCCAACCTGTTGAACTTGACGGCGAGACCGAGGTCGGCGATGCAGCAGGTGCCATTCTTCTTGATGAGGATGTTCTTGCTCTTGAGGTCCCGGTGGGCGATGGCGGGTTTGACCTGCGTGCCGTGGATCTGCGTGTGCAGGTGGCACAGTCCGCAGGCGGCCGAGTACGCCAGCCGCAGAAGCGTGGCCGTGTCCAGCGTAGCCGTCTTCAGGAAATCGTAAAGCGAGCCGTTCTCGTGGTAGTCGCTGATGAGGAAGAGTCGCGTGAAGGCGCCCGTGCCCTCGATGTCTGCTGCGATGAACCCTGAAGAAAGACGCATCACCAGAGTTTTTTTCTTTTTTAAATGAGTGAACAGATAATTATGAAAGAAAATGAAAATCGTTTAAAATCAAAAAGAATATAAATATTTTTAAAATTAGAGAACAGATATTTATAAAATAAATTGAAAATCGTTCAAAATCTTTGCTTACTTACTTCCGAATCAAGAAAAAGAGATTTGAATAAAAAAAAAAAAACAACACAATGGAGATAATTCAGGGTTAGGGTATAAACACGCCATAATCAACTGACCGTGACATTAAATTGCAAAAATCCACAAATGACTGACAGTCTATTTAACGGCCACAAAAACAACACCAACAAAAACATCCTGGGACAGGAAACTGGCTAAAAAAAAAAAAAAAGTGCCCCCTGCCCAAAACCCATCACTATGTGACTCCACAAACCCTGAACTGCAAAAATATAAGCATCCACTGCATACGGCACTACAAAGTAGGGCTGCGCAAAAACACGGCTCACCAATGCTGGCATGTGTGAATGAATTTTTAAGAAGCCTGACAACAGAGCACTGACATGACATAATCATCACCATCTCGAGTCATGAGATTGGGTCTACCGAGGATGTTGTCGTGTCTCACAAGGACGGTCTGGTAGATTTCTGTCTCCCTGAACCAGCTGGCCTCCTCTCGGGTAAAGAAGACTTTGACGGCCACTTTCTCGCCTCGCCATCTGCCCAGCCACACCTTGCCGTAGCGACCTTTGCCAATCTGGCGCACCATCTGGATCTGCTTGGCGATGGTCCGATGAACCTTTTGTTTGAAATGACAGGGAAACAAGAAATAGGTTTGATTCGATTCTATCGAAGTGATCGCTCACTTGTCGCAAGATGGACTGCCGGTGCAGCGTCACGCTCGTACCAAGAGGGGGAGCCCGGAGCCGCTTCCAGAGCTCTGCGATTGGTGGATGAGGTCTTTGAGAGACTCCCCCACGGGGATGAACCCTTCCTGTTCCACATCTTTATGGTAGCGCTTACGCTCGCTCTGCCACTTGTACCTGACACGCACGCATGCACGCACACACGCCCAATAATGTACACAGTAAACCAACAATACAAGCACACAGACACACGCGTTGCCATCATGGTCATGTGACTGAAAGTGAGAAGTAATCAAAATCGAAGAAGAGCAAAACAAACAACAAGCAGATTGCCATGTTGGAGTGACAAGGGCTGACGATATCAATGTGAAAAGTGTGAGGCAAGCCGCGTGCATTGTTTGCCTGTGTTGCCGAGTATTTGGTGTACCTGTAGTAGCAAACCACGGTGACACAAATGAGTGTGCAGCAGCAGACCGTCATGGAGATGAGGAAGGCCAACCAGTGGGGGCTGCCTTCTGGAAAGCAGGCAGATGAGGCGGTCGCTCAGTGAAGGCCATCGGACAGCCCTGAAGTCCCGACAACAAACTAGTACCTGAAGGATCCGGCGGGGGCAGCGTGGGCTGTAGGTCTCGGTTGCAGAAGTCGCTAGCGCAGCACTCGATGGTCCTCCTGGTCTGAGCGTTGGGGGAGTCCTGGCAATCCAAAGCACTCTTGCCTTACACACTTTCTAACTGTGCATGTGTACGCGCACGCACGTGTACCTTGCACTGGAAGTGTGAGCCTTCATACTTCATGCACCCCGACGTGAGGATGTGTTCGCCGTGCTCGTCTTCCTCGATGATGGCAAAGCACTGACCGTTGGTTCTGAGGATGGACACTTGTCACCTCACGAGCAAAAAAAACTCTCTTTCTTCCCTTCTTGGGTTTTCTTGATATCTCCAGAGAGCATTTGTTGCCAGCACCAACTTGCATGTGGACCCTCACTCAGTTTTTGTCCTAAATGATGACGGCTTTTGTTGTGGACCCTTTATTTCACGACAATGACAAACTAAACGTGTCAGTAGACAAAAGCGTGTTTTGGTGGGAGGGACGAGAGTGGAAGAAAATGTCAGCTGGCTGAAGATGTACGCTCATGCACTTGCTAAAAGGCTGACTAACACTTTCTTTTTATACAAACATTTTTAAGCACCACCTATATATTTTTGAGCATCACTTATAGAAAGGACAAACATGTGGGCCAAACAATCAAGCGCTCTCACCCAAAAGATTACAACTAAGATGGCTGCCTGTTGACAGAAAAGTACCTAAATCTATTGCTGGCAAGACAGAAGACGCGTTCGTCAGCACCTTTCTGTTGGCGGCCATGTTGTCATGTCAGTGCTGCGGAAGAGTCCTGCCGAATGAACCAAGTGATTGTCAACTTACCGACAGGTGTTGTTGGTGGCGTCTTCGGGACAGTAGCCCGAGCAGTAGCAGCTGAGGAAACGAGCTGCGTCCTCGGGGGATACAGTGGAGTCCTCACCAGGGCGCCCGGCCTCTGCTTTGGCGCCAGTGCCCTGGAGGACGTGGTCCGGGTTCTGACCCGCTGCTGCAAAAGCCAAGACAAAAAGTGTCATTAACAGAAAAACAACTGCAAGTGGGAGCAAAACCGGCCTGTCCGTTTCCGTCCTCCCCGGGAGTCAGGAACATCCACGTAAGAAGAGAGACAAGATCACACTTAGAGAAAGAAAACGAAACTTGTTCTGTGTGGCTCAGAGCAAGTCATTTTAGTGCGGTCTCTTTAAATGCAAATGGGATGCTTCACACCCTTTCCTGTCGACGTATTTGTAGTTTTTTAGCCGAGGTAGCGTTTACTTGCACCGCAAACTTTTCAATTGATTAAAAGATGTCAACGGCAGAAGACTTGTTCATACATACATAACGTAACAAAATAAATCCCCTCACAATATTTATGAACACGTCTTGTAAACAAGCACTGTACGGAAGAGCGATCCAGGGCGCTTGCTTGGAGCACACACACATGTTGAGCTCTTGTTTTGTGAAATAAAGAGCCGGTTACCAACCCCACGTCTTGCCTGGTACTTTGGTAACGCTACAATATAGTTAGATATGTAGATCTGTTGGATGGATTTAATGATTTGGAGTGACACGGATGGTTCGTTAAAATTGTTGTTTATATTACATTTATTTGATATATCTAGTCTGACGTCAGCGGCGCACGTAGTTCCGGCGTCAACAGCTGGGTTTTTTTTGTTTTTTGTTTTTTAAGTGACAAGACGAAGATTCCGATGGATTTAATGATTTGGAGTGACACGGATGGTTTCATAAAATTGTTGTTTATATTACATTTATTTGATATATCTAGTCTGACTTCAGCGGCGCACCTCGTTCTGCAGTCAACAGCTGTGTTTTTTTTTTTTTTTTTTTTTTTTTTAAGTGACAAGACGAAGATTCCTATGGATTTAATGATTTGGAGTGACACGGATGGTTTGATAAAATTGTTGTTTATATTATTGTTATCTGATATATAGTTTATATATTGTTATATATAATAATTTGAACTGCAACTGACGACGAGTCCGACGTCGCACACGCGGCGTTGTTTACAGAAAGGAATTCGATTGATGGATTTAATGATTTGGAGTGACACAGATGGTTTGATAAGATAAATGTGTTATTTATGTTATACCGTATTTTCCGGACTATAAGTCGATCCGGAGTATAAGTCGCACCAGCCATAAAATGCCCCAAAAAGTGAAAAAAAAGATATATAAGTCGCTCCGGAGTATAAATCGCATTTTGGGGGCAATTTATTCGACAAAATCCCACACCAAAAACAGTCATGAACGAGCAACAACAGGCTAAACGATAGCAACAACAGGCTAAACGATAGGTATGCTAACGTGACAAACACAAACAAAGAGCTGAGAACGGGCCTGACGTAACATATAGAGTGATTAAGGACAACTATTACATAAATAACATGTTTATAAAACCATCAGTGTCACTCCAATTCATTAAATAGCAACAACAGGCTAAACGATAGGTATGCTAACGTGACAAACTCAAACAAAGAGCTGAGAACAGGCCTGACGTAACATATAGAGTGATTAAGGACAACTATTACATGAATAACATGTTTATAAAACCATCGGTGTCACTCCAATTCATTAAATAGCAACAACAGGCTAAACGATAGGTATGCTAACGTGACAAACTCAAACAAAGAGCTGAGAACGGGCCTGACGTAACATATAGAGTGATTAAGGACAACTATTACATGAATAACATGTTTATAAAACCATCGGTGTCACTCCAATTCATTAAATAGCAACAACAGGCTAAGCGATAGGTATGCTAACGTGACAAACACAAACAAAGAGCTGAGAACGGGCCTGACGTAACATATAGAGTGATTAAGGACAACTATTACATGAATAACATGATTATAAAACCATCGGTGTCACTTCAATTCATTAAATCCATCGATCGTTCTTTGTCAACAATGGGTGCGCACGGCTGAGGGCGCTTGCATTTCAAAATATTCCACAGGCTCATATAACGATAGATAAACTATATTTCAAATAACTATAATACAAGCCAATAATATTATCAAACCATCCGTGCATTTTAATTCCATTAAATCCATCGATCAAATTCCTCGTCCTTTGTCAACATCGCCGCGCGTGCGCCCTGACGTCAGCCTCGTCTTCATTCCACAGATCTACTATATACCGTATTTGCCGGTGTATTGGTCGACCTTTTTCGATCCAAAATCGACCGAAAAAAATCGACCTCGACTTATACACCGAGTCATAAAATTTAACTTCGTATTCATCGCTTCAAATGTGATGGTAACCAAGGCCGTTTCTCATGCATCTCATTGTGCGTTGCACTTAGAAAATTTGAACCGGGCGGCGTGCGCGAGTGCGCGGCCCGCTGGAAGTCCAATGAGGCGCCGCGATCTTCTCCGCGGTGCTTATAAAGTGCCGATCCGCTCGGCTTGGAGCTATTTCCGGCCTCCCGTTGGTGCCGGGCGGCGTGCGCGAGCTCGCCGGCCGCGATCTCCTCCGCGGTGCTTATAAAGTGCCGATCCGCTCGGCTTGGAGCTATTTCCGGCCTCCCGTTGGTGCCGGGCGGCGTGCGCGAGCTCGCCGGCCGCGATCTCCTCCGCGGTGCTTATAAAGTGCCGATCCGCTCGGCTTGGAGCTATTTCCGGCCTCCCGTTGGTGCCGGGCGGCGTGCGCGAGCTCGCCGGCCGCGATCTCCTCCGCGGTGCTTATAAAGTGCCGATCCGCTCGGCTTGGAGCTATTTCCGGCCTCCCGCTGATGCCGGGCGGCGTGCGCGAGCTCGCCGGCCGCGATCTCCTCCGCGGTGCTTATAAAGAGCCGATCCGCTCGGGTTGGAGCTATTTCCGGCCTCCCGTTGGTGCCGGGCGGCGTGCGCGAGCTTGCCGGCCGCGATCTCCTCCGAGGTGCTTATAAACAGCCGCATGCGCACGGCCTCCCGGAATTTGAACACATTTCGTCAATAAATTTCGCATATTGAATTTTGAAGTTTAATATAATGGAACAATTGAGCTCGACTTATACAAAGGATATATCATAAAATCGTAAATTTCCGTCGAATTTTAGGGGGTCGACTTATACACCGAGTCGACCTGTACACCGGCAAATACGGTAACTATATTGTAGCGTTAACAAAGTACAAGGATAGACGTGGGTTTGGTAAACGGCTCTTTATTAAACAAAACAAACTTCCAAGCGTGTGGCGGCGTGGACTTCCAGACAGACCGGGCGTGCGTAATGGCCATGTCCGAGCCCCGCGCACCATTCGCAGACAACCACTCGGCCGAGCACCGGCCCCCGACTCAGTAGAGTAGGACCGGGCGTGCGTAAAAGCCATAAAAGTTTTTCAAACCTTCTATGTCACTCCAAATCCTTAATTCCTTCAAACTCTTTGTCCTCCGTGTCACTTAGAAATGATCACCGCGAATGATGCCGGTAGTCCTTGTGTGGGCACGTTTGTATGTAAACAACCGCCGCGCCGCGCTACTGACGTCACTTGAAATAGTAATCCATTGGTACATCACGGTTCTCCAAACTTTCTTTCTGCTGCTCGATTACTGTTTTCAGCTGCATATTTTACAACTTGAAGTTTGTAACCTGCAAAATATGAGTTTCTTTTTGGTGCCATTTTTCTTAAGCCCACCCAGTTGATGAGTCACGGCCAACGGTGAAATTTAGAGCGCCCTCATCCAGTTTCGTCTGAAAATATAATTTTTTTTGGTTGTTTTATCAAAGTCAAAGTCTGCTTTATCGTTGATTTTTTTTTTATATACTAAGACACGCAAAGAGATTGAAATTACGTTTCCACTATCCCTTGGTGAGATAGTACACATATGCATACAAGCAACACAAAAAAAAACAAGAAGGCACAAACAATGAATAAATAAGAGTGTTGAATAAATGGTAAATAAACAAATAATAATAAATAATAATAATAAATATAATAGGAGCAAAAATTGAGCAAGTGTACATACAGCAGACAGTGGACTTGGATATGGTGCTTTAAAGTGTTAATTGCTTTATTTGATGTTTTCTCTATTTTTTATGTTTTGAATATGTTCAAGATAAAGATATAAAAGCATGTGAAGTGATCAACTATACTAAAAATAACATGGGAAGTGGTCAACTATACTTGTAAGTGATGTCTTAATGATCAAGTAAAAATTTGTGAAAAAAAAACATATATAAGTCGCTCCTGAGTATAAGTCGCCCCCCCACCCAAACTATGGAAAAAAAAACGCGACTTATAGTCCGGAAATTACGGTAGTTATTTGAATAACTGTTAATGTTACGTCAGGCCCGTTCTCAACTCCTCGTTTGCGTTTATGTCACGTTAGCATACCGTATCATTTAGCCTGTTGTTGCTGGTTCATGTCTGTTCTTGGTGTTGGATTTTGTCCAATGAATTTGCCCCAAAATGCGACTTAAACTGCGGTGCAACTTGTGTTTTATTTCCTCTTTATTGTGCATTTTATGGCTAATGCGACTTGTACTCCGGAGCGACTTTTAGTACGAAAAATACGGCAAATAAAAGTAGGTAATAGAGAATGGAGAAAAAAAAAAATCGCAGAGACTCCATGTACACAATAAAATGAACATAAAAGCAGAAAAAGTGGATTTTCTATGATATGTCGGGCTTAGACATTGTCGTGAACAGTAGCTAAAAAAACACCAACAACAACACAACAAACGTAGAGGGCTGGAAAAAAATCCATGTTTACGTTTATTCCCCCCCCAAAAAACGGAAGAAGAAAAGCGAAAGGAGAGGACCATCTTGATGCTTTTTATCAGTTGTTGGTCTCCTGCCCGCTTATCTCCTAACTTGTCCAATCTGTTCTTCCCTCCAGCTCCTCCTCCTGCTTGGCGCATTCCAGCCTGTGCCTGGACTTGAAGCGCGAACGCTTTGAGCGACCTGGGAACAGTCGCTGGAGTACAAACGCCCCATCCCCCCACCAAACAAAGGTCCAAGGAGCTGTTTTTGGTGGGTAGGGCTCACATGCATGACAAGGAGGGAGCTTGGAAGCGAGAGGAAAATGGAGTCCTCTGTTCATTTCTTTCTTTTTTGAAAGGGCAACTTAACAGCCGCCGGCGCAGTGGTTTTACAGCGCCTTGCGATCGGTCATAAGCGCACACACGTCGCAGACAGAAAGTGGAGGAACGAGCAGGGGCTAAAAAGAAAGGAAGGTCGATTTGATCGAGGCGTCGGGCAGGTTATGATTTGTATTCCTTTACGGGGACCTGGAAATTCTAAATTTCATTTGGATCAAGTGTTGAAATATAGTCTACGACTTAAGAGATGGATGTGTTTTTCCCGTGTAATATGCCAATTAGCAGGTGTACTGCACACGCTGTTGAATTGTTTTGTCACAACAACAATTTTGAATGCATCAGCCAGGGAAGACATGCAGGAAGAAAAAGAAGCTGAGGAAGTGTGTGCGTGTGTGTGTAGGGGGGAGTCTGTACGTCAGTCAGAGTGGAGAGTGAGGTCTGGCAGAGAGCACGCTGCGTAATCAGACTCTTAAAGACGGACGCACGCATTTCCATGAAGTGCAACTCTACGATAGAAATTAATATTAAAATGTTGTTTTTGGATACGTTCTATAATATATTTTTTCTATTTTGAAAAGAAGAGAAAATGAATAGTATTGATGAGGAGGTCCATAAAGAACCGAATCAATAAGGACAGTTGTCCAGAATGTAGTTGGCAAGTTAAAACGGACTCGTCTTTGCTTGCCAATAGGCCGCGCTCTTTTGAATAAAAGCGATTCTTGTTTTGCGCATAAGCATGTGTGTCAATATGGAGGCACATTATTTAGTGTTATGTAACTCAGAGGTGCACAAAGCTCGATACGGATGTCATCCACCCGAGTGATATAGTGCCCGGCGTGGACATTTGTGGCTTGTTCAGTGCGGAATGAGCTCTCTTCAAGGGAGCAACTGAGGGATATTTCCGGAGAACAATGACTGTTGGGAGCGTTCTGTGCCAGTGCTGTGTCATACAGGAAATGGTTCATGTGCAAAGAGGAAGCCGGAGCGCAAACAATCGGTTCAACAGCTTCCTGCGGCGGCGCAACGCCAGTGAAAGGAGCCACAAAATGTCCGCCGTGGGAACAGTGCTCTCAGTACGTTAGGGAATTTGCCCGGCGATACGTTGAGGTCAGAGAAGAAGGTTTGCTGAAGGCGCAGATTGCATCAGCCACGCATTCAAAGCAGCAGAGAGAAAATAGACAAATTACAAAACTCCTGTCTTCTGCAAATTTCGAGTTTGACACCAAATGTCGAAGAAACTTTGCCTAGGAGCTCGAACAAAGCTTCTGACGTGACTCGTGCGACTTTTGTAAAGAAAACGCCTGACCCGACCCGGTGCGTTGGTCATACCTTCTGCTCCGAGGACCACCAGCAGCGCGGCGGTGGCCAGACGCAGCAGGAGCACTCCCATCCTGAGGCGCGACTCCACGGACGCTCGAACAGGCTGGGGGACGGACGCTTCCGCCGGTCCCGATGCAACTTTGGGCTCCGGTGGCTTCCTGGCAGATGTTTGCTTGCTCACAAGATGAGAAGAAGCTTCTCTGGTTCAATGTCTCTTTGGGCTCGGAACGCTGGGAACACACAACAGTCACATGTACATTGCGTGTCAAGAGGTGTGGAAGGTATGGTGACTAAAGACAACCAGCTTGTCAATAGCCGACTTGGAAACGGCACACATGACCCTAAGAAGGGGGCTTCAACTCAAAATGCTTGACTTCCTGGGTCTTCTAAGGAGTGGCGCGCTTTTTGAGGGTCAACTACGGGAATGTCTCAGAAAATTAGAATATTGTCAAAGTCAAAGTCTGCTTTATTGTCAATTTCTTCACGTCAAGACATACAAAGAGATCGAAGTTGCGTTTCCTACTATCCCACGGTGGAGACAAGACATATTACACCCAATTGGTTCACATACAAACAAAACATTCAAGTAAACAATACAAAAAGTAAAAATAAGGCACATACAATGAATAAATAAGAGCAACTTGGTTGAAATGGTGCAATTGTGCAAACAGCAGACAGTCAGTATAATAACGCAAAAGTGCAAGTGGAGTAGTGCAAGTGGAGTAGTGCAAGGCAGCCGTCGTGGCCCAAAAGGCCAGGGCGTTATGCAGCCGAGGGTGGAGGGGGGAGAGAGTTCAGGATCCTAACAGCCTGGAGTATGAAGCCTTTGGTGAGTCTGGTGGTGCGGGAGCGCAGGCTTCTGTATCTCTTCCCAGAGGGCAGTAGATCAAACAAAGTGTGAGCGGGGTGACTAACATCACTCACAATCGCGGTCACCTTGCGGGTGAGGTGGGAGGCGTAAATGTCCTTCAGGGAGGGGAGTGAAGCACCAATAATCCTTCCAGCTGTGTTCACTATGCGCTGCAGGGCCTTCCTGTTGTATTCAGTGCAGCTTCCGCCCCACACAGCGATACAGCTGGAGAGGATGCTCTCAATGGTGCCTCGGTACAATGTGGTCATGATGGCTGGTGGAGCACCTGCTCGCCTGAGTTTCCGCAGGAAGTACAGGCGGCGCTGAGCTTTCTTCGCCAGTGATGCAGTGTTGGTGGTCCAGGAGAGGTCTTCACTGATGTGCACCCCCAGGAATCTGGTGCTGCTCACTCTCTCCACCACAGCACTGTCGATGGTCAGTGGCAGGTGTTGGGTGTGACCCTTCCGGAAGTCAACAACAATTTCCTTGGTCTTGCTGACGTTCAGCAGGAGGTTGTTGTCCCTGCACCACGCGGTAGGAAGGTCGACGTCCAACCTGTATTGACTCTTGTCGCCCTTGGTGATGAGACCCACCAGAGTCGTGTCGTCGGCAAATTTCACTATGCGGTTGTTGCTGTAGTTTGTAGCGCAGTCATGCGTCAGCAGGGTGAAGAGCGGACTGAGCACGCAGCCTTGGGGGGGCCCGCGTGCTCAGCGTGATGCTGCTTGAGATATTGTCACCAACACGTACTACTTGAGGCCTCTGACAGAGGAAGTGATAGTTTATTTTCTGTAATGCAATTTGAAAAAAAAAAAAAATGCAATACAATCTGGATTCATTACAAATCAACTGAAATATTGCAAGCCTTTTATTATTTTAATATTGCTGATTATGGCTTACAGCTTAAGAAAACTCAAATATCCTATCTCAAAATATTAGAATATTTCCTCAGATCAAGTAAAAAAAAAGATTTATAACACCAAAACAAAATCAAACATTAGAAAATGTCCATTGATGCACTCAGTACTTGGTTGGGAATCCTTTTGCATGGATTACTGCATCAATGCGGCGTGGCATGGAGGCAATGAGCCTGCGGCATTGCTGAGGTGTTATGGATGCCCAGGATGCTTCAATAGCGGCCTTTAGCTCATTTGCATTGCTGGGTCTGGTGTCTTTCAACTTCTTCTTCACAATACCCCACAAATTCTCTATGGGGTTCAGGTCAGGGGAATTGGCAGGCCAATTGAGGACAGTTATGCCAAGGTCAGTACACCATTTACTGGTGGTTTTGGCACTGTGGGCAGGTGCCAGATCATACTGGAAAATGAAATCTCCATAGATCTTTTCAGCAGACGGAAGCATGTAGTGCTTTAAAATCTCTTGGTACACAGCTGCATTTACTCTGGACTTGATGAAACAGAGTGGACCAACACCAGCAGCTGACATGGCTCCCCAAACCATCGCTTACTGTGGGAACATCACACTGGATTTCAAGCAACTCGTATTTTGCTCCTCTCCAGCCTTTCTCCAGACTCTGGTGCCTTGACTTCCAAATGAAATACAAAACTTGCTTTCGTCTGAAAAGAGGACTTTGGACCACTCTGGAACTGTCCAGTGCTTCTTTTCCATAGCCCAAGTCAGACGCTTCTTCCTTTGTCTTGAGTTCATAAGTGGCTTGACCATGGAAATACGGCTATTGTAGCCCATTTCCCGGACACGTCTGTGAACAGTGGCTTTTGATACCTTCAGTCAACTGTCTTTGAAGCTCCCCCAAATTCTGGAAGCGACTCTTCTTCACAATGCTGTTAAGGCTGCGGTCATCTCTCTTGGTTGTGCAGCGTTTCCTGCCACATTTCCCCCTTCCAACAGACTTTTTGTGGATGTGCTTTGCAACTGCACTCTGTGAACAGCTTGCTCTTTGAGAAATTTCTTTTTGCGTCTTACCCTCCTGATGGCGGGTGTCAATGATGGTCCTCTGGACAGCAGTCAGATCAGCAGTCTTCCCCATACTTGTGATTTAATTTACTGAACCAAGCTGTGTTTTTCAAGGCTCAGGAAACCCTTGCAGGTGTTTTGAGTTAATTAGACCATTCAAGTGATTTGTTGAATACCCTACTAGTATACCTTTTCATGATATTCTAATATTTTGAGATAGGATATTTGAGTTTTCTTAAGCTGTATGCCATAATCAGCAATATTAAAATGATAAAAGGCTTGCAATATTTCAGTTGAGTTGTAATGAATCCAGAATGTATGACATTTTTGTTTAATTGCATTACAGAAAATAAAGAACTTTATCACAATATTCTAATTTTCTGAGACAGTCCTGTATATTGATTTATTAGTTTAATGGAATAAGTGAGAAAGGGTTAGGAATCTAAAAAGCTCTGCTTCCTCCTACTCGTTTTTGAGCATTATTTTTGTTTTTAATTTTTGTGACTTAAATATGGCACTTTAAAGTGTTATTTATTGTATTTTATTTTTGTTATTTTCTTCCTCCTTTTATGTTCGAAATAAACACTCATCATCAGCATCAGCAACTCATGATGGACAAATTTCATGTTGCCAAGGCAAATTGGCTTCCTGAAAGGCTCATACGTGAGTGTGTTAGAGAATTAGTGGCAATGTCCAGCAAGTGTCTTTACATTTGCCAGGGCGGGACAAAGCGGTGAGACCCGTGACCCACTTTTCACACATCTTTGGCCGAGGGTGGGGGGTGGGTTGCATGAGTGTGTGCACGTGACAGAGAGAGACTTTCCACTTTAAGGAGAACATTGGACAAGCATCCAAATGCCGCATGTTTGTTTGGGCTCGTGAATGCACAACAACACGTCCAGATAAGACAGAGTGGCGCAAAAATTACACATGCAGGAGTGCAGACAAGACGAGGCAGGTTGAGGAGGGGCCGTGCGGCCAAACAAGAAGCCCGCGACAGCTCCCGTAACCTCGGCTCGACCTTCTCCAGGCACCCGTGCTACGCTCGCTTCCCACGGAAAAGAGCAGCACAACATCACGTGCGCGCACGGTATCTTCTCCATGAAGATCAAGTCGGGAACGTGAGCTGGGATTAAACCGTCGTGAGACAGGTTAGTTTTACCCTACTGATAATGTGTCGTCGCGAGTCAAGCAGGTCATTGAAAGACGCATCCCAAAAATCAGACAAGACGGACGCCATGGCGGTTGGACTGAAAGCATCCGTTGTTTGGGAGGAACCTGCACAGCCTTACAAGCAGGCAAGCATCAAGCCATGAGCGCCACACTCGCACCCGCCAAAGACTCAACCCTGTCCAATTGCTCAAAACCTACTTGCCATCTGACTGATGACTAAACTATATATAGCGCACTATGCCCAAATCTTGCTGTGATCCGATTGGAGAGTAGCGAATGATGATGGGAGTCTATTGGAAGGCCTCTGAAAGTCAACTTGTGCCTTCTTCCAGGCTTCACAGAGCAGCCAGCATCAACCGCGGTACCTCGTACATCTCGTCGCCCAGAGAAAATCTAAAAGTCTTCGGACGACGAGGAAATACAAAAGTGTTCTGATGATGAGAAAATACAAAAGTGTTCTGATGATGAGAAAATACAAAAGTGTTCTGATGTCATGGCTCGAGGGACCTAGGGATGTTTTTAATGAGAGTCACCACCATAGTAACAGGTCCTTTGTCGTCCGCTGCAGCAGTCAAAGGCGTGCTGTAAGCCAGCAATATGATCATAAACCACACATGGCGGCAGCACTAGAAAAATATTCCTCCAACATCACCAACAGGTTTTACATTTGTTGCTGATCGTGGCCATCCTTTAATTTAATACATCAAACATAGTACATACGTATGACACATGATATGATTTTAAACACGTTTGTCGAGTTCCTGCGTGTGCTCTCAAAACTCCGACATGAATTCAACAGCCAAACGTGACTCTGCGTCGGCCATTCTTGAAACATTGGACACTGTGTCTCGGCCAAGCGGCTAATTAGCTTCATCTTGAGTTTAGTTCAGTTTGTCATCAGACGGTGTGATTTCATTTTATTAGCACCCAAAGCAAATAACATGCAAGTGCTCCTAGGGTCCAATTCTTGCAAGCATCTGATGTTGGATCGCTGCAATTATTTTTTTCATGAATTGTATTCAGCCCTCTATGGCCTGAAATAGGTACTGAGATAAAGAAAAGGGATGCACAAGATCAAACAGTAAACAGCGACAAAATCTACACCGTTGCATATCATCATTCAGCTCAGGGGTGCCAAACTAATTTTTTTTCACGGGCCGCATTGTAGTCATAGCTTCTTTCGGAGGGCCATTAAGACTGTCAACCCAAATAAATGTATGAGCACCTCATATTATATATAGTAAAAGCTACAAAACAAACTGACAAATAACTCATTTTCAAATCATATGAGTAAAAACTGGTCAAATTTTAAAAAAAATATATATTATTAAAAAGTGAAGACAAGTTGCAATTCTAGTAATGACACGCGAATTTGATGCACAATTTGTCTTCGCGGGCCACATAAAATAATGTGGTAGGCCGTATCTGGCCCCCGGGCCTTGAGTTTGACACCTGTGATTCAGCTCAATGTTTCTGCTTAAGATCTTTTCGCAAGGAACTCTGACATGCTTTTCTACTGAAATCACCCCTACTTGAAAATGTGTGTGTGTGTGTGTGTGTGTGTGTGTGTGGGGGGGGGGGGGGGGGGGGGGGTTAGGGTTAGGGGGTGACATATGGGAGTGATTTGGACGGCAGACGGTTGCCTCTAAAGGTCTTTGAGTGCATTTCGAGTCACAACGTGTCAAAAGTTCCACTCAATGACTTATTTGATTTGAACATAGAACGCAACATTTCTTTTAATAAAAGCTGCCCCACCACAATGGGCATTCATTCACTCACTCAAGACCGATAACCGCTCCCTTTTCTGATAATGTGGAGTAGGTGAATTATGTCGTCTGTGATTCCCGCTGGATAGTTATGGATTCGAGCCAACAACGGGCCAATCAAGAGGCCGCAATTAGAAAGGCGGGAAGTGTACCGATTGGCCAGCCCCGCCTCATTGCTGAGTAAAGGGTTCACCTCATCAAAGGCCAGAGAGGTGAGGGTTGGGGGAGGGTGGCGAGGGATCTGATCGGACACGTTTTTATGTGACCGCAAAAAATCCTGCCGACATTAAATACTATTGTGAAGCCTACTCGAAAACATGACTGTGTGTTTGGATTGTGTATTGCATTTGTGATTTGGCATTTGCAAATTCCTCTTTTCTAACCTACAGCGACACTTTGTGGTATGTTTATGCTTTAAAGTACAACAATAAGAAATTCTACTGCCATTGAGGAGACAGCCACCAATTTGCAATTTACCTGAGCGCCGTGTCCGTGCGTGAACCACGATGCTGCGAGGCTCCATGGGAGAAGCAGGTCACATCAGAGCAAACTGTCAGGACGAGAGCAACACAAAAACAGAGTCATGCTTTTTTTCCCAAGTTACACATTACATCAAGTTACTTGCTGCTTTCCGTGAAGACACGGCAGGAGGAGGAGCTGGGTGGCGGCCATCGTTTTGTTTTTATAGAAGAGAATAAGAGGAGCTCACACTCGGGGGTGCATATGAAAATCAAAACAGAAAGCAGATGCCTCTCATTTATTTCTGGAGGGATCAACTGCTCCACTACAATTTTTTTCTTCAATGCAAATCGACCAACTGCTTGAACAGCAAACGCAGGCAGACAATGATTGACACAGCAAACTTTATCAGGCACCCCTGCAAATAAAAGCCAGTCCGATTCTTCCGTTTTGAGCAAGGAAGCGATGCATCGTGCCGATGGCGTGCGCACGCCTCAATCAGGCCGGCCAGCATTTACATGCGTTCAATTGGCCATTTCTTTTCAACAAAATTGGGAAATATATGTATGTGGGCAAAAAAAGGTCTGTAAGAAAGCATGACATTGATCAGAAAACATCCTGGAATGGATTTGTGTCCTCGCCCCGGTGGCGAAATGGTTCCATTCTGGTCACAATGAAAGAGAATGACGGAGACAGGTGACGCAATAAAAAAAAAAATGTGACTGACAGCGGTCACACGACTGCCGCCAGTGTGGCGAGCGCGTCTGAATTATTCACCGCATTCAAGTATTTAAAGGCCTGATCAATAAGACTAAAAGTCGACGTAAAGTACCTGGCCAAACGTGCAGGCAGCATGTCACAAAATGTAGGATTTGTGCTAAAAGATGCTCAGCATGACAATTTGACCTTTGAATGAGCATTGCGGCCACATTGAAGCGCCTTGGAGAAGAGTCAGTGGTTGCTACCATCCGGAATGTGCCGCAGTAGCAAAGCAAGGAGAAGGCACATGAGACAATCAACAAGGAAGGCAAACGCAGCGGCGGGAAGAAAGCGAAGCTAAGAAAAATACTTTCACATAGGATGCCTTTTGAGCAACCTTCAAACATGATAAGTGAATGGAATGACAACTGTGATTGTTACACACACAGGGAAATTTAAATTCCGTACCAGATCAATCTACTGAATACAAAAGCGGAAAAAGCAAGCAGAAAAAAAAAGAGCCAAATTCAAAGAGAACCAAATTGAAGTCGCCGTCGTGTTAATAGTCCAAAGGTACGTGTTTCCCCACCTTCTACTAGCACATAACATCTTGGAGTCATCCATCCATCCATCCATCCATCCATCCATCCATCCATCCATCCATCCATCCATCCATCCATCCATCCATCCATCCATTTTGAAGTGCTCAATTGGCCTACAAAGCATGTTTTTGGGATGTGGGAGGAAACCGGAGTGCCAGGAGAAAACCCACGCAGGCATGGGGAGAACATGCAAACTCCACACAGGGAGGTCCGAAGGTGGAATCAAACTTGCACCCTCTGAACTGTGAGGCGGACGTGCTAACCAGTGCCTCACCGTGCCGCATTATTTATTTATCCCCCCCCCACCCCCCACCCCGATGTAACCGATGCCGGGAAAATTAGGTGGGTTCACTGTCACCATTGCTGCGATCGCGCTTGCTCATTTCAACATTGTCTTCATTTTGCTTGCTGCCGTTTACAATTTCCAAACTGTTCCTTCAAACTTGTTTTGGCCACACTCGCTCTCATTTTTGCTCTGCGCTATCATTGCTATGGTGAACATAGATTGCGTTTTCTCTCTCTGTGGTACAGTGTGAATACTCTGTAACAAAATCGCGTCCACATTTCCCGTCTGTGGTACGGCCCTCAAAATTTCGTTTGGTCTTTTTCCCCATGGCAAGCAAACTGAGCGTATTGCGGACCCTCAAGCAACACATTGTGGTCCTAAATTCAGAAGCACTTCTTCAAACGTTCAGAAAAAAATGTGATGAAGAAGCTGATGATCACCACCATGACCCTATGCTCCATTTGAGAGATTTGGGGGAGGAGGAGGAGGAGGAGGGCATGTTTTCCTCCCCAGCCCAGCCACTCTGTCTCCATGTTCCTCTGGGATGGGGGAGAAAATAGGGAAGAAAGCAGACAGAGTAGAGTGCTGGTGATGTGAAACCCGATCTCCCTTCTCTTCCTTCTCCCTCTGCTACGCCAGCTCGCCGGAGCGCCTCCAGACTGGTGAGTAATGCGATCCTGCAGCCCGCGGCATTGGATGCTCTCCAAGAAAAGGCGGCCCAGAAAAGAAGCAGCAAAAAGAGCAAAGAAAACGGGAAGCAGGAATGAACCCGACAAGGAGTAGAAAAGACAAAAGAGGAGGAAGGCTTAATGCAGGGAAAACTAAAGGCAATGCACATGGAAAACGTAAAGTGTTGTTTGGCAACAGTGGCCCAGTTTTGGGATCACCCAAACATAGGCAGCAAAGTAAAACACAACTGGCAAAGCAAAAGCTATCCATTAAAGTCAAGAACGAGAGCAAGTGACCACACCGGAACGACGGTGCAACAGTTTATCCGTCTGTCCCAGCCTCCTTTTTATAATGATTCATTAGCTCAAGTCTTGCTTATGGCACAACATGAAAGTCAGCTTGTAGCACCGCACATGCGCTCATGCGCGGAGATTCTTTCCTTTCGGAGTGCGATATAAATACTTATGTATGAACGCTCTGTATGGAATGCGCAGCTGTCTGACACACCGCCGCAACGACAATTCCCTCGTTTAGTCGCGCTCCGAATGAAGTGACCTTAATGGAGCTGTCGCAATCCTTAACTCAAGGTATGTCGCCCTTGAAATACAAGTTATTATGGCAGTCGTTTCTCAAACGGCACTCTTGTTTTAGTCTTTTCTGCCAATGGATGAGATCAAGAATCCAGTCAGTGCATCAGTCGTGTTTCAAAATAAATAAAATCATCTTAGACTCTAAAATGTACATGGAACCAACTATGATCATCAAATTAATGGAGAACTATTTGGATGACCATTGCATCATTTAGAGATCTTGTTGGACTTAAACGTGTTGGGCTTTCAGTCACTCAACGGTAAGTGTTGTACAATTTCTGTTTCCCGCCAAGAAAGCAGACTGCAATTTTATGACCAATGCTACGGTAACAGAATCATCATCCATTTATGTCAACTTGAAATAATGTCCTGTATGACAAATGAAAATGTGTTTATTTATCTAATCATCAATTTACAGGAGAACTAATTGACGCATTAAATGATTATTAGAATAATGGCTTTCTGCAGACCCACAAAATTTTGAACCTTTGAATCGGAAACCAATGCACGCAACACTGTTAGCTAATGGTAATCTGTGCCAATATAACGACAACTCCACTTACCTCTTAGCTTTGACATTGTCTAAGCCTACCTGACCTCATCACTGTCTTAGAATCAAAGTGTGGATTTTGGTTGTCTAAACTCGCCCCACTGCGTTGTCACGTGGGCATAATTCCCAATGGCTGTTCAGACACGTTTCCACAAATGGTCAGATAATTTAAGATTTACTTGGCGCAATTTGATATTTGATGGGGGACCAGGCACTCAAGACAGATTAATAAAGCCCGTTCACATTATTCAACCCCTTACAAGCCTTTTTTAGATTTAAAAATTTCATAATTACAATTTAGTAGTTGAGGGTAAAACAATGACGAAATACACTATCCTGTTTTGAGTTCTTGTTTGGGTACATGCTCTTCATTTTTTTTGCGTGTAAAAATCAATGTTAATAAAAGGCTTTCGGGTCCAATTTAGCCATTTGATTTGGGACATTTTACCAATAAAAAACGCATCATTCGTCAATTGTCTTCTGTTAGCGCACGAGCTAGCATTGCACAATATTATACTGCCTGAGTTCCGTGGTGAAGATTTTATTAATTATCGAGTCGATGACAAAGACTTTGTTTTTGGAGAAAATGAAGACCAAAAGTTGAGCTAAACGCAAGCTAGCAGAGGAATGCGGGTGAAGAATTAGACAACTGGGGAGTGAGTTAAATGCTGGATTAACATCCAATTTGTTCGTTGACGTGTTAATGATATCTAGTAAAGAGATTTTCGTGAGATTACAGTAGAATACAAGACAAAAAACAATTTTAGCTGTTCAGAAGAGTAAAGTTTAAGGTAACTTTTTTTCTCCAACGGCAACAGTAGGGATCCGTCTATCACCTGGCAACAACACCCAGGAAACTCTAAGTTGCGCGAGGTTTCGAGTGATTTTGTGGTTTCTTTGCAAAATCAAACGCCAATTAGTCCAGAAAACATTAAGAATGGACAAAAACTGTGTTTAACACGCTAACTTGTGGGACTTGAACAGAAGAAACATATTTGGTAACCAGATTGGTTGTAAACACGACAGCGCGTCTCCCAATTCTGCTCCAACAAATAGACTAAGACAAGTCGAAGCGCAGAAAGGGGGGGAGACTTGACGATTATTGCCTTTACCTTTTTCGTCGCATGTCATCGACGACTGATTCGCTCGCTTTCTCTTTTTGGGGTGCTTTTTCTATAAATGGATCCAAAGTCAAAAATTCCAAAGAGAACCGATGAAGGACGAGGCGTGAATTTCCTGTCTTTTCTGCGCTATTACAGCAAAAAGCGAGTGACTAAAGCAGTTACTGCTGCTGCGGCTGCTGTTGTTGTTTCTCCTCCTCCTTCTGCTTCTCCTTTTCGTTCGCTCGCTGTCTGGCTGGTTGCGCGTGCGCGCGTGGTTAAGAACCCACCGGCAGCCATCTTGCGTTGCCGCTCGCTCAGCGCACCTAGCTTAAATACGGATGATTTAGATGACTTGAGCTTGTGTCGCTCTGAGCTTTTTCCTGGCTCTGCATCTTTCCATCCACCTGCATCCTTGCACGAATTTTTAGTTAAAAGCAGTTAAATCCCAGGTCCGCGCATACATTCAAATTAGGAGAGGCATAAAAATTCGTGTGGCACTGGAACTTGCCCCCACTCTCTCCACTGTCAACGCCGTTTCGTGATTTCGCATCCCTTCACACTACCGCTGTCCATACACTGTTGCTATGACAACATGGCAACCCCAACCACTTAAAAGCTGGACCTGCCAATATCGATCCATGTTAATTCACGGTGGACAGGAGCGTGGGCAGGCCGTGGGGGCTATGAGGGCGTAGGACGTTTAATGGCCCATTATTAAATAAGTGCACCACAGACCCTCTTCCGTCAGGACAGAGACGAGCAAGAAGCCTTTTCAGTCCTCCTGCGAGATTCGATTTGAGCTGAAAGCAGAGGAACCTTCTGGATGATGAAGATGAGATGACTTCATCCCCCGTGAGAAGGATTTCCATGGTTACCGTTGGTCTCCAAGTCACGCTTTCATTTTATACTTGAACATGCTGGACGCAAACGGGACACTACATTAGGTACAGCCAAACAAACAATTCTACTTTTACAAGGATAATACTTGTGATGGGCACTGTCAGACAGATAGTCAATAAACAAGTATTACTATAATACCCACTGAGAATTTCCTCGTATAATAGAATGCTTTTAGACCGCTTTATGCTGCCTAGACGTCTACGCTATAACTCAGCTAAAAAAGGTCTAAAAGTGAAAGTTTCATCTACCCCATCGACGTCTACGAGTTAGACCTCTTTTCGACCGCTATGCTATAGACGCGCCTCATGTGGGTTTTTGATAGCCCCCTCTGCTACTCTAGTTGTCATTAAGTCTTGCATCCTGTTTTTCATTTATTTCTTTGGACATCATGTAAAAGGTCTCCAGATCAGTCATGGGCAACCGTCCACCCTCTGCGTCACATTATGAACAAGAGTTGAGGCTCCTGAGCCCAGGGATTGCCAGAAGGGTCTCCACGATGACCTTCAGAAACTCTGAGAATAAAGAGAAATAGAAATAAAATACCCACTTAAATTACTGCAGCTACGACCTTTTTAAACAACGAAAGCCTACAAAAAAAAACACAACTCTTAGTTTTCCCTGTCATGGGCATTTCACACTCACTTTCTAGTTGTTGAAGAATGAAGCAAATGTTAGCTGCAAGATTCAAATGAACCATTTTGCCAACCAACTTTGCCCTGTTTGCGTGCTCAGTCCATTGCTCTTCACCCTGCTGACGCATGACTGCACTGCGACCTACAGCGACAACCGCATAGTGAAGTTTGCTGACGACACGACTCTGGTGGGTCTCATCATGAAGGGCGAGACTCGGTACAGGTCGGAAGTTGACCTTCTGACCACGTGGTGCAGGGACAACAACCTCCTGCTGAACGTCAATAAGACCAAGGAAATCATTGTTGACTTCCGGAAGGGTCACACAACACACCTGCCGCTGATCATCGACGGTGCTGTGGTGGAGAGGGTGAGCAGCACCAAGTTCCTGGAGGTGCACATCAGTGAGGACCTCTCCTGGTCCGCAAACACCTCGTCACTGGCAAAGAAAGCTCAGCGCCGCCTGTACTTCCTGCGGAAGCTCAGGCGTGCATGTGCTCCTCAGGCAGTCCTGTCTACATTCTACCATGGCACCATTGAGAGCGTTCTCACCAGTTGCATCGCTGTCTGGGGTGGTAACTGCACTGAACAGAACTTGAAGGCCCTGCAGCGCATAGTGAATACGGCTGGTAAGATTATTGGTGCTTCGCTCCCCTCCCTGAAGGACATTTACACCTCCCATCTCGCCCGCAAGGCAACCTCGATTGCCAGAGATGTGAGTCACCTGGCTCACTCTTTGTTTGACCTTCTGCCCTCTGGGAAGAGGTACAGGAGCCTGCGCTCCCGCACCACCAGACTCGCCAACAGCTTCTTTCTCCAGGCTGTTAGGGCCCTGAACTCGCTACCCCCTTCTGCGTAGCGTGCGGCACTGTTGCGCTATTTTCGGGAATGTCTGCTGTACGCGCACTTGCTCCTTTTTTTCTGCTCCTCTTATTTATTTATTTATTTATTTATTTATTTATTTATTTATTTATTGTTGTGTTATTTATTCATTATTTATTCAGCACGCTTTTGTTATACTTGTTTACTTGTTTGTCTGTTGTGAGCCATGTCTTGTCACCGTGGGATAGGGGGGAACGAAATTTCGGTTTCTTTGTGTGTCTTTGGCATGTGGAGAAATTGACAATAAAGCTGACTTTGACTTT
Organism: Syngnathus scovelli; assembly: GCF_024217435.2. Classification (NCBI taxonomy): domain Eukaryota; kingdom Metazoa; phylum Chordata; class Actinopteri; order Syngnathiformes; family Syngnathidae; genus Syngnathus; species Syngnathus scovelli. The sequence goes on from NC_090858.1 coordinate 12,496,619, forward strand.
GACTGTTTGAAAAAAATGATGCCATTCTGTCTGTGCCTTTGAATGTGGTGCAGTTTAATTTGGCGGTTGTACATATCCAATAACGTAATTTTAAAATAGTGTAGAAATAAAATTGCTTGTTCTACAAGTTGTTATCCAAATGATGAAAATGTACAGGGTAAACCTGGGTTTTATTTTGCACTTTGACATCCGCCCCGGTTTCCGGAGTGTGACAGTCAAGGCAATGACATCCCTGCCAGCCATAGACGTCTAGTAGACGTCTGGTCTATGTATAGACCTAATTTAGACATCTAAAATTGGTCTCGGTATAGACCTAAAATAGACGTCTAAATTAAAAACATCAAATATGATCATATTTCGAAATTTTAAAGTCTCAACCAGCTGTAAGTTTCTTTGTGTGTCTTTGGCATGTGGAGAAATTGACAATAAAGCTGACTTTGAAATAATGTACAGAAGTTGTTTGGATTTGTGTTTAACAAGCACATTTATCCGGACATGTGAATTGGTTATTTCTGTAACCCAGTGCTTCTCAAATAGTGGGGCGATATCAAGGGGGGCGCGTGTGACACCAGGGAACATACTTTTCTTTTGGCTGTACTAGATTACTGTGTAATTAGACATCCAATGCAGTAGGTGGGAGTGGCGGTATCACTGGAAGAGTGGAAGGAGTAACATATTTTTTGGACTAAAAGTCGCATTAGCCATAAAATGCACAATAAAGAGGAAAAAACATCAGTCGCACAGCAGTTTAAGTCGCATTTTGGGGGAACATTTATTTGACAAAATCCAACACCAAGAACAGACATGAACTAGCAACAACAGGCTAAACGATAGGTATGCTAACGTGACATAAACACAAACGAAGAGCTGAGAACGGGCCTGACATAACATTATTCAAATAACTATTACATAAATAACACGTTTATCAAACCATCTGTGTCACTCCAATTCATTGAATCCATCGATCGTCCTTTATGGAAACGATGCCACGTATGCACCGCTGACGTCTAAATATTCTAAATATTCCACAGACCCATATAACGATATATAAAGTATATATCAAATAACTATCATATAAACAGCAGTATTATCAAACCATCTGTGTCACTCCAAATCATTAAATCCATCGATCAAATTCCTCGTCCTTTGTCAACAACGCTGCGCGTGCGCCGCTGACGTCAGCCTCGTCGTTATTCCACAGATTAGTATATAACTATATTGTAGCATTAACAAAGTACCAGGAAAGATGTGGGTTTGGTAAACGGCTCTTTATCTAACAAAACAAGAGTTCAACGAGCCAACAACTACTGAACTGTAACGATAAAAACATATACAAGTTGCTCTCTCTCTCTCTCTCTCTCTCTCTCTCTCTCTCTCTCTCTCTCTCTCTCTCTTCTTCAGCTTGTCCCGCTGTAGGACGTTGCCTCTTGAACCTTCCTGCGAAACAGCACTCTGTCTTCTGCTATTCTGCCAGCTTCTGTTGTTGTCGTCCCCAACCAGTCCTGTATGTCTTGCTCCCATCTTCTTGTTGGTCTTCCTCTTCCTCTTTTACCCTCCATCTTTGTTTCCAGAATGTGTTTTTCAAGTGACTCATGGTGTTTGATATGCCCAAAATATTGCAGTTTCAATTTTTTCACAGTCTGCAGCAGTACTGGTGATGCAACTCCCATTCGTGTCAACACCTCGCCATTTGATATCCTATCAATCCACGATATCCGCAGAATCCTTCTGTAGCATTTCATTTCGAAGGCGGTGATCTTTTTGCTGTCAGTACTGTTGATGGTCCACGCCTCACAACCGTAAGTTGCAATTGGAAATATTGTACTTTTTAGAATTCTCATTTTTGTATCTATACACTGTCCTTTCCAGAGCTTCTCCATCTTTTTCACTTTGGCAAATGCCATTGCCAGTCTTCTCCGTATTTCTGGGGTAGTTTTTCCATTTGCTTCTATTCTGGCTCCAAGATACTCAAAATGACTGACCCTTTCTATTTCTTCATCACCAATCGTTATTACCGCCTTCTCTTCACATTTGTCCGTGTCCATAATTTTCGTTTTCTTCACATTCAGATATAGGTCTTTCTCTTTGCTGTGTTGTTTGACCGCCCTGATGAGATTTTCCAGCCCTCTTGGAGTAGTGGCCAGCAGCGCAGTGTCGTCGGCATACCTTAGGTCTCTGATGGTCAGTCCCTGCATTCTTGCTTCGTTGTATTCACATCGCCTATGGTCGTGTTCCACTTCCCTCATGATTCCTTCAGTGTAAAGACTAAATAGGTGTGGTGAAAGTATGCACCCTTATCCCACTCCCTTTTTTACTGGGAACCATTCTTTTGTTCCACATTCGAGTTGTACAGCTGATTGTTGGCCCATGTGGAGTGATTTAATCAAGTTAATCAGATGTGGATGGAAGTTCATTTCCTGGAGAGTTAGCCAGAGCTTTTTATGATTGACACAGTCAAAGGCTTTTGAGTAGTCTATGAAGCATGTATGAAGATTTACATTCACTTCCCGATGTTTCTGAATCATCATTCGTAGATTGAAAATGTGGTCTCTCGTTCCTCTGTTTTTTCTAAATCCTGCTTGTGTTTTGCTAACTTCCTCTTCCAGTTTACTTTCCAGTCTTTTCATGATAACTTTGAGTAGTATTTTACTTGCATGGCTGATAAGCGATATTGTTCTGTAGTTGGAACGCAATTATAAGTCTCCCTTTTTTGGTAAAGTTATGAAAATTGCCCTTTTCCAGTCAGTCGGCCACTGTTTTTTTTGCCATATCTTTGTGCACAATTTATGGTATACCTCTACTCCTTCTTCTCCACTTGCTTTCAACATTTCTGCTTGTATGTTGTCGCATCCAGGAGTTTTTCCTTCTTTAAGGGATTTGACAGCCCATTCGATTTCTGATCTGAGTGGTGGTAATTGTGGTTCTGTTTCTGGTTCTATCTGGCCCAATACTTCTTCTGCATCATTTTGTGCGTACATCCCCTCAGAGTACCTCCTCCATCTGTCCACAACTGCCTGATTCTCGGTCAGTGTGTTGCCGTTTTCATCCTTAATTACCCCAAGACCGGGTTGAAAAGTTTTTGTGAGACTCTTTATTTCTTCATACATTTCTCTGCTTTTGTTTTTTCTCATATGGTCCTCAATTTTCTGGCACTTTTTAACCAGGTATGTCTTCTTATCCTCCTTGCACATTTGCTTCACAACTTTTTGCTATTGCTTTGTACTGTTTGCTATGTAGTCCATAGGATTTCTTTGCTTCTTTTCTTTCGTCGATCTTGTTTCTGTCATCCAAGGTTGTTTTTTGCCTCGCTTTTTCTTTAGATGTTTTTTGGCTGTTTCCATTAATATGTTTTTTGCCTCATTTGCAATGTCGTCCGGTTCTTTTTCTTCAACGTCAATCAACAGTGCTTGGAAACGGTTTCTTGTTTCTATGGTGAAGTTCTGATCTATGTCTCGTACATCGTAACGGACAGGTCTTGTTGTTGTCTTCTTACACTTTAATTTCAATTTCATTGTTCCTACGAGAAGTTCATGGTCTGTGTCACAGTCAGCACTTGGTTTTGTCGTGACATCTTGTATTATAGATGACCATCGCTTTTCAACCATGATGTAGTCAATTTGATTTTTTGTTTTTCCATCTGGTGATGCCCATGTATACAGCCTTCTTGGATGTTTCTCAAACATTGTGTTTTTAATTGCCAATTGATTTGAGAGTGCAAATTCAACAAGTCTAGAGCCTCAAGACAAGTTGCTACACAAAATAAAATATATAAAATAACTATCATATAAACAACAATATCAAACCATCTGTGTCACTCCAAATCATTAAATCCATCGATCAAATTCCTCATCGTTGTCAACAACACCGTGCGTGCGCCGCTGACGTCAGCCTCGTCGTTATTCCACAGATCTAGTATATTGTTATATTGTAGCGTTAACAAAGTACCAGGAAAGACGTGAGTTTGGTAAACGGCTCTTTATTTAACAAAACAAGAGTTCAACGAGCCAACAACTACTGAACTGTAATGATAAAAACATATACAAGTTGCTACACGAAATAAAATATATCAAATAAATATAACATAAATAGTTCACCGCCACACGGACCCAAGCACCGGCGGCGACTTCCAGGCTTGTGGCGGCGTGGACTTCCATCCCCGGAGGTGGCACTTCCAACCACTGAGGTGGAAGAGAGCTCCATAGAATAGGACCGGGCGTGCGTAAAAGCCATGTCCGAGCCCCATCCACCGTCCCCGGACAGCCACCCGGCCGAGCGCCGGCCCCCAACTTCCATCCATGGAAGTGAAAGAGTGCTCCGTAGAGTAGGACCGGGCGTGCGTAAAAGCCATAATAGTTTTTCAAACCTTCTGTGTCACTCCAAATCATTAAATCCTTCAAACTCTTCGTCCTCCGTGTCACTTACAAACAAAGCCGCTAATGATGCCGGTAGTACGTGGGGCCCTTCGTCATCTTCGTCATCCCGTGATCGAATCCTTTGTCCTTTATGTAAACAACCGCCGCGCCGCGCTGCCACTTGCAGTTCAAACTACAGTAATCCCTTGCTACATCGCGGTTCGTTTATCGTGATTTCACATTTTATTTATTTTTTATTTTGAAAATATGTGAAAAAAAATCACATATAAGTCGCTCCTCAGGATAAGTCGCCCCCCCCACCCAAACTATGGAAAAAAACGCAATTTATAGTCCGAAAAATACGGTAGTCGCTCTACAGTGTAGAGCGCACGGAACATACGCACACACAGCACAGAGCATGCGATAAAAAGTACAGTGGGACACCATGGAAAAAAAAAGAAAAGAACGGCGGAGAGAGAAGGAGATAAGAGAATTGAGAGTCACACGAAAGCTAAGACAAGGAAATATGACGAAGCGTACGTAGCACTCGGCTTCAGTGCGACTACGATGGGAGATGAGGAAAGACCGGTGTGTTTACCGTGCCTTACAATGTTGGCAGCGGACAGTATGTATGAAGACAAATAAATTAAGGCGGCACTTATAAAGTCGTTGCACCCCAATCATGCTGATAAGATGCCAAAGGTTTTTCAGCGAAAACGAGCAAAATATTGCGAACAATCATCCCACTTTGTGAATGCTACTTCAGTTAATTCGCAAGCACTGTAAACATCATATTAACTAGCGTACCAAATTGCTTAGTGCAAGAAAAAAAACATTGCAGAAGAGCTGATACTACCTGCAGTCGTAGATATGGTCATGCTGCCTCATTTTGAGCACAAATTGTTTTATTCATTTTTGTTTTGTAGGTTAAAATGTTTTATATATTGTGCTCCTGAGTTAATGTTGCTGATTACTTTGAATTGAATATTATTTATTGCTGTTATTTAATTTAATATTATGTATGTTTATTATTATTTTATTATATTTTTCCCAGCATAAAATGGCAGTTGGTCAAGAATGTTTATAGTTTAAATAATTTTAATTTATTTTTAATTTCAGGCAAAGTGATGCACATTGAGTCTGTTCTGTTACAGACTAAAAAACAATGTCATTAATAGTTATTCTTTATTGTAAGTTGATCTTTCTTTTTTATTTATATTTTGGTTTCTTTAATGTTAATAACATTAGATTCTCCTCACAGAATCCCCAATCCAACCCTTAAAGGGCTAGAGACACTGGTATATGTATAAATCGGTTTTAGTTAGCTTATGGGCTTATAAATATAAATTGACGCTCGAAACAACGAAAAGGAAGCTGTTGCTCTGAAAAATATCATTTAAATTTGCCGCACAGACGAGTTTGACTGCACCGAGCCGCCAGCCGGAAGTGACGTCTCATGACGTCTCAAGTTGTACGCGTTTAGCTTCAGTGAATGTAAACAAAAAGAGAAGAGGGGCCAGCGCGGAGACGTCGGGCCAGGTTTGCGGCCAACCCAGCTCACCTAGCCGTGCCTTCCATTATCCTGGCGTACGTTCGTTCGCGGGACGACAAGATGGGTTGAGTTCGCCTGATAGGATCCACGAACCGGACAGTGCGTGCCTGCTGTGTGCTCGTGTTCACAGTGGCCTGGTTGACTGTCATCTTTCCGGACTCTGCTGTGCATCGGGAGCGGCTAGCGTGCTATCACTCTTATTGTTCATCTTCTTGTTTTATTTTTCCTGTGTTGTTTACTTGTATGTGCGTTGTGAACGCTGTCTTGTCACCCTGGGATAGTGAGAAACGTAATTTCGATCTCTTTGTGTGTCTTGACATGCGGAGGAATTGACAATAAAGGAGACTTTGAGACTTTGACTTTGAAAAGTATGTCGAAGCGTGACGGGAGGGGCACAATTCAGAAAACGTGCTCAGCTCGTCGAAAAAATGCGATTTAAGAAATAAAATTAAAAATGCGCCTAAAACCTAAACCAAACGCTGCAGATGTTCATTTCTTCATTCGCAGTGGTCAACTCGGCACTCTACTCTTTTTACTATTCAAGAGTTTTTTATGCCAACCTAACTACAGTGACTGGAGAGGCACAATTCAGAAAACGTGCTCAGCTCGTCGAGAAAATGCGATTTAAGCAATAAAATTAAAAATGCTTATAAAACCTAAACCAAACGTTGCAGGTGGTCATGTCTTCATGTGCCGAGATCAACTCGGCACTCTAAAGCCCCCAAAAGCACTTTTTACCATGCCAACCTAACCAGAGTAACGGGAGGGGCACATTTCAGAAAATGTGCTCAGCTCAGCCCAAGTGAACTGCGAGATTCATCATATTCTGCGTCAAAAGAGGTTTCTGAATCGGATAAAATTATGCTAATATTGCCGCTAGAAACGGAGCTGTCGCTAACATCTGCCATGTTGTTTGGGTTTGTTGGCATGCAGATGTACAACTTGTGACGTCACAGTAATGGCGCCGCCAGTTTGGCTTCGTGCGGGACCCGATCGATAAACTGGCATTTCATTTCAGCTTTATTCTTAGTAATCGGTGTCCATTTTTAATTTCCAATGCGGCAAATGTGTTCACTTTATACATTCTATCAAATTCCGTTCTAATTGAAAAAAAAAAAAGGGATGTCTCTAGCCCTTTAATGCTGAGTGTCAAGCAGGGAGGCATCGGGTTCCATTTTTTTCAATAGTCTTTTTGGTATGACTCGGCCGGGGATCGAACCCGCGATCTCCCAGTCTCAGGGGGGGACACTCATACCATAAGGCCACTGAGGGGGTAAATAGCTCTAACAGACGTCTATCCCGTAGACATCTAAAAAACATTCACATATAGACGTCTAATAGACGTCTAATGGACGTCTATCCCGTAGACCAGTGGTTCTCAAACTTTTTTTCAGTGATGTACCCACTTTGAAATATTTTTTCAGCCAAGTACCCCCTGACCAGCGCAACACATTTCTGGTCGAAAAGAAAGAGGTACAGGATTTTCCCATTAGTGTTTGATTTATTAAAGTTAAACAACTTGTAGCAACGTACCTGACAGACACATTTATGTTTTAAACATTGCATATAGAAACAAAATTGACAAATAGTAAACAGTGACCACCAAGAAGGCATAAACCTTTTCAAAACTCGAATACTGTATGCAGAACACTGCTAATTTATATGAATCTTTCTTGTAATAATCTCTTGCAAGGAAATAAAAATATACTACATAACTAAAAATGTATTCACAAATTAAATTAACTTAATTATAAATAAATAATATCTTGTTTACAAAATAAATTGATAAATTAATAATAAATAAAGATTAGCTCATAAAACATAATCAACTTGACCTCTTTTGTGATATAAAAAAGAAACTTTTTTATCTCTTAAAATTGAATTGTTGTCTTGAACATTTGATTTTGATTTGACAAGCACTGAACAAGCAAGTCAAAGTCAAAGTCAAAGTCAGCTTTATTGTCAATTTCTCCACATGCCAAAGACACACAAAGAAACCGAAATTTCGTTCCCCCCTATCCCACGGTGACAAGACATGGCTCACAACAGACAAACAAGTAAACAAGTATAACAAAAGTGTGCTGAATAAATAATGAATAAATAACACAACAATATATAAATAAATAAGAGGAGCAGAAAAAAAAAAAGGAGCAAGTGCGCGTACAGCAGACATTCCCGAAAATAGCGCAACAGTGCCGCACGCTACGCAGAAGGGGGTAGCGAGTTCAGGGCCCTAACAGCCTGGAGAAAGAAGCTGTTGGCGAGTCTGGTGGTGCGGGAGCGCAGGCTCCTGTACCTCTTCCCAGAGGGCATTGAACAGTCTTGAAGCTTGAATTAGTCTTTTGCACTCATACTACATTTTAGTGAGAAACATGGGCTTGTACCTCACTGTCATCCTTGGTGGCAGGGAGGCAACTGCTGTGATCAAGTTCTTCTCCAGGCTCAGTCTGTTTCTTTGCTTTGTTTTGATCACAGTCATTGCAGAGAAGGAGGTCTCACATAAATATGTGGAGGCAAAGGGCAGCAGCTGCTCCAAAGCTTTCTGTCCCAGCTCAGGGTGCTCCTGCCTCACACACACACAAAACTGTGCGAGAGTGGATGCGCCAAACTCCATCTGCAGGCCACGGTCGGATGCCACTTCCATCAGTTTTTCCTGGTGAATGACAGGAAGCTTGCTTCTCTTTGCTTCCGACAAGAGAAATGGGTTTCTCACCCAATCCAGCTGTGCAGATTTCTCCTCCATGTCAGCAAAGTAGCAATGAAAGCCCTTTATCAAGTTAGCCAAATGTCCCACTATGACTAACTTCACTGGAGCTATCTCCACATCTTCATTGGAGAGAAAAGCATCCACCTGAGGAAAGCAGGTGAAATCCTCCTGACCAAATGCCCTTTTCCACAGCTCTGTTTTCTTCAAGAAACCACCCACCTTGTCATACAGGTTCAGGATGCTGGTGTCCTTGCCCTGCAGAGACACATTCAGTTCGTTCAGTTTGCTTAATATATCTGCCAGATAGCAAAGCTTTGCAAGCCAGTCCATGTTCTCGAACAAGGTGGCATGGGGATATCCGTGCTCTGTCAGAAAGGTGTGCACTTCAGGTCGTAACTCCAACAGCCTGTTGAGTTTCTTCCCTCGAGAGAGCCAGCGCACTTCTGTATGCAGGAGGAGTCGCGTGTGTTCAGCTCCCATGTTTTCACAGAGGCGGCGGAACAAACGTGCATTAAGTGGCCTTGACTTGATGAAGTTGATCACTTTGATGCTGTCGTTCAAAACATCATGCAACACAGGGCTCATTTTCTTGAACGCTAACGCTTCCCTGTGAATCACACAATGAGTCCACTTAATGTCGGGATTTTCATTTTTAATCCGTGCAATGAGCCCTTTCGCACTGCCTGTCATTGATGCAGCCGCATCTGTACAGACGTTGCTGCAGGATTTCCAGCTGATACCATTTTCAGAGAAAAATGCGTTAACGGCATTAAAAATGTTCTCTCCGGTTATTCTCCCCTCCAGACTTTTGCAGAAAAGTATGTGTTCACAAATGTCGTCAGTCTCAATGTATTTCACAAAAGCAACAAGCTGTGCATTTCCACTGACATCTGTGGATTCATCCAGCTGGAGTGAAAAAGAGTCGCCAAGTTTTCCCACAACTTGTTCGACAATGTCTTGCACCCATTCTGTCTATTCTGCGGCAAACGGTGTCATTAGACAAAGGCACAGTTTTTAATGTATCCGCAGATTTTTTGTCTAGCATAGTTTCGGCCAAGACAACAGCGGCGGGGAGCAGCAGCTCTTCAGCTATGGTGAACGGTTTTTGGGCTTTAGCCACGAGCAAAGAAACCGCATAAGAAGCCTTCAGGGCTTTGGCTGATGTAGTGGAGGCTTTTCGCATTGTGTCTTGGGATGACTTGAAATCAGAAAGTTTCCTCCTGAAGAACTCCGGTGGCTTACCAACATGGCATCCGTGTTTTGTGGTGAGATGCCGCTGGAGATGCGCCTTCGTCGGCTCTGGTTTTGCCTTCATTTTTACTTGTTTCTCCGTGTTTTCAACAGCAGCATTGCTGCTACGCTTTAGCCACATCTCCTTGTTACAGTGCGTCATCAAGGCAACTGCAGGTCACTGCTATTGGTTTGTGGAGAGTCCGTTTATTAAGGATTAAAATTGAATACTGAATATAAAACATACATTTGTATTTCATCAAACTTTTTATAGCTAATTCTCAAGACAATCAGGCTTACTGTTTTTTTTTTTTTTTTAATACTGGTATATATTTTCGTAAAATCTCACGTACCCCCTGGAGTACCTCCACGTACTCCCAGGGGTACGCATACCCCCATTTGAGAACCACTGCCGTAAACGTCTAAAAAAACGTTCACATATAGACGTCTAATAGACGTCTAATAGATGTCTATCCCGTCTATAGCAGTGGTCCCCAACCTTTTTTTTGCGCCACGGACCCGTTACGTGTTTTCGCGGACCGGCCTTTATATAAATAATACATTTATATAAATAAATAATGAATTTATAATAAATATAGAATTACGATGAAATAAAATGATATGACTGGCATAAAAACAAGTATAAACGACATAAAAATAAAACTCACCATTACGTTGAATTAGTGGGAGCACTGAGCTTGTTTCTCAAAAACGAGCCGGTCCCATCTAGGCGTAATCGGAGACAATGACACCCGAAGTGGTTAAGGTTTGTCTTTTAATGCAGGATGTTTGGTCTCCATGTGCCGAAGCAGTTTTGAAGGCTTCATTGCCTCGTTAGCTAGCCTGTCGCTCGTGTTGGGGACCCCTGGTCTATAGTATAGACGTATATTAGACGCTATAGACGTCTACGCATAGACGTCTGTATTTATTACTTTTAGACCATTTTTAGAGGCGATTTAGCCGAGACGTCTGAGTAGCGTAAGACGCCTAATAGACGTCTATTAGACGTCAAAACGCTCGCAGGGATATCATAAAGGCAAGTTAGAAATTGAAGATTGCAATTACAACATACGCTTTTTGCATATGCTCGACAGTAGCTAAGCATACATAAGTACAGCAACCCCTCGTTTATCGCGGATAATTGATTCCAAAAACCACCCGCGATAAGTGAAATCCGTGAAGTAGGGTCACTTGCTCATCTGTACATATTTTGTGTGTCAATAAATGTATATGAAACCATTTAAGTGCATATTTTATTATTAGAACATTAAATAATTGTTTCAAATATGTAACTCACAGGTGTCAAACTCAAGGCCCGGGGGCCAGATACGGCCCGCCATATAATTTTATGTGGCCCGCGAAGAAAAATTGCGCATCACATTCGTGTGCCATTCCTAGAATTGCAAATTGTCTTCACTTTTAATGATACCTTTTTTTTTTTAAATATTTGACCAGTTTTTACTCGTCTGATTTGAAAACAAGTTATTTGTCAGTTTGTTTTGTAGCTTTTACTGTATATGAGGTGCTCATACATTCATAATGGCCCTCCGAAAGAAGCTATGACTACAATGCGGCCCGCGAAAAAAATGAGTTTGACACCCTATAACTAATACATTAATAGTATATATAACATACAGATTTTTTTGTACAAATATTGAAAATGTAAATATTATACGTGTGTGCGTGTAACATGGTAACAAGAAGTACTGGGCACGCTAACGAGTTAGCGGAAAGATGCTAATTTGCGATCGTGCTAACAAGTGAAAACCAACATTTGGAGCAATTACATTGTCCTTAAGGTTAGACATACGTGATCGTTCATTTCTCTTGTTAGGAGACCCATTTACATCGTTAATGACTGCTGTACCACTGTAACAGGAAGTGGTATCGCCTGAAAACGGCCTTCAAAATAAAGCACTGAAGATTCAAGATTCAAGAGTTTTTATTCGCCATGTTTGAGCGTGCCAAACAAGGAATTTGACTTTGGTACATCATAGCCTCTGTTCAACATGTAGAGCGAAGAGAGAGCAACAGCAATGTGTACATATTTTGTTAGGTTAGACCAGTGCTTCTCAATTATGTTTGAGCTGGAATGTTTAGCTGGGACCTGTACTTGCTCTTTAGACCAGCAACAGCAGAGAAGCCAGTCACACAAAGATAAGATGTTGCAAAAGGAAGAAGAATGCCCATAGCCCTCTGGCCTAAGAGTGGATACTGCCTCTCTACATTCAGCCAGAATTCACTCAGTGTCTGTGATGTGAACCTCAGTCTCAATGTGGAGTCAGACGTCATATCAATGAACTGGTCCTCTTCTGCAGAGCTGAAACCAGTTGGAGCTGGTGCGTTGAAAGGATCTCTCAACCAATCATATTGGGAACTGGTTTCGGGCAAGTACTTTTTAAAGAATCCCATCAGTGAAGAAATATGCTCCTTAATATGTATGGAGAATCACTGAGGTGGCATCATAGTCAGTAGTGTCAACAGATTCATGCAGGTTCTTGAATGAATCAGTAGTTCCTTCATCAAGTCGCCTGCCTCACATTGCTAGCTTTTGAGTGAAAGAGCTGATCTTGTCTGTGACCTGAGGGAGGTGTTTATCTTTCCCTTGAAGCTGTAGATTTAGTTCATTTAGCTTTCCAAATATGTCACTCAGGTAGGCCAGTTTTGCAAGGAAGTTGTCATCATTAAATTTTTCTGCGACTTCATGCTTGTGCTTCTGTTCCAAAAACATTCTTATCTGCTCTCTGAGCGCAAAAACTCTGGACAAGACTTTTCCTCGTGACAGCCACCTTGCTTCACTGTGAAACAGCACAGCTTGATGTTCAGATCCCATCTCTCAGATAGCAGATAAGACTCTCGTTTTTAGTGGTCTAGTCTTTATAAAATTGACAACACCTACAATGTCACTCATGACCTCACTTAATTCAGAGGAAAGTTTCCTTGATGCCAGAGCTTCTCTGTGTATAACACAGTGTGTCCACTCAACATTAGGTGATGCCTTCTTGATGAGTGCCCAAAGTCCTTTTTTCATCCCTGCCATGGTCTGTGCACCATCACTGCAAACACCAATGCAGTTCTCCCACTTAAGGCCATTCTCAGTCAGAAAGCAGTCCAGCCTTTTAAATAGCTCTTCAGCTGTGGTTCTGTCCCTGACATATTTATAAAAAAGTAGATCCTCGCACAGGGAGTTTGTCATGTCAAAACGTACATAAGCAATGAACAAACCGTCTTTGTTGCTGTCAGTTGCTTCATCAAACTGTAAGGCAAAACGTTTGTCTTTGAGTTTCTCTACCAGCTGTTCTTTGAGATCGTTGGCAATGTCATTTATACGCCTGGCGACTGTATCATTGGACAGAGGGACAGTTTTTAATTTTGCAGCACTTACGTCGTCCAGTATGACAGAGACAATGTCTAATGTTGCAGGCAATATGAGCTCCTCTGCTATGGTGTTTTTTTTTTTTTTTTTTTTGCACTGAGCAATTTGGTATGCCACTTTATACGATGCTAACAGTGCTCGCTGGTTTACTGAAGTAGCACTGATAAAGCGAGACGATTGTTGGAAATATTCGGCACGTTTTCACTAAAAAAACTCAAGCAGCTTATCAGCGCGATTGGGGTGTAATGGCTGTAAGTGCCGCCTTAATTTTCTCTGCTTCATGCGGTCTGCTGCCAACATTTTTAGACATATATCAAATATTTTCCCATTGTGTTGCTGAAGAGTTTGTTCGTTGAACTTTTACATCTCCTGCTCTGTGCTGTGTGCTCTTGTTTGGTGCAAAAATACCGTAGCTCCCTGCGAGAACTCTGAAAATGAGCGCGCCACTTCCACCCATTGAGTGGATGTGCAATTACACTTCATTCTAATTCGCCAAAAAAAGTATGTTCCCCGAGGTCACACGCCCCCCCTGGCATCGCTCGGGGGCGCGCCCCACTATTTGAGAGGTACTGGGTTAGACAATCTCATATACGTTTTAATGTTCATATGTGTGCAAATCTTCTAATTATTTTATATAAACATAACTGCTCAATCAAAACACGAATACAACACAGAGAACTGTATAAACACACACACACACATGCACCCACGCACCCAGTCCCGCCTTTTCTGGACAGTATAAAACAGGGGTCTCAAACTCCAGTCCTCGGGGGCCGCATTTCTACATGTTTTCCAAGTTTCCCTCGATAAACACACCTGATTCAATTATCAGGCTCCTGTGGAACGTGAGGATGAACTGATCATTTGAATCAGGTGTGTTTAACGAGGGAAACTTGGAAAACATGTAGGAATTCGGCCCCCGAGGACTGGAGTTTGAGACCCCTGGTATAAAACAAGCTGACCTGTAGAAGGAAATTGTTGTTTCATCTGCTCTTGTGCCCTGTGTACTGACCGCCATTAAACAACCCAAGATCTTGCCCATAAAGAACCAACTCCATACTCCACATCTTGTTTTTTCCTGGCTCATCAACGGACATCGCGCACAACACGCAACAGCATCCTATGTCGCGGATCGGAATTGAGCAGGGCGACCAAATGCAGCTTGGACCAGGGTTTATTGAGCGAAAAGGGAATTCGAATGAAGCGTGAAGGGAAACAGACAGGAACTGGCAAACTAATTTAACAGCATCAGCATCACAAAACACCAACAGGACTGACTGACCCACAGGGATGGCAAACAGAAAACAACTGAGGCAAAAACCGAAGGACAGGAACAACAAGAGACAAGAAATAATCCGACAAGGTTGTGACACGCAGACAGGACTTAAATACGCGACAGGTAACGAGGCAGGTGAGGAAGATCACACTGATCATGGGCACATAGGAGGGGAGGGGCGAGCACACAGACACACGGACAGAAACTATGACAATGTGGACACGATCGGGGACGAGTCGTGACACCCTACCTCAAATCAAAGCACGACTGAATAACATAACATGGAGAATTCTTAACGTATACTGTAAATACGTTTTTAGAACAGCTTTTATTATTAGAATTTCTTTTTATAATAAGGTGATGATGATGACGATGATAGAACTTTATTCATCCCACAGCGGGGAAATTCACTTGTCACAGCAGCGCATATGAGTGCAAGAATAATACGAGTGCAAGAATAAAACAAGTGCCAAAATTTCAAAAAAGGGTAAATAACAGACAAGGACAAACACAAGTGCAGCGAGTAGAGACGAAACACATTCATTTTATCAGGTGTGTACGCACTGCAATTGTGTGGGCACTCCCTGGCTTCTGCTGGCGTGAGGGCAACTTTCATGCCATAATTCCCCAAATGAGAAGTTTTATTTTGAATTATATATATTTTTTAATTTGAAAAAAAAAAAAACTGCGATGTAGTGAAACCGCAATAAACATACCGCGATGTAGCGAGGGATTACTGTATCTTCAAACCACCAATTTCCAAAGATAACGCAAGACAGTTGCGATTACTTCAACAATCAAGAATAAGTCTAGAATCAATCTGTACTTTGTGGAGTTCAGTCAGTTTTTAATACAGATGCTCCTCTATTCTCCAGGCTTGGAGTCTGTGTTGTTAAAGGGGAAAAAGAACATGTCTTATTTGACAACTCACCCATTAACCGCTGTTAATCACATGACACAACACAATTTTAATAAATTAGATGCCTATTTTAATGACATCAGAAGATAAAAAACGACCTTTTCACGTGCCACTCCTAGAGCTAAATCTGGAGTCACAAATCACTACATGGACGTAGTGGCGAAAGATAGAATTGCATGTAGACTTCGGCAGTTAGACCGAGTTTGAAACCTATATTGTGTGGCATCACCCATAGCATTGTAGTTCAAATTTCTAACCGCTAGAGAGCAGACTATGTCCAGTAAATAAAGAGGCTGGCTCCCTGTGAACTCAAAGCAGCAGTCTTTATTAGTAAAAGAACCCAACACAACACATTGCGCTTCAGTTTTCCCCCTTTTCATAATATTTACTTTGATACAGCAAAATGCAGGTCGCAACGACAAATTCGTGCTACCGAATAAAAAAATGTCAGTAACTTTTCATGATAGCCATGTTTTCGTAAAACACCAAAAGTCTTGGAAGAAAGCCTGTTTCGGACCTGGTTGTGACATGGATGGGAGACCGTCAGGGAATACCAGGCGCTGAAAGCTTTTTTTTTTTTTTGCACGTCAAAACCTTTACAACAGCCATCAAGTACCGTTGCTGCTTGGCATGGGTTTCCGGGGTGATTGTGTCTATAAAATGCAAAATTTTGAGACCAATTATGGCCATACTACCCTGAGAACGCCCGATCTCGGAAGCTGAGCTGGAGACCCGCTGGGAATACCAGGTGCTGTAAGCATTTTTTTTTTTTTTTTGCACTTCAATCATTAAAGCAAATTTTAACAACACTCATCACGTATGGCATTCGGAAACTGCAAGCTAGTTGTATTGATCTCCCTTTGCGTTATGTACTTCGTGTACGTTATCACAGTTCATCAGCAAGCCAAACTCATGTATAAAACACCTGAGCCATAATTCAGAGCGTCTTGCTCCCTTTATTTCTGCGTTCCAGTGTAAAACACAACAAGTGAAACTGCAAATGAAAACAACAAAAACACTTAGTTTCCTCCACAGTATTCTTCTTATAAACAGTAATAAAGGTATCCTACAAAACGATGATAACTTACAGCCATTGCTTCCGTGAGCATGAGAGGAGAAAGATTCACCTGGATGACGCGAGTTATGAGTTATAACGTCTCTCAAGCTCATTAGTTGTCCAGTCACTTCAACGAATATATGCACAACTTCCAGTGCATTTCAAAGTGAAGTTGCAGTTCGCTTCTGAAGGACACATAATTGCTTGTGTATGTTTCTTTACATAGAAAACGTTTTTAAATTTTGCGAGGTTGGGGGGGCCAACTTCACGCAGGTAACGTTTTTTAGTATAACGTATACATTCAATAAATTAGTTTAAGTACACTTACCTTTCTAACATCAAGAAAACAATTCTAACATCGAGAAAACAATTCTGAGTGCAGAACACTAGTTTCAACTCCGACATTGAAACAATAATCCGAGTTTAAAACCGATATTGTGTGGTGTCATCCATAGCATTGTAGTTCATACTTATTACCGCTAGAGGGCAGACAATGTACTATAAATAAAGAGCCTGGCTCCCCGTGAACTCAAAGCGGCAGTCTTTATTTGTAAAAGAACCCAAAACAACACGTTGCGCTTCCATGTAGGGCAGGGGTGCTCAAACTTTTTGCAAAGCGGGCCAGATTTGGTTAGACGAAAATGTATAGGGGCCGACCATTCGCACCGGCATTCCTCGACCCATTACCATTATAAATGAACTTGTAAATGTCATGCTGTCTTGCTTATTCTTCGGGTTGTTTTCTTGTATCATAGTTTCACTTCCCGTTTTATTTTGTCAACTCTCTCTTTTCAGTTCGTGGCTTCTTCCTCTGTGCTTCTGTTGTCTTGTATTCCCTGATCCCGATTGTGTGCACCTGTGTCATTCGGCCTAATTGTCTGCACCTGTGTCCCCGCCCTTTTGTGTGTATTTAGTCCGTGTCTTCCCCTTGTCTTGACCTGCGTGAACTTGCCCCCCCCAACCTCGCAAAATTTAAGGAAAATAGTCCGATTCGTTTGTGCTTCGTTTGTGCCAGTTTGTGCAGCAAAAATCATCGTTTGTGCTGCTATGGTTTTTTAGTTATGAACGATTATTTTATAGGTCATCCAGAGTTCACCCAGCCCCCCCTTTCCCCCCAAATGGACCCAAAATGGTACCGTTCGTTTGTGCTTCGTTTGTGCTGGTTTGTGCAGCAAAAAGTTTCGTTTGTGCTGCTTCCGTTTCGGAGATATTAGACATTTAATTTCTAGCGATGACGTAACCGTGAACTTGGCCCCCCCTTTTTCTCCAAATGGACCCAAATTGGTACCTTTCGTTTGTGCTTCGTTTGTGCTGGTTTGTGCAGCAAAAAGTTTAGTTTGTGCTGCTTCCGTTTCGGAGATATTAGGCATTTAATTTCTAGCGATGACGTCACCGTGAACTTGGCCCCCCCTTTTTCTCCAAATGGACCCAAATTGGTACCGTTCGTTTGTGCTTCGTTTGTGCTGGTTTGTGCAGCAAAAAGTTTCGTTTGTGCTGCTTCCGTTTCGGAGATATTAGACATTTAATTTCTAGCGATGACGTAACCGTGAACTTGGCCCCCCCTTTTTCTCCAAATGGACCCAAATTGGTACCTTTCGTTTGTGCTTCGTTTGTGCTGGTTTGTGCAGCAAAAACTTTCGTTTGTTCTGCCTCCGTTTCGTAGATATTACACATTTATTTAATAGCGATGACATCACGTAGCTCCGCCCCCGTATTTACTTCCAAATGGACCCAAAATAAAATAGTGCCGTTCATTTGGGCTTCGTTTGTGCTGGTTTGTGCTGCAAAAAGTTTCGTTTGTGCTGCTTCCGTTTCGGATATATTAGGCATTTAATTTCTAGCGATGACGTAACCGTATTTCGTCGCGAATTTCAAGGTCCTGGACTGGAATGCTCCTGATGTAGGACGAATACAAGGTAAATATGTTCTTCGTCTTTTTTTCTTCTTTTTATCTTGCAGAAAACTTTCACTGCGGGAAACGGCTTTTGGTACGAGGATATTTCTGTTCTTATTTTTTTTTATTGTGCTTATCGATTAATTCCCTTGTTATCATTACGCCTATATGATCATTATTTTCAATTAAATCTGACGTGTAAAAGGTTCACTGCAACCTAAATACCTGGTGAGTCTATGTTTGTTCCAAAACATTGATTAATGCAACAATTAATACATGTATGTGATGTTGATGACAGCCAGAAAAAGAAACTTGAAAACGTGAAAAAATAACTTTCTTTGTCAAAGGGAACATCATCAACATTTTTTACAACAATTCAAACAATGTATCACTGCAATGTGTAGAACACAGCATGCGGGAAGATTTTAGTGTTTACTGATGCTGCTTTCACTCCACTTCCCAGGTCATTATAGATCTCCCAGGCATATGCAGTCCTCCTGCAGTATGCCACATAATGGCCAAGAGAATCCTGGGTCAGTCCTGGTTCAAAGCCAATGACAGCTCTTAAAGTAAATGTCTTCTCTTTTAGCTCCAGACTGGAGGGAAATTCAAGCAAGGCAAGTTCCTTGCAACTGCTACCAAGGTCAGTGCCAATCCACACAAACTCTCCCAGATTGTAGCTGTGAGTGACATTACCTGAACACAGAGCCTTGCCTGTACTGTCGTCCTGTGTTTCGAATGAAGACGGACACTGGGAAGGGTTTTCTATTGGCCTGAGGCAGAGAGAGTCAGGAAGACTGAGTCCCTCTTCAGCAGCAGTCTGAAGAGAACCCATGCCACAGGTCTGCAGGACAGCAATGTTTACACAAACAAATGAAACTTGCCTCGTTACTTGTTGGCTTAAACTGCAGTACTGTGAGGAGCATTGTTTTATCAAATGAACACTTGGGATATTCCTCATTGCGTTCTCAATTACAGTGGAGATGTGGCATTGTGCATCAATTTGGAGAGCACCAGAGGTCAGGAGGACAGGTTTGAATATTTGCCCCAGCAGTTCTGCCCTCTGTGAGTATACCTGTTGGTTCACACCCTGTGTTGTGATGGTTTTCACCAGGTGGAGGAATTGGTTCCCATGTTCATAGTTCAGAACAGTCTTTTCAAATGAAAAACTTTCACAGAAAGAACAGCATAAGCATTGCAAGACAGAATCAAATGCACAGGTATTGAGCACAAACACTTTTGATGTGCGAAGTTTAACAGTCTGTTGATGATTCCCGTTTTTCAACAATGGTACCTTGACTTTTTTCCAGCCCACTCGTGTATCAATATGCAGCCATTCAGGACAAGGAGAAAGATCTGACGTGATCTTTCTTTTCTTCGGTGGGACCGCTAAACCTCTCCAGTTTTCAACTGCACTGTCAGTAGATGCATCTGGCTCCGCTTCTTCAGGATGAGATTTTATTTCCCTTTTGTTTACTACTTCAGTTTGAGAAGTACTCCAGACGTTGTCAGGCTCTTTGACAGTCGTGGCATCACACTCATCCTTTTCACTTTTTTGTTTTGCAAAGCAAATCCGCATGTTTCCTTCAATGAAGGAAAGATGACGAGCAACAAACCGGTCCACACGCATGGGTAGGCTTTCATGCTTGAAAAGGCCTTTTTTTATGTTTTTGAACTCTGCTTCAACAGCTGCGGAACTTGCAGTGATGCTGGTGCTTTTGAAGAGAGGGACCATTATTGCTGTCCAGAGTGGCAAGTAACTTCCAAGTCCTGTTATTTGGGGAATAATCTCAGGGAGGAAGTGGATGTTGTCTCTATCCCCATCAGCCATGGCAAGTGACCTGCTCTCCTCACATATTTGTGTCACCCACTGTCGGACATTAGTCTGGATGTGTTGGTTTAATGCATCACCTGGTTCTTGTCCCTCATCTTCCTCATCTGAAATGGGGACAAATTCCTCCGTGATTTGCGCTCTCAAGTATTTCTTGCACTTTTCTGATGGAATAGGGGCTCCAGAACTGTCATTACCCTCTGTCTCACTCAGTGCCACAATGGTGATAGCACGAAGAAGTTCTTTTGCATGTTGCAAACATTGTGACTTAAGAAGCTGTGCAATTGACCTGACAAAGAAATCCTTAACACGAGGTCCTTTGTTTTTCAGGCAGTCCCATCGGCAGATCATCTTAATACAGTGTGCTACATCTACCCTGACAAAACATCGAGGTAGATGTCCAGGCTGATTCCCATGTGAAATGTTAAAGCACTCATTGATGTAGCTCTTCAAATCAGGATGAGGGGTAAAAGCTTTGACTAGAGCTCCAAGAATCGCCAGCGAAAAGTCACTTACTGCTTCTTTAGGAACAGATGCACCTGCATGGATCCATTCCTTCAGCCACTGTGTGATAGCATTAATATCATGCTTCTCTGACAACATCTGCACGACTGGGACACTGGAGCTGGTATGCCCTGTCATAACACCCTGATACAGGAAGATATGGCCAGACATGCCATTCGGCCTCATCAGTTTTTTAACTATTGAGCCCGTTGCATCAACACATAATATTGGGTGAGATTTCTTTAAGCTCTTGTACATATGCATTTGTGTTTGACTCCAATAGTGACAGAAAAACTTGTCAAGTCCAATGTCTGATGCTGTCACTGTGAGGTGCACTGTATTTCAACATCTGCAATGATAAAATTTGATTTTTGTCACCTAGTGGCAAATAATTTTTCTCTTGCTTTGCCTTGCGCAGGGTGGCCAAATTTGGCAGGTGGCTTGGCTCAGGGACTCCGAAGGTCATCAGTTTATTTGCCTGTGATGCTCGCCATACATGTGGTTCCATCCTGCCCTCACAAAGTTCCTTGGCTACCTGGACACGCAACTGTCCAGATAGAAACCGTTTTGGGCTACCAGTGTGTAGAGAGTCATCACTGTTCTTAATGAAACCCTGTTGCGATATGTCTTACCGGCCTGCAGAGGTCACTTTGCATGGTAATTAGTTGGATAATACATGTGTAAGAATTGAAGAGTTATGATGTCAAGTGAAAATTTGTTAGAATAAAATACATGACACGGGGTTAATGAAGATGTATGATTATAATCATGCAAACAAATTTGTTTTGCGGCACAATCAATTGGTACCATTTTGGGTTCATTTGGAGGTTACGTCATCGCTAGAAATGAAATGCCTAATATATCCGAAACGGAAGCAGCACAAACAAAACTTTTTGCAGCACAAACCAGCACAGACGAAGCCCAAATGAACGGCACTATTTTATTTTGGGTCCATTTGGAAGTAAATACGGGGGCGGAGCTACGTGATGTCATCGCTATTAAATAAATGTGTAATATCTACGAAACGGAGGCAGCACGAACGAAAGTTTTTGCTGCACAAACCAGCACAAACGAAGCACAAACGAACGGTACCAATTTGGGTCCATTTGGAGAAAAACGGGGGGCAGAGTTCACGGTTACGTCATCGCTAGAAATTAAATGCCTAATATATCCGAAACGGAAGCAGCACAAATGAAACTTTTTGCAGCACAAACCAGCACAAACGAAGCCCAAACGAACGGCACTATTTTATTTTGGGTCCATTTGGAAGTAAATACGGGGGCGGAGCTACGTGATGTCATCGCTATTAAATAAATGTGTAATATCTACGAAACGGAGGCAGCACAAACGAAAGTTTTTGGTGCACAAACCAGCACAAACGAAGCACAAACGAAAGGTACCAATTTGGGTCCATTTGGAGAAAAAGGGGGGGCCAAGTTCACGGTTACGTCATTGCTAGAAATTAAATGTCTAATATCTCCAAAACGGAAGCAGCACAAACGAAACTTTTTGCTGCACAAACCAGCACAAACGAAGCACAAACGAACGGTACAAATTTGGGTCCATTTGGAGAAAAAGGGGGGGCCAAGTTCACGGTGACGTCATCGCTAAAAATTAAATGCCTAATATCTCCGAAACGGAAGCAGCACAAACGAAACTTTTTGCTGCACAAACCAGCACAAACGAAGCACAAACGAAAGGTACCAATTTGGGTCCATTTGGAGAAAAAGGGGGGGCTCGATGACGTCATCGCTAGAAATTAAATGTCTAATATCTCCGAAACGGAAGCAGCACAAACGAAACTTTTTGCTGCACAAACCAGCACAAACGAAGCACAAACGAACGGTACCATTTTGGGTCCATTTGGGGGGAAAGGGGGGGGCTGGGTGAACTCTGGATGACCTATAAAATAATCGTTCATAACTAAAAAACCATAGCAGCACAAACGATGATTTTTGCTGCACAAACCGGCACAAACGAATCGGACTATTTTCCTTAAATTTTGCGAGGTTGGGGGGGCCAAGTTCACGCAGGTCTTGTCTTGTGCCAGTGTGTCTTGCCCCGTCCCGACCACCAGCGATTCCGTGAGCTAAGAGATCCAGTAGATGTACTCCCTGTTTTGTCTCGCCTGAGTGCGACGCCTGTTGTTAGTCCTTTGCCACATGGGTATGTACCAGTAGAGATACTCCCTTTTGTTTCTCGCCTGAGTGCGACGTCTTTTGTTAGTACTTTTTGCTCCTTGGTTTCCCTCGGTAAGAGGCGCCTTGAGTTGTTGTTTCCTGTCTCCCACCAGTTGGAATAAATCCTTTTTTTGTAACACTCTGCATCCGAGTCCTCTGCCTTGAACCCAGCCTGACAGTAAATATGTAACTATATTCTTTGCTGTCTGCAGCTAGCAGATTGCAAATGAGAATCTATTGTCAATTGCACTACCGGAAAAGTTAAAGATTAAAATAATACATTAAATACAAATGAACCATTATATGAAAGCTGAATGATTTTTTTATTAGCTGCATTAAGTTTAAGGGGCGGCTCGGTGGCGCACTGGGTAGCACGTCCGCCTCACAGTTAGGAGGGTGCGGGTTCGATTCCACCTCCGGCCCTCCCTGTGTGGAGTTTGCATGTTCTCCCCGGGCCCGCGTGGGTTTTCTCCGGGCGCTCCGGTTTCCTCCCACATTCCAAAAACATGCTTGGTAGGCCGATTGAAGACTCCAAATTGTCCCTAGGTGTGAGTGTGAGTGTGAATGGTTGTCTGTCTCTGTGTGCCCTGCGATTGGCTGGCAACTGGTTCAGGGTGTCCCCCGCCTACTGCCCGATGACGGCTGGGATAGGCTCCAGCATGCCCGCGACCCCCGTGGGGACTAAGCGGTTCAGAAAATGGATGGATGGATGGATGGATGGATGCATTAAGTTTGTTTTATTATTGTTGTTATTGTTGTATTAATGAGAAGGGTGATATTGGTGTTTCGACTGCAGTAAACCGGCCAGGTTGCATAATGTCAGATGTTTAATCCAAAATAAATCATTCTCCATTTAATCTTTTTTATTTCAACTTCATACGCAACAAATTACTTTATAATCACAAAATAATAATCCATAGTCTTTTTGTTGTTTGCGATCACTGTTATCTGTAATAAATGGATTGTTGTTCAGGCAGACAGGGGCGGTGTCACCCCATCCGTGTCCCCGACAGTCGGGGTCTGGTTCCTGTCTCGTTCCTCCTCCGCAGGTTGACATCTCCTCAGCCACGGTTAGTGAGATATCGCGAAGCTGCTTAGTACAGTTTTCCTGTGGAACAATGCAACTAGACTTTCTATTGCGAAGTTTCTTTTCTTACCAAACTGATACAACACACAGTAATATTGAGTAAATATGGGATAACTCATACAATTACTTCAACAGATAGGTTTTGCTATAATACTCGCATATTATAAAGAAAGATAGGCCTGGTCAACAATAATCTATGAGAGGAAGGGAGGTATCGGATAAGAGCCACAGGTGTGGCAACTGGGAGTTAAAGCAATTCTCTGAAGCTAGACAGAGAATTTTGCCGGAACAAGAGGTTTCTCCTTGTAAATTATGAGGGTATCTGCCAAGGGTGGCCAGTGCTCCACTATACAATTATTCCAACACTAGCATACTTAAATAACTTATCAACATAATTTAAGTTAAATAGTTTAGAAAAGAAGAGCTTATTGGTCATTTGAAGAAGATAACATGTTTACGTTGCAGAAGTGTCTGAAGATTTGGACTCATTCCCTTTGGTATTGTTGCTAGCCATGTTGTTAGAGTCAAACCTCGGTTTTCGACCACAATCCGTTCCAGAAGGCGGTTCAAGAAGTGAATCGTTCGAATTCCGAATCTATTTTTCCCATCACCAATAATGGAAAACTTTTTAATCCGTTCTAAGACAAAAAACCCCGCTTTTTTAAGCATTTTTTCATTTGCGCATTTTTGTCCGATCGCACAACTGCAGTGCACCGCCGACCGCGCAACCGTAGCGCGCTGCCGACCGCGCAACTGCACCGCGCTGGTCGGATTATTGTGACAGAGCCGCTGAAATTTAAAGTCCTGATGTACTTTCCAAAATTTTAGTGGACCTCAGTGCACAGGGACCTTAATTTGGTCCGATCGCGCAACTGCAGCGTGCCGGGCGCTCACTGTTGTATTGTTTTAAGAGCGTCTTTGTGTTTTAGGATGGCTTTACTGCTCCCACTTGCTTTCTTTGGAGGCATGATTAGGGGTTAATACAATCCTCAAAGTAACGAAAATACAATAACAACAAACGAAGTCAGTCCGCATCTGGGTCGTGCGGTCGGGTTTTCTTGGGTCCTCTCGGCTCATCTCGTGTGGTTCGACCTCCGAATATTTGTTCGACAACCGAAACAAAAAAAATCTCGAATTTTTCATTTGAATTCCGATTTGTTTGAGAACCGGGACGTTTGAAAACCGAGGTTTGACTGTACTGAAGTTTATAGAAAACGTAACATGATCAAAGACTTACATTTCTTTATTAATTTCTGGGACACTCACAATATGTTAAATAATTGTTTTTATAAACTGCTTTCTCCCAGAATGCAGTGAGGTCCTGAATGCTGTGAATTTAAAATGGAAACTTTTCAGAAATTCTTATTTTATTTCGTCACTCATGTCTTCGACTCAAAGTCTTATATATTGCTGAATTGTCTCTCGCCTCTTTCTCCTCCCCCATGCAAAGAACATTGGGCATACATCCACTTTGGCAGAGAAGAGGATCTTGTTTGCCTCAACCCACTCTGCTGCATGTCTGCAATCACACAAACCACGCTCTCCATCCGGGTCTTATACAAAAGAGAGAAATGTATAAAGAAAAAAGTAAGAAAAAAAAGTTTTTCTCAGTTCTGAAAGCATCCCGGTTTCTTTGAAACAAACACCATTTCCCTTTTTTTGTTTTTTTTGTGTGCACATCCTTGCTTTGGAACAAGGGCAATGCCATTTGATTGCTATGGAATTAAACGACTCAAATAACCTTCCAAGGCGACTGTAGTAATGTAAATCTGGGTCATGGACTGAAAAACAGATGTACTTCGCACGTGCCTGAAACGAGAGTTGGACATGGGCTGCCTGAACATTACTTTGCCTTTTAAAGCAGGTTGCAATGCCATCTTTGACTCGCCAAAATATTTTAACTGCACCATTTCAGACAACACTTCTTTTAGTTTTTCTTCTTTAGCAGTGGTATCAGTACCAATCAGTAAAGAGCGCAAGTGTTCGCACTGCGTGTATGCTAACCTACTTCGTGATCCAATTTTTCTGTACTAAATGCATTCCTCCAACTCAGTGGTACCCAACCAATGTGTTAACCGTGGTGCGTTTATGGACTGACGGAAATCCCAATACATAGTTTGATCAAAGAACCTGAATTGTGCATTTTTCACCAGCACAAAGCACACAATCAAGTCGTAAGACCTTCACTGTCATAACAACTCAGCAGCTGCCAGAACAGCAGGGCGTCTTTAAACGTGACATTGTTCTTTGCCGCAATATTTATAGATAGTGGTCGTCCTCAGACGAGCTTCCACAGTAGAAGCTATACATTGCGCATTAGTAATGACTCACAGCATCCCCAATCCAACCCTTAATGCTGAGAGTCAAGCAGGGAGGCATCGGGTTCCGTTTTTTATAGTCTTTTTGGTATGACTTGGCCGGGGATCGAACCCACAACCTCCCAGTCTCAGGGCGGACACTCATACCACAAGGCCACTGAGCTGGTAAAGACAGGTATAGAGCTAGTCTAAAACAGTAAACAGTCATGTTCATTCTTCTGGATTTTAATCACAGTCACTTTCAATGGTTTATTACTTACACTGTCTATAACTGTCACTTTTATTAAAAAAAGAAATACAATAAAACAATTTTTTTACTTAATTATTCAACTTTTTCTCTCTACATATAGGACTTTATTTACATATATAGCACGTTCACAACGTCTCTCATCATAACATAACTACTTTCAATACAGAAGCTGGTGTAACACTTAAAACATTTTTGGTGGTGGTGTGCCTCGACATTTTTTCCAAAGAAAAGGTGTGCCGTGGATGAGAAAATGTTGGGAAACACTGCTCCAACTCACATTGAACATTTTGCACTTCACCCCAGTTTTTGTTTTGGACATGTACGGTAATTGAAAAGCCATGTCTTCCTTTTTGGACAGCAGAAATTCCATTTGTGGGGTCTACAGTGATACGTTTTAAATAATCACTTTCTGTTACTTCCTTTAATTTGGTGGAGTGGATGTGTCTGGCCAAGTTTCTCTTCCAACAAGTAACAACACAGAGGAGGTTACTTTTTGACCTTTAATCTCTTGGGCAGTACCAGAATAAAACTCCATCGGAAACAGTATGTGTGAGTCTCCAGAGGATTGGCAGGTAGGTGTTTGAATTGACAGAGTTGTTGCACAAGAACAGTCAGGGCTGAAGATGGGGATATTGTAGTTTGCTGCAGACTCATTGCGGGCTTCGCAGTAGATGAGGTGGGTGTTGTTTTTTTTTGCATGGAACAAGCCTTCAAGTGACCATCCATGTGTCTTTCTAATAATGGTTTTGTCATAGAACAGATGGAGCAGGGCAACCAAGTGCAGCTTAGACCAGGGTTTATTCAGCAAAACAAACCAACAGACTCGGCAAACTGACATGACTTAACAAAACAAAACAACAAGAGGACTAACCGACAGGGACGTGAAACAAAGGACGTGAAGACATTAACGATCCGACGGGGAGTGAGGGGCAGACAGGACTTAAATACACGACAGGTAACAAGAGGCAGGTGAGAATGATCACACTAATCATGGGCACACAGGAGGGGAGGGGCGAGCACACAGCCAGAAACCATGACAACAGACATAAGGTAAAACGGCTGGGGACGAGACGTGACAGGTTTTGTCACATAGGACAATGAAAATGTCCTTCATGTGTAAAATTCTAGTTGCAGTGGCAGATCTTTTTCTCTAAACGGAAGCCAAGAAACGTTTTGGATTCGAGGACAAATTAGTTATATGACACAATTAAATGCATGTGCTTGAATCTTTAAAATGTGATGACATTACCTCCAAATGCGATGGCATTTTTTATGTGCACATCCAAATGCTGCTGAAGTCTTGATGGCAGGCTTGGTTTATAGATGTCTTTGGGACAGAGGGGGGCAGTGAAACAAACTGCAGCATGCTGTGCAGCGTTTCACCGCAGGCTTTCCAACAGAAGAAAAAATTGAATAGTGCATCTGAGAAGAACAGAGAATGTATTGCATGTTTAAATTACAGTACAATTATTTTATTTCTGTACAGTATGTTTGTATGTATGTACGTATGTACGAGACGTCTGGTTAGCATATAGACGTCTAATAGACGTCTATATGCTCGCAGGGTATGTATGTATGTATGTATGTATGTATGTATGTATGTATGTATGTATGTATGTATGTATGTATGTATGTAAATATAGGACCCACAGCATTCGGATGAGGACCCGCAGCGTTCGGATGAGTCATTTTTATCAAATTTGATTAAAAATGGTCAAGACACGAACTGGAAAACGAAAGGGGGAAAAAAGGTTTTGCGTGTTGGCCCAATTGTAGCTTTCCAGTTCATCTGAGAAGACAGCAAAAATGTTAACATGGAGCAAAAACCGAGCATCTAGCAACAACACGTCAAATGTCCTATTTGTGCCCTCTTGGCACTTATTAGCGGAAGCATCAACATGAGCCAAGAGGACACAACAAGGAGGCGAGTGTCCTTCAAAGACCCATAACAGCACTTAATATAGCAGCAGCGGGCCTTCCTTTATCTTCAGCGCCAATGTCCACTGGGACTGTTGGGCGGAGCAGCGTAAGGCCTGGCATGTTGTCTCCTACACGCACGCCATTGATCGCACCACATGCCCTATGTGCTGTCACCAAGATTGAGGGGAGGGGCGTGAGTATGTTTGCACGTGCATGTGTGTGTGTGCGCGTGTGTTTCTCTGGGAGGTCTTGCAACAGGTGTCGCATGCCTGATGCCCCGAGACAACTGGTTATTTTGGATTTCCTTATCAAATACGTGCCGGGAACAATGGATGGAGCCGCTTGTCTTTATTTAGACCGTGTTGACTACAAGAGAGAGAGAGCCAGAGAGCGAGATGTGGTCGTCGATTAGAAATGGTAATCACGATTAATCGCATGATTTCCATAGTTAACTGATGATTAATCGCAAATTCATGACGCCATATAATGGTGTTTTAAACGCTTAACTAACTCAAAGTGAGCCTTTCTTTTTCCTCCAATTGCTTCAGTGTAGCATCCATCCATCCATCCATCCATCGATTTAAATTAATACTGACCTTGTTTAATAGCGTGAGTCTATTTAAAATAATAAGATTAAAATCAAAGTGAGGTGCAATCACAGCCTAGCTAAACATGCCTTACCTTTTTGACTAATGTTTTATTTTGAGCTGCTTCCAAGTAATATCTTTCTCTTGTTGAATTGCACCTAAATGAAAATAAGATTTCATTCCTACTTATATTCATACTATAGGCTATGCTATGATTTTACGGTTAGATGTTACATCAATAAAATAATACATTCAAACTTGCGCATCGAGCAGCAATTTCCTCCCATGACGTCTCTCTCTTCTTCGCTGCTGCAGCCGTATTAGATTTGCGGCAAAATATACGCTCGTGCTCGCCGTAGGCCTGCACAAGGACCAATAAAGTAAAATATGGTGGTCTGTTTTTCCGCAGTTGTCGTGGTGACTCGTGGTATCGGGGCTCGATTGATAATGGCTTTTTAGAGGAATCGTGCACGAGCGTAACTCCAGGTGAACTAACTCAGATCAGCTTTTCTGGAACCGAAAACTCAGTCTCCCATCTCAGAATAAGTCAATTGAGAGTCCAGGGGAGTATGTTGAACCTGGTTTCTGGAATACCCCCCAAGTCTTACCCCAAAACTGTTTTGTTTGATCAAGAAGTAATTTTTTGTTTAGGGTTAAAGTTGAAGAAAGATGAAAATGCTTCGGTATAAGCCAATGATTGGCAAATCAAAATTTAATTATTTTTTTTGCTTGGGTAAAGATTCAGATGATCGATTACTTTGTCTCAATAAACCAGCTCTTGCCTTAATGACGACACACCTCGTCAAAGAGGGTTTAATGACAAACCATTCACGCTTGGTTGCATAGGCAGGCAGATCTTTTGTTATTTTTGTACAATTAAGTGCTCGTGCTTGAGAGCCCTTCTCACTCAGTCACGATACAATCAGCTGTTAACAATCACCTACTCGTCTAAGAAGCTAAAATACAATAAAAGGAAAGAATGAAAACAAAACATTTCCAGCATTTTGTTTTTACTGGCAAATGTTTTGAAATCGGCTGGTGGCAAAGTCACTTGACGCTGAACACATTCACGTCCATTTTGGAAACAGTGCCTCTCTGTCCGTGCCTGGAAGTGTCAATGCTGCATAAAATTGCAGAGGATGCTGAGCTCTTAAAACAGAGAGCATAGCTGTCGTGTTTTCCCTGTGTACACCGTTCGGTATGCACGCTTAAAAAAAATAAAAATAAAAATACTGTTATCCCCCGTATATTCGTGGTTCATTACATGGAATTACCTGTTTGCATTTTCTTCCTTTTACACATTGTGAAATATTGCCACAAGACGCTGCCAAAACCCTGTCTACATAGGAATTAGTGTCAAAGAAGTATGTTGATGTGTTCTATCTGGACTGGCAAACAGTTTAGAGAGGCCAGTGGGCTATTTTTACCCAAATTAAATGTTTTGGTATTTTAAGACCAAATTGGACAGCGGGCCATTTTTTCGCCCAAAAACTTTTTGGGGTATTGTGAAACCAACTTGGACCATCACGATTGAAGGGTGGGGTGGGAGACTGTTGACTCACACCAGCACGTTGAGCAATTTCATCTACGGATGCGCTGCAATAGAGAACTGCCAAAGTTTTACACTGTGCTGCTTTCACAAAATCATAAAAACGATTGTCAAGGAAGAGGCGGGTTGCGCGAGAGTAACTCGGCGAGTATAGAGGAGTGAGAGTGGGGTTATTTTGAACCAACGCTTCAGCCACTTCCTCGTGATTGGATCCGCTGTGCAATGTACACCACTCGCAAGCATTTTGGCGAGAGAGGTGGGCAAGCTAGGCTATTTCTTGAAAGACACTTGAAGGTAAAGCTGGAATAAGAACGAAGCCAAGTTCATCATCTGAGTTTAAGCTTTGCTGTTTGACTGTTGAGCGTTGCGCTTGCTACATGCGCAACGTCACGTGATCAAACCTGGACTACCAGCTGCCATAACTGTTGTAAGAACGGGTCAACTCCTTCTTTTGCGGGGACTGGAGCGGCCCTCGGGACGGCAACTTGTCTCCGGGCCGGCGAGCAAATCCCTTAAGAAACAACGTTTCTTTTTCATTTGTGGCTTTTCGATTGGAAAGAAAGAAGGCTTGACAAATTGATGCTCACAGTGGGCCACGAATAGCGGGGAATGACTGTATCCTACGACTAAACCTGCATACGATCGGGTACGGTGGCGTTTGGACCTGAGTCGCGCTTTCTAGAAAGTGGATTCCAGCATGGGTTCGCACACTTCCTTGCTTTCATTTTGTTCCTTCACATCATCGTCGTCGTCGTCTTTGATGTCGTACTTGGATCCGTCGGGCGTCTCGGCCGAGTCCCGCGTCAGCACTTGGAAAAAGTCCCACCTCTTGGGGATCACGCCTTTGTGGAAAAGCAGTGAGGCCAGGAAGGAGAAGGACAAAATGGACGCCACCGCCGCCAGCATGCAGATGGTGCGGATGGGCCAGCTCTGCACATAGACGCCGTCCACCAGTGCGCCGCCAGGGAAGCGCAGCGCTGGCGGGAGGCCCAGCACGGGCTCGCCGCACAGGACCCGGAGGAGAGTCCCGCTCAGGCAACCCAGGACAGCCCCATAGCCGTTGGACACGGCGAAGAAGAGGACGCACACCAGCTGCGGCAACATGAGCGTGTAGGTCAGGTCCGAACGCAGCATCCAGATCATCAGCACGCTGTTGTCCAGGAAGGTCAGCAACGTCCCCGCCAGGCCCACCACCACCACAGATGCGCGAATCACCCATTGGAGCTCTTGCTCCGAAGCCTGGCGGATCCACCAAAGGCAAAGTGTCATTCAGCCACTTCTTACTTTTGTGTTTGCAAAGCCAGTGGCATCCATTTGGACAAATGTGTATTTTTTTTGTTTTTTTTGAGACGGGGGCAGATGAGCAACAAATTCAAGATTGTGTCAAGGCAAGCTTTTTTCTGGACTAACACACCAACATAAAATTTTTGGATGAAGAGCAACGACTCATATCGTTGACGCTCAAGCTGGTTGTAGTTTGTTTCAATGAACCAACTTTGGAAAAGGAATGCTAGGTGTGGCGCATATTATTGTTAAAGAGAGGTCTGACCTAGAAGGAAACCCCCTTTGCTTCTCACCTGAGTCCTGAGGATGTTCTTGTAGATGTTGGAGGTGAAGATGGAGGCGGCAGAAAGCAGGGCCGAGTCGGTGGATGACATGACGGCGGCTGCCACGGCTCCGATGCCCACGATGGAGATGTATTGAGGGGTGAGGTGCTGCAACACAATGGGCAGCACCAGGCCTGTCTGACCTCGCTCGAACGGGGACGGAGAACCGTAAGTGGTCATGTTCCAGTCTGGGCGAAAAAAAAAAAAAGAAAGATTGTTTTCAAAATCATTTAGTCACATTTCGGTGATGAAGGGTCGGCCACATTCTCTTTTTTTGCTTTTATTCAACACGCCTGGCCTGGGCACTTTTTGTCCATACTTCTGGGACGCTCACCATGCACAAGCTGGAACCGTGCACCCATTTGGCTGGGAAGCGCCCAGATTTGGCAGGAATCGCCCATATTTATTGTCACCGTGGGATAGCGGGGAACGAAATTTCGGTTTCTTTGTGTCTTTGGCATGTGGAGAAATTGACAATAAAGCTGACTTTGACTTTGATATTTGACAGGGAACGCCCACATTTGACAGGGAACGCCTACATTACCTGCCCTGTGACTGCGTATGGCAAACCTTTCTAATTCACACATATGGGAGAACACGGCCCTAACTTCCTTGAAACGGGCTTTCTGCTTTCGTACCTGTGGAGGCGGCGGCTGCGCCCAGCAAGATGGGAGGAATCCCCAGAGTGGGGACGATGAAGGCAGCGGCAAAACAGGTTATCTTGGCCGTGGTGGACGAGGCAGCAGACAAAGTCCTCTGGTGGAAGTTCTGAAGGCCCAGGTTGCCCAAACCCTTGACGGGAAGACACAAGAACACGTCAAGGCACGCACATATGGAATAGATGAACACCGCGGTGCCTTGAGATAGAAGGTATACCACAATAATTTTTCCAAGGTCAAAAAAAATTCCTTGTGAGCAAAGAGTCAAGGTTCAAGCTGTAATGGTGACCGTAAACTCAACTCAAGCATCAGTGTGGCAAATAACATTTAAGTCCCCAATGATCATCGTCACACACACATCTGGGTGTGGTGACATTTGTCCTCTGCATTTAACCCATCCCCATGTGATTTTGATCCATCCCCTGGGGGAGAGGGGAGCAGTGAGCAGCAGCGGTGCTGCGCTCGGGAATCATTTGGTGATCTAACCCCCCAATTCCAACCCTTAATGCTGAGTGCCAAGCAGGGAGGCAATGGGTCCCATTTTTATAGTCTTTGGTATGACCCGGCTGGGGTTTGAACCCACAACCTTCCAGTCTCAGGGCGGACACTCTACTACTAGGCCACTGAGCTTTTTTGACAATATTGTTCAAAAACACACTATAGCGCTTTAATTGCACTCTTTCAAACGGAAAGCACCCAAAACACAATTAGGAAAGCTTGCTTAGCTGAATGCTAAAAGACAATGTCACCCGTCATAGACGAGCTAACAACCTGGATCTACGCGGTGGCGTCTCAATGCTTTCAGCAATTGAGATTTGTACACAAATGCCATCACAACACACAAATACAGACAATATCACATAGAAAACTAACTATTATGGCATCTTACTGCCGACTTAGGGTAGTTGTGAAACTCTTCTTGCGACTTGTGAGGATACTGCCCCCTGATGGCCAATGTACATCTGCTATCCACACATACAGTGGGGCAAAAAAATATTTAGTCAGCTACCAATTGTGCAAGTTCGCCCACTTACAAGATGAGAGATGGCTGTAATTTTCATCATAGGTACACTTCAACTATGAGAGATATAAATAAAAAAAAAAAATCCAAAAAATCGCATTGTCTGGTTTTTAAATAATTTATTTGCAAATTATGGTGGAAAATAAGTATTTGGTCAATAATGGCGTCGATCTGGGGCTCCACGCAAGATCTCACTTAGTGGGGTCAAAATTATCACAAGAACAGTGAACAAAAATCCCAGGAAAACACGGAGAGACCGAGTGAATGACCTGCAGAGAGCTGGGACCAAAGTAACAAAAACTACCATCAGTAATACACTACGCCGCCAGGGACTCAAATCCTAAAGTGCCAGACGAGTCCCCCTGCTTAAGTCAGTACATGTCCAGGCCCATCTGAAGTTTGCTAGAGAGCATTTGGATGATCCAGAAGAGGATTGGGAGAATATGGAATATCAAACTTCAGATGGGTTAAGCATGTCTCTCAAGTGTACCTATGATGAAAATTACAGGCATCTCTCATCTTTCAAGTGGGAGAACTTGCACAATTGGTGGCTGACTAAATACTTTTTTACCCCACTCTAAGCACTCGTTTCAGTAATATATAAAGGTGAACATTCTTTCTCTCTTTTCTCACCAGGATTAAGAAGTTGTCGATCCAGCGCCACACTCGGTCTTCCTCCAGCGTGCCCACCCATGGCGGCTGGAAGGTGTAGTTGTACGCTGTCTGGGTGATGTCCGTCACAGCGGGGCTCATCAGCGCGAACGGAACGCACATCCACTGCGGGGGGGTTCAACAACAACCGCACGTCGGGCATACTGCTGCTCAATGTTACGCGGGAGGCTGCGAGCTTGCAACTACAGGTACAGCCTTCACCAAATGTTGGACACCTTCAGGGATCTCAGGATTAGATCGACAGCTCGAGCGAGAGTAGTGACTACTCGACCGGCACGAATATCAGCAAGCGGACACAAAACCACAAGAGTGCCAGTTGCGGGAAAAAGAAGAAGCAGCACTGACCAGGCTGATGAAGATGAGCACCAGCTGGATGATGTCGGTGTAGGCCACTGAGTAGAGTCCACCCAGCAGCGTGTAGGTGATGGCCACGGCGGCCGAGATCCAGATGCTGACCGTGTACGACAGATCCAGGATCACGCTCATGGTCACGCCTGGTGCACACACATTTGATCACACCTTAGATCAGTGTTTCCCAACCTTTTTTCATTCATGGCACACCTTTTCATTGGAAAAAATCTCACGGCACACCGCCAACAAAAATCTGTTAAGATCCTATATTAAAATCAGTTATATTACAACGAAACACGTAGAGTCCTATTCCTATATATGTATGGAGAGTTGAATAATTTAATAGAAATAAATACTAAATATTCTTTAAATTGTATTCCTTTTTTTAAATAAAAGTGACAGTTTTTTAAAAAGGTATTAGACGGTGTAAGAAACTATTTAAAGTGATTGTGATTAAAATAAAAAATCAACGTGATTTTGTTTACTGTTTTAGACTAGGTCTATAAATATTGCAACAATAGGAACAAAGTCACTTTTAAAGACGCTCTGCTGTTCTGACAGCAGCTGAGTGGCTATCACAGTCGAGGAGTCTCGACTTGACTGCTTATTTTACGTATGTGAAAAATAACCAATCCAGGTTCTCCGGTTGAACTGCATTCTCTGATTTCCATCGGACCACAAACGCACCACAACCGTCATAGTGTCTGTCACTGTTAGCAAAAGCACACAGCAACACACACATAAACTGAATATGTGCCGATGCAATACAATCATATCGACACAATATGAAATCTCAAGATTCTCCGATTCTCCACACATGCACGATTAGCAAGTGGCTGACCAGGCCTTGCGCGAACTGACCAGTGGTTTGGCGATCCTGTTTACAATGCGTTCCGTAATTAATATTGGACAGTCCCACGGCACAGCTGAACGTCTCTCACGGCACACCAGTGTGCCACGGCACAGTGGTTGGGAAACACTGCCTTAGATAATTTGTGGCCATTTTCTGGCCATGTACCATACTTCCCCGACTATAAGTTGCAGTTTTTTTCAGTTTGGCCGGGGGGTGCGATTTATACTCAGGAGCGACTTATGTGTGAAATTATTCTGACGATGAGTGTGACGTAAGCGACGTAGAAGAGGAAGCGCTGCATCTTCTACTTCCGGAATTAGCGGAGTTGTTTAAAAGTGACACCAAGGATGAAGATTTTATTGGATTTAGTGATTTGGAGTGACACGGATGGTTTGGTAAACTTGTTAGCACGTTATTTATGCTATAGTTCTCTGAATAACTCTTAATATGTTACGTCAGGCATGTTCTCAGTTCATTGTTTATGTGTCATGTAACGTTAGCATACCGTGCTGTTCAGCCTGTTGCCTATTCTATTTTTATTTTAAATTGCCTTTCAAGATGACGTGTCTATTCTTGGTGTTGGATTTTATCAAGTAAATTTCCCCCCAAAATGCGACTTATACTCCAGTGTGACATATATGTCATTTTATGGCTATATATACATTTTATGGCTGGTGCGACTCATACTCTGGAGCGACTTATAGTCCTGAAAATACGGTACACACACACACACACACACACACACACACACACACACACACACACACACACACACACACACACACACACACGCACGCACGCATACGCACACGCACACAGGCTGAGAAAAAAGGGGAAAAAACAAAGAAAGTAAAGCAAAGAGTGTTGAGTCTTGGGTTGGATTCATTTTAGTCGAGGATTCAATCCTGTTCATCATGACGAGTGCTGATGGCTTTCTCCGCTTGCAAGTGTAAAATGGCCAAACTGTCTCACGTGTGGATCTTGCAAAGAAGTTAGAGTGGGCAAAACTCTATCATTTCCAATTTGGGATTTCTTTGCATTAGCTCAGCTATAATGAATGAAAACAAATATGTGGGTAACTTGATGACCACAAACGGGCGGCGCTCGGGCTGAAGCAACAACAGCGGCGCGCGGGCGGTGTTCTCACGTTCCTGACAATGAACGAATGGTGAGAAGACAGCAAGCATAACAAGGAGTTGCGGTGTCACAGTCGGCTGGCTGAGCACAATAACAGATCCCATTTCCTCTCCACAGGATGTTGACGGTTGTGTTGCAAAGTAAGCGCAAATGTCCTATTTTGGCAAAACACAAAGCTTTCACAGAAGACTAGACAAATGGAATATTGATCAGTGTAAGGCTGATAATACAAGGATTTGGGCATTTTTAACTTCAAAGGGACTCTAAACAATGAATTGATTGATTCCATAATCAACCAAAGTCAAACCTCTACATATGATTGCTTAAACATACGAGTCTTTCAACATACGATGTGAAATTTGATCAAATATTTGAATCAACATCCAAAGTAATTCCCAACATAGGACGTCATCGTGGTTAGCCCGCTTTACGGCGGCACGTTGGGATGACGAGAGTTAGCGTCCAGTAGTAGTGGTGAAAAAAGAAAGAAGGTGATGACTTCACTGGTTTCTTTTATATCAAACAAATTGTTTTAGGTTCATTACCTGACATGTTTCGGCGGTTTCTTCCGCCTTCATCAGAGTGTCACCGATGTGATAGTGATGCGTCTTTATCAGCTGATGGATGAAGGCGTGGCTCACCTGTCAGATTTGACAGGTGAGTCACGCCCTCTGCTGTCCATTCACCTCTCCAGAATGCTGTTCGAGGTTGTAGAGAGCATATAGGCTCCCTCATCCCTGTTGATGGTCCTCGGGCCCCGCTTGCGGATCTCAATGGCCTCCCTGATCCAACACTGATATTTCTTTTGGACAGCAGAGGGCGTGACTCACCTGTCAAATCTGACAGGTGAGCCACGCCTTCATCCATCAGCTGATAAAGACGCGTCACTATCACATCGATGACACTCTGATGAAGGCGGAAGAAACCGCCGAAACATGTCAGGTAATGAACCTAAAACAATTAGTTTGATATAAAAGAAACCAGTGAAGTGATTAAAAAGGAAAAACAAGATGAACTTAGTACAGCTACAAAGAAGGTGATGATTTTCTTACAATTAAAACAAGAAATCATAAGAAAACATGAGCGTGGTTTGCGTGTGAGTGATATTGCAAAACAATATGGCCGGAAGATGTTAACAATTTCAACGATCAAGCGACGGCGATTAAGCAAAAGGAAGCCCTCAAGCCATCCAAGGGGATCACTATCATCTCTAAACGTCGCAGGCCTACCCTGGAAGAGATGGCACGGCTTTCTTTAAAAAATCTGCAAAGCGGTTGAGTGATGGTGAGGAGGAAAGAAAAGAAAGCCTAAATTGAATGGAAGTGAAGGTGAAGATAGAGTTAAAACGAAAATGTAAAAAAATATATAAAAAACAAATGAGCTAAGTTAATTTTAAGTTAATGTTATGCAAGTTGGATTAAAAAAAATTGATTGAATTGAATTGTTGGGCTTGGAGATTAACTATTTTTTGTTTGTTTTAAACAAAGGGAAAAGTGCACATTGGACAGCCAGAGAGTCACCACCGCAATCCGTTTGGTTTGATGCGGCTGCCCACGCGAAAAGCCGGCGCGAGCTAAAAGTGGCCGTTCCTTTCACTCGACGGCCAGCTGCGGCGTGCGGTGGCATCCTTACCTAATCCTATGAGAGTGCCGGTCACCCACATAATCTCAGAGACCAGCGCAGCCATAGAGAGGGCGGCTGTGGCCACTTTGCCGTACTTGATGTGGAAGGGGTCCATCATGGTCACGTACTTGCTGTTGCGCATAGGCTCGGCAAAGAACAGGCCACCTGTGGCGCACATGGGGCAAAAGAGAGAAAGATGACAAAAAACAACCACCTTGACGTCATTCGGCGTCAAGACGGTCGCGGGCGGTTGTGTTTGCACCAAAGCGTGTTGGCGCAAACAGACAAATGCTGACACTCGCAGGCGGTTATGTTTGCTCCAAAGCGCATCGGCGCAAACAGACAAATGCTGACGCTCGCTGGGAAGGATGCGAGCTTGCACTAACGCAGGACAGCCATTCTCCTACACTTACTTAAGGCAGGCTGTCCTGCCTGTTTTTCTGCACGGCTCCCTCCCCGCTGCAAACGGTCAGCTCCTCGGCAACTCCGGAGAAGTTCCAATCGGCTGCCTTGCAGCAGGGAAGGCGAGACGCGCTGGACGACAGGCCGGGCAAGAGTAAGAGGATCAACCAAGTGACTTTCACGTGGCCAAGGAATGCGGGCCAATCTGCACATACTCTAGCAGGCTGCTGTTCGAGTGCCTGCTCCGTGTTTGTCCGCCGACGACAAAAGGACGCGCTAGCACGAACGTGCTAGCAAGAGAATCCATGCCAGCGGCACATGCCTCCATTTGAGATCTCAAACTTTGTACGACACTTGGCGCCTTATTTTCTGTGACAATATTAATGGCTAGGTGGCTGCTCATCAATTGACGAGACACAAGACAATTGTGCCGGCGAGCTGAGCTCAAAGCGATTGTCTCAGTTTTGTTTTTTGTGCATTGGTGACGTCAAACTCACTGCGTTTAAAGATACTAAGTTGTCAGGTTGTAATGTTGCCATTGAACCTTTTGAACTTTCCCTGTCATGGCATTTTTGCCGTGTCCTGTTTCTGACACTGCGCTATTGCTGTAAGAGCTTTCCAGAGTGACCTCGAACGTTATCAGTGGAGCACTCGAAGGTCACAAACAATGAAGAGCTCGCTCACGACAGGGGTGGCGAGCGGGTTTCACTTTGTACTCTTATTTAGGGGCTCTTATTCAAGTCAACCGCCAATTCTCCTCCACAAAATTGTCGAGTGTGCGCCCACGCATCGGAGCACGGCATTCTGGTTAACACTGCGAACACACGAAATCCATCTCTGAGGGGCCGGCCATTTTGCCACTTTCTGTCGACTGAACATCACAATACAGTCGTTCAGCTTTCAGGTCGCAACCAACCACGGCTCAGCTTTCAAGACCGGTGAGCCGTGGCGGGTTGTGACGGGTAGCATTTGCCATATTCGCCAAATTGACACATCTCCGGCGTTACGAATTTAAAAAATATTTTTGGCTTCATTCGGGACTTCTTGGGAAGGACTTTCCACATTTCAAAACCGGCTCTTCAGCATTCACCTGATTTCAACACGAGTGGCAATCTCAAGTTCTATTATTGTGATCACATGCTACTTGCACTCGAGCGTTCTTGGCCCACTTGGGATTTTTCTGAACCCAGGAGGGGTCAGCTTCTGACCTCGTAAACCCTATTTGGACTCCAGCGCCGACGCGAATTAAGTGTTCTTAAGGACTCAAATCCGCCTGTTGTGAGGGCCCGAGGAGACTCTCCTTGTTTGGACGTTAGCGCTTTTGTTTTTTGGGGACTATTTTTCACCAGGCTGGGACAAAAGGTGGGCCCGGCACCGAGCGAGAGGCGCTGAGGCGCTGCGGCCTGCCCTAAAAAGGAGCGCTGCTCACCGAAGATGAAGCACATGGTGGCCGTGACGGGCATGACGGCCCAGATGAGCCCCATGGACGGGTTGTAGACGGCCTCCGCTGTGCCCACGATGAACCCGCCGCCGACCCACGTGGCTGTCGACAAAAGACACGCGCGTCACATTTCAGCTGAACGCAGAGTTTTTATCTTTCGGCGTGGGCAATTCTTGACGGGCTCAACGGTTTCGTCGCAGCATGCAAACCCAAGCGGGGCCTTTGCGGATGTGCCCCGCCTCGTAAATGTCAACGTCAAAATACATGCGACACAAGTTGGTGCAGTGCTTGAAAAACGCTTACAGGGTCATAAAAACAAAAAACAACAAGCTATTGCTTAGAGCCACAGAGCGCAAAACAGCATCAATGCGTACCGAAGCCATTCAAGATACTACATTAGAGGTGCACACAACATGTCTTGGCTATGGTGCATTCAAGGTGGATGGAACATAAATGCGTGACACAGCGACACTAAATTGACGTCAGCTAGAATTTATTCTTTCTTTTGGCATAAAACAACCAACTGAGGTCATTCAGTTGTTATACTTTTGCTGAGATGTCAAATGGATGCTCCGACTCAATAAATGTGCACGTTTCAATCATATTTGATATTTTATATAGCTCTAGAGTACCATAGTTATTCAACTAAATGAATAGAAACTGTGTGTGTGTGTGTGTGTGTGTGTCTTGTTGACATCAATGACTCTGCTTTACTGAGTGTGTGTGCGTATGCTGCAGGAATGGACAGATGGTGTGAAACGGGTCGAAGGCTTGATGGTGTACGGAAGCCAAAGAGTGACAACCTGCGTGCAGTACTCGCCATCCAACAGCAGAGGCGCCGCCGCCTGCCGAGGCCTGCCAGAATTGTCGGCTGCAGTCCAGTTTGTAAGAGGGGCCGAGGAGAAAGTCGAGCTCGTCGTGCACTCGGCCAATTTGTCCTGCTAATTTTAGGCAACAATTTTGCAAGACGAAGCGAACAAGGTGACCTGTCAACTTTGATCTTGAGTGTCACCGGCCGGGCATGCACCTTAAATGCAAATGATTGCAAACTTGTGTTTCTGTGCAATCTTCTCCACGCTTCGAACAGAACCTATTTATGTCCGGCGCTACTCAACTGGCTTTGAGGCCTGCTCTTTCCCATACTGACTTTTAAACTTCTGTTAACGTCAACCTGAAGGATGTGAAGGAATCATACGCAGATTGAAAGGATTGCTTTTGTGTTTTATGACACAAGTCATTGAACAATTGTGTTTAGCTTTTTTTCAACAAACCTACACTGTGAGTCAGGTCATAAGAATCTCTTTTCATGTTTCATGCACCAAAACTCAACTTAAATTGAACATTGAATACAAACTTTTAATGCAAATTGATCTTAGCT
The DNA here is from genome assembly GCF_024217435.2 of Syngnathus scovelli. Taxonomy (NCBI): domain Eukaryota; kingdom Metazoa; phylum Chordata; class Actinopteri; order Syngnathiformes; family Syngnathidae; genus Syngnathus; species Syngnathus scovelli. Next base: position 12,538,352 of record NC_090858.1, read on the forward strand.
CAACGTAAGATAATAATAATAATGGAGCTTTCCTGAGATTTGCGTGCCTAACTTCCCAAAAGAAGCAAATGCATGAGCTCAGTCTGTCTGCTGGAAACAAAAGAGCGTTGGCGTCTTATAAAATAGAGCGGAAGGAAGCCAATGGGATGACCGAATCCAGTCTTGTCCACGGCAGACATCTCAGCCCGTCACTTTGTTCTGTGCTATTTCCTAGGACTTGTGGCTATTTCAGCGGTAGCTTGTCTCGCCTCCGCAAGCGTTTGCTGCCGTGGCTTTGCAGCGTTGCGCTTGTGAATCTCAAATTTGTCCCGATAATGCCGTTGTAAGCGACAAATGAAATTGGTCGTATTCAAGTGAGCTTTGTTGGTTCCTCCGTAGCAAACACTGAATATGCGCTTGGGACATGTCTGGCCCATACGCCATTCAAAATGGTAATATGTTTTTTCTTCAAAGCATTACTTTCAAACATTATAATTAACGCTTTTTAATTGGAAATTTTCATCATGTCATATGCACCATACATAGTAATGTTCTATTGTTTGACATCATATTTAAAGGGACAGTGTTTTTTCTTGGCCATCTCGTGGCAGACTTTAGAACCACGCACACACGGCAAGCCGAGACAGCAACATCTTCAGCAGCGGTGAATGCAAAATGTCACCACAAACAACTTTGAGTCTTCCCTCAAGTGACAAAGCAAGCGCATTGCATTTGTTACCCACTCTGCCGACATCAATCCAGCAAATTCGTCTCCTTCGGCGAGCCGTAACGGAACGATGGCGGCGAGACGTGGCACCATCCACTACAGCGGGGCGCGACACGGGAATATAATTTGCCATTACTAGACCTACTGGAGTGGCTGATGGTGTAGGGGTACACTTGCTTGTCTTGTGTGCCGACACCGTGAGTTCGATTCCCACATATGACGGTGTAAATGTGTGTGAGTGATGGTGTGAATGTGTGACAAAAAAATAAATACTAGACCTACATAATAACATGTACATATGTGATAGCAGTGATAGCACTTCTTTTGCACATTATTAAAATTAATAACGTTTTTTCTACAATGAATGACTATTGAAAAATCAAACCATTCCACACTGTCACTTTAATGTGTGCACCATATGTAGCACGATTACGTCCTATCTCAAACACTTTCTACTTGTACGCGTAATATTCTATGCACCTCTAATGTAGCTCAATTACGTCATATGTACCATTTGAACATGCAAGCGCTTGTAACTGTAATGCATTTTATTCTGGACGCACCTGTGTGCATCGTACGACGATATGCAGACCTCGAACGGCACAAGGAGGGTTGAGCCATCACGTGCGCGAGGTGAAACGGAGGTCGAATTCCGATTCATTTGGCCCGTTTTCCAGGCCTAAATAAGGCGTCGGGAAGCGCGACGTACGCGTGTGCCACTCGGTCGGCGCCTGTACTCGCCCGTCATGGTGAAGATGCCGACCGCCAGGTTGATGCCGCGGTTGCCGAGCAGCGCCATCTCCGTCTGGTCTCCGCGGCCCTTCTTGGCCTCCCGCTTGGACTTGAAGGAGGCCCACACGCCGATGGCCAGCACCAAAAGGTAGAAGAACATCATGACGCTCACGCCGGGGATGTTGAGAGCCATGATGGTCGAGCGGAGCAAGTGGGACGACGAGGAGGAGAGAAGAAGAAGGAAAGGAGAAGGACGCACCGAGCGAGAGACCGGGCGACAGTGACGGCGCTTGGGCAAACATCCCCTACATCCACCCCTCCCCTCCCCTCCGCCGCCGTGCCCGCTGCCTCACGCCGGGCTCGGAGGAGGGAGGGAGGAGCGACGGAGGGGACGGGGTGTGGGCAAGAGTCTACCCTCCCCCGGCCTCCGCACGCCCAATCGGAAGCTGGGCCGGGCTGGCCGGGTCGATTACGTCACGACTGGATTTCGGTTCGTTGACTTTGTCCTGTGCGAGCCGCCCCGAGGTGACGATTTGCTGCAATGTGCTGACGCAGAGCCCAGACGCCATACTGGAATACACCAGGGAGGACAAGGAAAGGGGGGGTGAAGACTCCAGGGAGAGAGAAGGGGCGCTGCCCCCTCCCTCCCTGGATGCAACGTACATTAACTAATCAATATAGCACATTCATAGGCAGCTTGATGACTTAATGGGGCTTCTTCCTTGATGAAAAGACTCCATGACATATTGCCATGAACTCAAGTGTAGTGGGCACTCGCGAGAGGGAACCACGGAATCAAATCAAACATACGCCTCATTCAGGAAATGGTTTTACTACTGGTCTTTTTGTACATGCCACCTGAACGGCGTGTTGGGGGACAGTTGCTCTAGTTGAGAACCAAAGGCACAAGAAACATGTGGCTAAGAAAAAAACAGAACATTCATTGGGTGGGGTTGCAGCAGGGGTGTGCAAAGAGGGGGGTTGAGCGGGTAGCGGCCCCCTGGCATCCCCTCCCACCACCAGTCAACAACCAATTTGTAAAGGGCAGCAAAATGTCTTGAGCCGTGCAGAGCAACAGACGGCCGTTCATCAAACGCTGCAATTTTCCGTCCGACGTCGGTGGTGGTGGTGAAAAAAAACACCCCAAAAAGCGCAACTGGATTGTGCATTAGCTAATCGATATGCGGGAAGCTTTCTGACTCATGGGGCTTCTTACTGGATCTCATTGCACCAAATTGCAATGTCATCCAGTGAAACAGTCGACAAACGAGGAACAACGCAACACAAATAAAACACGACTTGGGCTTGAATAATGAGTTTCATTCGTTTTGTGACAGTGTTGGCGTCATGGAGGGTCATGAAGGTTGTTGTTACTTGTCAAGCGCTGCAAACATGCGTGTGACAGCCAATTGGGAAGGAAATTGCTTTTGAGCAAACTCATACGTTTAACTGAGTGTAGTTTTCTTTTTAAACTTGGTCGAAAGTGTCTTTTTTTCGTTGTAGGTGAAATGTCTTCTGGGTATCGAGTCTTCGTTGCCACCGCCCCCTCGCCGCCGCCGGTTAGCCTGTGCAGCCTTAGAGCGCTCCCGTGGTGTTTCCAGTAACAACAGTAAAAAAAAGCCGTCGCGCTCGCGATGGCCTCCAGCATCCCCGCGGAGACTCGGACAATGTCTGCTAGCTCGCGGGAAATATAGCGGCAAAGCGCTGGGGATGGATGGGGTAGGGGGAGAAGGTATGTAAGGTTGCGGGGGGGGGGGGTGTTAAAGAGGCTTGAACACTCCAGCAAGAGGATGAGCTCTTCATGAAAGCTACGCAAGCTGTCGGTGACAACTAACATTGGCACATGGGGGGGGAAAAGTTGTTGGGGCTCTGCTGAGACATTTTTTCAAAATGGCACAATAAAGCTGAAACAATATGGATTTTTTGTTGTTTTGCTTGACCCCTGAAGAGCGAGTACCTGTGCTCCCTTTTTCACTGAAATGGAATTTGGAGTTTCTCCTTGCCGGTTGGTAATGAGTGCATGGACGCTTTTGTGAAGCCCTTTCAAACAGAGCCTTCATTGACCTCAGGCGGACTCTTGCAAGTGCTGAAGGTTGAGCTCCGCTTTGCTTTTATGCACAGTCGTTATAATCGCTTTGAGTTCAGGGCCACATTTGTGACAATTTGAGCTTGAGTGGGCTGCACCGGGCGACTCGTTGGGGCCCCGAAGCCACAAATTACAACAATTCTGAATTATTTGCCCATTTGGAAAATATTCACATTTATTGATTATCCTGCGGCATCATATCAATCATTCCAGTGAAAGTGGCACTTTGACAATACCACCTCAGCCGAGTGGACGTAACAACAGCTATCAACGTACGAGTTGTGCCTCGCTCGCAGCCATCTTTGTTTTGGTTTAAGCCCTGGGAGGCTATATTTAGAGAGCAGGGCGGCGGCGAGGAGCAGCCGGGATTAGCATTTGAAAAAAGATACAGCTAATTGATCTGCCCATGCTAACAGCACTAGCGCCTGGCTGGCCTCGCGAGCACCAAGCAAGACACTCGGTCAGCTTGGAATGCTTTGCTGGGGAGGGTCGTGGGCGCAGTTTGCCATGAGTCATCTCTTGAATATAAAAAATAAGAAGGCGGAGGCTATATTGAAGGCCGATGACGTAATAATTTGTGGAGATGAGGGCCCGCATCACAAAGAGGCTGCATTGGAAGGCACTCACCAGGGTTTCAGCACAGTCCACCATATAGAATGACTCCATTTAAATATTTCCCAGGCTTCTTTTTAGATCATTTACGGCACGTCATTTTTTTAAAGGTCTTTAAACACACTTTAGAAACATATTTCAAAAGAAATCCCGTTTTTCCCGCAAACTAAGATACTTATCATCTCAGCAACAATCACACCCAAAGATTTGCTTCGTAAAATGTACTTACTGGCATTGCTTTCCATAGGTGCAAAAGAGGATTGAAGAGGATAAGATCCATTCACCTGCAGCAGCAATTAGGCTGAGCTGAAATACTTCCTGTTTCCATTGTTCAAATTCAAAGCGTGAAACAAGGTGTTGCCACTCAGAGGTCGGCAGTTGAATTACGGGTCTCGCTAACTACTTTCGAGTGTTTGCGTGAAGTGAACAAATCCAGAAAAGAGGTCGGCCGGCGGGCTCTGCTCGAAGCTGGCACAACTACAGCTTAACGGCTGCTTAATGGTCAAATTCTTTTTAAAAGTCCACTTTGTTTTTAGATGAAAAGGGCCCCAGACAAAATCAAAGTCAAAGTCTGCTTTATTGTCAATTTCTTCACATGCCAAGACACACAAAGAGATCGAAATTACGTTCCCACTATCCCACGGTGACAAGACATAGTTCACAATGTACATACAAGTTAACAACACAAGAAAATAAAACAAGAAGGCACAAACAATGAATAAATAAGAGTGATGAATAAATAATAAATAAACAAATAACACAATAAATAAGTACAGGACGCTACGCAGAAGGGGGAAGAGAGTTCAGGATCCTAACAGCCTGGAGAATGAAGCTGTTGGTGAGTCTGGCGGTGCGGGAGCGCAGGCTCCTGTACCTCTTCCCAGAGGGCAGAAGATCAAACAAAGAGTGACTCACATCACTCACAATCGTGGTCGCCTTGCGGGCGAGATGGGAGGTGTAAATGCCCTTCAGGGAGGGGAGTGAATCACCAATAATCTTACCAGCCGTGTTCACGATGCGCTGCAGGGCCTTCATGTTGTATTCAGTGCAGCTACCACCCCAGACAGCAATACAACTGGAGAGGACGGTCTCAATGGTGCCACGGTAGAATGTAGTCATGACGGCCGGAGGAGCACTTGCTCGCCTGAGTTTCCGCAGGAAGTACAGGCGGCGCTGAGCTTTCTTCGCCAGTGACGCGGTGTTGACGGACCAGGAGAGGTCCTCACTGATGTGCACCCCCAGGAATCTGGTGCTGCTCACCCTCTCTACAACTGCACCGCCGATGGTCAGTGGCAGGTGTTGGGTGTGACCCTTCCGGAAGTCAACAACCATTTCCTTGGTCTTGTAGACGTTCAGCAGGAGGTTGTTGCCCCTGCACCATGCGGTCAGAAGGTCAACCTCCAACCTGTACTGAGTCTTGTCGCCCTTGGTGATGAGACCCACCAGAGTCGTGTCGTCAGCAAACTTCACTATGTGGTTGTCGCTGTAGGACGCAGTGCAGTCATGCGTCAGCAGGGTGAAGAGCAGCGGACTGAGCACACAGCCTTGGGGGGCCCCCGTGCTCAGCGTGATGCTGGCGGAGATTTTGTCGCCAACACGTACCATCTGAGGCCTCTGACAGAGGAAGTCCAGCAGCCAGTTGCAGAGGTAGGTACTGAGGCCCAGCTTGTCGAGTTTGCAGATGAGTCTTTGTGGCACAATGGTGTTGAAGGCAGAACTGAAGTCCACAAACAGCAATCTCACATACGAGTCCCTACTCTCCAGGTGGGAGAGGGTTAGGGTGGATCTGATGTGCTCCATGACAAGCCGCTCAAAGCACTTCATGATGATGGGCGTCAGTGCCACGGGGCGGTAGTCATTGAAGCAGGACGGAGCAGGCTTCTTTGGCACAGGTACGATGGTGGCAGCCTTGAAACACGAAGGGACGATGGCCTACTGCAGGGAAATGTCAAAGATGCCCGTGAAGACATCCGTCAGCTCCCCAGTGCAGTCCTTCAGCGCTCAACCTGGGATTTGGCAGGGCCTGCCGCCTTACGGGTGTTGATAGCGGCAAGCGCCCTCCTCACGCTGTCAACAGAGAGGCACAGGGGCTGCTCGTGTGGAGGAGGAGTGGACTTCAGCGGGCAAGTGCTGTTCTAAGCGTCGAAGCGAGCAAAGAAGCGGTTAAGATCGTTGAGCAGACGGACGTCGCCCTCACAGCTCTGCGGCGCGGGCTTGTGGTCCGTGATGGTCTGAATGCCCTGCCAAAGGCTCCGTGCGTCCCTACTGTCCTTGAAGTGGGCGGTAATCTTGCAAGAGAACGCCCTTTTCGCTTCCTTGATGCCCCGGGACAGGTCGGCCCTCGCTGCCCTCAAGCCAGCCTCATCCCCGCTCTTTGTCCCTGGCCCTCAGCAACCTGAGGACAGCCCCAGTCAGCCATGGCTTCCAGTTAGCCCGAGTGACGATGGATTTCGAGTGAGTCACATCATCAACGCACTTTGTGATGTAAGAGGAAACAGAGTCAGTATACTCCTCTATGTCTGTCCGATCGTTGCAAGTGGCCGCCCGCTTAAACATGTCCCAGTCAGTAGTGCCAAAGCAGTCTCGAAGCGCATCAGAGGCACCCTCAGGCCACACCCGTACCCGCTTGCGAACCGGCCTGGATGCCTTCACCCTTTGTCTGTATGTGGGCAAAAGCATAACAGTGAGATGGTCAGAAAGTCCAAGATGGGGGAGGGGGGCGGCCTTGAAAGCTCCTTTATGTGTAGAGTAGACCAGGTCCAGGAAGCTGTCACCACGTCTTGGAAAATTAACATGCAGGTGAAGCCTCAGAAAAACAGGCTTCAGGTTAGCATGATTAAAGTCCCCAGCGAAGACGGTGCAACCGTCAGGGTGCGCCGTCTGTTGTTCACTGACAGCCTGGTACAGTTCATTAAGAGCCGCGATCCTGTCGCCTTCGATGTTGGAAGGCGGCATGTATACAGCGACTAGCAGAATCGCGGTAAATTCCCTCGGCAGGTAAAAAGGACGGCACTTAATGATCACAAACTCCGCCAGTGGCGAGCAGTGCCTACATAGCACTATGGAGTCCCGGCACCATTCATCACGGATGTAGACGCATATTCCACCTCCTTGCGACTTTCCCCCTCTCACAATGGCACGGTCCGCCCGATAGCATGCTAGCCGCCCCAGATGCACAGCAGAGTCCGGAATGTTGACAGTCAACCAAGTCTCAGTGAACACTAGCACACAGCAGTTACGCGCTGTCCGGTTCGTAGACGACTGTGTAGCGACGTTGACGTCTGCTTGCTTGTAATCACTATACAGAAAATAATGGCCAGTGTTGATATGGCTCAAGTGGACATTTTGGACATTTTTGGGCTGGGTTGGGCTCGGTGGCTGGCAGTCTGCGGTGTAGGTACCACATCTACTCGGGTGACCTCCGCTGGGCGCATGACCCGGCCGGACGTTCCATTCTAAGCTTTCTTGGGCCGCAATGCCTATGGCAGCAGCTGCGCACAGAAATAGATTCTTTACTGCTCACATCACATGGAGGCAGCGTCAACGACCATCTGCCACTGGAAACGGCATCTTGCGCACCTCCGGCCAGGTGGAGCCAAACTTCGACGTGAGTCTCTGATAACGTAGGGGTACCGTCGGCTGTCTTGCGAGCCGACACCGTGAGTTCCATTCCCGCATGAGACGGTGTGAATGTTTTCGTGTGCCCCCCCATCCACTCAGCCCCCCCCCCCCCACACACACACTAGCCAACTTTTAACATTGTCAATGTCGACAATAAATGGAACATTATTACGACATTAACGTTGTAGTTTTAAAAAGGTTAATAATATTGCAAGATTTAACAAAAATCATGTAATACGCAATACTGGTGTAGTGAACACACGCACACCAGTGTGCCAACGCTTAACCGGTTTTCTTTTTCTTTTTATATTTGAAGGGCGTTATCACTAACGTTTTTACAAAGAAACTGATTTTCCAAGAGTGCTACACTGGCTCCCTCTAGTGGTATGTAAAAAAATCACTGCACAAAACACTGCACACTTGAGCTGCGTTTATATTTCTTTAGTGCAATACATTTGCAGTTCATCTCTAAGTGTCGTTTGCTTTTACTTTTCTCTTCAGACAGACGTTAGAACTAACTTTGAATATTAGACATTACAGTTGTTTATTTTTTGAAAAACATTTCTAGATTACTTGATTAAATATGTATTAAAAAAAGATACAAGGTCAAACTATTAAGAAAGTGATATTACATTCAATAAAAAATGATAACATTACAAGTTGATTTTTGCAAAATCTCTTCAGATTCTTTTGAACAACAAATCGGAAATAATGAGGTTTTTTTTAAAGATACAAGTCTGAATTTTGTACAATTATAGTTTTACTTCTTTTGTTTTTAACAAAGGTTTTGTCCTAATATTGAGTTGTATTTTGTGGCCAAAATTGCAGATATCAATCATAATCTTCATTTTGAACAAACTGGACTTTCAAGTACGCACATGCACAAAATTGTCATGAGAAAGTCAAAGGCAGGCCTCCCCGGAAGCCTCTTGCATTTGTCTCCAAAACAAGCCGAGAGCGTCATCGCTGAAGAGGAATCGGGAGGGCTCAAGGGTGGCTAACCGCAAATGTGAGTCTCCTTGCAGCTGCGTAAGGCGCCGGGCCCCGGGGAAAGCAAATTGCTGGACACGCCAATGGAAAATCATCCTCATTGCTGGGACAAAACGTCCGAGAGGGATTTGCATCAAATCATCAAACTCAAGAAATTATGGCGCAATTTTTGCACTTGTTGCAAAACAAACACGGAGAGCTCTGGTCGTGGGAAAACGACCCGGTTGCCGTTATTGCGTTGCTGTCGGGGTCGGGGAGCCATCCCAGCAGGCCGAGCTCCAGATCAGAGCGGAACACAAACACAAATAAACGAGACGTGGGCTAAAGTTTGAGCCCAGCTTACGAACTGGACCACTCCAGAGGTAGGGAGAGGGCCAAGTTCAATGACGCACATTTTGTAGGATGCCAAAGACATCAGAAGATGAATATGAAAGCAAAGTGGAGAATTCCAGCTTTTCTTGGTGGTGGAGTTTCCATGTCTGCCGACAGAGCACCTTTTGCTTGAAGCCAGCCACTGTTCATGTGAGCAAAACAATCGCAACACGCCAGCGATTTTCAGTTGCTCAGGTGCTCCAGACCACGTTGAGGAAAGCAATGCGCAGGCCATGCCACAAGACGCAAAAGCAAGTGAAAGGCCAGACTGGAATTTGTAAACAAGTCCAGAGCTGTGCCAAGACGACCCTCCAGCAAAGCGATGGCAAGGCCGACGACCTATGTGAATGAACGGAGGGCTCAGTTTCTGAAGCAAAACACACACGAGCTTCTGCGTGACGACCGCTCATCGTGTCGCAGCTCGGTTGGTCACGCTTCCACTGAGGAATTCTGAAGTCTACAAAAGCATCTTCTCTGCAAGGATTCGGCATTGATCCACTGATAGAGTTCCTCTTCTGAAAAAGAAAAAAAAAAAAGACTACTACTGGCAGGATCAGCCCACTTGTTCAGATGAGAACAAAACCAGGCCAGTCAGGTCAAGAATATCCTTTAATAATGAGATCACGTATAAGTGCAGAAAAGTAATTTATGAGCGGGTTCCATTCGCCGTAATAACAATGACGAGATGCTGCGTGTACAATGTCATGTGTATAGCATGATAGCATTTCGAGCAAAAATCAGAATGGGCTCAGTCAACTAAATAAAAGTTGAAAGCGGATCTCAAAGTGAAAAACTAAAACCCTGTTTCTCGACACAAAAATGCACAACATGCTGATACCGTCTTCCCACGCCCAAACATTCGGGGATCTCCTACTTCACAATGGAACCAATGTGGAACGGTGCTGCCACATTCAATGCTAACGCTGGTGACTACGTGAGCGTTGCTTCCGCCGGCCTTAGCGTCCCCAGAGGGGCACTTCTTTCCTTTACTTTTTTTCAAAGCGGCCGAACCAAGTCCTACGCTACGGCCGCTTACGTTCACCAACCGCATACGTTTATACAGTTCGGCTGACGCCGAATAGCGCAATGTCAAGTTATTACAGAAACGTTTACCAATCCCAATTTTTGAATCAAACAAAATCCCCCGTTGACACCTTTGAGCATTTTGTCTACAATACAATAAAGTTCTACTTCAAACCTGCGAGGAGCTTCACTTGGATTGACAGACCGTCAGGGTTTTGATTGGCAAATAAAAACAAACTAAACAATAACTACCTAAACTACCTAGTCTAAGCCATCAACACCTGGTGCTTCTAATTGGTCTTTTGAGTCAATGTTGGTTCTCGTCGCAACTGCCCGCTTTTTACAAAGGCGGGTTCTCAAAAGAACTCTCGTGTGCTCACAAGAGTCAAAATGGATCAGCATGGCCCCATGAAGGGCTCTGAGGTCTTTTGATAGGTGGCATGCGCAACACTTTCGGTGGCGTTTGTAATCGGGAGTTGAGTGGAGTCCGATTAGAATGCACGGGACGGGTTCCAGTCGGGATTACCCCATGTGTGCGAGAATGTCTTCTCGCGAGAAGGCACAAAATGAAGGGCTGGATGAGGCTAAGGCACATTTGGGCAGAAACCAAACGAAGCTTTGGCAAAATATCAGCATGACGACGCAACGAGCACTAAATGCTCATTGCTACAAATTCAAATCAAACGCAGCGTGTCGCATTCTACACTCGTGCCGGCCTTAAACACTCGACGGGAAACCACGATGGCTGCTGTACAATATCAAAAATGCTACATATCGCAGACGTGAAAACAACTTCTTCAAAATCTTGCTCTGTAAAGCCCAAACAAGAAGGAAGTATGTAAGTAAGGCAGAAAGGCAGGAAGGCAGGAAGGCAGGAAGGCAGGAAGGCAGGAAGGCAGGAAGGAAGGAAGGAAGGAAGGAAAAAGTCAAAAGTTAAAGTCCTAATGATCATCGTCACACACACATCTGGGTGTGGTAAAATTTGTCCTCTGCATTTAACCCATCCCCATGTGATTTTGATCCATCCCCTGGGGGAGAGGGGAGCAGTGAGCAGCAGCGGTGCCGCGCTCGGGAATCATTTGGTGATCTAACCCCCCAATTTCAACCCTTAATGCTGAAGGAAGGAAGGAAGGAAGGAAGGAAGGAAGGAAGGAAGGAAGGAAGGAAGGAAGGAAGGCAGGCAGGCAGGCAGGAAGGAAGGCAAGCAGGCAGGAAGGAAGGCAAGCAGATAGGAAGGAAGGACGGGGGGAAGGAGGGAGGGAAGGAGGGAAGGAAGGAAGGATGGAGGGAAGGAGGGAAGGACGGAAAGAAGAAAAGGACGGAAGGAAGGAAGGAAGGAAGGAAGGAAGGAAGGAAGGAAGGAAGGAAGGAAGGAAGGAAGGAAGGAAGGAAGGAAGGAAGGAAGGAAGGAAGGAAGGAAGGACAGCTACTGGCCAGCCAAGCGCAGCAGCGGCGGCGAGGACCACGTACCGGGAGACACGGACACTACGAGTCCACTGTCAACATTCCAAATGTACGCTGGGCACGTGTGCATAGCTCGGGTTGTGACATCATTTGGCCAGAGGTGTTCACAGAGCATAGATGCATACATAAATAGACTGGGAGTGAGAAAGGCAACTTTTGATCAACATGTCTGGGGCAGGGTTGACTTTAACCCCTTTTAAAAAGAGCAGAGGAACAAGGAAGACCTCGTTGTCCAGCGGTGCCGGTCGGAATGACCCTTCCCCAACCACCGCCACCCTTACCAAGGAGGATTAGGGCCACATCGAACGGCAAACAACAACAAAAACATTATCAGTACAAACGTCACAATAATAAAGCTGAAACAAAACAAAAAACATTTCAAGAGTTTCAGAATCACAAATAAAAGAACTCAACCGGGTCAAAATACTGACATCATGAACATAAAGTTGCAGTCACCAGATAAAAGGTCAGAAGACAGAATAATTTGGACACTTTCCAAATTGGCACTCCAAGGCAAAATACGATCAAGTTGGAATTTGACAAGTGGAAAACACAAACCGGGAAGAGGGAGAAAAAAAAAAATCACGAGTCTTGCACATGAAATGACAAAATATTTCAATCGTAACGTTGCCATTTTACGAGAAAACACACTCGGATTTATCGAGAATAAACTCCTCATCGTGGCAGTTTCCAGCTTACTGAAATCAAGAAGCAATTTCAGGACAATGGAGGAAACAAAAAAATGTTTATGAAAAAATGATATTTCTGAATTTTACAAGAATCAAATCTGACAAAAATCAATTGGTTTTACGAGACCAAAGTGGGAATCACACAAAAATTAAATCAAAATATATTACTATTATTATGTGCAATTTAAAGCGCAACATTTTCATATTAGGAGCATTAAGTTTGGAATAGAATTTTAAAAAAACGTTATCGTCCTTAAAAAGTGGCAAGTCTTCAACAATTTACTCAAAGGTCAAACTTGACATCACTTGAGCTGTAATTTTGAAATAAATCCCGGTTAGTCATTTGAAGATGTCATTTTAAAGGAAAGAAGGACCTTCATTTCATCTTGAATTTGTACTACTGGAGAATAAAAGATACGAGGGGGGAAAGTTAACAAATGAAATTATAATAGGATGATTATAGAGTGAGAATAAAGTGTTAATTTATACAGACAAAAATATTAGAATAATATAGCATTATTTTTATAATAATAAAGAGAGAAAACTGTTACATGGTGCAAATGTGCTCTTTGAACAATACATGGATTTTGGCAACAAAGACCTTTTTTCTTCCGAAAGAGGAATGATGCTGTTACATGCAATGGTATGATTTTTTTTGTCCCCCAATGTGGCTGTAATCCTCCTGTGGCGACTAGCCACGCCACGCCACGCCAAGCCACGCCAAGCCACGCCAAGCCACGCCACGCCACGCCACGCCACGCCACGCCACGCCACGCCACGCCACGCCACGCCACGCCACGCCACGCCAGGCCAGGCCAAGCCAAGCCAAGCCAAGCCAAGCCAAGCCAAGCCAAGCCACGCCAGGCCAGGCCAGGCCAGGCCAGGCCAGGCCAGGCCAGGCCAGGCCAGGCCAGGCCAGGCCAAGCTAAGCTAAACTAAGCTAAACTAAGCTAAGCTAAGCCAGGCCAAGCCAAGACAGGCTAAGCCTTCGCATCGTGACATGACCAGCGCATGACAGACTGTTACAAGAAAAAGTCAAAATCTTGTGCTTGGTTACGCAAAAACAATACAAGTGGAGCATATCAAAGTTAGAGTACTGCGTGACATTTGAAAAAACAAAAAAAAGAGTGGATTCTTTGTCGGACTAAAACTTTTGTTTGAAATTTACATCCAAAAAAAAAAAAAAAAAAACACTCAGTTTGCGATGCAAAATTGGAATCATCATCAATTTTGCTAATTGGGGGACATTGTTGAAAAAAAGAAATTCTGGAAGAGTCAGTAAATATTCTCCAATTTGGGTAGTCTAGCATGAAGTAAGGCCGCTTCTCTTTGTTGAATCAAAACCGCACATTTGCGCCCATTGGCTTTGCTCAACATTTTTGGCCATTTTCTCATGAATGTTGCAGAGCAGCTGCAACCCTAATGGGAAAAAGGCGGTCAGACCAAGCCAGCAAGTGATTGCCAATCCATTGTTGTCTACATTTCCTGTTTTCAATGTTTTCAAAATTCCAATTACTGAATTGAGAGAAGCTCCCAACACATTCATCAATTATTAAAGCAATCTTTAGTTGCAGCTCGAGAATAAAGCCTTTTCTTTTTATCACGTTGACATTTTGGCTCAATTTGCGTTGAGATTGATTGCGACCTGAAATGTTTTGAGCAAGTATTTTCCAGACTTGGCTTTACTTGCCATTTTTTTTTTCATCGCAATTTTGGCTCAAGTTTTTTACAAAGTGGTCCTAAAAATGCGAGTAGGCTTGTGCGGCATCTCTCGCGTGAGGACGATGGGCTTTAAGTCCATCAAGGACAGACGGATGGACGGAATGGCCACGGGTCGCGTTTTACAGCGTCCCAACTGGACAACTATAAAGAAGGCCGAATGCTCTGATGAGTTAGCTTAGCACGAAGGCGGTGGTGGTCGGGCCGGGCTGGGCCAAGAGTCCCCGTGGAGCTCCGCCGGCCGACTTCTAGGTGGCCTGGTCCAAGGCTCGCAGCAGGTCGCAGCCTTGGAGGAGGTGCAGGTTGCCAGGCAGTGGCACGTTGACCTCGCAGTCAAAGCGGGTCAACTCGGGCAGGAAGGTGCGCTCGGCTGACGGGCACAGCAGGCGACCGGCCGCACCTGCCGTGCAACACCACAAGGTCACATGGCGCTTTTCAAAACAAATTCCTCAGCAAAACATCTCGTAATGATTCGTTTGGTTTCAAAGTATACAAACTTGGTTCATTTTGTAATTTTTTTTGGGGGGTTGTTCTAAACTACATTTGATTATTCCTAAAACACCGTTCATATTAAATGAAAGATGAAATATTATTAGATATAATATTAAATGTTGATTTTTGTATACTTTAATGAGCAATTATTTTTTTATTTATGATTTGTTTTTGTGCGTGCCACCATATGAAGACTTGAATAAATGACTATGCTCGAGTCAACTGTGGCTTTTTTCATGGCGTGAGACATCTTTTCCAAATATTTTTGTCCCTTTGTGGCCACTGTATCCTTCCTGCCTCACCCCGCGTGGTGCAGCAAGTGAGCCGTATGCAACCTCACCTGTCATGTTTCCCGGGAAGTCAGACTTCCAGCTCTGCTGCAAAATGTTGCAGTGCGGAGTCCTGTTGCCAGGCAACATCTTGCCCAGCCCAAGCTCTAGCGGGGCAAGAATGTTCAAAGTTAAAGTTTCTTCAAATGGCAACAGACGGCAGATTCGTACCAGGCACAGACGGCGCTCCACATCCCAGCTCGCCTCTCATCTTTTTCCAGATGCTTTCTGACGTCTTGATATCGCCCTGCTCAACACACACGCCAATGGCAAAAGTATTGGGTCATAAAGAGGTCGCTCCTGCTTTTTGCGCATCTTCTCAGTCTTTGTACCCCAAAAATGGAAATTCATTTCCCCCACTTTTTGAATGTCCAGCTATTTTTTTTTTCTTTAACTCACCGACATTTGACTGAAGGAGCGCTTGATGCTGCTGGCTGGACTCATGTCTCTGTTATTGCGGACAAAGTCCTCAGAGCACCTACACACATACGCATACACAACTTTTTAATTTCTCTACGATGATGCTAAACAACACGCAAAATCATTAAATACTGTCTGGACAAAATTTTTACCAGTCGGTTACAAAACAAGAAAAATAAAGTTAAGGTCAGACTCTTGAGACTAAGAAAGTACACTCAGATCCAGAAATCCAGGCAAGGTTTTGGCTCATTTTCTGGTCTTTGCCTAATTTGAAACTACAGTATTTCCGCTCGAATGTGAGAGGACCAGTTTGGATTTCTAAACAATGCGACGGCCGAAAAAATAGCAGCGGTCTGAGTCGTTCGGTGTTTCAGGCAATATGAGAAGCTGCTTGATGCTTCAGGACTCACTGGACGGACAGCGCTTCACAGTGCAGGTATGAAAAACGACAAACAAGCTAGTCACCTTTCTTTGCTCATGACGTTGCGCAGCAGGTCCTGCGGGCAAGGCGGCCACCGCCGCTCGGCTGTCGCGTAGGCCTCACCGGCAGCCTGTTGCCCGTACGTCAACAGCGGGTCCGGGGGCCACTGCAGGTTCTGAATGCCCCCCATTGAGGACAGAGGGGTGCTCGCGGGGGCTCGGTAGGGCGGGTTCTGCACGCGGCCCATCATGTACAACCTCCCGGCCCTTGGGTCCAGAGCCCCCCCCCCGTGGGCGCGCCCCTCGTCCGGAGCCCAGGCAGTGGCGGGCGGCGGACGGTAGCGGCCTTGCCGATGGGGGGGCGGGGAGAGGGGCTGGAAGAGGCTGGCAATGTTGCTGAAACTCTGCTGCTGAGAGGGGGGGAAAGTGGCGCCGCCCTTCTTCAGGGGCTCGGCCTCAGGGATGATGGGACTGAGCTCGAAGTCCTCTCCGTCCATGGGGATGTACGGAGCCAACGTCTCCAGGTCAAAGTCGCTCAAGTCCCTCTGAAGGAACAAAAAGCCAGCCAGTCAAATGAAGGTCGCCTTGTCAGGAAAGGCAAGGTGCTGCCGTGACATTTTCATACGAGGAAAATATTCAGCAACAATGTTTTACAAACAGATCAAAAGGACCCTTAGGGCCTTGTGATTTTGCGCAATATTAGGACAAAGTAAAACGATGATGACTGATGATAATAATAATAATTGTACTAACTAGAATAATAATACTTCCTGGAGGCTTCTTTGTCTTTTGTTTGTCACGGGAGAACAATGTCCATCCACCTTACCTCAGCGTTTGTGGTACCGTCACACTCGGCGGTGTCCAAGGCGAAGAGCCTCTCCGTGAGCTCCACCTTCAGGTCTCCATTGGTAGTGCTGTAGTAGTCGCCGGGGCTGCTGGGCTGAGGCCCGGCACAAAGCCGAACCACAAGTTGGTTAGGTTGGTTAGTCCTGCCGGCACTGGGTCGGCTCCCCTGGCACGCCCCCCTCACCGTGGAGCAGCTGCTCAGACTCGGAGTGGCGCTGCAGGGAGGTGGCGTCTGCTGGACCGTGAACGTGGTGCCCACCTTGGACGCGTCGCTAGCCGGTGGAAGCGGGGTTAGGGTCTCGGCGGCCCAGGATGAAGGTCCCGGGATGGGCGCAGAGGCTGGGGGGAGCTTGCTGTACGCCACTGATGTGTGCTGGGACGGCTCCTCGAATTGAGGGTGGCCTATCACACGCAATCGGCAGTTTGACAACAAAAAACGCTGGGCCGATATTCGGTCTTCCCGTTCGGTCTGTATGCAAAACAACCAGGGGATTTAAATTCAGAATTTTAAAAACCATTTCCGGAAATTTCCACTCCTTAGCTAGATTTGAAAACACAGTCATTATCAAGTTAGCGGATCATATTTTGGTCTGCTATCATCCACAGGCTGCAATTATAAAGCGGCTCTGTCGCCAACTTCGACCGCCTTGACGTGAGACATGAGATGGGCTATCGTGAGCGGGGCTATCTGCCGGTTTCCTACTTGAGGTATAGAAGGTACAAGCCGCACCGAAATCGAGGCTGATGATGGTGTCTCCGGCCGTGGGCGCCAGCTGGCTCAAGTCCTCGGGTTCCTCTTTGAGCTTGCCGAAGAGCGCCTCGCCCGCCTCGCTGCCGGTCTCCCCCGTGAAGAAGCCGCCGGCCTGTCGGGGCTTGAACAGCGACTCTGTCTGCTCCAGGGAGAAGATGGTGCTCTTTTCCTCAATGTCACTGGCCACGTGGAGAGAGACACAATTGTTATATGGCCGGCCTGGATTGTTCCCGAAACCAGCTGGCAAATTTCCCTCAGCAGTGGTTTGGGTCCGTCATCTCATTGCTGGGTTTTTACAAAATGGACTGGATCGGTAAATAACTGTCAGAGAGCTACGCAAAAGAGAGCTAAAAAAATCTGTCTGCTTTGGCAGAAGACGATAAACGTCGGAGGATATTGAACGGTGAGCACGTTGGCAATTTGATGTTCAACACATTTTCCAGCGGGCGGTCATTCGCCGGCATCTCACCTGAGCACGTAGTTGACGCAGACGATGCACTGGGGCTGCGCGTTTCGGCCGTTGTAGATGACGGTGCCCTGCGTCTCCACCCACACAAAGCCGCCGCTCTTGGCCAGCATGCGGTACCGGCTGCTCACAGCCTGCCCTTTGCTGCATACTAACGAAAACAAACACAATCACACCAAAGCCGGCTCGAATTAGACACGTCCAAGTCCTTATTTCCTGTTGCAGCCCTGCACGTTGCACAGTTTTTGGCAGGAAGCGAATCGGGCCGTTTTGACAGGCTGCTTACTCGCTGGGATGGCCTCCTGCGTGGGAAAGGAGAGCCACCGTCGCCAATGCACACAAGCAAGCTCACTCACTTGTGGGGAGCTTTCAGGCAGTCAACAATTGACTTTGTTTTGGTAAGTGCATTGATCAGGGATATTTTACAGATTCAACTCTAACAATGGAAATTTGGGCGATTGTGTTGATCTCGGGCGTTCTGGCTAAAGTGCAAGCTCGGTCTGGTGACAAATAAAGAGCGGGACATTCCTTGCAGTATTCGCTTGAGGTGTGGGAAGGAAGCAGCCTTGAGAGGCACCGGGTCGTTGACCGACCATGAGGGGCAGAGGGAGGACCACGACGACAATGAGGAAGGAGAGGAGGGAGTTCAACAGAACCCACAGCCCAGGGGTCGGGAACCTATGGCTCGCGAGGCAGGTCTGGCTCATTTGATGATTGCAACTGCAGATTTCGGCTTTTCAGATAAGCTAACCCTTCGACGAAGAAGATGGTGGAAAGAAAAGAGATGATGAGTGTCGTAGATTTCAGGACGAAAGGACTGAAGAATTCGCCTTTGTGGAGCGAGCAGGTTCTGCGGTGCGCCTAATTTGCAATGACAAAATTGCATCGATGAACCGGTCGAATGTAAAGCCGCACATCGACACACGCCATGCTGCCTTTCCATCAAAATACCCTGCGGGAGACAGCAGGAAGAAAGCCTGCCAAGAGCTACTGAGCAGGGTGCAAGTTAGCCAGCAGCAACTCGGCAAGGTGACTATGATTCTGTTAGTTTTGATGGATCTTTAGCAATAGCCAGGAACGGAAAACCATTCACAGATGGCGAGTATTCTAAAGTCATTTTCACATCTTAAAAACATCAAGTCCAACCCACGATCACGTTTAACGGATGAAAACCTCAACGCTTGCATGAAGCTTACCCTCACCAAGTACCAACCAGACTACAAAGGAATCAGCAAATCCATGCAGCACCAGAAGTCACATTAATGGTGAGTATTATAACAACATTATTTAAAAGAATAAATTCTGAGGCTTATTATACTCACACATAAATATAAATAAATATATATACAAATAAATATATGGCTCTTACTGAAATAAATTTCTAAATATTTTGCTTTCATGGCTCTGAGTCAAAAAGCTTCCGGACCGCTGGCTTAGCCTCTAAGTTAGCACGCACTCAACAAGGAACACAAAGCTCGGAGAATGTGTGTGCATGTGTACGTCTTACAGTTGTGGTGGCTCTTGCTGACGCTGTCTGAGTCCAGAGCGTGATAGAAGTCGTAGACGGAGCGACCTAGCAGATCATTGGGGGAGTAGCCCATTAACTCGGTTACCCTGTAAAACATGCGCGCGCGCACACACGCACGCGCACACGCACACACACACACACACACACACCCACACACCCACACACCCACACACACACACACACACACACACACAAACACACAAACACACATACATGCACACACACGCGCACACACACACGCACATTCCAAATTCAGTTCAAGCCAAGCCCATTTAGGGGAAGCGGCAATTCTTGGCAGGTTTTCACTATAGCTAGATAAAACAGCAGCACCTAACTCGGCACATAGACAAATGCCACTATCCATAAACTTGCTTGCTGATGACGCACATCTTTTTGTCAGGAAGCACTTTTCATCCAGCGAGACCTTGTGTTGTGTGTGTGTGTGTGTGTGTGTGTGTGTGTGTGTGTGTGTGTGTGTGTGTGTGTGTGTGTGAGTGAGTGTGTGCGTGTGCGCGTGCATGTGTGTCCAGTAAAGAGCGCTGGAACTTTCAATAACCTCATTCACGTAATTGGACCCAGGATTTGGGCTACTATCAACCTCCCCAAAAATGATCTGAAAAGAAAAATGGGCCCTTGTTTGTAGCGGAGTCACGCAAACACACGCACACACACATTCTCGCCCAGAAGAAACCTTTGTCCTGCATGAGCAACTTGAAAAGATTAGAAGACGGCATGCACAAGCTTGTGTAACTCCAATCAGAGTGTGTGTGTGTGTGTGTGTGTGTGTGTGTGTGTGTGTGTGTGTGCCAGCAATAAGGGGAAAAAATCATGTCCACTGTTGCCACAGAGATACAACATCAAGGTGGATGACAAAAAATAAACACCTCTTCCCAAATAAATGAGAAAGGCTTCCACAATGTCTTTTCCGTTATGCTTTGCTCTGCCCAATCGGCCTTGCTTTAGACACCCACTGTCACTTTCGAAGCGCCGCACCTCAAGCGGATGCCTCCCTCCATCAAAGAAACAAACACCCTCCCTCCGTTTGAGTCAGCGGGAGCCACCGACCGACGTGACATCCACAAAAAATAAATGCCAAATAAATGCCTCCATGCGCGCACCAGGGGAAAGAAAGAAAGAAAACAGAGTCTTATTCGGAGTTTGTCAACACACTTGTGGACATTGAAGCAATAAAGTCGCCAGCAGTGCGCACCTGTCATCGCAGTAGGTGAACTTCATGTCCATGCCGTGTCGGCTCAGGAAGGTCCTGCTGTCGAGCGGTGCCTCCATGTTGGCCGGATGCGGGACGGGTCGGCACATGAGAAGAGTGCAGGTGAGTGCCGGCTCCTTGAATGCGCACGCCGGACGCTGCGGGGCACCCGTGTACATCTTCAGCTGGCCTGTGCAGTGCAGCACCTGCCGACAACAACAAAAAGATGGAGTCACTCGCAAAGCGCTTTGATTTGGCCGGGCGTGACTTCCTCTTCTTTCCTCGAGGGGGGGGGGCGTTGCACGT
Organism: Syngnathus scovelli; assembly: GCF_024217435.2. NCBI lineage: Eukaryota > Metazoa > Chordata > Actinopteri > Syngnathiformes > Syngnathidae > Syngnathus > Syngnathus scovelli. The sequence goes on from NC_090858.1 coordinate 12,559,131, forward strand.
GAGGCCGTGCTTAGAGCTTAATGTTGCAAGTTCGCTACTTGCCATTCGTGCCGGCTTGATGCCAGACTCAGCTGGCACCATGCTATGCTGTCTATCTATGCTCTCACCTTCCAGCTGGCCGACTTGAGGTTGACGGTGCGTCCCCTGTTGGTCACTGTGCATTTCATCCGCATAAAGAAATCTCGCTCGGTGCTTTGCTCTTTGCTCTGCTTCCCGAAGACGCTGCCGCCTGGAAACAAACAAACAAATGAATTAAACAAAATTGAAGAAAGCGGAAGAAGGCATCACATGACTTGAATACGTCTCTCTTGTTTGTTCACACATCCTCCATTTTTTTTTTGTTAATAACAGATCTTCTTTCGAGTCAGTCTGTCAATGAATAACTTTGTTGAGGGCTACTTGCTATGGCCTTCAAATGAAATTAGAAGTTGAGTCAATTCATTATAAAAGATAAGGAAAACAACTCCTAATCCAGTTGCCTAAAAAAAAAAACACACACAAATCATGACCACCAAATGTTGACATTTTCTTGGTGTACAGAACAAAAAGAAGGCAAGAAATGAGAAAACAAGTCGTAAGCCGAGGCACTCGTAGTGACAGCGCACCAATCAAACAAAAAAAGCTTCATTTTCATCTTCTTGGACTTTTAGTAATCTATTGTCTGAAGAGCATCATTCCTCTGCAAGTGTGTGAAACTTTTGAGTGCGAGCGAGAGAAGGAAAAGAACTGAAACAAACCAGATTGCTCCGCTTGCGCTGCTGATAAGTCCCATCGACTGCGTATGCGCTCTGCTGTCGACATGACCTCTGAGCCCGCATTGGCACGACGCTCTCGTGAGATAGCTTACGTAACTCGTGTAGTTTTTTCCTTTTGACCCATGGGCACATTTGAAGTTGCCCCGATGAGCTGCCATGCAATATGATGATGTCGGTATATATGATGAGGCGGAGTGTGTGTGTGTTGCATGCATGCGTGCGTGCGTGCGTGCGTGCGTGCGTGGGTGGGTGGGTGGATGCGTGAGGTCTCACTGACTTGTCTTCAGGCTGAGGTTCTCCCTGATCTCTTCGTGGTCACACGGGTGCGTAAAGTCAAAGATGCTTTGGCCAGTCAACTCCACCTGACAACCACCACAAGAGAAACACATCACCGTCAGAGAGCGTGACAGAGCTTGCCGCGAGAGGGCGCCTCACTCCGTTGTTGCAATACACCAGAGGGAACTGCGATCTCAAGGGGATGGGCAGGATGCGGCAGACATTTTGGATCCTCAACAGCTGACGGCAAAAAAAGTGTCACAACAATGGCATGTCTTGACCGTTGCGAGCAGCTAAAAGCTGGTGTCATGAGGTTGACCGTGGCGCACCGTTAGGCAAGGAGTGCATTTCGAGTGCTTATCATTATGACCTGGCCTTTATGTTGGACTGCCCAAAAATAAGTGGATTGCGCTCTTTTGACTGTCTACTATGATGGCCTCATCGGCATTTGGACCTCAAGCACGGCTCTGTCTGGAGAAGAGACACCCAAACAAAGATAACCAAGGTGGCATAAAACATTAATGATGTGAAACGACATTTACAAAACAAACAAATGAACAAACAAACCCAAACGAGAATTGTTTGTCACAGCCATCAAAAAACGGTTGGGCCATGACGATGATGCTTGCTCAGCTCTTAAAAGTATAAAGGCGCTAATCTGTCTGCTGTTAAGACGAAATCGGATTATTTACTCAACTAGACTTTTAAGATACACGTAAACGCGTTAGGATACGAGCCAAATTAAATTTAGTTGGCCTAAAACAGGCGCAATGTTTTATTTTGGGGGGGTAAACAGATCACTGAGGGAGGAGACATTCTGCATGTGTTCACTGGGAGTCTTTGCAAAATGGATGGAATCCATACTGAAAAGTATTACATTAGCCATATATGCATTCAACAGATACTCTTAATTTTCGATTACCGTCAGTCTCGAGGTTTTGTCAAAAGAACAAATAATCGTACTGCCCAAGTAACAACAGAAAAGAATCCTTTTATTGCTTATTAAAATACTAAATACGATTAGAACATATAATACTTCCTAGTTAGCAGGAATAAAAGTACAGATTTAGGAAAATAAATGGACGGCATCCTTTTGCACGACACTGAATTAAGCATTTTGTAGTTTGAGGTGCTTCAATAAAGTGGCATTTCCACCTGACGGTGGCGCGTGTATGCGAGCGTGTACCTGTGTGAGGCCCACAAACTTGTTGATGTTCTCCGACAGGAAGATCATGTCGCCGTCCGACGTTACCACGGTGATGAAGCCCTCCAGAGACTTGAGGTACAAGCTGCTCATCTGTTCGTCATCGCTGCCATTGCAGCCTGAGGGCAGACACACGCGCGTGGGTTAGAAACGAGCTGCAGTTATCCTCCTCGCTTCAGATCAAAACAAATGCCTGCGCCGTTTCAATGTTCACGTGGGAACATTTGAAATCACAACCAGCCTGTGAGGAGAAGCAACATATTAGCTACAATTTGTCAAAGTAGCTCTTATTGTTCAGGGCCATTTGCTATAATAATGAGAATAATATGTGATAATATGCTTAGGTGACTGTATCCCCTGACAAAGTGAAGTCGGCTGCTTCTCAGAATTTGTTGTCTGGTGTGGATGTGCCCGTAAAGACTCACGTTCGGTTTGAAGAGGACGCAAAATATCGCATGTCGAAAGTTGCCACTTGCAAATCCAAAACGGACAGGGAAGCTAACATTTCTGCCTCCAACGCTCAGTTCGCATCCCACCGGCTGGCGTAGAATGCATTTCCCATGCCGGGAAAGAAACAGGAAGTCTTATTTTGTTTATCAAATTGCATATTTAGATCAGTTCAAATAATATCCATTTCGTAATTATGTTGTGCTTCAAGTTGTCTCCCTGGAAATGCCAAAAGGAAATTTGATGTTGTACAACGGATGAGGGCGGGGGCATTTGTTCGAGGGGAAGATCGCAGTTCCTCCAGTGCTTCCCTCCGATAAGACTTTTGGCTTCTCAAAGCTTCCAGCATAGCCAGTGGGGACTCGGACAGACTCAGATGGTGTTTGACGTCCCCCCCCTCATGGCGGGGGAGTCCAAGAGCTTTCCCACGGGGGAGACTCTGGGTCCGGTCCGGCCAGCGGGCAGGCAGCAGGCACCTTTAGCCTACATTCTTTGCCGTGATTAGTGGACATTTGGAGCCTGCTTTCACATTTCCTCTCTGTTGCTCTTGGGTTGCGTAAGTGTCTCGCTTGGACCACAACGGTTGGCAGGAGCACATCACCTGATCACTTAGCGCTTCCATGTCCAATCCGAGACGGGACATGCTTGACGACATCTTGACGGAGTTTAAGACAAGTCTTTGTCCACCAACATTGACCAGTGAGACCAGTGTGCTGCTGTCTGTCATCTTTTGAGGCACACGGCAACGGCCTAGCCTAGCCTAGCCGAGCTTCTTAATGAATATGTAGTTCCACATTTGACATTCAAGTTATATTTTTTTCAGTATGATACATTACAGCAAAAGCGAAAAGATGAGCAAATGGTCTGGAAATATGGGAGTAAATGATAACTACAAGTCCAGTATGCAGTGTGCGCGTGCGTGTTAGCATGTTGGCGCCACGTCGCGGGGCTGTTATGGCTAAGTGCAATAATGCCAGCAGTCGTCTGCCGTTGGGCAGAGTCCTCCACTTCCTTGCCAATCTCTCGTTGGATCTCGCTCACTTTTTAATCGCAACACTCATCTGGCAGTGTCCTCGCCTGCACTTTCTGCCCGCCCTGCCCTCTCTTATTCCCCCTTCCAGCCACCACATTCCCCCTGATCACCTGATTTGAGGGGAAATCCCCTCAAATTTAACCTTCAGGTCTGCGGTTGAACCACCAAAACGATGACAACAGTATTTATGCACCTGACTGAAAGCAGCGCAAACAGCAGACAAAACAATATACCGTATTTTCCGGACTATAAGTCGCTCCGGAGTATAAGTCGCACCAGCCATAAAATGCCCCAAAAAGTGAAAAAAAAACATATACAAGTCGCTCCGGAGTGTAAGTCGCATTTTGGGGGCTATTTATTCGACAAAATCCCACACCAAAAACAGTCATGAACGAGCAACAACAGGCTAAACCAGGTATGGGCAAACTACGGCCCGCGGGCCACATCCGGCCCACGGGACCGTTTAATCCGGCCCGCCAACCCTAAATAAATTGTATTATTAAAAAAAAATGTTTCGGTCATTTTGCCTGCAATGACTCACAAGTGCGTGTACGTACTCAGTAGTACGGAAATGGCGCACTCGCGCTCTATTTGCATCAGTGCCGAATTTAGAGCATGGGTTGTGACGACAGCATTCTTGTAATTTGCACGCCGAGCTTTCGGATACAGTTTTACGCTAAAGCCACCCACAAACCTTCCCCTGGAATCCTTCCATTAAAATGAGTCGCCCAAGGAAAAGCAAGGTGGACACTGAGTGCCGAGTGTTTAAAAAGAGTTCCCAATTTGGCTCGACGTACGCGACGTGACGTTCAGCCACATGAACATCAACCCGTCACAGATCTAGGTAAACGGACCAACACCTTGGATCTCTCCGAAGAATTGCTACAACAAATTTTACTCCAGACTATGACACACTAGCAAAAAAAGGGAGACCAACAACACTGTTCCCACTGAAAATGAAGGGGAGGCTTTCAAGTTTGTTGTAAAAAAATGCATTTTGAATATGATCTGTACAAATAGCAGGGATTGAAACTAGCGACCATTCTCATTTTCAAACAATGCAGGATGCTCAAGGACATTGATGCACCACCTATTTGTGACTAATCTTAACCTGTAAAGTTCTTAAGGCTTACTTTAAGGAAGTGTTTCCTATTTCCTCACCTCTGTTACCAGGTTTTGTGAGTTAAAACTCTGCTCTGATTTTCAGATACCCCTCACCGTGTTGCCGTTTTGATTACTTTATTTGGATGTATGCTTTCACCGATTCTTCAAGATGATATATTTGGTCAGAATGTTTGCCGTTTGATGTGATCTCATAAAATAAACATCTTTCATTAATCTGATCTCCAGGCACTGAAGTGATGGAGACTGTTATTCATAATAACAGTGTTGTATATTATGAGAATCACTGATAGCAGTTTTTTAGGGATTTTTTTTTTAATGCTGTTAATAAATGCATTTGTTTTCAAAAAACTTTTTTTGAATATCCATGCTTTACTACCTACTAAAGGCCAAAACCTTTTATGCAATGACCTTTACAGGTCGTTTATATTACTTCACACAAACACTACATCCATCTGCTCCTGGTTCGGCCCCCCGGTCAAAATTTAGAACCCAATTCGGCCCGCAAGTCAAAAAGTTTGCCCACCCCTGGGCTAAACGATAGCAACAACAGGCTAAACGATAAGTATGCTAACGTGACAAACACATACAAAGAGCTGAGAACGGGCCTGACGTAACATATAGAGTGATTAAGGACAACTATCACATGAATATAACATGTTTATAAAACCATCGGTGTCACTCCAATTCATTAAATAGCAACAACAGGCTAAACGATAGGTATGCTAACGTGACAAACTCAAACAAAGAGCTGAGAACGGGCCTGACGTAACAGGACAACTATTATATGAATAACATGTTTATAAAACCATCGGTGTCACTCCAATTCATTAAATAGCAACAACAGGCTAAACGATAGGTATGCTAACGTGACAAACACAAACAAAGAGCTGAGAACGGGCCTGACGTAACATATAGAGTGATTAAGGACAACTATTACATGAATAACATGTTTATAAAACCATCGGTGTCACTCCAATTCATTAAATAGCAACAACAGGCTAAACGATAGGTATGCTAACGTGACAAACACAAACAAAGAGCTGAGAACGGGCCTGACGTAACATATAGAGTGATTAAGGACAACTATTACATGAATAACATGTTTATAAAACCATCGGTGTCACTCCATTAAATAGCAACAACAGGCTAAACGATAGGTATGCTAACGTGACAAACACAAAGAGCTGAGAACGGGCCTGACGTAAAATATAGAGTGATTAAGGACAACTATTACATGAATAACATGTTTATAAAACCATCGGTGTCACTCCAATTCATTAAATCCATCGATCGTTCTTTGTCAACAATGGGTGCGCGCGGCTGAGGGCGCTTGCACTTCAAAATATTCCACAGGCTCATATAACGATAAACTATATTTCCAATAACTATAATATAAGCCAATAATATCAAACCATCCGTGCATTTTAAATCCATTAAATCCATCGATCAAATTCCTCGTCCTTTGTCAACATCGCCGCGCGTGCGCCCTGACGTCAGCCTCGTCTTTATTTCACAGATCTAGTATATAACTATATTGTAGCGTTAACAAAGTACAAGGATAGACGTGGGTTTGGTAAACGGCTCTTTATTAAACAAAACAAACTTTCAAACGTGTGGCGGCGTGGACTTCCAGACACGAGAGCTCCATGGCATAGGACCGGGCGTGCGTAATGGCCATGTCCGAGCCCCACGCACCGTTCGCGGACAGCCACTCGGCCGAGCGCCGGCCCCCGACTCAGTAGAGCAGGACCGGGCGTGCGTAAAAGCCATATTAGTTTTTCAAACCTTCTATGTCACTCCAAATCCTTAATTCCTTCTAACTCTTTGTCCTCCGTGTCACTTAGAAATGATCACCGCTAATGATGCCGGTAGTCCTTACGTAGGTACGTTTGTCCTTTATGTAAACAACCGCCGCGCCGCGCCACTGACGTCACTTGAAATAGTAATCCATTGGTACATCACGGTTCTCCAAACTTTCTTTCTGCTGCTCGATTACTGTTTTCAGCTGCATATTTTACAACTTGAAGTTTGTAACCTGCAAAATATGAGTATCTTTTTGGTGCCATTTTTCTTAAGCCCACCCAGTTGATGAGTCACGGCCAACGGTGAAATTTAGAGCGCCCTCATCCAGTTTCGTCTGAAAATATAATTTTTTTCAGATGTAGTTTTTTGTTTTGTTTATTTGGTTGTTTCATCAAAGTCAAAGTCTGCTTTATCGTCTTTTTTTTTCATATACTAAGACACACAAAGAGATTGAAATTACGTTCCCACTATCCCTCGGTGAGATAGTACACATATGCATACAAGCAACACAAAAAAACCAAGAAGGAACAAACAATGAATAAATAAGAGTGTTGAATAAATGATAAATAAACAAATAATAAATAATAATAATAAATATAAGAAGAGCAAAAATGGAGCAAGTGTACATACAGCAGACAGTGGACTTGGATATGGTGCTTTAAAGTGTTAATTGCTTTATTTGATGTTTTCTCTACTTTTTATGTTTTGAATATGTTCAAGATAAAGATATAAAAGCATGTGAAGTGATCAACTATACTAAAAATAACATGGGAAATGGTCAACTATACTTGTAAGGAAGTGATGTCTTAATGATCAAGTAAAAATTAGTGAAAAAAAACCCATATACAAGTCGCTCCAGAGTATAAGTCGTCCCCCCACCCAAACTATGAAAAAAAAACGCGACTTATAGTCCGGAAATTATGGTAGTCCACTTGCCACATGGTCCAATTGATCTAAGAAAACCCCCAGCAAAGACACAGGACAATGCATTCGAACAAGAATGCATTCATTTAGCAAAATCTACATTTAAGACCACTTGTAACTTGAAATAATTTAATTTCCGTTTGTGAAGGCCAAGGCAAAGACTGATTGAATCCACACAGGTGAAGCGGCCAACGCATACATTTAATTGGTTTGGCATCAAAACTATCACCACGTAAAATAAAACGAAGCAGACAACTCAAAATAAAGCTCAGCTGGACGTCCACGCTGACGCTTTCAGGAATGTGAGAACAATAGCGCTCGTTTTGATCCAGTTTAGGAATCAAAATAACACAGAGGAGGAAGAAGTGGCGACTTGGTGGCTGACAAATTGCGTGCGTGTGTGCGTGTGCTTCCGTCCCACAGGCAAGCGTAAGCCCCACGTGTACGTGTACGAGTCCTAAGCATGGCTCCAATGACATTTCTTCCCATCTTTTGCACGTCACTCCTTTCACAACTTGTGCTGTGAATTCAATGCAAATGGGTGATGCACAAAACATGACGGGGCACTTAAAGCATGTTTGTAAATTCTTCTGTTTTAAGTTTTACTCATTCAGTTGTGGTCTATATAAAGTGGACCAGCGATGCTTGTGTCTGAATTCCTCGTTTTGATAGCATCACAGGTCCCTCTTTTATACTTGTTCTTAAGTGCAGCTGAGAGCAAGCCGTTTTGGTGCGGTCTCTTTAAATGCAAATGAGATACTTCACACCCCACACCCTCCAGGTGGCAATGTGTGCACCTCCCTTTCCTGTCGACATATTTGTAGTTTTTTAACCGAGGTAGCGTTTACTTGCGCCGCAAACTTCTGGATTGATTAAAAGATGTGAACAGTAAAAGTCTTGTCCATATAACCATACATAACACGTAACAAAATAAATCCCCTCACAATATTTATGAACACGTCTCGTAAAAGAGCACTGCAGTCAAGTTAACCAGTAAGCTAATGTTAGCGTTAGCGAGAAGCTAACCGATGCATTCAACACATTATTGTGTCACCCAAGAATAACACAGCACCTTCGATGCAATTCATCTGACATAACTACTCAAAATACGCCCACAAGGAGTGAAAACGCAGTGCACAGCTCTAAAATCAGTAAGACTGAGGCTAATGCTTTGAAAAAGAGTGCATAGACACGCAATATTATTAAAGTGAAATACAGTTTAATATTTTCTTTCATCTCAAGCTTACCGCTTTACTGTTTAGTTTTAGTTTATTGTTTAGCACATATTATTATAGCAATAACAGTGCAAAGGAGGGAGACGAAGCCTAGGGCTTATATATATATATATATATATATATATATATATATATATATATATATATATATATATATATATATATATATATATAAGTAAATAAACAAAAGCATAACAAGCTAAATATTAATTTGTCATATTTATATATGCATATATACGAGTGTGTATGTATACATACATAAACAGATACACGATACAAAAATAAACAAGCGAAACAAAATAGACACTTAATGATGTTGAAGCAATCAAAGAGACACCAGATAGGAATAGCTAAAAGGGAACAGAAGAACTGTAAACAGAAAATAACAAAACAAAACAAGGAAGAATCTGAGTCAAAATTGTGGTTTAAGTTGATGATCATAGTATGGATCAGCTGAGTGTGGTGGAGTAATTATGGACTGGTAGGATCATGAGTGGAGAAGGTGGTGTTTCAGGTGCTTTGTAAAAGCAGCCTGTGCAGATATGGATCGGATATGGATTGGTAGCTTATTCCAGAGTGAGGGTCCTCTAAAGTGGATATTATATTGATGGCGTGATGTTCGACAGAAACTGCGTCTGTCGTTTCCATAGATTGAAAGAACTGAACCATCAACAAAACAAAGTCTTTTGGCGAATACTTCTCTATACTGACAAAAGATTTCTGAAACACTCGTCTTTCAACAAGCAGGACTTTGCCCACAGATGTGGAAACACTGCTTGAAAAAATTAATTTGACCAGGCAATGAGTTGTGTTGATTGATACATCCAACCACGGAACATTTTGATCTCTCCACTTCGCTATTCTTGAGTTGTTTGGACTACAAAAGTCTCTCAGAGTAATCAAGAATTTGCTAAACCGTTTAGCCACACCCATTACCTTGTTTGGTAGTTCCGCCCCAAAGGATGTGACGTAATAGATAAAAATACAACAGAAAATGGAAAAAAACTCAACGGAGTAAAAAATAGCCCCCAAACAGATCATAAAAGTATCTCTGCAACACCTGGAGGGATAGATGACACTTTTCTACAATCTTGGAGACTCCAAGTAAGCAAAAAAAATTTATTCTCCATGATATGTCTCACGTAAGCACATATAGCCGCCCGCTCCTGTCCTAACGCATTGCAAACACGCAGCCGACGTTTTCTTCACCACACAGTCTGTCTTTGTTGGCACAAAAGCTACATGATTTAAAGTTGGCCGTTTTTGAGCCTCACTTTTCTTTCCCACTCAGGTTAAGAGTCAACCTCGCCACCACCTTCCAATTCCATCGGGGGGTCGGGAACAGCCTCTCTGTCCGCCCGTCTATCTGCTTGATGTCAACTGACTCCTCCCCCCACGAGCCGCAAACGGCCTTGTCACCTGTCAAATTGGAACGATTGCAAGGCGTACCTGTGGCAAACGGCCTTGTCATCTGTCAAATTGGAACGATTGCAAGGCGTACCTGTGGCAAAGAGTCGTCGCGTGCGCAGAAAGCTGATGGCGAGCCTCATGATGGATGCTTTGTCCAGGTGAGCGCTGACGCTGTGCGGCAGCGGGAGCTGGTGAGCCAGCTCGTAGAAGACTTCTGTTTCTTTACTGCGGCGGCAGCGAGCGGCGTCACGAGACTTCTCCTTACGACGCTCCGAGCTGCTCCTAAGTGACACAAGCACCGACAATGACACGTTATGACGGTTCGTTCTTGCATTTCAAAACTGTCAGAAGCATCCAAATGAATCTTTTTGTGTGGCGCCGTCAATGTTGTGACTGGCTGCACACGCAACACGGCCGCCGCCATCAAGAAATGCACATGACGGAGAGGACACGACCTGTGGACCTGGGCAACAATGCTCACGCTTTAATTGCGTGCATCCATTGTATACGTACATAGTCGCAGGATGCCTAACAATGGGCTGCCGATAGTGGCGGCTGTGGCTCCTGGTGTGGCCGCCCACTCTTCTGATGTGCCCACCCGCCAGCCGGCCAATTCCTGTCTGCAAGCTTAGCAAGTGACCAAGTGATCACGGGCAATCCGGTGAAAAGCTTCCTGTTTTGCGAGTGTGGTGAACCCCAGGGCTCTGATCCCGACCCACTCGCGATGGTGAAAATCGGTTTTACATTTACCCGCAGGCAATTCTGGGCTCAGAGGTCAAAGGTCGACACACACATTTTTTCAGTTTTGTACACTTTACATTGTAACAGGTTAGCGGTACCGTCTCTGATCAGTATAAAGTTTCTCAGCTACAAAAAAAGGTCAGCTAGAAAACATCAGCTAACAGCTACCGTCCAACCCAAACAGTGAGCTACATTTAACTGCGGTGAAAGTGATTTACAGTAATAATAACAGTCTGTTGTTACGTGGTGGTAGACAATAGGCTGTTTAAGCTAGGTACTTACAAGGACTGCCTTCTGATAAATGGGACAAAAATACAAAACAAAACAAGTTAGAGAGTTTCCACCTTCTGAGCAGAGCTCAGCAAATCACAACATTGCTAACTACTTTGTGCGCAATTATCAACATTCAGTTAAAGGCAGAGCAAGATGAACTTTGAGCCGAGTTATCTGCCAGATGTGGAACTTAAGCACATTCCAAATTGACAATCAGCGTGTTCTTGCTTCGACAGACAACAACGTAGAGTGCTTCATCAAAAAGACTTTAACCAAATGCCAGTGTTTGATCAAGTTTCATTCATTCATGAACAGGGCAAACTCTCCTGGAGCCTCGTGACTTGGCAACTACAAAAATGGCTGATGGAAATTGAACAGAGTTGCTTAACGTGGGAGTGACGGAGTGACACTGGCGTCGTGTGTGTGTGCGTGCGCGCGCGTGCTTGTGTGTGTGGAGGGGAGCTAAAGCTGCCTTCACGTCCTCTGGTAAATAAGTAAATACCAATGAACAAGGTTGCATTTTTATGCACTTACAACGACTTTTCAGACAAATTATACTATTTCTAGTCACAGTGAAGTGGTGGGTGGGGGTGTTATTTATGTTATAGTTATTTGGATAACTGTCAATGTTACGTCAGGCCCATTCTCAGCTTTGTGTTTGTCACGTTAGCATACCGTATCGTTTAGCATGTTGTTGCTCTTTCATGTCTGTTCTTGGTGTTGGATTTTGTTGAATAAATTTCTCCCAAAATGCGATTTATACTCCAGAGCGATTTATATACCGTAATTTCCGGACTATAAGCCAAAATTTTGGACCCTGCGGCTTATAGTCAGGTGCGGCTTATATAAGATTTTTTTCGTGATTTTTGTGATGACTTGATCACTTTTACTCTTAACACTATTATATACAGTAAAAGCTACAAAACAAACTGACAAATAACTCGTTTTCAAATCAGACGAGTAATAACTAGCCAAATATTTTAAAAAAAGATATTAAAAGTGAAGACAATTTGCAATTCTAGTAATGACACACGAATTTGATGCACAATTTGTCTTCGCGGGCCACATAGAATGATGTGGCGGGCCGTATCTGGCCCCCGGGCCTTGAGTTTGACACCTGTGCTCTAAACCCTTTCTCTTACTCTGCCATGTCACTCAGATATTACACAAAGCAGTGGCGCTGTTTGGACCATCTGCATTGTATTAAAATCCAATCAATCAGCATTTAAATTCAATTCTTCTGACATTTTGCTCACCAAAAACAAGTTGTAATGAATGTGAACTTTTAATGCATTTTATTCAGAAGGTTACTTTGAACCTTAAACGGCGGCGCGGCGTACTTATGGATTTTTACGGCCTCCGGCCTCCAGGGGGCGATCTAGCAGGAAGCAAGAGTGACACAGGCGAAGAAGAGATAATGCGCCGAAGAAGACGTGCTAGTTTGTGTTTACATTTCGTACATCACGCAGAACGCGATCAAGACGGACATTACTGAAAGGAAGCCTTTATACACAAACCGTCATCATGGGGGACAAAAGAAATGCATATGATGCCGCTTTTAAGCCAAAGGCAGTCGATGTTGCTGACATTATCTTGTGTCTACTCTGGGGCGTACTTATGGATTTTTACGGCCTCCGGTCTCCAGGGGGCGCTCTAGCAGTAAGCAAGAGCGAGACAGACGAAGAAGAGATAATGCGCCGAAGAAGACGTGCCAGTTTGTGTTTTGATCGTCTCGCGCATCACGCACACACCCGCATTCACACAAAGACAGGAAGCTTTTATACACAAACCGTCATTATGGGGGACAAAAGAAATGCATATGATGCCGCTTTTAAGCCAAAGGCAGTCGATGTTGATGACATTATCTTGTGTCTACTCTGGAGCGTACTTATGGATTTTTACGGCCTCCGGTCTCCAGGGGGCGCTCTAGCAGGAAGCAAGAGCGAGACAGACGAAGAAGAGATAATGCGCCGAAGAAGACGTGCTCGTTTGTGTTTACATTTCGCGCATCACGCACACACCCGCGTTCACACAAAGACAGGAAGCTTTTATACACAAACCGTCATTATGGGGGACAAAAGAAATGCATATGATGCCGCTTTTAAGCTATACGTGTCGCTTGCTAGTTTAATGTAATTTAGCGCTTCGTGCATGACTAAGATTAGCATGAACAGACCCCTTTCACACTCGAAGAAATGCATAAAACCGACGACGAAAGACAGACTGAGAAAGTGTGAGGCGAAGGATATCTAACGCTATTCCAATCGGACACTAAGGAGGAAGACTTCGATGGTTTCAGTGCACAGGAGGAAGATGAAGACGGCTCTTTTTTTTTTAATTTTACTGGTATCTTTTTTTTAACCAGCCCTGTTAGTGCTGTGTTACCGCCGCGTCTCAGTGACTTTGCTGTGTTACTTCCGTGTTGCTGCGGTATTACTGCCGCGTCACAGGCAGTGTTTGGATAGAAATGTTAAGGTATGTTATTAAAGCTTTAAAAAAACTTTCTGTGTTCAGTCTTTCTTTGCTAATAACTCGCGTGCACACTTCCGCGTTGCTGCTGCGTCACAGGCAATGTTTAGAAAGACATGTTCAAGTATGTTATTAAAACGTAAGGCTTTCTATGTACTGTCTTTTTTTGTAAAAAAAACTCGTGTGCACGTGCGGCTTATAGACCGGTGCGGCTTATGTAAGAAAAAAACTGAAATATCCCTGAATTTTAGCTGGTGCGGTTTATAATTCGGTGCGGTTTATAGTCCGGCAATTACGGTATGTTTTTTTTCACTTTGTGCATTTTATGGCTAATGCGAGGTATATTCCGGAGCGACTTTTAGTCCGAAAAATATGGTACTTTTAAAATCACTAATTCATCTGCTAGCCAAGATGGCTCGCGCGCACACCCTCAACATGTGTAATTTTGTATATTTAAGTCTTTGTCTGCGCAAGTTGTCTGTGTTTGACATTAAATATGTTTGGTAACCATATCGCCCCAGCTGACTCATGCTGAAATGACGGCACATAGGCATATTCGGGTTGACGTATTTATAACGTAACATGGCAGAACAGTGATAGCAAACGGACAAATCTATAATTGCTCCGGTTGCATCCGCCTCGAATGCAAAATATTTCCACACACCACTCTTTGAGCAACTTGGCTTCTTAACAAGCCGGCGTGTTGTACTTCCACTCCCACTTGCTGAAGGCATTGTTATGAAAGACCGAAAGTTTTCTTCTTCTTCAGCGCCGTTGACTGCTCCCCCGTGCTGCTTGCATGCGTATACTGCCCTTCAGTTCCGGCAAGAATCGACACAGCTTGCCGAGTGAAAAGTTAAATATTCTGTACCACAAAAAAGCAGGTATCGACGTATTTTTTGCGTGTTGGTACCAAATTGGTACCGAAAGTATCGGTTCTTGTGACAACACTAGTTCCTAGGGCACTAACATAATATTATTGAGAAGCAGTGATTCATTGTCACACACAATCACATTAAGGGCCTACCAATGCCAATGCCAATGCCAATGCCAATGCACACACACACTCAGTTTTACTTTATCACACATGTGTGCATGCTAACGTTCATGTGAAACATCATCGCCCTTTCACCTGCAAGGTGCCACCAGCCAGCGCTTTGCTGTTTACATTCAAACGCACACACATACACACACACACACACACACACACACGCACACACATGCTGTGTGTGTGTGGTTGGCCTCGGGAAGGTTGCGTTACAAAGTCATGTGTGTGAACACACATTTATTAGTAAGAGAGCTGTGCGTGTGTTTAAGTTGTTGCCACACTTGTTTTCGGGCGAGAAGAAAGTTAAACAAAATGTCAGAAAGTGATGCCAAAACAAGACTGCCTTGGATTCAAAATGGCTGTTGGGGTCCAAAGCCTGACAGGCCGATTCCAAAAGCGATACGGTTACATACTTTGCATAGTCAATTTTTCCCCTTTACTGCAGTTCATGTTTCTGCTGTGCAAAGCATGGTGACCTTTCATGCACATTTTCAAAACAAAAGAAAACAAATGTACCGTATTTTCCGGTAAGGCGTATTTTTCGTGATTTTTGTCATGTCTGATACACTTAAACACGTTAGTGAAAAGGTTGTGGACTGCTGTTGTGTGGTACTGCTTTGCTGGGCGGAGGAATATGTGACCAGACACACGGTCACTGGGGAGAAGAGTGGTGTGTTGATCGCATGTCCGTCCGCCAGGCAAATAGTGCCGTACAATTGACACGAACAAGAGACAGAACGAGATCAAGACGGACATTACCGGAGAAAGGAAGCTTTTATTCACGAACCCTCATTATAAGAGGGGGGAGGGGGAGACAACAGAAATGCATATGATGCCGCTTTTAAGTTAAAGGGAGAGATTGGCTCTTAATGAAGGGAGAGATTCAGCTCAATGAAGGAAAGAGAGCTGCTGAAGCTACTGTAGCTGTTACTTCCGGCCACTAGAGGGCGTTGGGCTATTGTTGACGACATCTTGTTGCGTCACCCTTTTTAGTTTTTTTATCCAGCTTTATGTGTAGCTCATATCGCATTGCCAATTTTTCCCCTGTCAGTGGTCCCATTTTATTTATTATTAGTTGTGTGTTGCTAGTGTTCCCTGCAAATTAAGTTTATTATAGTCGTCGCTGAGATTTAGGCATGTTTGTATGTTTGCAGAGCTTCTTCTTCTCTGTCATAAACGTTATGTTAATAAAACGTTTGCGTCCTCAAAGAAGTATCTCTTTTCTAACAATCCCCTTTGTGTACATTCTCTTACAAATGATAATTACACATTAAAACACCTGCTGCTTATAGTCCGGTGCGGCTTATATATGAACACAAGATTTTCCCCTCATTATAGCTGGTGCGTCGTATAATCAAGTACAGTTCATTGTCCAGAAATTACGGTACTTGAATTGTGGCAGAAGTAAGCAGCACTCGCCAGACTGCCACCCAGTGAATAAAGAAACCAAGGCAATATTGCACAACAAAGAGCGCGTACGCGCACGCACACACACACACCTTTCCTTGCTTACAGTTGGCCTTCCTGCAGCGGAGGGCCTGTCCGACAAACAAACACCGTAACAATACAAGTTTGGCTAATCTGTGATCCCATAGAACACGCCGTTCTGGAAACACACACACACACACACACACACACACACACACACGCACGCACACACACACACACGCACGCACGCACGCACGCACGCACGCACGCGCGCGCGCACGCGCACGCGCACACGCACACGCACACGCACACGCACACGCACACACACACACACACACACACAGTCACAAACACGCACGCAGTTGCACAGTGCACGCACGCAGTCACACAGTACACATAGGGACAGAGACAAAAAGCCATCCCACTCTGGGGCCCCATATTGAGCTCAATCAGGAGACTGATGACTGTGATAGGCCATGAAAGAGACGAAAAGTGCGCACATACAAGCGCGCACAAATAAACAAAGCTACTCGGCGGACCCAGGCGATTGAGGCGAGCACAGAGGCAATGGATAGAGGCGGGGGGTTGAAGGGAAGGGAGCACAGGTGGCCTTTGCAAGCCTAACGAGTCGGAATACCAAACGAGAAGCCAGGAGGGCGGAGCAAGGAGACATCAATATACACACTCATGCACGAGCACACTCGCTCACAATCTCACTTTCACTCATTAATTCACTCATTCACTTGGTCAGATGTGCGCGCACACACACACACTGAACAGGTTTTTCGCCAAGGCGCACACACAGTAGCATCCTTGGCGATTCTGTCCCACCAACGATTCCTTTCAAAGTTAATCGTCTAAGGCGAGAATCTGGCACCATCACACAACAACTGGGCCGACAAGCAATGCTTACTTGAGTTGAGTCGTTTGTTGTCCCTGGTTGGGAAGGAACAAAATCGGGCCAAGAAACAACTCGACTGTCTTTGTGTGCCCCACGGCTCTTTGATCGACGTCTCACCGGTGACGACACATTGATTAGCTTCAGAAAAGTCGTTGGGCCGTCATTTACAGCCAGCCAGACTTCTTTGGGGGCTGTGCACACATTCCGAGGTTGCACACGTGTACAAAGTCTGGATGGGAGAATGCGCAAAGCTGGAAGGTACGCACAAGAGGCATGCGGAGGGGAAAAAAAAAAAGGATTGATGCTATTACTAGCGCTAATGGCGCCCTGTGTAAAAGGAGGCCTTGGCATGGGAAGGCCGCGTCATCGTTATTGACTTGAGGCCTGCGCGCTCGGCTCGCTATTTCTATTGCCTTTCCTGATTGTGAGCGCACGTTGAAATCTTCTGCCCGCTGGTGGGGAACATGTGACGTAACCGCGGTAACAAGATGTTCCGCCAAAAACATGACAACATCTCCCACCGCGGACTGAGGCTGTCTTGTTAATGGGTCCAGGCCGGCTGCTAATTAACATGTCAGGTCACATGACATCAGCCTCAAAGTGTGCGTGCGTGTACATGTACGCGAGAGAGGGAGAGTCCAGGAGAATCTTGTAATATACTACGCGAACAGATACAAACAGACCGGCATGGCAAAAGTAGTTTTTCAGATGACAGTTTCTTAAGCAATAACCCTCGTTTGGGATTGTTTGATGATAGAGTAGTCAAACAACGAAACGCAGGCCGGTGTTGAATGTTGGCCAACTGGATCGGCCGTCCGTCACCTTCGCCTGGCTGCATTGCAACTTTCCGTCAACCCGCTCCACTTTCTAGCCACTCGACCAGCGTCACGCGACACTTTTCATGTTCTGACCTTGACGTTCAACTCACGCGCGGGAAACCAAAGGGATTTGTTTGATAGGAGTTAAAAATAGCACGGCTGGAGTCTGACTCGTTTCAGCCGCCGGAGGACGCGCAGGGCAGGGCAGGGCACGCTTAGCGCAAGAAATGGCGGCGATCAGTCAGGGAGCGACGGACAAAAAGGATACACGGACAGAGGGAGCGTGAGTCGGCCGTAGATGTATGGTGGCAATGGTCATGTGACGTCCAGCTCGGATGAGCGCCAGCTGAGCGTCCAGACTACAAAAGAATGGGCTACAAATCAGATCCACATACCGAACCGCCTGCGACAGACATTGGAACTACAGCAGAAAAAAATCTGATGCAGGTCACACAAGACAAAAGGCTCGGTCAAAAGGTGCGAGATATTGTGACAATCATGTCAAAAGCTGCAAAATATCAAACCAGAGGGATGTAGTAGGTGCAGTTTTAGACGCCACCAGGGGGAAGAATAAGCTCCCTCGTGAAAGGTGGGGACAGGTGAGGCAGCTTGTTTACCTGCAGTTTGACCACAAGCACAAAACCAAAGTGTGGCCAGCCGGCAGCCCTTTCTGGATGGGCGTCAAACTCCACATCATCTCAGCAGACCGCCAGCAAACTTTCCACCATTTGACTCTTGCTAGCGTTAGCGGAGCGACTGTAAGTTAGCATACTGAGTCCACTGATGAATGCACATTTGCTGGCCTGCAGCTTGCCTAAAATGGCCGAAGGTGCTGACGAGGAAGAGCAGCAGGCCACAGAATGTATGTGTTGGGCTGTTCTATATACAGCCCCCCCCCCCACACACACACACACACACACAGACACACGCACACGCTCACACACACACACACACACACACAGACACACACGCACGCACACACACACGCACACGCTCACACACACTCGTGGCTCGATGTCAGTCGGCTGCAACACGCACGCCACAGTGACAACGTGAATGTGTGTCTTTAAAGAACAACAAAGACCAGGGCCAAGATGACGACCAATAAGACGACGACGATGAAGATGATGTCATGGACGTCAGGACAAAGTGAACCAGAAAAAAAGCAAGCACATCACAGCCACAAATTCCATCAAGACGCTTCCTCACGAGCCCCTTCCGCCTGCTCGCCCCCTCACCAAAGTCTGTCATTTCCCCTCTTTCCTTTTGTTCATCTTGAGCCTTGTGTGCAAATTGGTTGCACACGGAGGCCACGCAGCGTTTGCCAGGCAAAGGCCTCGACATCCACACAATTTTCCCACGCACACACATTTCGACAGCCACAAGTTTACTGCTCAAACGGTTCGACGTTTTTTAATTGCCACATTTTTGTCCGCATCCACACTTTTTTCCAGTGAAGTGGTTCAATACCCACACAAACCCTGTTTACGCACAAAGGTTCAACAGCCGCACTTCTGAGGGTTGAATATCCCTTTTTTCCTCCCCAGGTGATAGGGTTCAACATCCACATCACTATTCCATGAAAGAGTTTGACACACACGCGCACCACACACGCGCACACGCACGCACATACACACACTGACTAAAAATAGACCTGTCAACTTTACCTTTCAATAATTTAAATGCACAAAGCCATAAAGACACTGTTATTCAGCCTTTTCTTTTTCCTATTTTACCCCACGAGGGAGATTTAACGTCACATTTAAAACAAACAAAAAAAATCAAGAAATTAAATTAATAATGTAACTGCAACCACCATCTTAGAGAGCAAAATAGTATGTATGTATATTTGCGGCCACTCTGTGACAATAAAATGAATGTTTTAGTGATTATATGGAGGGGTGGTTGCACATTTGCACATTCATTTAGCAATCAAATTAACTATTGCATCAGAAGCTTTCAAATCAGAAAAATGCAAGTAACACTAAATGAGTGCTGGACCCCCTAAAGAAGAGTTTGCGTTTGGTATTCGAATGAACTCAGATCTGAATGTAAAATAAGCATCGTGATGCAACGCTGCTGCAAACTACAAAAACAATCAACCGACTGATTACATCGTCATTACTATTAAACGTCACGGCAAGGATTGTAAAGTCCGAAAATTCGTGTTGCTTGGATTGGGCAGGTGCCCAACATAATCAAGTGTCCGGCGCCAGCCGGGTCTTTGAAACGAACTTCACTTTGTGCCTTGGAAAAACTTTCACTTTCAACTTTCCATCTCCACGTTCGAGCATTAAAGGCCACCTCAGGTTATTTGAAAACGAACAACAGCCGTCGACACGTTTTACAAGTAGAACATTTTAAAGAAAAGAAAAAATCTATGTCGTCTTACCTCTTCTTCTCCTTGTCTGCTGTCATCTTATTAAGGACAACAATTGCGCCCGAGTGTCCAACCCAACAAAACCAAAAGAAAACAAACAAACAAACAAACAAACAAACAAACAAACAAACAAACAAACAAACAAACAAACAAACTTCAAGGCAAGAACACAAAGTGCGTGCTGATCGCAGGCTGAAGAGTGAAGGTGAGTCGGGCAGCAGCAGTTCGACGGACGGACGCTCGCTTGGGGATCCGGGCAGAGCCGTACAATCTCGGAGCACTGCCGAGGATTGTACAGCCTCTCCCCGCAAAGGAGTTCCACAAGGACCGCTGGAAAAATCAAGCTGACGTCCGTACGCTTGGCCACTGATTGCACTTTGCCACTGACAAACTGACTGACGGAGCGAACGACTGGCAGTGGAGTTGCAGCTCCTCAGCGCTCATTGGCTACAAATCACAGGAAGGGAACGCCCCCATCTAGCTGGCCCTGCCTCCAAAGACCTGCACTTCCATCTTTTTCAAGCCACAGGTAGCAGGAGGCTAAACTTGAGTTGTTGTTGTTGTTGTTGTTGTTGTTGTTGTTGTTGTTGTTGTTGTTGTTGTTGTTGTTGTTGTTTTTATATACATATTTTAAAAAGGTCACAAAAAACGTTTTTTATTAAAGGAAAAACACAAGACCAATTTTACCTGCTTTATTACCTGCTTTACCTCTTCATGGCAGACTTATCTCTACCTCCAATTGGAGCGCGCATGTCAGGTTGTTAGTACATCTGCTTTGGATCTTTTTGTTCCGGTAGGATATCTGATCTCCCAGCTTGGTTTGCGATTTGAGCTTTTGGGGACGATGCCAGTGATTGGAACAGAAGTTTTACAAAATGCGGTTGGCGAGCAATAAAAGCGTGCAGGAAAAACAACTCGACAAGTTTGTTGATCGTGACGTCATGGGAGTTTGTCAGCAAATGAAAAATCACCTCACATCCACATCGTATGGTACACCAAACGGTGTCAAATGAGCAAATATGATGTAAAGACGCCACAATTGGAGTATACGACGCAAAATATGATATCAAAGGTCACAAGAGCGGTGGAAAGAATATTAAATGTGCTCAAAAAACTATAAACGGTAACTATGCAATATATTCATATTGTATATAAAATAAAATAAGTGGCTTAAAGGCATGAAATATAAAAATGAGATACAGCATTAAATAGAAATACATTGTGCATATAAATCTTGGCCGCTGGCTAAGTTGGGAACGCCAGCAAGAGCAAGAGCATGTAAACATGTTGCACGCTGTGTAAGAACATTAAATGGCATCTGTGCTGGGTGTATTAAAAAAGTACAACGACAATAAATCAACAAACGCTTCTTTCATATCTGAACATTGCAGTCTTGTTCTCGTTGAATCCATTCGCCTCAGCTGTATGCGTGTGCGTGTGTTCGCGCGTGTGTGCGCTCGTATGTTTGTGCGTGCTGACGATGGAAGGCTTGAGGGGCGGTTGCATCTTGCGTCCCTCCAGCGGTGCCCGGTCGATTTCTCAGAAAAAGGGGCGGAGCTTGATGGCGTCCTCGGGGCCGTCAGCTGCCAAGCAAACCCAGACGCTTGCTGGGACTTTTGGTCATGAAGTGAAAAACAAAAGATCAGCGAGTGAGCGTGCACGGACAAGGTCTCATGATGCCAATTTCTTTCCTAATCAGATGCAAGAATTGACACGCACCTCAACGCGCTTCCAAAAATGTCCTGCAGGTTTTGACATTTGTCAGCGCACTTCCAAAATTGTCCTGCGGGTTTCGACGTTTGTCAGATCAAATCACCGCGCAAACATTTTGTCATTGTCCACCATGTTGTCCAGCTTCAAGTCCCTGGAGGACACAAACAATAACACTTCTCACAAGCTCATCTCAGCTTTCAGAGCGATTTAAAAAAAAAAGCGCCTTTGCGATTCCGCGATTGGCACCAAATCAAAAAGTTGGCCTCACTGACTGTGCCTCTCTATTTACAGCCTGCTTGTTTGTCTAAGGCCATTGGTCAAAAAGATTCAGTATCTGGGACAGACGCCACTACTAGATAGAAATCGGGCATTTAACTGCTTGTATTGCGTGTGGTCCGCTCTTATAATCTCAGTCCCATATAATCACAAATCAGGTCAGAAAAACAAAGAATGTTTCCAAAGAGTTTAGGAAACTTTTTCAATGCATCCTCCTTAAAAGCGCTAGCTAATAACCAACGATGGCCGCGCAATGCTACTTGAGCTCAGCCAGAAGATTTGGACTCCAGCTCCATGACAAATACAATCGTTGACGTTAAGAAAACACTCGTTTTGTTGAATAAAATTTAGCATAACCCGTGGCCAAAGGATAATCTGAGAGGACAATTCTGTAAGACATTGCCATCGTTGACAGGGAACGACAAAAGTGGGACAAAAACTGTCCGATTGTCTTCAAGTTTTAATGAATGCCTTTTATTGGTATTATACCCGTGGACAACAAGATTAAAAGCAGCTCCAGTTCGTACCCATAATTTTGATTTGACTTAATCAATAAATTAATAAAATGAATTCATAAAATTCATGCTTGCAGTGGAGGCAAAAAAAAAGGCCCAACTGAAGAAACAGCAGAACTTTACAATAACAACAAACAGTAAAATATTGAATATTTAAAAACAAAACAATACAGTAGTGCACATCAGTGGGGATGGAAAAAAAATACTTTTAACTCATTCACTGCCATGGACGTGTATATTCGTCAAGCGGAATTCAACCGTTTGCTGCCAATGTCGAAAATATTCTTTGTGTCACGATTAGGCGGTGAAAGTTGGCATCGGGTATTCGATAGAATGCGTGCCCCCCAGGTTACCAGCCGACAGTGGCGGGAGGAGGAGGAGAGGGAGGGGGGAGTGGCACTCGAGCACAGGAGATAAGAGTTGACGTGTTGAGAGACGACAGAGTCGATGCTGAATGTGGCCGCTCGGCGCTTGATGGTTGATTGCAAGAAAAATGTCAACATTGCCACTGCCGCCCTTCAGCCGCCTGGACAAGCCCCAGGTGGAGAGGCGGGGAGGTAGGGAGGCGGGGCCGCCGCTCTCACATGCTGAGGAAACATCTCTTTCTGTTTTTTCCATTGCATCCTCCTTAAAAGCGCTAGCTAAAAACCAATGATGGCCACGCAATGCTACTTGAACTCAGCCAGAAGATTTGGAGTCCAGCTCCACGGCAAAGACAATTGTTTTTTTATATACTGCTCATACGAAGAAACAGAGTTTGATTTGATCAGCCAGCATTTCCATGAAGCTCGGCAAATCCATTCAAGGTGATTAGTTGCGCACTATTACAGGAATTCAGTTGACACTCTTGGCGAGATCTGTTTCAGAGTTCACCTTTCTCACATTCCCCACACACGCATGGCATTCACTTGTCTTACTGGTCCATGAGAAAAAGAAAACGTGAAGTTCATAGCTCATCGCTTCATACTAGTATGCGTTTACAATGTGTGCGTGATGTCAGGAACTCTGAGTGGCGGCTGTCGGGGGTGACAATTGCTGCATCAGCAAGGCGAGCTGAACAAAAGCAGCCGTTGGAAGAACCTGCTGCGTCGGTTCACCGCTCGCTCAGAGTCAAAAGGAAGCGACTCAAGCGCATCGGTGACCGCCAGAGGCTGGCAAATCGCACGACCGCCGCCAGCATTTTCAGATAAACTGAACAAAAGCAGCTACCCTGAATTTCATTTTGGAAATCAGTTCATTTGCCCTGCATGAATATTGCAGAAAACTACGGAACAAAACCAAGAAGAGTGTCAGCGTGCGCTTTTTGATTCGCTGACAGAGGGACCATTCGAGCAACGAGGTGATGGCTCGCTTAGCTTGGTCCACCAGGAACCAGCACTTGATGCAAAAGCAGGCCAGCGTATGGGAAATCGCCTTCCACGTTGTTTAGGAACACGCACGCACGCACGCACGTACGCACGCAGCAATCAAGTTGAATTGAGGACGTTTCCTGTTTGCTGTTGATCTTGGAGAGATATTTTTCCATGACATCCTGATGACACTTTGACAGCAAAGCCCTTTCAACAGCACGCGCGCTCACGCGCACACAACACATCTATATCTGTGTTGGGAACCATCTGGCTCAACATTGCAAGGCCTCCTTGTGTGACTTCCCAGACGATATGTGCAAATTTGATCTACTTGTGTGTGCTGCTTGTTGCAAACAAGGCTATCGCCCTTTGCCATTGTATCAGCAGGGGGCAATCAATCAAAGTGTAAATCAGAAAGTAAATCGGAATCTCTGTTGACTGGGATGCTTTGGTGATTTGCGTTGGAATGTTGGAGACTTATTTCTGCTGTATTTGGACTTATATGTGAATTTTTTCAAAAATGTTCAAAAAGAAAAAAAGTGAAACCACGATAAACGAACCGCGATGTAGCAAGGGATTACTGTAATTTGAATTTCAAGTGACGTCAGCAGGCGTGGCGCGGCGGTTGTTTACAAAAAGGACAAAGATTGATCACGGAATGACGAAGATGACGAAGGGCCCCACGTACTACCGGCATCATTGGTGGCTTTGTTTGTAAGTGACACGGAGGACGAAGAGTTTGAAGGATTTAATGATTTGGAGTGATACAGAAGGTTTGAAAAACTATTATGGCTTTTACGCACGCCCGGTCCTACTCTACGGAGCTCTCTTTAACCTCCGTGGATGGAAGTCTGGGTCCGGCGCTCGGCCGGGTGGCTGTCCGGGGACGGTGGATGAAGCTCGGACATGGCTTTTACGCACGCCCGGTCCTACTCTACGGAGCTCTCTTTCACCTCCGTGGATGGAAGTCGGGGACCGGTGCTCGGCCGGGTGGCTGTCTGGGGACGGTGGATGGGGCTCGGACATGGCTTTTACGCACGCTCTGTCCTATTCTATGGAGCTCTCTTCCACCTCCATGGCTGGAAATGCCACCTCTGGGGATGGAAGTCCACGCCGCCACATGCCTGGAAGTCCATGCCGGTGCTTGGGGCCGTGTGGCGGTTAACTATTTATGTTATAGTTATTTGATATATTTTATTTTGTGTAGCAACATGTATATGTTTTTATCGTTACAGTTCAGTAGTTGTTGGCTCGTTGAACTCGTTTTGTCAAATAAAGAGCCGTTTCCCAAACCCACGTCTTTCCTTGTACTTTGTTAACGCTACAATATAGTTATATACTAGATCTGTGGAATAACAACGAGGCCGACATCAGGGCGCATGCGCGGCGTTGTTGACAAAGGACGAGGAATTTGACCGATGGATTTAATGATTTAGAGTGACACAGATGGTTTGATAAAATTATTGCTTATATAATAGTTATTTGATATATAATTTATATATCGTCATCTGATGGCGCCGCGGATGGCTGCCACGGTGAGTCGCTCTCTGTTTCTTTGTCTTATTTTGTGTGTTTTCTGTGTCTTCTGCTGTCCATCCCGGATCACTTTTACTAGAGAAGCACTGTTAAACATCGGTCAGTCTTCTTCTGGTATTTTCTCTCCTGTTCTCTCTGATTCAGATTGTTTGTCGGAGATTTTAG
Source organism: Syngnathus scovelli (assembly GCF_024217435.2). Taxonomy (NCBI): domain Eukaryota; kingdom Metazoa; phylum Chordata; class Actinopteri; order Syngnathiformes; family Syngnathidae; genus Syngnathus; species Syngnathus scovelli. Next base: position 12,584,955 of record NC_090858.1, read on the forward strand.
CCGGAGCGGCGGTGCTATACAAGCTAGCGCGACGGCGGCGACGCGGAAAACGAGCGGGAGCCCTCGTAAAGCTGAGGCAAAGAGGGTTCCGTTCTGCCCTACCGTCAATTCATCTGGCGAATGTCCGCTCCCTGGCGAACAAGATGGACGAACTGCTGCTCCTCACTTCAAGGAACACGGACTTCAGCAGATCCGCCGCGCTGTGTTTTGTTGAGACGTGGCTTAGCGAACGAACCCCCCACCACGCCATGGAGTTAGCTGGGTTTCGGCTAACGCGTGCAGATCGCAGCGCGGAGCTCTCCGGAAAATCAAAGGGAGGTGGTCTCTGTTTCTACATTAATGAACGTTGGTGTACCGATGTCATGGTGTTGAAAGAGTTTTGCAGCCCTCTCCTAGAAACACTTTTCATAAACTGCCGGCCGTTCTATTCACCACGGGAGTTCTCCTCGATCGTCATGGCGGCTGTTTACATCCCACCACACGCACGTGCGAGTGAAGCCACGCAGATGCTGGCTGACCAGGTGACAGATATGGAGAAACTTCTACCAAATTCACTAATCATTGTTCTGGGTGATCTTAACAGGGCGAACCTCACACACGAACTCCCCAGATACAGACAGCACATAACGTGTCCCACCAGAGGGGCACAGACACTGGACCACTGCTACACCGTAATTAAGGATGCATACCACTCTGTGGCTCGTGCAGCTTTAGGACTCTCGGACCAGTGTCTAGTTCATCTGGTCCCTGCCTACAGACAGAAACTAAAAACTTCTAAGCCTGTGGTGAGGACTGTCAGGAAGTGGACAGTGGAGTCAAGGCAGGACCTCCAAGCCTGCTTTGACTGCACCGATTGGAGTGTTTTTGATGCTGCAAATTCAGACTTGCATGAACTCACTGACACTGTCACATCATACATCAGTTTTTGTGAGGATCTGTGTGTGCAGACTAAGACCTTCTGCACGTACAACAACGACAAACCTTGGTTTACACCGAACCTTAGGAGGCTGCGCAAAGTCAAGGAGGAGGCCTACAGGAGCGGCGACCGGGACCTGTTCAAGCAGACCAGAAACACACTGAACCGAGAGGTCAGGAAAGCCAGGAGGTGTTACGGGGAGAGCCTGGAGAGACACCTCTCTGCCAATCCTGATCCCTCAACAGTGTGGAAAGGCCTGCAGAGCATCACGGGCTTCAAGAAACGAACCCCCCGTCCTGTGGAGAGCCCAAGGCTCGCTGACCAGCTAAACAGGTTCTACTGCAGGTTTGATCGGTCCTCCCACACAACGGGACCTCCTGCAGCACAATCCACACAATCCACATACTCACCTCCCCCCACAACTGCTCTGTCCGCACCTCCATCACCGTGGTCACCGACTCTCTCTCTTGCAGAGGCCGCGCCCGCACTCCAGATTCGCGAGGAGGAAGTGCGCCAGATGTTCCGGAGACAAAAGATCAGGAAGGCACCGGGCCCAGACGGCGTGTCACCTTCCTGCTTGAAAGTCTGCGCTGAGCAGCTGGCGCCCACCTTTGCACGGATCTTCAACCGTTCCCTGGAGCTGTGTGAGGTGCCCTCGTGCTTCAAGAGCTCCACCATCGTTCCAGTGGCCAAGAAGCCCGCCATCACAGGTATGAATGACTATAGACCTGTTGCACTGACATCTGTGGTCATGAAATCTTTCGAGAGGTTAGTACTGAACCACCTGAAGGATGTCACGGGCCCCCTGCTGGACCCCCTCCAGTTTGCCTACCGGGCAAACAGGTCGGTAGATGATGCGGTCAACATGGGACTGCACTACATCCTGCAACACCTGGACACCCCAGGAAAGTACGCCAGGATCCTGTTTGTGGACTTCAGCTCGGCGTTCAACACCATCGCTCCTGACATCCTCCAACAGAAGCTCATCCAGCTTGCGGTGCCTGCCTCCACCTGTCAGTGGATCACCAGCTTCCTGACCAACAGGAGACAGCGTGTGAGGCTGGGGAGCATCACATCTGACACCCTGACCACCAACACTGGAGCCCCTCAGGGATGCGTCCTCTCCCCACTGCTCTTCTCCCTCTACACCAACGATTTCTCCGCAAGTGACTCTTCCGTGAAGCTCCTGAAGTATGCAGACGACACCACTCTCATCGGACTGATCCAGAACGGTGATGAGACTGCGTACAGACAGGAGGTGGAGCGGCTGGTCCACTGGTGCAGCCAAAACCACCTGGACCTGAACCCGCTCAAGACCGTGGAGATGACAGTGGACTTCAGGCGAGGCCCTTCACCACTTTCACCCCTCACTATCCGCAGTAATACTATTCTCTCCACAGACACCTTCAAGTTCCTGGGAACCACAATCTCTCGGGACCTGAAATGGACCGGCCACATAGACTCTGTCCGGAAGAAGGCCCAGCAGAGGCTGTACTTCCTGAGACAGCTCAAGAAGTTCAACCTGCCACGGGAGCTGCTGAAGACCTTCTACACTGCCATCATCCAGTCTGTCCTCTGCACCTCCATCACTGTCTGGTTTGGATCGGCCTCCAAACAAGACAAGCACAGACTGCAACGGACAATAAGGACTGCAGAAAAGATAATTGGAATCAACCTCCCATCTATCCAAGACTTGTACCTGTCCAGGACCAGGAAACGTGCAAGTAACATCTCAACAGACCCTTCGCACCCAGGTTGCAGCCTGTTTGAACTACTCCCCTCCGGACGCCGTTATAGAGCTCTGTACACTAAAACCAGCAGACACAGAGACAGCTTCTTCCCCCAGGCTGTCGCTCTGATGAACTCACACCACTCTTAGAGTCTCAGAGTCATTACTGTGCAATAACATCCCGCTTGCCACACCTTTTTTGTCTACACTGTTTGTACTATGTGTCCTCTCTGCATCCATTGCAGCCTGGTCATCCTAGAAGAGGGACCCTCCCATCTGTGGTCTCTTCTCAAGGTTTCTCATTTCCCCTAGCTGGAGTTTTGAGTTTTTCCTTGCCTTCTTGGGAGTTTAAGATCAGGGGGTGTTTGAGAATATCTTTCGTTCTTCACATGTCCTGAGTGTTGTTGTTAGTCACCTAAATGTTGAACAGAGGCTGTGATTTACCGAAGTCAAATTCCTTGTTTGGCACGCTCAAACATGGCGAATAAAAAACTCTTGAATCTTGAATCTTGAATATGGGCCTGTGGAATATTTTGAAGTGCAAGCACAGTCAGCAGCGCGCACCCATTGTTGACAAAGGACGATCGATGGATTTAATGAATTGGAGTGACACAGATGGTTTTATAAACGTGTTATTTATGTAATAGTGTTTTTGAATAACTCTGAATGTTACGTCAGGCCCGTTCTTGTCAGGGTCGGGTGGAACATGGAGCAGGACGACCAAGTGCAGCTTGGACCAGGGTTTATTGAAGAACCCAAACTAACAGACTCGGCAACTGACATGACCTAACAAAACCTAACAACAAGGCTGACCGAAAAAGACGTGAAACAAAACGACAGGGTGACATTACCAATGACAGCAACTGGAACCAAAAAGACATCATGACGTTAACACGTAACAAAACTCCAACACCGAACGACAGCAACCAATGATCCGACAGGGAGTGAGGGGCAGACAGGACTTATATACATGACAGGTAACGAGAGGCAGGTGGGAATAATCACACTGATCATGGGCACAAAGGAGGGGAGGGGCGAGCACACAGACAGAAACCAAGACAACAGACACATAGTGGAGCAGTTGGGGACGAGACGTGACAATTCTCAGCTCTTCGTTTGTGTTTATGTCACGTTAGCATACCTATCGTTTAGCTTGTTGTTGCTCGTTCATGTCTGTTGTTGGTGTTGGATTTTGTCAAATAAATTTCCCCCAAAATGTGACTTATACTCCGGAGCGACTTATATATGTTTTTTTTTCACGTTATTGTGCATTTTATGGCTAGTGCGACCTATATTCCGGAGCGACTTTTAGTCCGAAAAATACGGTACTTACTTTTAAAATCACTAATCCATCTGCTATAGCCAAAAGGCTTGCGCGCACACCCTCAACACACTCTGTCTATGTGTTTGACATTAAATACGTTTGGTAACCCTATCGCCCCAGCTGACTTATGCCAAAATGACAGCACATAGGCATATTCGGGTTAACATATTTACAACGTAACGTGGCACAACAATGATAGTCAACGGACAAATCTATAATTGCTCTGGTTGGATCTGCCTCGAATGCAAAATATTTCCACACACGACTCTTTGAGCGACCTGGCTTCTCAACAAGCTGTCGTGTTGGACTTCCACTCCCACTTGCTGAAGCCATTGTTATGAATGACCGAAGGTTTTCTTCTTCTTCAGCGCCGCTGACTGCTGCTCCGTGCTGCTCGCATGTGTATACTGCCCTTCAGTTCCGGCAAGAATCGACACAGCTCGCTGAGTGAAAAGTTAAATATTCTATACCACGAAAAGCAAGTATCGACATATTTTTTGCGTGTTGGTACCAAATTGGTACCGGAAGTATCGGTTCTTGTGACAACCCTACTCGATGGTGGCGAAAAGGTGCGAGGCATTGTGTTGGGAAGAGGCTTTGTTGTTTGATTCTCTTCAGAGCTGCAGGGAGGGTGTTTTTGGCATCAGGTAGTGGCGTTCAATCCAGTGTCCATGAATTAACACATCAAGGTGTGTGTGTGTGTGTGTGTGTGTGTGTGTGTGTGTGTGTGTGTAAAAACACAGCCGCTCACAAAAAACAACTCGAAAGGTGCCAAGAATCCAGCAGCAAGAGGGAACATGCCGCTTTTGATTGGTGAAAAAAAAGCCATCGATGACAGGCGCCGTCCTGAACCCGGTGCTTGTTTCATCCAGTCTTGATGTCATGCATGAGCTCAACACTTGGTGGACGAGCAAAACACGACGAGCTCCAAAACAAGCTCCCGGCTGCAGGAGGTGGCAGCAACGGCGGTGGCAACGGCGGTGGCAACAGCAGTGGCAACGGCGGTGGCAACGGCAATGGCAACGGCGGTGGCAACGGCGGTGGCAGCGGCTGCAGCACTCCTACGTCTGCCCCGGTGGGTTCGTTGACACGCAGATGTCAGAAAATCGACGAGGGAGGCTGCAGCCGGTCCATGGGTTGTTAGGTCAACTCATGGACGGGCGTAGGCAGATCAGATCAGGAGATTGGGTCTCCAAGCGCTTGGAACATCAGATTGCCGCCATTCACGAACGCCATCACCAAGAACAGCCGATCGTGGAAGACTGCCACTCGTCGCTTTTCCATACATGTCGGGTCCATCCCGTGTGAATTTGGCCGAGAGGTAGACCGGGTTGCCAGCCGATGGCGCGCAAACTGCGAGCTCCCGCTTGGCTATTGTTGAGAGCAAAGGGCCACCTGTTCCGAAATAACACATATGCTCAAATTAATTTGGAGGTTGTAATTTTGTTGTCACAGAGAATTTATGACATTCATTTATGTGACCACACCAACCATGTTAATGACTTCACTGACAATCACCGAAAATGCCAACTCGCAACAAAAGCAGGGCTGTGGACTCGGACTCGGGGACTCGGACTCGGTCGGACTCGGTCATTTTTGCCGGACTCGGACTCGGTGCTGATTTTGACTGAGTCCACCAAGTCCAACAATAAAAAAAATACGTTCAATTTTATTTTCATCATGTTGCTGAGATTGCGCGTAGGAATACCGTCCACAGCCCTGCTTACGATCAATGCGGCCACGTTGAGTTGCACTTAGGCTAATGTTTACATTATGTACCAATGTCAAAGACGATTATGTCACCCAGCTTATATCATTGATGTGTTTCGATAGTTGTGCGGTCGTCACTAATTATTTGTGTTTAGATAAATGTCTGAGCTATAATGGTGTAATTAATGATTAAAAAATATTATCTTACATGTCTTGTGTTTCAGAATGGTTATTTAATTGGGCGAGAGTGTGTGTTTTCAAGCGTTTTGCCTCATGCCAATGGCACTCAGGGCTAAGGGTGGGCTTCAATGACTATTTTTGTAAAGCCACGCATTTAATACCATGTCAATTAATATATTAGAGTGTAGGTTATGTTCCAATGTATCCATTTCTATCGGTTAAATTGTCAACCGTACATTTATGACTACGCCATGAGTGATCTACGTTATGAACTAGCACAACTCCGGTACGGCAGGGAAAATGTTATCGATCCGACGTCCGATTGGAACGTCGCCTCACTTTTACGTCCGCGCTCTCAGCAAGGGATCCTATATAAGCCGAACCAGCCAGTCTGAAAGCAGTTGCGTTCGTTCTGGTAGATTTTGATCTAAATTAGCCTTGAATAAAGACTAAGCAGTCACATGAATTAACAGAAAAAATGGACAGCCGGACTCGGACTCGGTGGTCAAGAGGCCGGACTCGGACTCCGTGCAAAAATCCGACCGAGTCCACAGCCCTGAACAAAAGTGTCTACCGGTATTTCCATTTTCCAATGATGACTTCTGCAACATTCCTGGAAAATCACAATGTCCCATCAGTTTAATGACGCCTGCGCCGGTCACCGATCAATGTCCGAGCGCATTGAGACAACAGACGGGCCGCCGGTCGGCAGTTGGCCACGTGTAGACCAAAACGGATGGGACGCCGGGCGCGTTGCATAAGAGGAGCACATATGAGGCAGAATTTGAGCGACAGGAGACAACAATGATCCAATGCCTCGACATCCGCACGACACCCTTCCTGCACAATACTGGACAACGGCCTGCCACCTCTGTTCTCTTGCAGCCAAAAATGGACCTTCCTGAATTCCAGCTTGCTTTCTTCATTAAGGAAGCGTGCGTGTGCTCGCGCATGTGTGTGATATAAACAGCAGTGTATATAAGAGTCCGAGTATCTCCTCCGGGCCATTGTGTGAGGCCTGCGGGAAGTCCCTTGAACAATCGACAGTCATCCCTTACTCGTCGTCAAAGATACGCAAGACACCAGAGCCACGTTCATCTTGTACATAAATTGTCCTGTTGGTTGCTATGGTGACATTCATTGAAAGCATCTTACGCAAGAGTGGCACATCTGTCTGAACCACTGGGCTCTCTCTCGCTCTCTCGTTGGCTTGCTCGGCCCTCCCTCCCTGTGCCTTGTGTGACTTTAAACAGGAAGTGGAAATAGTTTTGTTTCAATGTGCTCTCCGTTCCCGACTTGAGGCGCCGCCCAGTCAAACGCAAAAAAACATTTCTCTCATGGCGCCTGCACTACGCGCAACCGTGTGTTTTACGGCGACGCAGAGGAGCTGCTTGCCTTTTGAACCGGAGTGCCGATAGATGCAGTCGTGTTTTCAACACTCCTTTCGAGCTTCAAAACAATTGTTTAGGGTTTGGCTCCATGACTCACATAAGCACGGTTTGATTCAAGTCAAAAACATGCTCACGCATGATGAACGCTGATCGTCCGCCAAACCAAAACAAAAAAACAGGCAATTGCTGACCCATTTTCAGCGGAACACTGCGAGCGATTAGCGCTCAGCCTCATCCCGCCAAAGATGACCTCGTTGATTTCCACGTGCTCATTCTACCGCTTCAACTTGTGCGTGCGTGCGGGCTTGGAAGCTTGACAAGAATTTGTCCTTAGAACAAAAAAATCCCCTCCTGACTGCATGTTGACTTTGTTCCTGCACTTGTGCGGTCGATTAGTACAACATGCAAAGAGCAACACTTGAAGAAACGGCTATTTGAATCCACGCGTGACGATGCGGGCATCGCAGGACGTCTGCTTGTATCTTGACAGCATGTCTGGATGACGTTGTCCTCGGACGCTTTGGACGTAAGATGAAAAATAGCCTGTTGGCTACTTCTGGAGCATCTACAGAAATGTGCATTGATGTACACTGTCCCCGTCAAACAAATAATTATTGTGTACAATTGCACAAATGCTGCGAATTTGATCAAAGCGGTGTACCGGGAAACAGAAGGCGACCTCAGCAGCACTTAAAAGGGCCCATGCACATATGCTGCTGGCAATTGTCACGCTCACCTTGGGTTGTTTTTTCTTGCTTGTCGTAAGGAACGATGAATTCCCGATTATGTCGTTTAGCATCGTCATCTTACCTGTAAGTGAGCTGCGGGAAATGAGAGAAGCCCTCAGGCATTTGGAAGCCTCAAACAGTATTTTTTATGTTCATTTGGCGCTTCAGTTTGTTGATAAAAGTAATTTACCAAAACTCTCTGTTAGCTCATCTTAGTCTTGTGCTAGCATGTACGCTACATGGCAAGCCTTTGTTAAACCGCACGCATTTCACTGAACCATTTAAAATTGATATGTGTTACGTTCCAGACGGTACCACGGCAATAGTTTTCAGTAGAATGCGGTTGCCGCTACCATTGCGTAACCGTATTTACATTCTGCGCTGTAATTAGGCTGATAAGGAGAACCGGCGCGATGCCAGAGTTGATTGGAAGGGGGACGGTGAGCAAGGGGGGGCAAAGTTGACAGGAAGTCTTGGACCCCCCCCAAAAATTGTCTGCCATGACTAAAAGAGCTGCTATTGGGATTCAATCCAAAAAATGTATCAGGAATGTAAACAAAGGTGTCGCCTCATTTTTAGTTGGCAGAGCAGACATTATGCAAGACCTCAAAACCAGGAAGTGCACGCGTTTGTGTGTGTATAGTGTATACATTGTGTCTCTGACAGCCTGTTTATTGTGATCACATGGTGTGCGGAGATTATGTGTGCGAGTGTGTGTGTGTGTGTGTGTGCGTGTGCGTGTTTGTGTGTGTGTGTGTGTGTGTGTGTGTGTTGAAGTGGCGGGTAGGTGGGTCTATACAAAACACATGATAAGTATCAAAAATGTTACATAAGCAGCCAGAATATCCCTTTGTCTGAAGCCACTGTGCGTGTGTGTGTGCATGCGCGTGATGGTGACTCGACGGGCACGATCAAATTCGTCATGTGATTTTACAGTCACCCAGCATGTGTGTGCGTGTGTGTGTGCGTGTGTGCATGTGTGTGTGTGTGGGGGGGGGCGTGTGTGTATGTTGTTTGTGTTTGTTGTGCGAGCGACACAACAGGAATGTATTATTTCTGCAGTAGACGCCGTCACGCAATGTTCCAGAACCTTCTAAGAAAACAAACATGACATCTCAATTTTTGACCTCTGCCACTGCGTCACAACTGAGGGTATACTTTGTCCAAATTTTGTTTTTCAGTAAACAAAAGCAAAACATATTGTTGTATTGCTTTGAATAGCTATTTCAGGGTTTCAGAGGTTTAGTCCAAGTCCAGCAGAACACATATTCCAAACAGAACTGGATAGACATGCATGAAAACAAAAGTGGATTCAGAGCAAGAATGGAAGTCGAACTGGATTCAGAATACAGAAACGGCATGGAGACCAGGCCCAAACGCAATTAGAACGCACAGTGGATCACAAATGCATTTGGAACCAAGCTGGCACAAGAACATGTTTGGAAAACAGATCTGGGTCCAAATGGCAGTACTCCGAGATCATCAGCCAAATTCGCGACACTTTGCACGACATCTTTCATGGACGTAATGTGTATATGTGTGTGTGTGTGTGTGTGTGTGTATTGGCCCGAATGTAAGACGACTCCGATTATAAGACGACCCCCTCTTTTTCAAGACTCAAGTTTGAAAAAAGACTTTTTGAACGCCAAATTTCATTTTTATACAGAAAATAATTACATCTGAAACAAATGATTATAACAATATATTCGAGAGAAAAAGCATGTTATTTTGCCTCATTCAAATCATACAAAAACTGTCCATCACATCTTAATATCTGAACATTTAAATATGAAAAAAATAGAGTGCAATCACATTTGTAAATGAATGGCTTCTGGTTTTTGAAATGTAAATAAACCATCTATTTTGATAAAACAACAAAATTGCGATAACTGCATTATCCATCAAAGTGAAGTCTCACTGTAACTGAAGTCTTGAAACAAATCTGAATAAGAAAAAACATTGCAATGAAATAATGCAAACTGCTACCGCTATTGTTAGGGAGCCTGAGGACTGAGACAGGACTCTCAGATGGTTATGCTCTTTTCGCCCCCGGGTGTCGGTCAGAACACAGGAGGGAAGACATGGTTCAGTTTTGATTGCTTTACTGAATTAAATAAGAAGAAAATAAGAAAAGAAAATAATAATAAATAATGTTAGGTTACGGATTCGAGTTATTGATCCGACTCCAAATTGCGATCAACACTTAACACATAAATTGCTATGTCCTAATCCACACACTGGCGCACCTAACAATTTTGCGAGTTCGTTCTGTCAAAGAGAAGACCAGTAGATCAATCAGACCAAATTTCCCAATTGTTTATTCCTGACAAAGTGCACTAATACTGTCACGGATCGGGTGGAGCATGGAGCAGGACGACCAAGTGCAGCTTGGACCAGGGTTTATTGGTGAACTCAAAAAAGGCAAACTAACAGACTCGGCAACTGACATGACTTAACAAAACCTAACAACGAGACTGACAAAAAAGACGTGAAACAAAAAGACAGGGTGACATTACCAATGACAGGAACAGGAACCAAAAAGACATCATGACATGAACACATAACATAAATCCAACACCGAAGGACCACAACCAATGATCCGACCGGGAGTGAGGGGCAGACAGGACTTATATACACGACAGGTAACGAGAGGCAGGTGGGAATAATCACACTGATCATGGGCACACAGGAGGGGAGGGGCGAGCACACAGACAGAAACCAAGACAACAGACACATAGTGGAGCAGTTGGGGATGAGACGTGACAAATACAGGCCTGGGTCCCGGGTCCCTCACACTAAAACTCGTGCGTTTTTGTGACCACCAAAAGACGACACATTCTTCCGGGTTGCCCAGTTTTGAAGAAACACAATATGAATATTAAAGCATGCAAAACATTGTGAGATGATTGGTCAATGGCCATCTCCTCCCCGTCTCGGTGTTATTGCGAAGGTCAGGCGGTTGGGTTTTCCCCGCGAAGCCCGACCACCTGGACATGATATTGTTCTCGTTTCTCACCGACCTTGAGGTGTTCTCGTCGGGTACTCCCTGTCTGGGCCTATTCCACAACACTTCGAAGAAAACAAGTTCATGCAGTTTGCCTGCACTTCTTCGCCACCCACCAATCCACACGAGCACTCCAATACTAGATATTATATAAATATGATTATAAGTTTAACACAACCTTAAAAAATATGTTTGCAAACTGCCAAAAGCACATTTCCCTTTATTCCCTCCCATGACCTCATTTATGAGGTCATCACCCGTTACGCTAGCAAACAGCTACCAGCGTGCTGTCGGTCCTTCCTTCCCCCCGCTGCTCATGTTGAGTCACCAGGGTATATTGGCCCATCGGTGGCAACGGGCCAACGGTTTTCTCGATCAACCGGACAGTGAGTGACCTAATACATGGAATACAACAACAATCGCATAAAATCATAATTGTAGTAAAAATAGCTACAGCAACAAGCACAGACATGATGAGGCCTTTCCAGCTTCCGAACATTTTCATCCAATCAGACCAAATATCGGTGCGTACGCCTGAATGATCTTTCATCTTTTTGTTCAGTGTCCTTAGTCCTTCCAACGCCTTGGTCAGTCGGCCTCCTGGTGCCGTGTTGTTTGGGATGAAAGTACAACATGCATCACCAAACATTCCACACACACCATGTTCCTTAGCCAATAGCATGTCCAACGCAATTCTATTTTGGAACGCCATTAACGACGTTGCAGCCAATTGTTCATGAACTGCGGCAAATGATTCAGCTGTATAATTACCCAGTCGTTGGACATTGTAATGAACGTAATTAATACGGTCTACATTTTTATTGGGGGTGATCCATAGGAAGATACTTTCGAATCCCGAGGACACTTGATTAACGAGTTTATACTTATCTGGCACACCCCGGGGCACTCCTATAGTGTCAATATATGTTGGATCGTCGTCGCTCAACCACGGGGGCAAAACGTCTCTTTTGGCTTGCTTCAGGAGCCCCGCCAGTGGGGACTCCAGGTTCCAATTGAGATTCTGTATTTCAATGGGGACAACCACCACAGGCATTATCAATGACACGAGGGCACAGATACCTGATGCATTCTTCGGCAAGCGATCCTATAATTTGTCATCGCCACACCACAACCAGATGTCACTGGTCTTCCTCTGCTCCTTCCATCACTGCTGGGTGAATTCTTGCATGTCCTGTTAAAGCTTGAAAACAAGTGAATTTGGAAAAAACTTTGTATATCACAATTACAAATTGAAACCTACTCACCCATTTCTATTTTACCACTCACCCTTTTGACACATTCACCGAATGTGTCATTACGTATCAAAAGGAACCTGCAAAGCGTCCCCCCTCATCACCACACTCATTGTAGCCAGGCCCGCGGAACCTCTAGTTACCATCTGGGCCCCGGGACCATCACCCCAAGTCCTTGAAACTTGACTGTCCACCACACACACTCGGCAACACAAACAAAAATCATCGCACTCCTGTCAGTGAGCTTATAGCCCGGCTGACAGCGGACATTTGTACACACAAAAACAGACATCAAGTATCAAAATAAAAACAGTCATAAAATGAATCCTGGCGCCCGCGGATCATGTCCTGAAAACCACGTCATCAACAAGTTCATCATAAAAACCAAAAGGGCAAGGGTTAACATATTCTTGTAAATCCAACACAAACTTTCCACGAACGCAATCGACAACCTGCAAGAATGAAAACAAGTTACGCAAGCAACGCGCAATCCGCTCCTTGGCTGGTGGCTGATGCTGCAAAAAAATCAAGTCACACAGAAAAACAAAGCAGAGCGTGGTATTGTCGCAAACACGTTCAAGCGTCAAACAATTGGTCACTGTCCACCTAGTCCGTCACCCCGTCGGGTGAGCTCAAAGTCGTCACACGTCAAATCGTCCAAAGTCTTGCTGTTCGATACTAGTTCTGTCTTGTCTGACCATATCACTGAAATGGGCCTTCTCCATCACACCGTTTTGTTGTCGATGGTGCCCCTGATTGATTATTGAGCCATGGTTCCGGTCAGAACTCATCACTTACCAGTTCCAGACCCTCCAGTCTGTACCACCCCTTCAGGTGAGAGGAATTTTATCCTCAATTGCAAACACATCACGCCAACTTCAGACCTCTCTGGCCAATCATACTGCGCACACACAGTCATAGATGATCACATGCGCATGCACCCATCCACACACTCGCAGACACACACATCCGTCTCTATCACTCAGCTCTCCTCCCACACTAAGCAAAGTTAGTATGTTAGTGTGCAGGCAAACATTGACTCCTAATAGTAACTCTTCACATTTGGACATACTTGTCAACATGACCTATTGTAAAATCTCCAATTCAATTTTCCATAAACTCGCCCATAAGATTCATCGCAAATTGTAATATATGTCTATCTGGGGGGGGGGGGGGGGAACGACGACTGTGGGACCCGCGTGTCAGGGGAGCCTCCATAACCTCAGATTGCTCCTACAAACTCGATCTCTATTAATTATCCTAATTAAATTCAATAAAGATGGGTCCGACCATTCCCTCTGGATTTTTACGTCATCATTTGGCTCTCCCCCTTTTTCCCGTTGTCTAGCTCAAATATGTTTCTCAGTCTGCTTCTCTTTATTGCCCCTCTTGGCGAGTCTCACTCCCCCCTTTTACTCTTCCTAAAAATCCTGCCTGTCACACCATCCAGCACCTCTCCCTGCTTCCTTAAATCGTCACCTATTTCCACTCCTTTCATTTACTCCCTCGTGCGGTCTGCCCCCCTCTGCAAAGCTGCAGCTCCACACAGGGAGCGCCAAGCCCTCTCCCTAGAATGGGCAGTTTTTAATGTAATTTACGTCATTGCTGTCCAGATCTTCTATCCTCAATCTCCCTTGCTGTCAATCCCTGTTAAAATGCCAAAATGCCCCTGTTCCTCTTGACTGAATCCACTTTAGTCCAAATTTCCTATTCTAAAATGTATCTAACTCGACTTCTACTTCTTAAGCCTGACGAGCCAAAATATCAGATCTCGCTCTTGTTTCTTACCGTTTTAGCCTATTTGTTTTATCCAAATCTGTTCAATCTCTGACTATGATGCTTTTCTCTGTAGCTCTACGCATTATTCAATTTTTTATCAAATCTCCTCAGTTCTGTCAAACTCAGTGCACAATGAAGCTCCCGTCCACCTTGACCCAAGCTCCACCCAGTTTGGTAACGCCACAGCAAGGAGTGCGATTTGGCCGTCGGACACTTCTTTTGCAGCACCTCACACTCTCAAGTTGGTGTTCTTTTGTGGTTGCTTCAGAGCCAACCCATCCATCACTCTCGAATGAGTCCATTGTTCAAATGAGTCCATTTTCATCATTGTGAGCTCCTCCGCTTCTCACTGTCTTTTCTCGTCCCCGAGGATGTCGTCTTTCCTCCGGGGTGTACTTGCCCCCTCCAAGCACAACAACAGTCTTTCTTTGTCCTTGCCAAAGGTCAAAGGTGCCTCAAAGCCAGGCACCGTTTTGTAGTCGTCCACGGCTGCAGGCGGAGTCTCGGGATCGAGTTTCAGGGATCCTGGCACTGAGAGTGATAGACTGGGACATCAAACTTGTAAGACTATTTCCAAATGTAGCTGCTGCCATCAATTCACTAGTAACGTTTGTTTACCAAATGTCAAATTCTCCTAGTATCAGCGATCTCATCTTTATATTGTAAGTCCTGCAACTCATCCTATTTCCGAGCCACGTTTATTCTATAGTTCCAATTTAATGCGACAGTACATTGTGTCTTCAGTATCATTATTCAAAATTAACTCATCGAGGTCTGCGTTCTACATCTTGCCCTGTTTAAGATCAGTTTAAGATCAGGGGGTGTTTGAGAATATCTTTCGTTCTTCACATGTCCTGAGTGTTGTTGTTAGTCACCTAAATGTTGAACAGAGGCTGTGATTTACCGAAGTCAAATTCCTTGTTTGGCACGCTCAAACATGGCGAATAAAAAACTCTTGAATCTTGAATCTTGATCTATGTCTTGACCTCTCAAACGTT
This sequence comes from Syngnathus scovelli, assembly GCF_024217435.2. Taxonomy (NCBI): domain Eukaryota; kingdom Metazoa; phylum Chordata; class Actinopteri; order Syngnathiformes; family Syngnathidae; genus Syngnathus; species Syngnathus scovelli. The sequence goes on from NC_090858.1 coordinate 12,599,967, forward strand.
ATTACCTGTGTCATGCTTGCTCAAAAATGTGCCTTAGAATATGGTGCTGTGAATTTCCAATCTCCCCGATCAAATTGGATCCCGCTTCTCAGCTCTTCTTTCTCATACTGTCAGGCTGGGAACAAGGCGGAGGACTCGGATGCAGAGTCGTTTCTTTCTCTGATTTATTCCAGCACAAACACTGATCAAAAGTACAACTCAAAACGCCTCTTGCGAGGGAAAACACGTGGCAAAAAGTACAAACAAAAGCGTCGCACTGGGGCGAGACAAAAAGGCTATGGGGATCACGGCACTAACAAAAAGCGTCGCTCGGTGGCGAGACAAAAAGGCTATAGGGATCAAGGCACTAACAAAAAGCGTCGCTCTGTGGCGAGACAAAAAGGAGGAGTCTTACTGAGAGCTCGGACGTCAAAGAATCGCTGGTGGTCGGGACGAGGCAAGACACACTGGCACAAGACAAGGGGAAGACACGGACTAAATACACACAAAAGGGCGGGGACACAGGTGCTGACAATTAGTGTCAACTACACAGGTGCACACAATCGGGATCAGGGAAGACAAGACAACCAAACACGAACTGAAACGGAAGGGATGACAAAATAAAACAGGAAGTAAAGTTACGACACCGACGAGACAGAAAACCGAAAAAATAAACGCGACCGCATGACACATGCTCCTGTTAGCCTGCAATTGTCCAAATCAAAAATTTTATTTTCTTTTAACCGTCTTTCTTTTGAACCTCTAAATTGCTCGTGTTGCTAACCTAACCTAACCTTAAAGAAAGGACAAACAGATTACTCCCAATAGCTCCTCATTATTTACGAGTTAGCCCCCCTTTCTTGAACATTCTCTGATCCATGCCGTCTTCCTCCTCACACGCCTGCACCCACACAGGGTGTGCACATAAACGCACACACCAAGCGCGCACACAACCGCACGTACACACACACACAGACAAAGGGATTCGAATCCATCTCTCATGTAGCTTCTTTGCCACTTTCTATCGGTCAATACCACTCACAATTTGCGCTTCCACATCAGCATATACAATCCTTCAATCTCACTGCTTCAAACATTCACTGAGAAACACTGTCCCTGCCCCGGGGGTCGCGGCATCAATGTTGACTGGTTACAGGCTGGCCATTTCCTGCAACAATCATGATGCCGGCCCACCGCCCGCACGAGCATTGCACAGGCCCACGCGCACAGCCCAGGCCCGCGACTACGCGCGAGCGCAGGCACACTCATCAGTCTCAACCTCTCAAAGGGCAGGCCAACTTTGCTGTTGCGCCCTTCATCATGTTCACATTCGACATCTTTCAATGTCTTCTACACAACATTTGTTGTCTCTTATTCTCATCCTATCAAGCCACCGTTCTAGTAACTTTCTGTCACACACCTTATTTTCTCTACTGCCACACCTTGCTCATCTTAGTTTCTCTAATCAACTTAAACACACCATTGTCCACTTCTCAATTTCCCTATTATCGCTCAAAAGCCTCCATTACTGATTTCTTCCATAGAACACACATCTCACTCACACACACTCATATACACACCCACTCATGAGGATCCTCTGCGCGCACACACACTCTCCCCCCAATTTGCTTCATTTTGGATATTTTAGCGGTCTGATCTCTCACAGGAGGAACTGTTACCACCGGATATTTTTTGAGGAGGCCTCACTTCCCCTCGGGGATCTCTAAAAAAACCCAGCTATTTGAATACGATCGTCACCGCACCCTTGTCCGGCACGACGAAGCACTAGGTCCCTGACCTATCCGTAGTACACGTAAGTCCCTGACTTTACCGTACACGTTACACACGTAAGTTCCAAACTTATTCACCGTATGTATCTTAACTTCATGCACACCTTATTTGATCTGAACGACAGTCTCCTCTTAAATTTCCTCTTTCAATTTGCAGCATTTCGACTTATAGTAACAGGTATTGTGCTTACCTTATCGGTGATGAGCTCAGGGTCGAGGAGACGTCGTACCAGCTCAACGTTGTGCGCTTATTCCAAACGGTTCGCCGACCGGGAGACAGTGTCCCTGACACTGTCCGGTGTCTTGGCTAAAGACCACGAGTTGTCAATTACCCTTCTCTTGACATCACGTCAGGGTCACCAAGAAATTGTTAGGTTACGGATTCTAGTTATTGATCTGACTCCAAATTGCGATCAACACTTAACACATAAATTGCTATGTCCTAATCCACACACTGGCGCACCTAACAATTTTGCGAGTTTGTTCTGTCAAAGAGAAGACCAGTAGATCAATCAGACCAAATTTACCAATTGTTTATTCCTGACAAAGCGCACTAATACAGGCCTGGGTACCGGGTCCCTCACACTAAAACTCGTGCGTTTTTGTGACCACCAAAAGACGACACATTCTTCCGGGTTGCCCAGTTTTAAAGAAACACAATATGAATATTAAAGCATGCAAAATATTGTGAGATGATTGGTCGATGGCCATCTCCTCCCCATGTCGGTGTTATCGCTGAGGTCAGGTGGTTGGATTTCCCCGCGAAGCCCGACCACATAGACGTGCTGTTGTTCTCGTTTCTCACCGACCTTGAGGTGTTCTCGTCCGGTACTCCCTGTCTGGGCCTTTTCCACAACACTTCAAAGAAAACAAGTTCATGCAGTTTGCCTGCATTCTTCGCCACTCACCAATCCACACGAGCAATCCAATACTAGATATTATATTCATATGATTATAAGTTCAACACAACCTTAAAAATATGTTTGCAAACTGCCGAAAGCACATTTCCCTTTATTAACCATAAATGAATACTCTGGGCAACACACCAAACACAAGTCATCGATCGAGACAACGAAATACATTTGCTGGCAACCGTTAGTCGCTGTGCCGCTGCATAACGGCGACTCGTACGATGCGAGGCAAACTTAAAGGAGCGCACGAAGCAAACCGCGATCGGACATATGGCACAACAGTGGACAGTAGTAACAATGAAATGTAGTATATACTCACTTTGTGTCAAAGATGCACACGATAACAGCAACATACTCAGTCGACACCAGCAACCTTTAACTTACCGCTGCACACAAGTGAAAAGGGGTATAATGTCTAGACCCTGAATATAAGACGACCCCCACTTTTTCAGTCTTATTTCAATGCATCGTCTTTTATTCGGGCCAAAACGGTATATCACTTTTGTCGCCAGCATTTTGCACATTCATTGTTGTAGTTTGAGTTACTTTGAAGTAACAATACATTTACTTTGCAATCCAAGCTCTAGTGACTACTTAACATTGGATCATTTCTTCAGTGTTGTCCCATGACAAGATATAATTAAAACATTGCAGAAATGAGAGGGGTGTATTCACTTTTGTGAGATGCTGTATAAATGGCACAGATTTTGTTCTTCAATATTGAAGGTTTTTTTTGCAAATGACCTTGAGTTCAACTTGAATGTTGCCTTTCTACGCTTACGTGGATCGAGAGCCAACTGGAAGCTTCAAAATTGCACCTCAACTAGCCTTTTTCTCGTTCCTGGATGCCACCTTGTTTTTGACAGCTTTTACGGCTTTTACTTGCTGACTGCCTCGCTGCTGATTGACGAGTGGTCGAACAGGCCGCCGTGCGCGTCTCGGCACCTTCAGGCTCCGATGGAAATGAAAAGACGTCGGCTTTAGCTTTGACGCGCGCAAGCGCTTGCGACGCGTATATACATTCCACGGCGGGAACACTTATGCAACCCGAGCTAGACAAAACATAAAGCCGGCGTGGGAAGTTGTTGGCGGCGCCCCTCGTTACTCTATGTATGGCGACCATACAATAATGATATTATTGCTGTATGACGTCACAGTGAGTCAAATACTATGACAATGACTATGACTATGATGACGGCAGCCCACGGACTGCTTTTCTTTTCCTCACTGACGTCATACAATAATAACAAATTTTTCCGATTGAGAAGTCATGTAGCAAGCCATCATTTGGCAGCTAATGTGCTTTGACTTTCGAGCGGCTACTTGACATTTCAAGATTTCAGGCGGCTGTGGTATGTCATGTCGATTTAAAACAAGTTCAAGAGCTGAGAGAGTTATTTTGTCTAAAGCGCATCCGGACTACAGACCCACTGCGATCTGTAAATTGCACGTGTAGCTGAAGAAACAGATTTGAGAATACTGTTGAAATATCAGTTTGACATGTATGATTGCGAATAAGACTTGCAAAAAGATAAATATGAATATTTTCCAAACTGTTTCCCCTAAACTCCGACCCGCGGGCCAAATGCGGCCCCAGGTCAGATTTCATATGGCCCGCAGCTTCGGTCTTATAATGTATTATTTATGGCCCTCCTGCACTGTCAACCTGAATAAAAAAATCATGAATCTTGAAACTGTTTCTCTCATTACCAAAAGGTGGCAGCACCAGCCCTCTCCGCTCATTTCTGCCATGGCGACTGCAAAGAAAATGTGGAAAGTGGACGTTGAGGGCCGTCGCTTTCAAGAGAAATGGGAATTACAATACTTCACTGAGAAACAAGGCAATTGTGTTTGTCTAATTTTTAAAGAGACGGTTGCCTTGCTTAAAGACTTCAACCTAATGTCAGGATTGAGTTGAGCCAGGGCGACCAAATGCAACTTGAACCAGGATTTATTGAAAGGAAGGGGGAAGGAGAACAAAGGAATCGGCGGAAAGAGGCTCACGGACAGCGAGCGGGAAACGGGATTCCCCTCGTACCAAGCGCAGACTAGGAAGAGGTTCTGACCGTGAGCCTACACACGAGACCCGGCGAAGACACAACAGGCGTGGACACAAACGGGAAGAAACAGGAGACACCGACGGACAGGAAACACACGGACAGGGTTTAAATACATCAGGGAGCAGGTGACAGTCATTGCGGTAATGAAGGGATGTGGCTGAGGGAAGTTGCCGGCTGAGCGTCCTCTTGCACGGGCGTGACACCTAAAGAGACACTATCAGACTACATGCATACGACAAGCTAACAGGGAGTGACCGTGCTGATAAAGTGAAGCAGCTCCAAGCTGAACTGGCATCACAACAGCGATTCCTCAAAAGTCAAAAGTAAATATAGTCAAAGCTTAGTTTTCGAACAAATCGGAATTCGAACAAAAAATTCGACATTTTTTTGCTTCGGTTGTCGAACAAAATTTGGAGGTCGGCCCGTTAATGCATTTTCGTTACTTCGAGGATTGTATTAACCCCTAATCATGCCTCCAAAGAAAGCAACTGGGAGCAGTAAAGCCATCCTAAAACACAAGGACGCCCGGCGTGCTGCGGTTGCGCGATTGGACCAAATTAGGCAGGGGCGGGGCAATCACATACCAGCTCTGCCGAACCCCTGAAGCCGACTCACCGAACCCCTAGGGTTCGATCGAACCCACGTTAAGAACCACTGCTTTAGTTGCTATACTATTCCATTTTCTATTCCATCTTTTCTCACATCAAAATTGTTTCTATACCAAGAATTAGATCAAACTTTCCAAAATGTATGTGGAGCTCCGCTTTTCGTGCCTCACCTGCCGCAACCGGACATAACGTACATAACGGCTTATATTTGGTTATTTTGTCATTTAAAAAATAAAGACAATTGGGAAAATGAAATTTGTTTTATAACAGTGTGCATTTACGTGAAATTTTTGTAGTTAAAAAATGTCCGAAAAAACTATTGGCCCCTGGGCCCCTTCACTTTATAAAATCTGGTCCTCCTTGCAAAAAGTTTGGACACCCCTGCCCTAAAGTAATGGAAGAAAAAAAAATCCAGTCACAATTCATATCGTATCCAGTCAGTGAGATCCAACCCATTTGAGACTGAAATGTCGCAAACGATAAGGCCTTTGCCATTTGCTTCTCCCTGCAGGCGGCAGCGGCTCTCTCTCTCTCTCTCTCTCTCTCTCTCTCTCTCTCTCTCTCTCTCTCTCTCTCTCTCTCTCTCTCTCTCTCTCTCTCTCACGCACGCACGCACGCACGCACGCACGCACGCACGCACGCACTCACACACACACACACGCACCGTCATAGGCGGGAGTCTCTGTGTACACGTGATGTATGATCAAGTTATGGTTGGGTGGGTGAGTGTGGGGGGTAGCCAAAGCTTAGACCACGTGTCAAACTCAAGGCCCGGGGGCCAGATTTGGCCCGCCACATCATTTTATGTGGCCCTCAAAGACAAATTGTGCATCAAATTCGTGTGTCATTACTAGAATTGCAAATTGTCTTCACTTTTAATATCTTTTTTTTTTAATATTTGACCAGTTTTTACTCGTCTGATTTGAATATGAGTTATTTGTCAATTTGTTTTGAAGCTTTTACTGTATATAATATGAGGTGCTCATACATTTATTTGGATCGACAGTCATAATGACCCTCCGAAAGAAGCTATGACTACAATGCGGCCTGCGAAAAAAATGAGTTTGACACCACTGGTTTAAATCGAGGGTTAGGGTTTCAAAGTAGGGTTTCATACTAGAGTTAGCGTTTCAAAGTAGGGTTTTATACTAGAGTTAGGGTTTCAAATTAGGGTTAAAGCTAGGGTTAGGGCTTCAACGTAGGGTTTCATACTCGGGTTAGGGTTTCAAAATAGGGTTTCATACTAGGGTTAGGGTTTCAAAATAAGGACAATATTAAAACAATTTTCTCAACGGATCTACACGTTTCACGAAAATGATACTCCTGACGGACAATAACACGGAAATTCGTGGATCCGCGGAAGATTGTCATCCCTGGCCAACTGATAAGGGCGGTTCGGTCCCTGCATCACCGATGGCAGAGTTTGGTCCGCATTTCCGGCAGTAAGTCGCATTCGTTCCCAGTGAGGGTTGGACTCTGCCAAGGCTGCCCTTTGTCACCGATTCTGTTCATAACTTTTATGGAGAGAATTTCTAGGTGCAGCCGAGGCATTGAGGGTGTCCAGTTTGGGGACCTCAGCATTGCGTCTCTGCTTTTTGGAGACGACGTGGTGCTGTTGGCTTCTTCAAGCCGTAATCTCCAGCTCCTACTGGAGCGGTTCACAGCCGAGTGTGAAGCGGTCAGGATGAGGGTCAGCACCTCCAAATCCGAGTCCACGGTCGGAAAAGGGTGGAATGCCCTCTACGGATCAGGGATGGGATCCTGCCCCAAGTGGAGGAGTTCAAGTATCTTGGGGTCTTGTTCACGAGTAAGGGCACGATGGAGCGCGAGATCGACAGGCGGATTGGTGCAGTATCGGCAGTAATGCGAACTCTGTACCGGTCCGTCGTGGTGAAGAGAGAGCTGAGCCAAAAGAGAAAGCTCTCAATTTACCGGTCGATCGATGCTCCTACCCTCACCTATGGTCACGAGCTATGGGTTGGGACCGAAAGAACAAGATCCAGGATACAAGCGGCAGAACCCTATGTCTCTCAGCTGGCCTAAGAACGTCTTGGGATCCCCCGGGATGGGCTGGATGAAGTAGCTGGGGAGAGGGAAGTCTGGGATTCCCTCCTAAAGCTGCTGCCCCCGTGACCCGACCCCGGATAAGCGGAAGAAGATGGATGGATGGTTGGGTTTATAGTATAACTATGATAGAGAAACAAAAGAGATTTAAAGCATAAAAGATCAAAATAATCATTAATTGAAATTAAATGATTATAAAGTAGAAATTTAATGAATAAGCAAGAAAAAGAATTACAAGTCTCAATTGTTCGAACAACCAACAATAATTCCACTCACCAATCTCAATAGAGCAACAATTATTCAGTCTCAAAGTTCTCTCGAAAAAAAACCCTCAAAAATATAGTAAAAAAAGGTAAGAGGCAAGAGGTCTAAAATGCTGTTTGGTGGAAAAGTCGAGTGATCAGTTCTCCTTGTTCCAAAAATCCGAATTCTGTTTAAAAGAACAGGCTGGCCTAAAGAAGGGAGATAACGATGCCCTAAAAATGGCTCCTCGCTCCTGCACCGAGGTCTGCATGTCCTAGCCTGCCTTTAAGCTTAATATTTGACTAAGTCCAATTCGAAGACTCTTATCGGACCTCGGGTTAATCTGAGAAAGAATGAAATCTATTTTTGTCTAATCGGTGTTCTCGACCCACGGGCAGTAGCCTACCCACCGGGCAAGAGAGAGCGAGCCCTGTTCTTTGTCAAAACGAACATTTTATACTAGTTCAGCCCGTGAGTCCTATGCCAGCTTGGTCACGTACCAGTTGTTTTTCCTTGACGTCATACATTGTCCTCAGATGACCCAAATGCTTCCGGAATAGACTGCACCTGCATCTCGGCCGATCTCAACCGGATGAGGTGACCATTTTCTCAGGGATGCAACCATTTTCTCAGGGATGCTTCATCCTGTTTCCCACTTCCAAATTTTTCGATGGTCAATTTAGCATGCGATGTCCGTCAACTTGTGTCAACGTGACATTTGCAATCGGTCCTTTCTCTTACTTGTGTTCCATCAAACAGCATTTTGTTTGGGCCTTAACTGGATGAACGTGACCGGCTCATGTGTGGGATCTCAGTCTTCCACCACTTAGTATCACCATTAACCCTTGCCGCCTCCTTGTCTTCGCTCACATTTGTACATTCATGTGTAAATGGAACGTCAATATTACATATATGTTGGATATTGATTAAACATCGTGACAATAATAATACATACTTTCACAATAGTCCACACATAATCATAACTATGATCGTGGGTTCTCCTAGTTAGTAGATTACAACACTCAAGCAGCTTCAAAACGTATTTTGACAAGCTGGTGACCTCTAGGTCTAGCGCAAGTGTGGGATCGCAGTCTTTCACCAACAGTATCTGTCAAGCCCTTGTCCTTACTCAACTCTTAATGCATTCATGTGTAAATGAAACATCAATGCTATGATGCTGCTCATGTTGCTAATAACTATATAACATGGCAAAGCAGAATAAAATAAAGTATATTGCAGCTTTGAGGCAAAGCTCTCAATTTACCGGTCGATTTACGCACCTACCCTCACCTATGGTCACGAGCTATGGGTCATGACCGAAAGAACGAGATCCCGGATACAAGCGGCCGAAATGAGTTTTCTCCGCAGGATGTCCGGGCTCTCCCTTAGAGATAGGGTGAGAAGCTCGGTCATCCTGAAGAGATTCGGAGTAGAGTTGCATGGCTGTCTGGGGTGGTAACTGAACAGAACAGCGCATAGTGAATACGGCTGGTAAGATTATTGGTGCTTCGCTCCCCTCCCTGAAGGACATTTACACCTCCCATCTCGCCCGCAAGGCAACCTCGATTGCCAGAGATGTGAGTCACCCGGCTCACTCTTTGTTTGACCTTCTGCCCTCTGGGAAGAGGTACAGGAGCCTGCGCTCCCGCACCACCAGACTCGCCAACAGCTTCTTTCTCCAGGCTGTTAGGGCCCTGAACTCGCTACCCCCTTCTGCGTAGCGTGCGGCACTGTTGCGCTATTTTCGGGAATGTCTGCTGTACGCGCACTTGCTCCTTTTTTTTTCTGCTCCTCTTATTTATTTATTTATTGTTGTGTTATTTATTCATTATTTATTCAGCACGCTTTTGTTATACTTGTTTACTTGTTTGTCTGTTGTGAGCCATGTCTTGTCACCGTGGGATAGAGGGGAACGAAATTTCGGTTTCTTTGTGTGTCTTTGGCATGTGGAGAAATTGACAATAAAGCTGACTTTGACTTTGACTTTGAGAGGAGCCAGATGAGGTGGCTCGGGCATCTTATCAGGGTGCCTCCTGGACGCCTGCCTGGGGAGGTGTTCCGGGCATGTCCCACCGATAGGACACCCCGGGGATGACCCAGGACGCGCTGGAGAGACTATGTTAGGGTTTTCCAGGTTATCTTTATCGTAGGATTATGTTGGAATGTAGACTGTAATGATTAAATCAATCTTGTCTTGCCCTCACAATGTAATGATTAAATCAATCACGTCTTGCCCTCACAATGCAGAGTAAGATGAAGTGGTTGCTTCCTCTGCTTGATTGACCAGCTGCAGGGGAAGCAATCAAAGTTGTTCTGTTTCCCACAACAGTGTAAAACACCCCCTGCTCTGATCTTATCAGAGGCCGGGGGTTCACCAAACCTGTCCACTCACCCCCACTCTGTTCCTCCTAATAAATATGCCCTTGCAGGGAGGAGACTTTTAGACTTCATTCGATAATCGCTGTTCAGACAGCGACGAATGGACTCTCCACCTGCAGGTGTCTAAAAGAACTTGCTTGTCTCCTGTTTCGTTCTTGCAAAATAAGTTGGAGTGAGCAAATCTCTAACATTTTGGTGCCGAAACCCGGGATCCTCATACCCACCATCTGACCGGCGAAGGAGGACGTGCTGCATTGTCGACAAGCCAGCGTCCATTAGGAGGACCTGGAAAAGAAAGTCCTGGGAAGAGAATTCTTCGCTGGGCCAGCATCTTAGGTCTGCCTTCGTCTGACAGAGGTGGATTGACGGGATCCGGCGGTGCAACGAACCAGGGGACAAGTAAGTTAAAGCGCTAAAGATACGGCTTTGGTTTGTCCGAGCTATGAGATTCGGCTTTGGTTTGTCCGAGCTATGAGATTCGGCTTTGGTTTGTCCGAGCTATGAGATTCGGCTTTGGTTTGTCCGAGCTATGAGATACGGCTTTGGTTTGTCCGAGCTATGAGATACGGCTTTGGTTTGTCCGAGCTATGAGATTCGGCTTTGGTTTATCCGAGCTATGAGATACGGCTTTGGTTTGTCCGAGCCATGAGGCCTAAAAAAGCGCTGGAGTTTGTGTGATTGAGTGTGTGACTGGTAGGATAAATTGACTAAAAAGCAGTTCTAGCGTTGATCCATGGCAATAAAACAGGCTAGTAATTTGTTGAAAGGTCAATTTAAACCTGCATTGAGGATCCTCAAAGCAATAGTTAAATAAATAAATAAGTAATAATAGTAATAATAATAATAATAATATTTTTGAGACAAAGAGATTGTATAACCTAAAACTACTAGAATTAATATGGGAAATAAAAACGGTAAATCTCTTGCTCTGCTCTTCTTTAAAACGAGAAGTTCATGGCAAGTAGATTTCTTAATTGTATGCAATATATGCCGAAGTGGAAGAGAAAGTATGGAGTAGAAAGGAAGTTGAGAGTTCAAGTGGTAAAGAAATGCAACTTGCTTCTAGAAGATAAATAAATAAAATTAGAATGTGCTGTCCTCGTGTGCATGGGAGGGACCAGCTCATGATCGACCACAGGAAATGGCCAGCCTGTGACGAATCATTGGTGCTGGGAACTACCTTTTGCGTGCGAGAGCTGTGCATGTGTGTGCGTATGTTAAAATGATGAACATTGGCTAAAGTTTTAGTATAAAAATTTTTTGCTAGACTGTGGTCTATCCAATTTGCACAGCAGAACAGAAATGATTTTGAAAGATAAAAATGAGAGGAAAAAGAGAGAAATCTGTTTGCAAGCAGAAACTAATCCACACTAGTGCATGTTAAGTGTCGAGCCCACATGAGAAATTCGAAGAAAAAAAATGACAGAACATGCTTTCAGGAATTGGAAGAAGCTAAATTGTGAATTTAAGATTTTGCAATGCTACATTTAATAGGAATAATTGATTGGTTGTGTTATAAGATTATATAAAATTCTAAATGCAAGCTAAATCTGAGAGATTGAGTTCTTCAAATTTAAAAACAAAGAAAAAATTCAGATTAATTTGCCAGTTGTTTGGTTTAGTTAAGTCTTTTTTGAATTGGTGGATTGTTCTACCAGGAAACCTAAGTTGAAAATGATATATGAATGTTGTGTGGTGAGCTTGGATGAATTGGGACCAATGTGATAGAAAGACTCCTTTTTGGAGACTGCGTGTGAGATGCAAATGAACATTGATGAATGATAGCCTGAATGAAAAGAAATTACAGGTTGAATGGTTGAAGTTGTTGGCGACTACTATGGAAAATTAGAGCGACTTTGATGAAAGAGTGATTTTGAGCAGGTTGAATGTTAGAAAGAAACACGTAGCTTTTGGATTGATAATTAACTAGAGAAAAAAAAATGGAGAACCAGTAACACATGTAGAAGATGTGTGAACTGAGAAATTAAGAACCGTTTTGGAAAGAAAGTCAAACTAAATGATGATGAAATCATATGTAGTACTACAAAACTTTACTACATATGGATTCTCTAAATCATACAATTGAGTAAAATAAAACATACGTTTTGATTTGTATTCAAATTTCTAAGATTCTTGTGATAAACAATGAGAAAACGATTGAAAAGTAACTAAAGAAACTACAACAAAGGGAAAATGTCTAATCATTTGCTAGCTGAGTCGCTCCCCATTCGGGGAGGCCATCCATTTACTTGCTAAGCTAGTTGTCAAAACAGGGGCAAGATTAGAGAATGGCATCTATAAATGACCTACCCTACCAAAGAACCGATGCAAATGGGCTGCAATATTGAGCCATGGTGCGCGTCACATGGCTCAAGAGGAGGGATAGTGGGGCAGGTCAGTCAGCTTTATACAACATATGGATTTGATTCATATTCAAAACATTTTCAAAACAAAACAAACATTTTTTTTTTGTAGAGCTTGTTTCAAAAAAAAAAAAAAAAAAAAAAACTCCTATTTGCCAGTTAAATGGGCACTACAATTGACTACGAGAGTTGCAAGCAACAGATGAAGAGCAGTCCTGGGCAGATTATCTAATCAGGACGCTCAAACTGAAAGATGTGTCCAATGCAAATTTACTGCCGCCTGATCTCTCCCCCTCACAGGTGGACAACCCTCAGGTTCACTGTGAGAGCTCACACACAGGAGGCGTGCTATGTGTGTTCGAAACTCCCCCCTTCCTCCACGCAAGTTCGCTTGGAGGCCAGAGCAATGAATGCCACTGAAGCAAAATGTATGGCATCCATGGGAGGAGTTGGATATCAGCACCGTGCCGTCACAGTCAAAGATGCTGACCCTTACCGCCCTGGACTTGCTGACGGTGCCTGTGATCAGCTGTTCTGGACAAATCTCAATGTGACTGTTAAAGGACGAACAATACCACAAGTGGCCTACACAGAGAGACCAGCTGGAGTGAATTACACATGTTACATCCAAGGTAACAAGACCCACGTCTGCATTAACGACGACTGCTCTCCAGGAGGAAACTGGATGGGAGCTCTGGACATCACCGATGAGTGTCAAGATAAGAGAGCCATTTCAGGTTTATCCGATGCTGCCCGCCAACTGGACAGGAGTGTGTGCACCAGTGTGGGTGACAGACCACACCTACAGGATATGACATCATCAGCTGACAGGAGCACACAACTCTTCTGGACTCGACGCAGAGCAGTTGCAACCTTTGACCCTCATGACCCTGTCTGGGGTGTGAACGTTCCAGAGGACCATAAAGTATGGTCTGCCGGAGACAAAGTTGTCCTTGCGCTCTTCCCTCAGATTGGGGTTGGGAAACTATCGCTCTTCATCGAGACACTGAACTATCGTTTTCAATCCTTTGTGAATCTCTCGCTGCAAGTCAACGATGGACAAAATAGAGAGATTCAGGCTATCAGACTGATGGTCTTGCAAAACAGGATGGTTCTGGACTTGTTGACGGCAGCACAAGGTGGTGTGTGCCACATCATTGGGACTTCCTGTTGCACATACATACCAGGAGAAAATGACACCCACATCAACGACGCCATGAATTCACTGAAGAACTTACAGCAGGCCATGTCTAATGACAAGGTCCCACATCAGTTTGATTTCTTTTCGTGGTTTTTCTCTGGCAACTGGTGGCAACTGCTTTTCAAATTGCTGTCTCCTGTGCTTGTTGTGCTGGTGGTGTTGTGCTCGTTTACGACCTGCGTTATCCCATGTTTGAAGTCTGCTGTGTCGAAGTTTGTGTCCTCTACTGTAGCCCAGGTTCATATACAACTCCTTAGAAATGACGGATGTGATGACGATGATGAAACATGGATTGCGTAGATGCTGTTCTGTTGAGCATGTTTTACAGAAACTTGATGATTTGACCATCGAAAATGCTTCACAAGTGATGGATACAATGATGTACTGTTTCTGTGTTTTTCTTTTTATTTTTTGTTATTCATAGCATTCTGGCCGCCTGTGGCAACGGGGCCGTGTAAGAATTTTCCTGCTAATAACATCTGGCCAGCAGGTTTTTCGCTTACACAATAAGTTTGATCTGGGGTGTTGAGGTAATGCCTCATCTTCACTGGAAAGTGTTGCTATCATTGTTTGTTGTTTTTATTTTTACCATTCTACTTTCTTCATTATACGTATATATATATATGTGTTTTTTTTCCTTCTTACTTGTCTTTGTTGTTTGGGGTGACATAATCATATGATAAAACAGGAGGGAGATGTTAGGGTTTTCCAGGTTATCTTTATCGTAGGATTATGTTGGAATGTAGACTGTAATGATTAAATCAATCTTGTCTTGCCCTCACAATGTAATGATTAAATCAATCACGTCTTGCCCTCACAATGCAGAGTAAGATGAAGTGGTTGCTTCCTCTGCTTGATTGACCAGCTGCAGGGGAAGCAATCAAAGTTGTTCTGTTTCCCACAACAGTGTAAAACACCCCCTGCTCTGATCTTATCAGAGGCCGGGGGTTCACCAAACCTGTCCACTCACCCCCACTCTGTTCCTCCTAATAAATATGCCCTTGCAGGGAGGAGACTTTTAGACTTCATTCGATAATCGCTGTTCAGACAGCGACGAATGGACTCTCCACCTGCAGGTGTCTAAAAGAACTTGCTTGTCTCCTGTTTCGTTCTTGCAAAATAAGTTGGAGTGAGCAAATCTCTAACAGACTATGTCTCTCAGCTGGCCTGGGAACGCCTTGGGATCCCCCGGGATGAGCTGGATGAAGTGGCTGGGGAGAGGGAAGTCTGGGAGTCCCTCCTAAAGCTGCTGCCCCTGCGACCCGACCCCGGATAAGCGGAAGAAGATGGATGGATGGATGGATGGATGGATGGATGGATATTGCAGCTTACTCTAACTGTGATTAACATGTCTCATTTTAATCACCTAACGATGAGCATGGGCTTCTCTAGTTAGCAAATTGTAATACTCAGTTTCAATGTATATTATAGCAAAACATAATAATATAAAATATTATTCAATATTTAATATATTTTATAATATAATATAATCCAAAATTGTGTGTTACTGTGTTTCAGAACAAGTCTTCATCTAGTCCAGGGGTGGGCAAACTTTTTGACTTGCGAATTGGGTTCTAAATTTTGACCGGGGGGCCAAACCAGGAGCAGATGGATGTAGTGTTTGTGTGAAGTAAAATAAACGACCTGTAAAGGTCATTGCATAAAAGATTTTGGCCTTTGGTAGGTAGTAAAGTGTGGATATTCAAAAAAAGTTTTGGGAAAACAAATGCATTTATTAACAGCATTAAAAACAAATCCCTAAAAAACTGCTATCAGTGATTCTCATAAAATACAACACTGTTATTATGAATAACAGTCTCCATCACTTCAGTGCCTGGAGATCAGATTAATGAAAGATGTTTACTTTATGAGATCACATCAAACGGCAAACATTCTGACCAAATATATCATCTTGAAGAATCGGTGAAAGCATACATCCAAATAAAGTAATCAAAACGGCAACACGGTGAGGGGTATCTGAAAATCAGAGCAGAGTTTTAACTCACAAAACCTGGTAACAGAGGTGAGGAAATGGGAAACACTTCCTTAAAGTAAACCTTAAGAACTTTACAGGTTAAGATTAGTCACAAATAGGTGGTGCATCAATGTCCTTGAGCATCCTGCATTGTTTGAAAATGAGAATGGTCGCTAGTTTCAATCCCTGCTATTTGTACAGATCATATTCAAAATGCATTTTTTTACAACAAACTTGAAAGCCTCCCCTTCATTTTCAGTGGGAACAGTGTTGTTGGTCTCCCTTTTTTTGCTAGTGTGTCATAGTCTGGAGTAAAATTTGTTGTAGCAATTCTTAGGAGAGATCCGAGGTGTTGGTCCGTTTACCTAGATCTGTGACGGGTTGATGTTGATGTTCATGTGGCTGAACGTCACGTCGCGTACGTCCATCAAAAGATGTGGCATCCTTTAGTTCCAGAGACATTAAACTGTCCATATCAGTATAGATATCCGCCCAAAAAAATGTCACCATTGAAATCTGATGTGTTTTCAAAGTGTTACTTTAATTTTTCTGAGCAGTGTATGAAGCCATGTGACGTAGCCCTTACAAAGTTAAAATACCTGACCATAAATGACAGTCTACTGGTAGAGAACGGCGACTCTGGTAAAAGGGTGGAAAAGGCACTGTGAACCTGAGCCACTACCCAACGGCAAGGACCTGGGAATTGCGGATGATGACTCTCTGTTTGACAGTGAATGCTCGAGAGAGAGCAATGGTGGGCACATGTCAGACAGCCCCGATAGTCAAACAATACCTCAAGCTGACACAGTTATGGAACTGAAAGAACGCTAGACGAAATATATAAATCCATGGCACGTAGCCCTTACAAAGTTAAAAGACCTGACCATAAATGACAGCCTACTGGTAGAGAACGGTGACTCTGGCAAAAGGGTGGAAAGATAGATATCCAACACACAAAGGACGGCGGAAAGCCAATTACCAGGATGGGAACGGCTTTTTGGCTGGAGAGCTCATATGGGGAAAGATAGCGGGCTTCTCTTGGTGGCCCGGCTTGGTGATTCCTTGGAAAACCAAATTTTCACCTACAGTTCCCCCATTGTTTGGCGATGGAACCTTCTCAAATATCCCAACGGAAGCTTTGATGCCTTTTCGGAAATTCACTAAATGTTTCTGCAAAAATTCATTCATATGCCAGCCTGCCCACTTACAAGGCTGCCATCTTCCAAGTCATAGAGCTGGCAAGTGAACGCTCTGAGAGTCCTTTGAAAAGGCAAAAAGAGATAAAGAAAAATAAATGAATCTGATGCTGGACTGGACTGCTATTTGTACAGATCATATTCAAAATGCATTTTTTTACAACAAACTTGAAAGCCTCCCCTTCATTTTCAGTGGGAACGGTGTTGTTGATCTCCATTTTTTTGCTAGTGTGTCATAGTCTGGAGTAAAATTTGTTGTGGCAATACTTAGGAGAGATCCGAGGTGTTGGTCCGTTTACCTAGATCTGTGACGGGTTGATGTTGATGTGGCTGAACGTCACGTCGCGTACGTCGAGCCAAATTGGCCACTCTTTTTAAACACTTGGCACTCAGTGTCCACCTTGCTTTTCCTTGGGCAACTCATTTTAATGGAAGGATTCCAGGGGAAGGTTTGTGGGTGGCTTTAGCGTAAAACTGTATCCGAAAGCTCGGCGCGCAAATTACAAGAATGCTGTCGTCACAGCCCACGCTCTAAATTCGGCACTGATACAAATAGAGCGCAAGTGCGCCATTTCCGTACTACTGAGTACGTACACGCACTTGTGAGTGTACACCGAACTTTCTGACACGGCTTCCGGTAGTAAATGCGCAGGCGAGTGGTTCCCCATCTACTGGGGAAACGCAGTCATTGCAGGCAAAATGATCCCAAAAAAAAGTTTAATAATACAATTTATTTAGGGTTGGCGGGCCGGATTAAACGGTCCCGTGGGCCGGATGTGGCCCGCGGGCCGTAGTTTGCCCATACCTGGACTAAACAGTACTCCTAACTTTTCGATTGTCTTCTCTGCAGTGGTTGATCTCATGATCGCCACCTCTGGCCATTTACTGTGTGCATCCACAGCAACAAGGAACATCCTGTCCTCCACTGGTCCCGCAAAATCAATGTGCACCCGGTGCCATGGTCCTTGTAGGAATTCCCAAGGGTAAAGAGGCGCTAGTGGAGGATTGTTCCTGACTTGGTGGCATGACGGACAGCTTTTGGCCAACTCTTCAATCTGTTGATCCATGTTCGGGCACCAAAAATAGCTTCTCGCTATTTCTTTCATTCGTACTATTCCGCTGTGTCCCGAATGCAGTTGCTGCAGCACTTTTGTGCGAAGTGACCGCGGAATGACCACCCTCCTTGCCCAGAGTAAACACCCAGACTGGACAGACAGTTGCAATCTCCTCCCGAGGAAAGGCTTCAGATTCGCATTATCGCCAGCAGGTCGACCCTTGACGACAACATCCATGACCGCCGATAACTCCGGGTCATTCCGAGTTTCCCTTTTTACCTGCACATCTGAGACAGGTGCTCTCTCCACCTCCCTGAAGTACAAGAGGTCCACCGTGTCCGACTCCGGCTTTGTGACAGGCAAAGGCAATCTGGACAAGCCATCCGCATTGCAGTGGAAGTCTGATTTGCGATATCTGATGTCATACGCATGCGCCGACAACAACAAAGCCCACCTCTGCAGTCGGGATGCAGCAAGAGACGGTATCCCAGTGTGTGGACCGAGGATGGTTGTGAGGGGCCGATGGTCCGTCAGGAGCGTAAACTTCCTCCCATACAAGTATTGATGGAATTTCCTAACTCCAAAAACAATGCTCAGTGCCTCTCGTTCCAGTTGAGCATAGTTAGACTCTGCCTTGTTCAATGTCCTTGATGCAAAAGCGATTGGCTTTTCCTCACCACCCGGCAGGACATGAGAGAGAATCGCCCCTACTCCGTAAGGAGAGGCGCCTCAGGCGAGCTGCAGTGGGAGTGATGGGTTGAAGTGTGTTAGGACCTTGGACGTAGTCAGCACTCCTTTAGCCTTTTCAAAAGCCTCCTGACAGCTGGCTGCCCACTTCCACGTTTTGTCTCGGCGTAGCAGTTTGTGCAGCGGTTGAAGCAGTGATGACAGATTGGGGATGAAGCGTCCATAGTAGTTCAACAGACCTAAGAAGGATCGTAGCTGGCTGATGTTTTGGGGTGGGGGCGCGTCCACGACAGCTGCCACTTTTGATGTTGCAGTGTGCAGCCCTTCTGCATCGATCACATGCCCCAGATATTCCACAGATGGTTTGAAGAAGTCACATTTGTCCTTACGGACTCTCAAGCCGTAGTCCTTCAGCCTTTGAAGGGTAGCATCCAAGTTGCGCAGGTGCTCGTCATCGGTAGATCCAGTGCACAGGATATTGTCAAGGTAGCACTGTACCCCAGGCAACCCACTAAGGATCTGATCCATCGCTCGCTGAAAAAGTGCCAGGGCTGACGTGATGCCAAACGGCAGTCTGCAGTATCTGAAGAGACCCTTGTGTGTGTTAATGGTCAACATTTCACGTGACTCTTTTTCTACATGCATTTGTAGGTAAGCCTGACTGAGATCTACCTTACTGAATTTTTGTCCCCCACTTAGTCCAGCAAACAAGTCATCAATTAGGGGAAGTGGATATTGCTCTGCTGCTAACACAGGGTTAAGTGTTACCTTGAAGTCGCCACAGGTCCGAATTCCCCCATCTTTTTTTGGTACGGGAACGATGGGCGTGGCCCACTCACTGATGGTCACTGGCTCCAAAACCCCATTCTTGACCAGGGCGTCCAAGTCAGCTTCCACCTTGGATCGGATGGCGTATGGTACTGGTCTAGCTTTCATAAACACAGGCTTGCTATCAGGTTTGACATGTAACTTAATGGTTATATCTTTCATGCTGCCTAATTCATCACGGAAAACCTCTTTGTGTTTCTCGAGTATTTCTTGTAGTGGAGTGGAACTGTGTGACAGCTTCCTTATCGCTTGCCAGTCCAGCCGGATTCCCTGTAGCCATGTACGCCCCATTATAGCAGGATGATTTCCCTTGGTCACATAAAGGGGAACATCTGTCATCCCTTCCTGTGCACTCGATGTCCCGTATATGCCTTAAACACTGTGTCTGATGGACGTAGTGGGAGGTGTCTCATGTGTTTCCTATAGATCTTGTGTGACACTAGTAATGCCTTTGACCCTGTGTCTATCTGCATTTTCACCACACGTCCCTCCAACTTGGGTTCAGCCCAGTAGCCATCTGAGCTCTCACCTACATTCATCACTCGTATCGTATTTACAGGCACTTCTTCATCCGAAGAATCACTATTTCTTTCATTATCATGGCAAATTGTGCGAACATGCCTTTTTTGTTTATATTTCACATTGTCACTTTTGTTCCCAGCCCTTGAGCTTTTGTCCGTGCCCTGTTTACTTCGGCACGCTCGCTCTATGTGCCCTTTTTTCCCACAGTTACGACAGTCCATCTCTTTGCACCAGCACGTCGATGCAAGATGTCCAGATTTTCCACAGCGAAAACATGGCCCTTGCGCGTTTGGTTTACCATTATTGAGGTGGTGCACTCTTTCTGTAGCACTTAGTTGCTGGGCTTCCCGTTTTGCCATTTCCATTGTTACACTGATGTTAATGGCCTTTTCCAAAGTCAAGTTACTTTCTGTGAGCAATCTCTTCTGTGCTGCTTCGTCTGTAAGTCCACATACCAGCCTGCCTCTCAAAGTGTCATTTAACACATCCTGGAACTCACAGTGTTCAGCCAGCTTGCGTAGGGCTGCTACAAACTGGGTGACCGACTCGCCCTCCTCCTGGCTACGTCTGTGAAATCGGAATCTTTCTGCGATTACCAGGGGTTTCGGTGAAAGATGGTTCGCCAGTACACCCACTATTTCTTGGTATGTTTTACTGCCCGGCTTCTCTGGTTGAAGTAGGTCACGTAGCAAGTTAAACGTTTTAGGCCCCATTACACTCAAAAACGTGGGTACTAGCTTCTCCTCATCTATATTATTAGCCATGGCGAAGTAATCAAAACGCTCAGTATATGAGCTCCATTGTTCAATACTTTCGTCAAAGGGACCAATTGAACCAATTATTCCCGCCATTACAAGTTCCTGTTTGTATGGCACTGCTTCCCCTTCACAGACGTCTCCCCACAGCAGTCCACTCTTCTTTCCACTCCACCACACTACTCACGACGTTGCCAATAGTCCACCAATCCACTCCTCCCCTCGAGTCGATAGCCGGACAACACGCGTCAGTCCAGACGTCCTCGTCGCCAGTTTTGTTATATCCTTACTATTTTCCAGGTTCTTATGTATCAAGAATTGTTCGGACAACGACGTGATGGATTACTGCTTTATTCCTTCAACACAGTGAGTTCACAGGGCGTACATCACAACACTGAACGCCCCAAAGCTGCCCCTCCCACTTCCGGAATTTTCCTACTACGGAACATGAGTTAGCCCAAAATACACAACAAGTACGTCATTTTCTTCTTCGTTTTGTTTTACGGCGAGGTCGCACCACCTTCAATGGGCATTACCTACTGGTTGAAGTGACATGAAAGGAAAAAAGAACAAATCACTTTAGGAAGTGATTCGTTCACTCTCGTTCACTGAAAAGAGTCCTTCTTTATGAACGAATTGTTCACTCACGAGCCAACACTAGTCAGTACGTGGCATTGACATTATTTAAGTCGTTGCCTCAGACCTATTTCTGGTTATCGCTTCTTGGCCTTTTGGCTAAGATCAAGTGTAGTATCTGTTCTTACCAGTTTAATATCTGATATGTCACCTATCCGGGGACCGCATATTAAATTGATTTTTGGAATTGTAAGGGAACGGACAGTACAGCCAAGTGCGTAGCGACGGACTTTATTGGAGAAGGGGATGATGGGAACAGCGGGCGCTGGAGCGGCGATCGGGCTGGAGAGGACAAACGTTTCTGCGGGGGTTCCAAGTAGTCAAGCGGGTCCGTAGCTTCGGGACTGATGAGCAGGGCAGCATCAAGGGACAGACTGACACTCAGGTCTGCGCTGGCGGCGCTGATATAGTGCTGTCCATGAGCCCGTGGCAGGTGACGGCGATTCCATTGACAGGGGGGCGTGGTCCTGTCGCCGGTGGCACCAGCACGTGACAGAACCCCCCCCACAAGGGACGGCTCCCGACGTCCCCAGGAACCAAAAACAAAACAAAAAAAACAAAAAAGGAAGGCAATTCCCCGGGCGACCAGGTGGGGGGGTCAGCACACCGCCGAAACGTCCGACACCTCGCCAGACGCAGGATCGACGGACGCGGGAGCAGAAGACCCCGGTACCGGCGGGCAAGACCTCCCCTCGTCCCTCCTCGGGCGCCCGCGCCGAGGACCCGGTTGGTCCGGATGGCAGCGATGGAACTCCGTGATGAGCGAACGGTCGAGTATCCAGCGGCTCGGAACCCAGGAGCGGTGCGCGTCGTCATAACCCTCCCAGTCCACGAGGTATTGGAGACCACGACCGCGCCGCCGCGATCGGAGCAGGGAGCGGACAGCGTAAGCCGGGCCCCCCTTAACGAGCTGGGGCGGCGGCGGCGGAACGGGCGCCGGCGCCAACGCGCTCTCATGGATGGGCCGCACACCGGACACGTGGAACGTGGGGTGAACCTTCATGGACTCTGGAAGGAGAAGACGGACTGCGGCCGGGCCAATCACCTTCTGAATAGGGAACGGTCCAACAAAGCGGGGCGCCAGTTTGCGGGATCCTGCTCGCAGCGGCAAATCCCGCGTCGAGAGCCACACACGCTGCCCCACTCTGTACTCCGGAGCCGGTGTCCGGTGCTTGTTCGCCTGGCGGGCGTAGCCTGAAACAGAGCGGAGAAGAGTGACCCGGGCCCTCGCCCAGGCGCGATGACAACGGCGGACACAAGCCTGGGCCGACGGGCACGCCGCACCACGCTCCTGGTGGGCGAACAAGGGTGGCTGGTACCCGAAGACGCAGTGGAAAGGCGAAAGTCCAGTAGCCGAGCTGGGGAGGGAATTGTGAGCGTACTCTACCCAGGGAAGCTGTTGGACCCACCCGCGCTGGTCCCCGGCGGCCATGCATCGGAGAGACCTGCCCAGTTCCTGGTTCAGGCGCTCTGCTTGACCGTTGGACTGAGGGTGAAACCCCGAGGAGAGGCTGGCCGTGGCGCCGAGGAGTCGGCAGAACTCCGTCCAGAAGGTGGAAGCGAATTGAGGTCCTCGGTCTGACACGATGTCCTGTGGGAGACCGTGGTGGCGAAACACCTCCCGCACCATGATGGACGCCGTCTGCTTCGCAGATGGGAGCTTAGGCAGAGGGATGAAATGCGTCATTTTGCTAAAACGGTCCACCACCGTGAGGACCACCGTGTTTCCCTCAGAGGGGGGGAGGCCCGTGACAAAGTCGATCGACAGGTGAGACCAGGGACGCTGGGGGACCGGCAAGGGTTGAAGCAGCCCGGCCGGAGGACGAGTAGACGTCTTGTAGCGGTTACAAATTGAGCAGGCTCTGACGTAATCGCTGGTGTCCACTTGCCAGGTGGGCCACCAGAAACGCTGTGCCACCACGTACCTCGTGCGTGCCGCGCCGGGATGACAGGCCAGGCGTGAGTCGTGCGCCCATTGCAGCACGGACGACCGCAGACCTTCAGGGACGAACAGGCGACCCTCCGGGCAGTTGCTGGGGCCGGGTTGATCGCGTGATGCGGCTTCCACTTGGCGTTCGATCTCCCATGTAAGAGCCGCCACCCGAACTGAGCTCGGGAGGATAGTGGGAGGCGGACCCTGTCCCTCCTCCCCCCCAGGAAACAAACGCGACAGGGCGTCTGCCTTCGCGTTACGGGAACCCGGTCTATAGGAAAGAGAGAACTCAAACCGGTCAAAGAACAGAGCCCACCGTGCTTGTCTTGCGTTCAGCCTCTTGGCCGATCGCAGATACTCCAAGTTGCGGTGGTCGGTCCAGACGATGAACGGAGTGGTGGCGCCCTCCAGCCAATGCCGCCACTCCTCCAAGGCCAACTTGACGGCGAGGAGCTCCCGATTCCCGATGTCATAGTTTCGTTCCGAGGCCGACAGACGGCGAGAAAAGAAGGCGCACGGGTGGAGGCGATCGTCTTGGTGGCTACGTTGAGACAGCACCGCCCCGACACCCACGTTCGAGGCGTCCACCTCTACCACGAACTGTCTGTCGGGATCGGGAACCCTGAGGATGGGAGAGGATGTGAACCTCCTCTTAAGCTCCTGAAATGCCCGTTCTGCCCGTTCCGTCCATTTGTACGGGGAGGCGGGGCTGGTAAGGGAGGTGAGGGGCGCGGCCACTGTGCTGTATCCACGGATAAAACGGCGATAAAAGTTCGCGAACCCTAAGAACTGTTGCAGTCGCTTGCGTGTTTCGGGAACAGGCCATGACGTGACCGCTTGCACCTTCCCAGGGTCCATCTCGATGGATCCCTCACGCACCACATAGCCGAGGAATTTGACAGAGGAGGCGTGGAACTCGCACTTCTCCGCCTTCACGTAGAGCGAATTCTCAAGGAGACGGCGCAGCACCGCCCGTACATGCTTGATGTGCTCAGGGAGCGAGCGTGAGAAAATGAGGATGTCGTCTAAATAAACGAACACAAATTTGTCCAGCATGTCTCGTAGCACGTCATTAATCAGTGACTGGAAAACCGCTGGGGCGTTGGTGAGCCCAAACGGAACCACCAAGTACTCGTAGTGTCCGCTCGGGGTGTTGAAAGCCGTCTTCCACTCGTCTCCCTCCCGGATGCGGATTAGGTGGTAGGCGTTGCGAAGATCCAGCTTGGTGAAAATGGTGGCTCCCTGAAGGCTCTCGAAGGCGGAAGACAGAAGAGGCAGAGGGTATCGGTTCTTCACAGTGATCTCGTTTAGTCCCCGGTAGTCGATACACGGGCGTAGCGTGCCCTCCTTCTTCTTCACGAAGAAGAACCCCGCTCCCGCAGGTGAAGAGGACGGTCGTATGATACCGGCTGCCAGGGACTCCCGGATGTATTCCTCCATAGCCCGGCGCTCAGGAGCGGACAGGGAGTAGACGCGTCCCTTGGGAGGGAAGGTGCCGGGTAACAGATCGATAGCGCAATCGTAGGACCAGTGTGGGGGAAGAGAAGTGGCCCTGGCTTTACTAAATACATCCTTGAGTTCGTGATAAAACGCTGGGACATTGGGGATGTCGGGACTGTACCTCGGCGGGGCTCTGCTGAGTGGGCTGGTGGCCGCCTTCAGGCACGCCTGATGGCAGCGTTCACTCCACTGCCGAACAACCCCCACCTCCCAGTCCAGCACCGGGTTGTGCTGCCGCAACCAAGGGTGCCCCAGTATGAGCTGCTGTCCTGGGAGGGAGAGAAGAAAAAACTGGATGGTCTCGTGGTGATTGCCCGAGAGCAGTAACTTAATTGGTTCCGTCACGAAAGCCACCTCGCCGATCAGACGGCCATCAATGGCACGTGCGGGAATAGACGGGCTCAGAGGGAGGAAGCCGACACCCCACTTGCGTGCCAGGCTAATGTCCATGATGTTCCCCTCCGCGCCGGAATCCACCAAGGCCGCCACGTTCTGGTCGCCCGCCGCGAGCTGGACGCGTGCCTGTAGCGTGAGCGTGCTGGGGCTGGGAGAGCCGGTGCTGGTCGAGCTCACGCGGATCCCCCGACGCCGCGTGAGCTCCGGCCTCTTTAACGGGCACCCCGCTACCCGATGGCCCCCCTCCCCACAGTAAAAACACAAGCCCAGTGAGGGGCGTCGACGGTGCTCCTCCGAGGGAACCCGAGCCCCTCCCAGATCCATGGGCTCGGCGGGTGGTGTGGTTGGCGGGTCCCCCGCAGACGGAGGAATGTGACCACACGGGTTTCGCGGGGACCTCCTCTCCCGATCGCGCCGCCGCGTCTGGATCCGCCGGTCTACTCGGGCCGCCAAGTCCATCGCGCCCCTCAGGGTTCGCGGGCGATCGTACGCAACCAGTCCATCTTTCATGTACTCAGCGAGTCCGTTTAGGAAGGTGCCAACGAGCGCCGGCGTGTTCCATCCGCTGCTGCCGGCCAACGTCTGGAACTTAAGGGCGTACTCTGCGACCGATCGGCTACCTTGACGCAGCGTCGCCAGTTCCTCGGCGGCGTCCTCGGCGGCGGATCCCAGGTCGAACAGGCGGAGCAATTCCTCCGCGAAGGCGTCGAAGGAATCGCAAGCCGGGGCCATCCTTTCATATTCGGCCAGGCCCCACAGCCGCGCCTCGCCCGTGAGGTGGGTTAGGACGAACCCGACCTTGGCTGATTCCGACGAAAACGTGATTGGCTGGAGGCTGAACATTATGCGGCAGTTCGTCACGAATGCCCTCACGTGCTTGGGATCGCCGTTAAACTTCTCGATGTTGCCAAGGCGGGGCTCCGGGACGTCCACGAGCGTCCTGGCCTCGGCAGACGAGCGGTGCGGGGGTACCGTGACAGCCGGGGACGCAGCCACCGACAGTCTCTGGAGGGCTTGGGCCATCTCCTGCTGCTGTAGCTGTTGCTGCTGACCAACCTTGATCAGGTGCCGGATGTCGGCAGACAGGCTGCTGACGGCGGTCTCGGCTCGCTCCAGTCGACTCAATGCCGTCTCGTCGTTCGCTGGCTGCATAGCGTTGGTCAGTCTGTACTGTAAGGGAACGGACAGTACAGCCAAGTGCGTAGCGACGGACTTTATTGGAGAAGGGGATGATGGGAACAGCGGGCGCTGGAGCGGCGATCGGGCTGGAGAGGACAAACGTTTCTGCGGGGGTTCCAAGTAGTCAAGCGGGTCCGTAGCTTCGGGACTGATGAGCAGGGCAGCATCAAGGGACAGACTGACACTCAGGTCTGCGCTGGCGGCGCTGATATAGTGCTGTCCATGAGCCCGTGGCAGGTGACGGCGATTCCATTGACAGGGGGGCGTGGTCCTGTCGCCGGTGGCACCAGCACGTGACAGGAATAGGGAGTTGGAATAGGAGCTTTCCCCGTTCACTCCACGCATCGACCTGGTATTGCAGTACTTCCATTAACAGTGCACCCCCTCGACTGGTCGAATCAATAGTTTGTATGTGAGAAAACCATTTCAATCCGTTCGCTTCATTCTTACAGGATTAAGCAGTCAATTATGACTTGATCGGGTCTGATCTAAATGTAAGACGTTTCGACTTGAGAGGCAGCAAGAATTTAAGTAACCGTTCTAAAATATAATGTCCCCCGCCTACTGCCCGATGATGGCTGGGATAGGCTCCAGCACGCCCGAGACACCCGTGGGGACAAAGCAGTACAGAAACTGGATGGATGGATGTTTCTTTGTAAGGGAACGGACAGTACAGCCAAGTGCGTAGCGACAGACTTTATTGTGGAAGGGAATGGTGGTAACAGCTGGTGCTGGAGCGGCGAT
Organism: Syngnathus scovelli; assembly: GCF_024217435.2. Lineage (NCBI taxonomy): Eukaryota > Metazoa > Chordata > Actinopteri > Syngnathiformes > Syngnathidae > Syngnathus > Syngnathus scovelli. Next base: position 12,626,971 of record NC_090858.1, read on the forward strand.
CGGGCAGGAGAGGACAAGCGATTCTGCGGGATTTCCAATAGTCAAGCGAGTCAGTATCTCAGGGACTGATGAGCGAAGCAGCATCAAGGGACAGACTGACACTCAGGTCTGCGCTGGCGGCGCTGATATAGCGCTGTCCATGAGCCCGTGGCAGGTGACGGCGATTCCACTGACAGGGGGGCGTGGTCCTGTCGCCGGTGGCACCAGCACGTCCCCAGGAACTAAAAACAAAAACAAAAGGAAAGCAATAACCCGGGCGACCAGGTGGGGGGGTCAGCACACCGCCGAAACGTCCGACACCTCGCCAGACGCAGGATCGACGGACGTGGGAGCAGAACGCCCCGGTACCGGCGGACAAGGCCTCCCCGGACCCTCACCCCTGGTCCCCTCGTCCCTCCTCGAGCGCCCGCGCCGAGGACCCGGTTGGTCCGGATGGCAGCGATGGAACTCCGTGATGAGCGAACGGTCGAGTATCCAGCGGCTCGGAACCCAGGAGCGGTGCGCGTCGTCATAACCCTCCCAATCCACGAGGTATTGGAGGCCACGACCGCGCCGCTGCGATCGGAGCAGGGAGCGGACAGCGTAAGCCGGGCCCCCATCAACGAGCTGGGGCGGCGGCGGCGGAACGGGCGCCGGCGCCAACGCGCTCTCATGGATGGGCCGCACACGGGACACGTGGAACGTGGGGTGAACCTTCATGGACTCTGGAAGGAGAAGACGGACTGCGGCCGGGCCAACCACCTTCTGAATAGGGAACGGTCCAACAAAGCGGGGCGCCAGTTTGTGGGATCCTGCTCACAGCGGCAAATCCCGCGTCGAGAGCCACACACGCTGCCCCACTCTGTACTCCGGAGCCGGTGTCCGGTGCGGGCGTAGCCTGAAACAGAGCGGAGAAGAGTGACCCGGCCCCTCGCCCAGGCACGATGACAACGGCGGACACAAGCCTGGGCCGACGGGCACGCCGCACCACGCTCCTGGTGGGCGAACAAGGGTGGCTGGTACCCGAAGAAGCAGTGGAAAGGCGAAAGTCCCGTAGCCGACCTGGGGAGGGAATTATGAGCGTACTCTACCCAGGGAAGCTGTTGGACCCACCCGCGCTGGTCCCCGGCGGCCATGCATCGGAGAGACCTGCCCAGTTCCTGGTTCAGGCGCTCCGCTTGACCGTTGGACTGAGGGTGAAACCCCGAGGAGAGGCTGGCCGTGGCGCCGAGGAGTCGGCAGAACTCCGTCCAGAAGGTGGAAGCGAATTGAGGTCCTCGGTCTGACACGATGTCTTGTGGGAGACCGTGGTGACGAAACACCTCCCGCACCATGATGGACGCCGTCTGCTTCGCAGATGGGAGCTTAGGCAGAGGGATGAAATCCGTCATCTTGCTAAAACGGTCCACCACCGTGAGGACCACCGTGTTTCCCTCTGAGGGGGGGAGGCCCGTGACAAAGTCGATTGACAGGTGAGACCAGGGACGCTGGGGAACCGGCAAGGGTTGAAGCAGCCTGGCCGGAGAATGAGTAGACGTCTTGTAGCGGTTACAAATTGAGCAGGCTCTGACGTAATCGCTGATGTCCACTTGCCAGGTGGGCCACCAGAAACGCTGTGCCACCACGTACCTCGTGCGTGCCGCACCGGGATGACAGGCCAGGCGTGAGTCGTGCGCCCATTGCAGCACGGCGACCGCAGGCCTTCAGGAACGAACAGGCGACCCTCCGGGCAGTTGCTGGGGCCGGGTTGATCGCGTGATGCGGCTTCCACTTGGCGTTCGATCTCCCATGTAAGAGCCGCCACCCAAACCGAGCTCGGGAGGATAGTGGGAGGCGGACCCTGTCCCTCCTCCCCCCAGGAAACAAACGCGACAGGGCGTCCGCCTTCGCGTTACGGGAACCCGGTCTATAGGAAAGAGAGAACTCAAACCGGTCAAAGAACAGAGCCCACCGTGCTTGTCTTGCGTTCAGTCTCTTGGCCGATCGCAGATACTCCAAGTTGCGGTGGTCGGTCCAGACGATGAACGGAGTGGTGGCGCCCTCCAGCCAATGCCGCCACTCCTCCAAGGCCAACTTGACGGCGAGGAGCTCCCGATTCCCGATGTCATAGTTTCGTTCCGAGGCTGACAGACGAAGAGAAAAGAAGGCGCACGGGTGGAGATGATCGTCTTGGCGGCTACGTTGAGACAACACCGCCCCGACATCCACGTTCGAGGCGTCCACCCCGACCACGAACTGTCTGTCGGGATCGGGAACCCTGAGGATGGGAGCGGATGTGAACCTCCTCTTAAGCTCCTGAAATGCCTGTTCTGCCCGTTCCGTCCATTTGTACGGGGAGGCGGGGCTGGTAAGGGCGGTGAGGGGCGCGACCACCGTGCTGTATCCACGGATAAAACGGCGATAAAAGTTCGCGAACCCTAAGAACTGTTGCAGTCGCTTGCGTGTTTCGGGAACAGGCCATGACGTGACCGCTTGCACCTTCCCAGGGTCCATTTCGATGGATCCCTCACGCACCACATAGCTGAGGAATTTGACAGAGGAGGCGTGGAACTCGCACTTCTCTGCCTTCACGTAGAGCGAATTCTCAAGGAGACGGCGCAGCACTGCCCGAAAATGCTTCATGTGCTCAGGGAGCGAGCGGGAGAAGATGAGGATGTCGTCTAAATAAACGAACACGAATTTGTCCAGCATGTCTCGTAACACGTCGTTTATCAGGGACTGGAAAACCGCTGGGGCGTTGGTGAGCCCAAACGGAACCACCAAGTATTCGTAGTGTCCGCTCGGGGTGTTGAACGCCGTCTTTCACTCGTCTCCCTCCCGGATGCGGATCAGGTGGTAGGCGTTGCGAAGATCCAGCTTTGTGAAAATGGTGGCACCCTGTAGGCTCTCGAAGGCGGAAGACAGAAGAGGCAGAGGGTATCGGTTCTTTACAGTGATCTCGTTTATTCCCCGGTAGTCGATACACGGGCATAGCGTGCCCTCCTTCTTCTTCACGAAGAAAAACCCCGCTCCCGCAGGTGAAGAGGACGGCCGTATGATACCGGCTGCCAGGGACTCCCGGATGCTCAGGAGCGGACAGGGAGTAGACGCGTCCCTTGGGAGGGAAGGTGCCGGGTAACAGATCGATAGCGCAATCGTAGGACCAGTGTGGGGGAAGAGAAGTGGCCCTGGCTTTACTAAATACATCCTTGAGTTCGTGATAAAACGCTGGGACATTGGGAATGTCGGGACTGTACCTGGGCGGGGCTCTACCGAGTGGGCTGGTGGCCGCCTTCAGGCACACCTGATGGCAGCGTTCGCTCCACTGCCGAACAACCCCCACCTCCCAGTCCAGCACCGGGTTGTGCTGCCGCAACCAAGGGTGCCCCAGTATGAGCTGCTGTCCTGGGAGGGAAAGAAGAAAAAACTGGATGGTCTCGTGGTGATTGCCGGAGAGCAGTAACTTAACTGGTTCCGTCACGAAAGCCACCTCGCCGATCAGACGGCCATCAATGGCACGTGCGGGAATGGACGGGCTCAGAGGGAGGAAGCCGACACCCCACTGGCGTGCCAGGCTAATGTCCATGATGTTCCCCTCCGCGCCGGAATCCACCAAGGCCGCCACGTTCTGGTCGCCCGCCGCGAGCTGGACGCGTGCCTTTAGCGTGAGCGTGCTGGGGCTGGGAGAGCCGGTGCTGGTCGAGCTCACGCGGATCCCCCGACGCCGCGTGAGCTCCGGCCTTTTTAACGGGCAACCCGCTACCCGATGACCCCCCTCCCCACAGTAAAAACACAAGCCCAGTGAGGGGCGTCGACGGTGCTCCTCCGAGGGAACCCGAGACCCTCCCAGATCCATGGGCTCGGCGGGTGGTGTGGTTGGCGGGTCCCCAGCAGACGGAGGAATGTGACCACATGGGTTTCGCGGGGACCTCCTCTCCCGATCGCGCCGCTGCGTCTGGATCCGCCGGTCTACTCAGGCCGCCAAGTCCATCGCGCCCTTCAGGGTTCGCGGGCGATCGTAAGAAACCAGTCCATCTTTCATGTACTCAGCGAGGAAGGTGCTAACGAGCGCCGGTGTGTTCCATCCGCTGCTGCCGGCCAACGTCTGGAACTTAAGGGCGTACTCCGCGACCGATCGGCTACCTTGACGCAGCGTCGCCAGTTCCTCGGCGGCGTCCTCGGCAGCGGATCCCAGGTCAAACAGGCAGAGCAATTCCTCCGCCAAGGCGTCAAAGGAATCTCAAGCCGGGGCCATCCTTTCATATTTGGCCAGACCCCACAGCCGCGCCTCGCCCGTGAGGTGGGTTAGGACGAACCCGACCTTGGCTGATTCCGACGAAAACGTGATTGGCTGGAGGCTGAACATTATGCGGCAGTTGGTCACAAATGCCCTCACGTGCTTGGGATCGCCGTTAAACTTCTCGATGTTGCCAAGGCGGGGCTCCGGGACGTCCACGAGCGTCCTGGCCTCGGCAGACGGGCGGTGCGGGGGTGCCGTGACAGCCGGGGACGCAGCTACCGACAGTCTCTGGAGGGCTTGGTAGCTTCCTGCTGCTGTAGCTGTTGCTGCTGACCAACCTTGATCAGGTACCGGATGTCGGCAGACAGGCTGCTGACGGCGGTCTCGGCTCGCTCCAGTCGGCTCAATGCAGTCTCGTCGTTCGCTGGCTGCATAGCAACAGACTTTATTGTGGAAGGGGATGATGGTAACAGCTGGTGCTGGAGCGGCGATCGGGCAGGAGAGGACAAGCGATTCTGCAGGATTTCCAATAGTCAAGCGAGTCAGTATCTCAGGGACCGATGAGCGAAGCAGCATCAAGGGACAGACTGACACTCAGGTCTGCGCTGGCGGCGCTGATATAGCGCTGTCCATGAGCCCGTGGCAGGTGACGGCGATTCCATTGACAGGGGGGCGTGGTCCTGTCGCCGGTGGCACCAGCACGTGACATTCTTTGCTTGAGATTTTCCCATCATGGTTCCAAGAATTTTTATTACAATTCTTATTCTAAAATTTTTAAGAAAATGTCATTTTCAAAACTTGTTCAGAAAAAAAAAATCAGTGGTAATGTTGGAGGTTTCCAATAAATACAAATTCATACAGTTTTAGGGTTCTCAGGTTAAAAGAGGCAATGCGTGATGGGCATGTTTTTGCAGATATATTATTTTACTTTAGTTTTTATGGTTTATTATGGTTGCTGCCATCACCACTAGATGGCGACTCTAAGAAATAGGAGGTGAACAAAGGCATGGGGGTAGGGGCAATTTTGGGTAGAAAAAGAAGCAAAGCATGATGGTAGTGTTTTTGAATCTATGTTTTACTTAATTTATAATGCTTTGGTTTTGTAATGACTAAAGGTACTACAGTGGAGCCTCGGGTTTCGAACGTCCTGGTTCTCGAACAAATCGGTATTCGAACAAAAATTTTTAGATTTTTTTGCTTCGGATGTCGGACGAAATTCGGTTGTCGTACCTCGCGAGATGAGCCGAGAGGACCCGCATGCCAACTGACTCCGTTCGTTATTACGTTCTCGTTACTCTGAGGATTGTATCAACTCCAATCATGCCTCCAAAGGAAGCAAGTGAGAGCAGTAAAGCCATCCTAAATCACAAAGATGCTCCTAAAGCAATGAGACACTGAGCGCCCGGCGGACTAAATTAAGCTCCCTGCGCACTGAGGTCCACTTAAATTTTGGAAAGTACATTAGGACTTTCAAAATATTTTCTAAATTTTAGCGACCGCTCTGTCACAATAATGCGACCAGCGAGGTGCAGTTGCGCGGTCGGGGGCGCACAACGGTTGCGCGTTCGGCGGTGCGCTGCAGTTGTGCGATAGGACAGAATTAAGCTCCCTGCGCACTGATGTCCACTTACATTTTGGAAAGTACATCAGGACTTTAAAAATATTTTCTAAATTTCAGTGACGGTTCTGTCAGAATAATGCGACCAGAGCGGTGCAGTTGCGCGGTCGGCGACGCGCTACGGTTGTTCGTTCGGCGGTGCGCTGCAGTTGTGCGATTGCGTTCTGTCAAGCTTCACACCGAGGTACGTGGAAATGGGCTGGTGCTGTAGCCGGGTATTATCCACCATGACGTTCAGCTCACGAGCTGCTTCCCTGTTGTTGAGGTGGAACATTGAATGTTGTCTTGCCCATGCTGAGGTTGAGATGCCAGTTTCTCATGTATGAGGACAGGATGTTCATGTCCTCGGAGAGGCCTTGTTCTGCTGCTTCCCAGGATGGCTTGCTAAGTAGGATGGCTAGGTCATCTGCATAGCTATACTTCTTTGACTGGGTTGCAGGCAGGTCATGGATATAGATGTTGAACAGCATTGGTGCCAGCACTGAGCCCTGTGGGACGCCGTTCTTGAGTTTCCTCACCCTGCTGCATTGTCCATTGCTGGTGTGTAGCCAGAAGCTGCGGTTTCTCAGCATCTCCATGATGAAGTTCACCATATGCTTGTCTTGGATGGTTTCCAGGAGTTTCAAATGCAGCCCACGCATCCAGACAGTGTCATATGCAGCTGTGAGGTCCAAGAAGACAGCGCTAGCCTTCTCCCCTGCTTGGAAGCTGTCTTCTATGTCTTGGCACAGAAGGGTCACCTGGTCCGCCGTGGACCTATGGCTTCGGAAGCCAGCCTGTTCTCTCGGCAACTGGGGGTCGATCACTGGGTTGAGATGTGCATGGAGCAGACTTTCCAGGAGCTTGTATGGAACACAGAGCAATGAGATGGGTCAGTATCCTTGGGGGTCATCACTAGGCTTGTTTGGTTTCGGCAATGCAATCACCTTGGCACGGTGCCAGATCTTTGGTAGCTTCACGCACCGGAGACACATTGAGAGGAAGGAGCACAGCCAGTCGGTTGCCTTCTTGCCTTGATGTTTTATGTATTCCGGGTGGATTCCGTTGATGCCTGGTGCCTTACCAGTTTCCAGCCGTTGAATGGCCAGCCCGATTTCTTGTGTTGTGAAGTTGTAGGATAGGTTGAAATCACAGCCTGGTGCCCTGTGCATCTCATGGACCCTTGCCGATGTTCTTCTGGTGAAATCCTTGTCTGTGTTGGGGAAGGGGCCATTGCTCAGCAGTAGTGACGCGATGTAGTTTGCAGAGATGGGACATTGTGTTGGGGTTGTCGACTTGCCCATCAGCTTGTTCATGGTCTGCCATGCCTGACGGCTAGAGTGTGTGAAGTCAATTGATTCCGCTGTCTCGGTCCATCTTTGCCTGCGTTTCTCATTTAGTCTGTAGATTAAGTTGTTCGCGGCTATGTCCCTGTCTTCACTAGTTTGTGATTATGTGTGGGCGCGAAGTAGCTCTTCACATTCGTCATCCCAGCAGGGAACATAGGCTTTGCGTATGCGGCGGGGGATGTTCTTCTTGGCAGCGGCCAGCAGCATCGTGCAGTATGAGTCGTAGGCGATGTCCAAGTTGGTGGGGCGTGGGTGTGGGAGACCAGCAGCTGCCTTGTTCACTTGCTGTGAGAGACCTACCCAGTTCGCCTTCACATCTTTCCCTTCCACAGGCTGGGCCAGAGATGGGATGGTTATAAGCGATGGTCGATGGTGTGAACGGGGGAGTCTGTCCAGGATACATCTTTCTGGTATCGGTTCGTTGTCACGGCATTTTGCAAAGGCCAGGTCCGGGTTGGTGGTGCTGTTCCAGCGTGCAGAGGAGAAAGTGCGTGGCTCCTTTGGGTCGTATAGGAGTGTTGCCTCCGCGGCCGAGGCCCATTTTGCCAGGAATTTACCATCAGCGTTGGAGCTGCTGTAGCCCCAATCTGTGTGCTGGCTGTTGAAATCATCAGCGTACATGGCTGGGACATCTGGCAGAGATGTTGGAGTGAGCCTGTTCGGGGCGGCTTGCGGTGTCTTGCACTTTAGTTGCAATCCATTCTACCTCTGCATGTTTTGCGGACTGTGCTATAGCTGACCAAGCTATGTCGTTACGAATGAACGTCCCTATGCCGTGATGTTTGTCGGTGGTTTGACCAGCCAGACTGTACCCAGGAAGCTTCAAGAAGTTATTGTTTTCGATGTGGGTCTCCTGCAGTAGAACTGTAGTCACCTTGTTTTTAATGGCGATCTGTTCGATGACGTTGAGTTTAGCGGTGGTAAGGCCTTCAACGTTGAGCTGCAGTACCGCTAAACCAGCTAGGCTTTGTGCGGTCTGCAGACGTGGAAAAGACATTAGTTTCGCTTTTGTAGGCTTATTAAGCCTGTAAGCTACTCGTAGGGGAGGCCGCGTAGAGGCTGTCTTTTTCTCCCCCTTTAGTGTCTTAATAGACAATGATGGTATTTATTTACATATTGAAACACACGTTCACCTCCTTCAATGTTACACGTGAATGCACATACAGAGAGAAGTTTTATTCATTTTGATCAGGCTACATGAAGCAAAATATAAAGGTGAATGTAATGGAATAAATTACTCCTTTTGACCAGCAGGAGGGTTTGTGTGCACATGAAGCCTCGAGAAATGAAACTATTTGCAAACCGTTTGGTGGGAAAGCCTCAAATCCCAAGTGTGCCAGTTTGTTCAATGACGATGCAAAATACCCTTAAATTCATCACATCATTTACAGTTTTCAAACAAAAATTGCAACAAGTTTTAACCGACTCTTGCAGCTGTTAGTTCAAATATGTTGTTATATTGTATAGTTTTATTGTTCTTGGTTGTTCTTTGTTTTTGATTGTGTATTTATATAACCTTTTTTTATGTATTCATTTATTTTTTAGCACTCCATCCCCCACCCCCCTCAAAGAGCCATTGTTCTTTGGGTCAGGCCGCAGTTGCAAATAAGAACTTGTTCTTAATTGTTTGCCTGGGTAAATAAAGGTTAAATAAATAAAATAAAAACTTCATGTACAAAGCCATTGTCTTAATTCACGGTCGCTTTGCTTTGGTGCTTTGGCCGGATCCCAGACGGCCCAGGAGCCTCAGGGTGAGCCGCATAAAAGTCCTCAAACAGTCCCGGGTCCAAAATATAACTAGGCGGCACCCATTGCCGCTCCTCCGGCCCATAACCCTCCCAGTCCACCAGGTACTGCCAGCCCCGGCCTCTTCTGCGCACGTCCACCAGTTCCTTCACGGTGTAGGCCGTACCACCTCCCACAGTCCGCGGAGGCGGGGGCGGCGCAGGGTCCGGCACCAATGGACTGTCCACAACCGGCTTGATCTTCCCGACGTGAAAGGTGGGGTGGACTGCAAGAGACCTGGGCAAGCGGAGACGCACCGCGGCCGGGTGCACGACCTTGGCGATGGGAAACGGACCCACGAAGCGAGGCGCCAGTTTCCTGGAGTCCCCCCGATGGGGGAGATCCTTGGCGGACAGCCAGACGCGTTGACCTCGCTGGTACACGGGCGCCGCACGTCTCCTCCGGTCAGCCATCCGCTTGACTCGGTCCCCCTGTCGGACCAGCGTGGCCCGTGCCGCCGACCAGACGCGACGACAGCGGCGCACCAAGGCGTGGGCCGAGGTCACCGTCACCTCCGGCTCACTGTCAGGGAAGACTGGGGGCTGGTAGCCATACACACACTTGAATGGGGACATACCTGTAGCCGTGGTGGGCAGGGAGTTGTGGGCATACTCCACCCAGGTGAGGTTCTTGCTCCACGAGGAGGGGTTCTGGGAGACCAGGCAGCGGAGACTTGTCTCCAACTGCTGGTTGATACGTTCCGTCTGCCCGTTTGCCTCCGGATGATAGCCTGACGTGAGACTCATGGTTGCCCCTATGAGCCTGCAAAACTCCCTCCAAAACCTGGATACGAATTGGGCCCCCTATCGGAGACAATGTCTTTCGGAAACCCATGAACCCGGAATATGTGGTCCATCATCACTGTGGCTGTTCGTCTAGCGGACGGGAGCTTGGGCAAGGCGATAAAGTGAGCCATCTTTGAGAATCTGTCTACTACCGTGAGTATGGTGGTTCGCCCATGCGAGGCCGGAAGCCCGGTGACGAAGTCCATGGATATCTCTGCCCACGGACGCGAAGGAATGGGTAGGGGATGCAGCAACCCCATACGGGCGCCGTGGGAGTTCTTATTCCGAGCGCAGACGGGACAGGCTGCCACGTATTCTTTGACGTCTGCCCTCATGGAGGGCCACCAGAATCGCTGCTGGATGACAAACAGGGTTCTGCGCATGCCTGGATGACAAGAGAGTCTGGAGGTGTGAGCCCAATGGATGACTTGGGATCGGAATTGATCTGGGACAAAAAGTCTGTTTTCCGGGCAACCACTAGGGGGTGGCTTGTTTCCATTGGCCCGCTGTACCCGGCCTTCGATTGGCCAGGTCACTGCTCTCACCAGGCAATGAGGAGGCAGAATGGATTCGGGTTTCTTAAGTTCTGGATCTGAGTTGTAGACACGGGAGAGGGCGTCAGGCTTGGTGTTTTTGGATCCCGGTCTGTAAGACAGAGAAAAGTTAAAGCGATTGAAAAAAAGTGACCAGCGGGCTTGGCGGGAATTCAACCTCTTCGCTGACTTTATGTATTCTAGATTTTTATGGTCTGTCCAAACCAAAAAAGGCTGCTGTGCACCCTCCAACCAATGTCTCCATTCTTCCAATGCCAGTTTTACTGCCAACAGTTCGCGATCCCCCACATCATAATTCTGTTCGGCGGGCGTCAGCCGTCGAGACAGGAACGCGCACGGATGTAGCTTGTTGTCGCACTTGGCTCTCTGTGATAGGATGGCCCCTACTCCTCGATTGGAGGCGTCCACCTCCACCACAAACTGTCGCGACGGATCAGGAAGCGCGAGGATGGGAGCGGTGCTGAAGCGGTTCTTCAGCTCCTGGAAGGCCGCCTCCGCCTCCGCCGACCAGCGGAAGGGGACCTTAGGAGACGTGAGCGCGTGCAAGGGAGCCGCCGTAGCACTGAAGCCCTTGATGAACCGCCGATAAAAATTGGCAAAGCCCAGGAATTGCTGCACCTTTCTGCGTGAGTCAGGGGTAGGCCATTCCGTAACCGCGCTAACTTTCGCCGGGTCCATCTCAACTTTGCCCGGGGCCACGATGAAGCCGAGAAAAGATACGGTGTTCTTGTGGAATTCACTTTTCTCGGCCTTTACGTATATCTGGTGTGCAAGGAGACGTCGCAGCACCGTCTCGACGTGAATCCTATGGGTCTTCAGATCCGGGGAATAAATCAAAATATCATCCAAATATACGTATACAAAACGGTCCAAACAGTCTCTCAAAACATAATTTATCATGGCCTGAAACACAGCGGGAGCATTGGTGAGGCCAAATGGCATGACTAGGTATTCGAAGTGTCCTCGATGGGTGTTGAACCCTGTCTTCCATTCGTCCCCTTCCCGGATGCGCACTAGATGGTATGCGTTGCGCAAATCTAACTTTGTAAACACACGGGCTTGCTGTAGTTGGTCGAACACGGTCGACATCAGTGGGAGCGGATACCGGTTCTTGATTGTGATCTGATTGAGAGGACTATAATCAATACAGGGTGTAGGGTGCCGTCCTTCTTGCCCACGAAAAAGAACCCCGCCCCCGCAGGCGACGATGATGGTCGAATCAGTCCTGCTTGCAGGGAGGAGTCTATATATTCGTTCAAGGCTTGCTTTTCAGGTCCCGAAAGAGAATAAAGCCTCCCCTTGGGTATAGTTGAACCCGGCAGGAGTTCAATGGCGCAATCATACGGACGGTGGGGAGGTAGGGAGGTAGCCTTGGCCTTGCTGAATACCTCGGCCCATGGGTGGTAACACGCAGGGACCCCGGTTAAGTCTGGGGTTTGCGCGTCTAGAGCAGGAGGCACAGCGCGCGAGTTAGACCTGATACAGGAATCATGACAGTCGGGCCCCCATCCCGTTATTTCCCCTGATCCCCAGTCTATGGCGGGGTTGTGGCGTTGAAGCCATGGATACCCGAGAATGAGAGGGTTCATTGGAGAGGTCACGACATGTAGCCTTATATTCTCCTGGTGGGGACCTATCGACAGCGAGACTGGTTCTGTTATGTGAGTTATTTCAAAAAGTGCCTGTCCATTGAGTGCCTTAGCTTTCACGGGAGTGTTCAGCAGCTCAGTCTTTACCCCCCACCGGCGAGCAAATGCCCAGTCTATCAAGCTTTCATCCACTCCTGAGTCTATTAGTACTTCAAGTTCTATTTCTTTTCCCAACTGTGTAATCCTGCCCTTGGGGAGCACTCGCCCCGGGGACAGAGCCGCAGAGAAGTCGCTTACCTTCAGGGTCCTCCTCACTGGATAAGAGAGAAGGAGGTGTCCGAGCTCACCGCAGTAGTAGCATCTTCCCTCTCGGCGTCGCCGTAACTTCTCCTCCTCTGTTAACTTAGCTCTGCCCAACTGCATCGGTTCTGGCTCCTGGCGCTGCCGATCCCCGTCCGGCCTGGCGTGGTGAACGTCTAGGACGGCAGGGCCGGCTACTGGGACGAAGGCGGGGGCGTTCCTGCTTCGGTGCTTCCTCCACTCTTGCAGCCGGTTGTCTGTGCGGATAGCCAGAGCGATGAGGGCGTCGAGGTCGGTGGGAAGGTCTAGGGGGATTAGCTGATCCTGTATGGATCCAGAGAGGCCCCGGAGGAATATGTCATATAGTGCCGTCGCGTTCCAACCGCACTCCGCGGCCAGCGTGCGGAAACGGATGGCGTAGTCTCCGACGGTGTCTTGTCCCTGGAATATCTGACAGAGTTGGCGAGCCTTTTCTCGGTCAGCGGAGATTGGATCAAACACCGTTCGCAGAGCCTCGATGAAAGCGGGGAGAGAGTGACAGGAGATGGAATCCCTGGCCCATTCCGCGGTGGCCCACGTGCGGGCCCTTCCCGTCAGGTATGATACCATGTAGTATGGAGCGCTCGGTGGGGAAATCTGCTGGGGACCTCTCAAAGTGCATCCCGCATTCTGTAATAAATGCCCGGCTAAGGCCGGGTTCACCGGAGTAGCGCTCTGGAGGAGCCAGTCTGGCACCGCCGGTCATGGGAGCTATGGCAAGGGGCTTCCGGGTTGTTCTGAGAGATCGTCGCTCTTCGGACACAAAGTATGGCAGCGGACCAAGAGGTATGTACGGCTTCGTGCACTAACTGCACCCTTCTCTTAGAGAGGTTGTCTCTGCTAGAGGGACGTGTCCGCCAGTTAGAGCAGAATAGTGCGATAACAGTAGTTGCGGCGGACACAGACGCGGGCTGTAGTCAGCCCGCTAGCCCGGTTAGCATTAGCCCCAAGCGGCTTGCTAATCGCGATGAGCCAGGTAAGACGCATAGCCGTCCAAAGACATCTCGGTCTGCTGGCCCTCGCACTTTGGTCATAGGCGACTCCATTACTCGCAACATTACGCTTAAAAATCCAGCCACGGTAATGTGTATTCCTGGGGGCAGAGCACCCGACATAGAAGCTAATCTTAGGGAGCTGACTCGCAATAGGCCTAGTCAACAGCGTAGTTCCAACAACACTAGCTACTCGGACATAGTGATACACGTCGGCTCCAATGATGTTAGGATGAGACAGTCAGAGATCACAAAGAAAAACATAGCGAGGACTTGTGATCTTGCCAGAAAGATGAGTCGGCATCGAGTATTTGTCTCTGGCCCCCTGCCTGGGAGAGGCACTGATGAGAGGTTTAGTAGATTAGTCTCCCTTAATCGATGGATGGCTGGGTTCTGTAAAAAGCAGGGACTGTATTTTATAGATAACTGGTCCTCCTTCTGGGGCCGCCCCGACCTGCTGAGGAAGGACGGCCTTCACCCTAACCGTGAAGGCGCCTTCACTCTTTCTAGGAATATAGATTACTGTTTGAGCCACTCATGACAGGTCACTTTAGAGCAGGCCAGGGCACAGGTGATTAGACCACCTGTGAGGATGGGTTTGGAGTCTGTTAAGTTAAAGTTAACTAGCGCTAGGCTAGACTTTCAGCATACACATAGCTCCTCGTGTAGACTAGAGCGCGACAGTTTAAATAGTGCTGCAGTACACATAAACACACTTTCTACTGGGGTAGTAGACAAATCCAATCACTCCGTCCCGACCGGTCTTGCTGTTGAAACGGTGCCTGTTTTAGATAACTTCACATGTGTAACAAATACTCATCATCAAATTCCCACGGTCGTTTCATCCCACCGCCCTAATAAACTTTTGAGAGGTGATATTAGGCCTAGAGAACACAATTTTACTCGCATCCCGTTTAAAAATCCTTCGATAGATACGCACCCTGATCAACCAATTACACTTAAATTCGGTTTTATGAATATTAGATCACTTCATACGAAAGCAGTTCTCGTTAATGACCTTATCACGGAACATAATCTAAATGTTTTTGGTCTTTCCGAGACCTGGTTAAAACCTAATGAACTGCTGCCAGTTAACGAGGCCTCGCCTCCAAATTTTGTGAGCTCGCATGTGGCTCGTCCTCGAAAAAAGGGTGGGGGTGTCGCCCTCATCTCAAATTCTGAGCTTAGATTTAGGCCTCGCTCAATTCACGTATTTAAAACATTTGAAGCTCTCATTGTGCGATCCACTGCGTTACCGTCATTCTATCTTGTTGTTATTTACCGCCCACCCGGGGCTTACTCTGGCTTCCTGGATGAATTTTCAGAAGTTGTGGCTGATCTAGTGACAAATGCAGATAATATAGTTATCATGGGTGAGATCAACATCCACATGAATTCACCGTCGGAGCCACTGACTTCGGCATTTCAAACTTTAATCGATACGTTTGGTTTTACGCAAGCTGTACAGGCAGCAACGCATAAGAATGGAAATACCTTAGATCTGGTATTATCCCGAGGACTAGCAACCTCAAATATAACAGTACTGCCATACACTACTGTTCTGTCTGATCATTTTTTAATAAAATTTGAAATTTTAGTTCCTTGTCAAAGACAAGAGAGCAATCAGAATTATAGCAGCCGTAATTTTAACTCCATGACTGCAACTGCGCTATCTGAGTTACTGTCGCCGGCAACCGCCATGTTTCCCGCGTACAGTGGCTCTATCGATAATCTTACAAATGAATTCAATGCGACATTATTAAAAGCCATCGACTCTGTGGCACCGCTACGTCTGAAAACTCGCCGTAGATGGCCAACTCCATGGTTCACAGATGAAACACGTACGTTTAAACAATTATGTAGAAAGCATGAGTGCAGATGGCGTTTAACCAAACTTGAGGTTTTCCATCAGGCATGGAAGGACAGCCTCCTGAAATATAAAGATGCGCTTATTTTAGCAAAAACTCGTTATTTTTCGCAAGTCATTAATCTTAATAAAAATAATCCTAAATACTTATTTGATACAGTGGCAAAGCTAACTCTGCGCCAGCCGACCCCCGATAGCTCCTTCCACTCAGCTGACGAGTTTATGAATTTTTTTGCTCAAAAGATTGAGTCCATTAGGGACGAGATCAAGAATACCATGCCAATCGCTCCGCCGGTTACTAGCGCTGGGGATCATGCAATAACCCTCTCAAATTTTAAAAGCGTGTCCCTTGAAATGCTTACAAAATTGGTTAGTACGGCTAAACAAACAACATGTTTACTCGACCCGCTTCCAGCCAAACTACTTAAAGAATTATTTCCAATTTTAGGACCGTCCATCTTAAATATAATCAATCTGTCTGTTTCCTCTGGGATAGTGCCAATGGCCTTTAAAACCGCTATTATTAAACCACTACTTAAGCGAGCAAATCTTGACCCGGACTGTCTCAGTAATTATAGGCCAGTTTCAAACCTCCCATTCATAGCAAAACTTCTCGAAAAAGTAGTAGCACAGCAGCTTATTGATTACATGGTCGATAATAATCGATATGACTCTTTTCAGTCTGGTTTTAGAGCCAATCATTCTACAGAGACAGCACTTGCTAAAGTGACCAATGATCTCCTCATAGCTATGGATTCAAATACGTCGTCTGTATTGTTACTACTTGATCTTAGTGCTGCCTTTGACACTGTAGACTTCGATATTTTATTAGGGCGTCTTAAAAGTTGTGTTGGTATCTCAGGGTCAGCACTAAGCTGCTTCAATTCCTATCTATCAGGCAGGACGCACCGAGTGGTCCATGGTAATACGTCCTCTGAGCTTTATAATGTTACTTGTGGTGTCCCACAGGGATCGGTACTCGGACCGATTTTATTTAATATTTATATGATTCCGCTTGGGGGCATAATACGTAAATATAATATTAGTTTTCAATGCTACGCGGATGACACCCAATTATATATGCCGTTATCGATGACAGATCCACAGGACTGCTGTAATCTCGAGGCGTGCCTTGCGGAGATTAAACAATGGATGTCTCTCAACTTCCTTCGTCTGTCACGGTCGGATGGTGTGCAGCATGGAGCAGGACGACCAAGTGCAGCTTGGACCAGGGTTTATTGGCGGAACTCAAAAGGCAACTGACATGACATAGTAGCAAACACTAACTTGACTGACTGACCGGGACGTGAAACAAGACAGCAGGACATGACGGCACCAAGACAGGGCAACACACCGAACGACAGGAACCAAAACCAATGACCAAAACCAAACCAATAACAATACCAATACCAATACCAATACTAATGATCGGACAGGGAGAGAGGGGCAGACAGGACTTTTATACAAGACAGGTAACGAGAGGCAGGTGGGAACAATCACACTGATCATGGGCACACAGGAGGGGAGGGGCGAGCACACAGACAGAAACCAAGACAACAGACACATAGTGGAGCAGTTGGGGGCGACGTGACAGAACCCCCCCCACAAGGGACGTCTCCCGACGTCCCAAAAAAAAAAAAAAAAAAAAAAACTAGGGGAACCGAACCGCGCCGCACTCGGGCGGCGACTTGGGGAACCGAACCGCGCCGCACTCGGGCGGCGACTTGGGGAACCGAACCGCGCCGCACTCGGGCGGCGACTTGGGGAACCGAACCGCGCCGCACTCGGGCGGCGACTTGGGGAACCGAACCGCGCCGCACTCAGGCGGGGACCAAGGGGACAGAGCCGCACTCGGGCGGGGACCTAGGGGACAGAGCCGCACTCGGGCGGGGACCTAGGGGACAGAACCGCACTCGGGCGGGGACTTAGGGGACAGAGCCGCACTCGGGCGGGGACCTAGGGGACAGAGCCGCACTCGGGCGGGGACCTAGGGGACAGAGCCGCACTCGGGCGGGGACCTAGGGGACCGAGCCGCACTCGGGCGGGGACCTAGGGGACAGAGCCGCACTCGGGCGGGGACCTAGGGGACAGAGCCGCACTCGGGCGGGGACCTAGGGGACCGAGCCGCACTCGGGCGGGGACCTAGGGGACCGAGCCGCACTCGGGCGGGGACCTAGGGGACAGAGCCGCACTCGGGCGGGGACTTAGGGGACAGAGCCGCACTCGGGCGGGGACTTAGGGGACAGAGCCGCACTCGGGCGGGAACCTAGGGGACAGAGCCGCACTCGGGCGGCGACTTGGGAAGACACAACCGCAATCAGCGGCATACAAAAGTCAGTGCCGCAATCGGCGGCCACTCAGGAAGTCCGTACGGCAATTGGCGGCGACTCCGGAAGTCTGTACCGTGATTGGCGGCCACTCACAAAGTCCGTACAGTGATCGGCGACACTCGGAAGGCGGGGCTCTGCGCAGCGGCAAGAGCCATCACGCGCCGCAGCAGTGGGAGTGGAGCCAGGGACGATCGCGGGTCCGACGCAGCGGGCTTGGATGTCTGGCGACGCCCGCAGGTCCTGCAACGCAGGGGTGGAGCCCGATGGCGGCCATGAGTCTGATGACGCCGGGAGGCACTCCAACGGCGGCCGTGGGTCCGGCGTCGCGGCACCAGAGTCCGATCGCGGCCGCAAAGCCGCTGCCGCCAGAAGCACTCCGATGGCGACCGCGGGTCCGGCGTCGCGGCAGCGAAGTCCGACGACGGTCGCAGAGGCGATGGTGCCGGGAGGAACTCCGATGGCGTCCGTGAGTCCGACGTCGCTGGAACAAGCTCGGACGACGATCGGGCGTCGCAGCCGGAGCTGGTGGTGGAGGGGGGTCCAAGCGCTGGTCGTTGTGATGGTCGGATCATTCTGTCACGGTCGGGTGGAGCATGGAGCAGGACGACCAAGTGCAGCTTGGACCAGGGTTTATTGGTGCAACTCAAAAGGCAAACTGACATGACTTACGAACAATAACTTGACTGACTGACCGGGACGTGAAACCAGAAGACAGCAGGACATGACGGCACCAAGACAGGACGACAACACCGAACGACAGCAACCAAAACCAAAACCAATACCAATACCAATACTAATGATCCGACAGGGAGAGAGGGGCAGACAGGACTTTTATACAAGACAGGTAACGAGAGGCAGGTGGGAACAATCACACTGATCATGGGCACACAGGAGGGGAGGGGCGAGCACACAGACAGAAACCAAGACAACAGACACATAGTGGAGCAGTTGGGGGCGACGTGACATCGTCTTAACCCGGATAAAACTGAGATGTTGATAATTGGTCCTACTCGTTATCAACATTTATTTAAGGAAACCACTATAACTATAGATAACCGTACTATCACTCAGAGTGATACGGTAACTAATCTCGGGGTAATATTTGACCAAACGCTCACTTTTCAAAAACACATTAAGAATATAACCAGGATTGCGTTTTTTCACCTTCGTAATATTGCTAAAATTCGTCCTATCCTCTCGACCGGGGATGCGGAAACCATTATACATGCGTTCGTCACGTCGCGCCTGGACTACTGTAATGTATTATTCTCTGGTCTTCCTAAATCCAGTATTAAAAGTCTACAGTTAGTGCAAAATGCCGCTGCGAGGCTGCTCTCACGGTCAAGAAAATTTGATCACATTACCCCAATATTAGCCGAATTACATTGGCTCCCGGTCCATTTAAGATGTGACTTCAAGGTTCTTCTACTAACCCATAAAGCACTGCATGGCTTAGCGCCTTCATATCTCGTCGACCTAGTCGTTCCTTATGTTCCGTCTCGTAACCTTCGTTCGCAAAACGCTAGTCTTTTAGTTATACCGAGGGCCAAGAAAATGTCTGCAGGGTCTAGCGCATTCTCTATTCGGGCTCCAGAGCTTTGGAATGCCCTACCAATGGATATTAGAACTACTACCTCAGTAGAAACATTTAAGACGCGTTTAAAGACACATTTCTATGAGATGGCCTTTAACTAACTTGTGATGGCCGATTTGGCCGGAGTTTGTTCTGTTCTCTCTGCCCACCTCCTCCCCGGCTGGGGAGGGGGTTAGGTGGCTCAAAAGCTGATAGCGGCTGGCTGGATTCTCGGGGACCAGTTCGGGATGGGGGAGCTGCGGCTTGGCCCCCTTGAGGACACTGCCAGGACAATCGAGGGCACCTCCGACATCCATTTTTTTTTTCATTGATTTTCATATTATGTATTACTTGTGCACTCTCTGCATCCATTACAACCTGGTGATCCTGAAAGGGGGATCCTTCCATCTGTGGTCCCTTCTCAAGGTTTCTCATTTTCCCCTGGCAGGGGTTTTTTGAGTTTTTCCTTGCCCTTTTGGGAGCTTATGATCAGGGGATGCTTTGAGAATAATTGTCAATTTTGGCTATGTGAAGCCCTTTGAGACTGTCTGTGATTTAGGGCTATACAAATAAACTTGACTTGACTTGACTTGGGAGTAACTGGGGAAGCAGCGGGTGTACTGGAGGTCGCTGCTGGTCCCGCGTTTAAGAGCGAGAGCACGTCCTGCATTTGCTGACCCAGCCTTGCTACTTGGGTGGCGACCGCTCCTCTGAAGTCTTCTTGACACTTAGCGAGTCCTCGGATTTCTTCACCCAAGTCGCCCACTTGCTTCTGGTGCTGGGCGAGCTGTGAGGCATGGGAGCGCACTGCGGCGCACAGGTGCTCCGACTCTGCCGAGTCCATGTCTGGCCAGTGTGTACTGTCAGGCTGGGGACAAGGCGGAGGACTCGGATGCAGAGTCGTTTCTTTCTTGGATTTATTCCAGCAAGCACACTGATCAAAAGTACAAATCAAAGCGCCTCTTGCGAGGGAAAACACGTGGCAAAAAGTACAAACAAAAGACGTCGCACTGAGGCGAGACAAAAGGCTATGGGGATCACAGTACTAACAAAAGGCGTCGCTCGGGGGCGAGACAAAAAGGCAATGGGGATCAAGGCACTAACAAAGGCGTCACTCTGTGGCGAGACAAAAAGGAGGGGTCTTACGGAGAGCTCGGACGTCAAGGAATCGCTGGTGGTCGGGACGAGGCAAGACACACTGGCACAAGACAAGGGGAAGACACGGACTAAATACACACAAAAGGGCGGGGACACAGGTGCTGACAATTAGTGTCAATTACGCTGGTGCACACAATCGGGATCAGGGAAGACAAGACAACCAAACACCGAGGAAGGAAACACGAACTGAAACGGAAGGGATGACAAAATAAAACCGGAAGTAAAGTTACGACATCGACGAGACAAAAAAACGGAAAAATAAACGCGACCGCATGACAAATCTGAGACAATTTAAGATTGTCTAAATGAGGTCCATTGCAATACATCCGAGAGCTCATGAAGGAAAGGCATCTGTAACAACATCTTTGTTACAGATGTTTACTGTGATCTTAATTCGTTGACATCACAGCCACACCGTAGAACTGGTGACAACACACACACACACACACACACACACACACACACACACACACACACACACACACACATATATATATATATATATATATATATATATATATATATATATATATATATATATATATATATATATATATATATATATATATATATATATAAGCTCGGGTCCTCTACCAGAGGCCTGGGAGCTTGAGGGTTCTACGCAGTATCTTTGCTGTTCCTAGTACTGCACTTTTCTGGACTGAGGTGTCAGATGTTTTTCCTGGGATCTGTTTCAGCCACTCCTCCAGTTTGGGGGTTACTGCCCCTAGTGCTCCAATGACCACAGGTACCACTGAAGTCTTAACTCTCCAGGTCTTCTCCAGCTCTTCTCTGAGCCCTTGATATTTCTCAAGTTTCTCATGTTTCTTTTTCCTAATGTTACCATCATTTGGGATGGCTATGTCAACCACAACGGCTTTCCTCTGCTCTTTGTCCACCACCACAATGTCCGGTTGGTTCGCCATTACCATTCTGTCTGTCTGGATCTGGAAGTCCCAGAGGATCTTGGCTTGGTCATTCTCTACCACCTTTGGAGGTGTTTCCCACTTGGATCTTGGGACTTCCAGTCCATACTCTGCACAGATGTTCCTGTACACTATCCCAGCTACTTGGTTATGGCGCTCCATGTATGCTTTACCTGCCAGCATCTTACACCCTGCAGTTATGTGCTGGATTGTCTCAGGACCTTCTTTGCACAATCTACACCTGGGGTCTTGTCTGGTGTGGTAGATTTGGGCCTCTATTGCTCTGGTGCTCAAGGCCTGTTCTTGTGCAGCCAGGATCAGTGCCTCTGTGCTGTCCTTCAGACCAGCTCTTTCTAGCCATTGGTAGGATTTCTGGATATCAGCTACTTCAGCTATGTTTCGGTGGTACATCCCATGTAGGGGCTTGTCCTCCCATGATGGTCCCTCCAGCACCTCATCTTCCTTTGATGCCCATTGTCTGAGACATTCACTGAGCACGTCATCCGTTGGGGCCTTATCCCTGATGTACTTATGGATCTTGGATGTTTCATCTTGGATCGTGGCTCTCACGCTCGCTAGTCCTCGGCCTCCTTCTTTACGGCTAGTGTACAGTCTCAGGGTGCTGGATTTGGGATGGAACCCTCCATGCATGGTTAGGAGCTTCCGTGTCTTGATATCTGTGGTCTGTATATCTTCCTTTGGCCACCGTATGATTCCTGCAGGGTACCTGATTACTGGTAGGGCGTAGCTGTTAATGGCTAGGGACTTGTTCTTGCCATTGAGCTGACTTCTTAGGACTTGCCTTACTCGATGGAGGTATTTGGCTGTGGCTGCTTTCCTTGTTTCCTCGTCAAGGTTGCCATTTGCCTGTGGAATTCCAAGGTATTTGTAGCTGTCCTCAATGTCTGCTATTGTTCCTTCTGGGAGTGAGACCCCCTCTGTGTGGATTACCTTTCCTCTTTTAGTCACCATGCGGCCACATTTCTCAAGTCCGAATGACATTCCGATGTCAGAGCTGTAGATCCTGGTAGTGTGGATCAGGGAGTCAATGTCCCGCTCAAATGGGCGATATATATATATATATATATATATACACACACACACACACATATATATATATATATATATATATATATATATATATATATATATATATATATATATATATATATATATATATATATATATATATATATATATATATATATATACCGTATTGGCCCGAACATAAGACAAGTTTTTTTGCATTGAAATCAGACTGAAAAAGTGGGGTCGTCTTATACTCGGGGTCTAGACATTATATCCATTTGCACTTGTGCGCAGCGGTAAGTTAAAGGTTGCTGGTATCGACTGAGTATGTTGCTGTGATCGTATTGTCCGATCGCGGTTTGGTTCGTGTGCGCGCCGTTTGATTGACAGCTCCGGCGCGCTCATAATCGACTGAGTATGTTGCTGTGATCGTGTGCGTCTTTGACACAAAGTGAGTATATACCTTTCATTGTTACTATTGTCCACTGTTGTGCCGTTTGTCTGATCGCGGTTTGCTTCGTGTGCGTGCCGTTTGATTGACAGCTCCGGCGCGCTCCTTGAGTTTGCCTCGCATCGTACGAGTGGCCGTTACGCAGCGGCACGGCGGCTAGCAGTCGCCAGCAAATGTATTTTGTTGTCTCAATCGATGACTTATCTTTGTGTATTTCATTTATGGTTATTTATTATTATTTTTTGCCAATAATTCAGTAAAGCAATCAAAACTGAACCATGTCTTCCCTCCTGTGTTCTGACCGACACCCGGGGGCAAAAAGAGCATAACTATCCGAGCCAGCCCCCTATACAGTCCTCAGGCTCCCCAACAATAGCGGTAGCAGTTTGCATTATTTTATTGCAATGTTTTTCCTTATTCAAATTTGTTTCAAGACTACAGTTACAGTTAGACTTCACTTTAATGGTTAATGCAGTTATTGAAATGTTGCTGTTTTATCACAGTAGATTGGTTTATTTCCATGTCAAAAACCAGAAGCCATTCATTTACAAATGTGATTGCACTTTAGTTTACATATTTAAATGTTCAGATATTAAGATGTGATAGGCAGTTTTCGCTTGATTTGAATGAGGCAAAATAACATGGCTTTTCTCTCGAATATATTGTTATAATCATTTGTTTCAGATGAAATTATTTTCTGTATAAAAATGAAATTTGGTGTTCAAAAAGTATTTTTTCAAACTTGAGTCTTGAAAAAAAGGGGGTCGTCTTATAATCGGGGCCGTCTTATATTCGGGCCAATACAGTACTTAGATTTACAAAACATACACATCAAATACAAAAGTAAAAGTAAAACATACATACCACTTTGGCCTGGCAGTGAACAACTGGGTACTTTACTGTTTTAACTTAGTAGCTTCGTGATGACGCATCCTAGGTTGGCCGTTAACTATTGCGCTGTTGGATCACGTCACCTTCCCGCTTCTTTCCCAGAAACAGGAAGTGCCCTCAAAGTCTAACTTAGCCCCGGTTTCTATTGCAACTTAATATCAACAAGGCAGTGCTACAAACTACAGGACTGTCTCAGAAAATTAGAATATTGTGATAAAGTTCTCCCCTCCGTGAGTCGTCACCTTATCGTGGTGGAGGGGTTTGCGTGCCCTTATGATCCTAGGAGCCATGTTGTCGGGGGCTTCATGCCCCTGGTAGGGTCACCCATGGCAAACGGGTCCTAGGTGAGGGGCCAGACAAAGCACGGCTCACAGAAGCCCCTTATGAAGATTGAAATAAATGGACTTCGTTTTCCCTCGCCCGGACGCGAGTCACCGGGGCCTCCCTCTGGAGCCAGGCCTGGAGGCGGGGCTCGAAGGCGAGCGTCTGGTGGCCGGGCCTTCGCCCATGGGGCCCGGCCGGGCATAGCCCGAAAAGGAAACGTGGGTTCCCCTTCCCATGGGCTCAACACCTGTGGGAGGGGCCAAAGGGGTCGGGTGCAATGTGTGCTGGGCGGCAGCCAAAGGCAGGGACCTTGGCGGTCTGATCCCCGGCTGCAGAAGCTGGCTCTTGGGACATGGAATGTCACCTCTCTGGCTGGAAAGGAGCCCGAGCTGGTGTGCGAGGCAGAAAAATTCCGACTAGATATAGTCGGACTAGCCTCCACGCACAGTTTGGGTTCCGGTACAAGCCCTCTCGAGAGGGGCTGGACTCTCTTCCACTCTGGAGTTGCCCACGGTGAGAGGCGTCGAGCAGGTGTGGGTATATTTATTGCCCCCCGGCTGGGCGCCTGCACATTGGGGTTCACCCCGGTGAACGAGAGGGTAGCCTCCCTCCGCCTTCGGGTGGGGGGACGGGTCCTGACTGTTGTTTGTGTCTATGCACCAAACAGCAGCTCAGAGTACCCACCCTTCTTGGGGTCCCTGGAGGAAGTGCTGGAGAGCGCTCCTTCTGGGGACTCCATCGTTCTACTGGGTGACTTCAATGCTCACGTGGACAATGACAGTGAGACCTGGAAGGGCGTGATTGGGAGGAACGCCCCCCCCCCCGATCTGAACCCGAGCGGTGTTCTATTGTTGGACTTCTGTGCTCGACATGGATTTTCAATAATGAACACCATGTTCAAGCATAAGGGTGTCCATGTGTGCACTTGGCACCAGGACACCCTAGGCCGCAGTTCGATGATCGACTTTGTAGTCGTGTCATCGGATTTGCGGCCGCATGTTTTGGACACTCGGGTGAAGAGAGGGGCGGAGCTGTCAACTGATCACCACCTGGTGGTGGGTTGGCTCCGATGGTGGGGGAAGATGCCGGTCCGACCTGGCAGACCCAAACGCTCTGTGAGGGTCTGCTGGGAACGTCTGGCAGAATCTCCTGTCAGGAAGAGTTTCAACTCCCACCTCCGGCAGAGCTTTTCCCACGTCCCGGGGGAGGCGGGGGACATTGAGTCTGAGTGGACCATGTTCCGCGCCTCCATTGTTGAGGCGGCCGACCGGAGCTGTGGCCGTAAGGTCGTTGGTGCCTGTCGTGGCGGCAATCCCCGAACCCGCTGGTGGACACCGGCGGTAAGGGATGCCGTCAAGCTGAAGAAGGAGTCCTATCGGGCCGTTTTGGCCTGCGGGACTCCGGAGGCAGCTGACAGGTACCGGATGGCCAAGCGGAACGCGGCTTCGGCGGTTGCTGAGGCAAAAACCCGGGCGTGGGAGGAGTTCGGTGAGGCCATGGAGAATGACTTTCGGACGGCTTCGAGGAAATTCTGGTCCACCATCCGGCGTCTCAGGAGGGGGAAGCAGTGCAACGTCAACACTGTTTACAGTGGGGATGGCGTGCTGCTGACCTCGACTCGGGACGTCGTGAGTCGGTGGGGAGAATACTTCGAAGACCTCCTCAATTCCACCTACACGCCTTCCATTGAGGAAGCAGGGCCTGGAGACTCTGAGGCGGATTCTCCAATCTCTGGGGTCGAAGTCACTGAGGTAGTTAAAAAACTCCTCGGTGGCAAGGCCCCGGGGGTGGATGAGATCCGCCCAGAGTTCCTAAAGGCTCTGGATGTTGTGGGGCTGTCATGGCTGACACGCCTCTACAACGTTGCGTGGACATCGGGGACAGTGCCTCTGGATTGGCAGACTGGGGTGGTGGTTCCCCTCTTTAAGAAGGGGGACCGGAGGGTGTGTTCCAATTACAGGGGAATCACACTCCTCAGCCTCCCTGGTAAGGTCTATTCAGGGGTGCTGGAGAGGAGGGTCCGTCGGGAGGTCGAACCTCGGATTCAGGAGGAGCAGTGTGGCTTTCGTCCTGGCCGTGGAACAGTGGACCAGCTCTACACCCTCGGCAGGATCCTCGAGGGTGCATGGGAGTTCGCCCAACCAGTCCACATGTGTTTTGTGGACTTGGAGAAGGCGTTCGACCGTGTCCCTCGGGAGGTTCTGTGGAGGGTGCTTCGGGAGTACGGGGTGCCGAGCCAACTGATAAGGGCGGTTCGGTCCCTGTATCACCGATGCCAGAGTCTGGTCCGCATTTCCGGCAGTAAGTCGGATTCGTTCCCAGTGAGGGTTGGACTCCGCCAAGGCTGCCCTTTATCACCGATTCTGTTCATAATTTTTATGGACAGAATTTCTAGGCGCAGCCGAGGCGTTGAGGGGGTCCGGTTTGGGGACCTCAGCATCGCGTCCCTGCTTTTTGCAGATGACGTGGTGCTGTTGGCTTCTTCAGGCCGTGATCTCCAGCTCTCGCTGGAACGGTTCGCAGCCGAGTGTGAAGCGGTCGGGATGAGGGTCAGCACCTCCAAATCCGAGTCCATGGTCCTCGATCGGAAAAGGGT
Organism: Syngnathus scovelli; assembly: GCF_024217435.2. Lineage (NCBI taxonomy): Eukaryota > Metazoa > Chordata > Actinopteri > Syngnathiformes > Syngnathidae > Syngnathus > Syngnathus scovelli. Next base: position 12,653,304 of record NC_090858.1, read on the forward strand.
GGAATGCCCTCTCCGGATCGGGGATGAGATCCTGCCCCAAGTGGAGGAGTTCAAGTATCTTGGAGTCTTGTTCACGAGTGAGGGGAGGATGGAGCGTGAGATCGACAGGCGGATCGGTGCAGCGTCGGCAGTAATGCGGACCCTGTACCGGTCCGTTGTGATGAAGAGAGAGCTGAGCCAAAAGGCAAAGCTCTCAATTTACCGGTCGATTTGCGCTCCTACCCTCACCTATGGTCACGAGCTATGGGTCGTGACCGAAAGAACGAGATCTCGGATACAAGCGGCCGAAATGAGTTTTCTCCGCAGGATGTCCGGGCTCTCCCTTAGAGATAGAGTGAGAAGCTCGGTCATCCGGGAGAGACTCGGAGTAGAGTCGCTACTCCTCCACGTTGAGAGGAGCCAGATGAGGTGGCTCGGGCATCTTATCAGGATGCCTCCTGGACGCCTCCCTGGGGAGGTGTTCCGGGCATGTCCCACCGGTAGGAGACCCCGGGGACGACCCAGGACGCGCTGGAGAGACTATGTCTCTCAGCTGGCCTGGGAACGCCTTGGGATCCCCCGGGATGAGCTGGATGAAGTGGCTGGGGAGAGGGAAGTCTGGGAGTCCCTCCTAAAGCTGCTGCCCCCGCGACCCGACCCCGGATAAGCGGAAGAAGATGGATGGATGGATGGATGATAAAGTTCTTTATTTTCTGTATTGCAATTAAAAAAAAACAAAATGTCATACATTCTGGAGTCATTACAAATCAACTGAAATATTGCAAGCGTTTTATTATTTTAATATTGCTGAATATGGCATACAGCTTCAAAAAACTCAAATATCCTATCTCAAAATATTAGAATATTTCCTCAGACCAAGTAAAAAAAAAAGATTTATAACAGCAAAACAAAATCAAACATTTGAAAATGTCCATTAATGCACTCAGTACTTGGTTGGGAATCCTTTTGCACGGATTACTGCAACCATTGCGGCGTGGCATGGAGGTAATCAGCCTGTGGCATTGCTGAGGTGTTAAGGATGCCCAGGATACTTCAATAGCAGTGAAGGAATGGGGCCGAAATACAAAAAGTCCTGCCTAGCTACAAAAACAGATATGCTCAAACCTCATTGAATAAAGTACATAAGCAGACAAGTATATTCACATATTAAATAAATAAAAGAAACATTTTAAGCATATAATATACCAAATCAATAAAGATGACATAACTAGACATTTTTGATAAGTGGTGATGAGAAAGGTTTTTATATCTTTATGATCTGATATATATTTCTGAGCACTTTGAAATAACAAATGTTTTTTGATATATTGCCTGAATAGCTTAATGACCCTTCATCATCATCATCATCAGGTGTCTTGCCTGGAACAGGCATTGACGGCCATGGCCCTCCATTCTTCTCTGTCATCCGAAGCTTTCATGAACTGGTTGTTTGTTAGCTCTTTATGAGTTGCCCATTCATTGAGGCTGTCCATATACAGTTGTCGTTTGCGTCCTCTGCTTCTCTTTCCCTCAATCTTTGCTGTTGCGCTGAGATGTTCTATTCCCTTTGTTCTGTAGGTGTGCCCAAAGAATTTCATCTGTCTTCTTCGTACTGTATTGAGGAGTGATCTTTTCATGTTCATCATTTCGAGGACCTCCTGATTTGTCCGTTTTTCCTTCCATGATATCTTCAGAATTCTTCTGAGGAACCACATCTCTGTTGCCTCTAGTTTTTTCCTTGTCATGAATCGGGCAGTACAGCCAAATGCAGAGTGACACAGATTTATTTAACAAGGGGAAAGGGGAAGTGGAAGCGTAGGCTCGCAGCTGGGTGCAGCTTGTGCCACAGCGCGGCAGATGATTCTGGAGAGCGGCGGCGACAAGGGGGGCTATGCTGCTGTCGATTGTCCAGCATTCGCATCCATACAAGAGAACCGACCATATATATGCCTTTAGTATTCTGAATTTGGTTGTAGTTTTGATGTTTCTGTTGGTCATGACTGGGGACAGCTGTTTAAATGTGACTTTCGCTATGGCAATGCGTTTTTGTACTTCTGATATGCATTTCCCGTCTGATGTAATGGAATAGCCCAGATATTTGAACTTGTTGACTTGTTTTACCTGTGCGCCATCACTTTGTAGTTTGCATGTTGGTGCTATAGGCTTTTTTGAGATTGTCATGCTTTCCGTTTTTGATATATTTAGAGCCAGTCCTTTTCTTTCACTTGCTTCCACAACAGTATTCAGTATCTCTTGGAGGGTCTGTTCTGACTGTGCCATTAGAACAATATCGTCAACGTATCTTAGATTGTTGATATTGTGTCCGCCCAGACATATTCCTCTTATGTCTTCGATGTTCCTTAGAATCATTTCACTGTATAAATTGAAGAGGTCTGGGGATAGGACACATCCCTGTCTCACTCCCCGCCTGATTGGAGTTTCTTCACTGTGCACGCCATCTATTCTCACTGTGGCTGTCTGTTTCCAGTAGAGGTTGCTCAATATTCTAAGGTCCTTGCCATCAATATCCAGTTTGTTCAGAATTTGGAAAAGTTCCACATGCCTCACTTTGTCGAAGGCCTTAGAGTAGTCAATGAAGCAAAGGTAGATATCATTTTGCATTTCTATACACCTTTCTATTATCATGGTCATTGTGAATATGGCATTTATTGTTCCTTTATCAGCAACAAAACCAAATTGTGCTTCTGAGATATCTGGTCTTATTTTATTTCTCAGCCTCACCAGAAGTAGAAGTAGACCCTTAAGGAACTGTTTAATGCATGCCTGATGTTTTTCTCTAAATCATGGACACGGCCAGAGTCGTCTTGACCGTTGAGTACTTGATTGTATCTTGTGTTTTGACTAATGCTAGACGCCAGTTTTTGATTACTACTGAACGCTCTGCACAGAGGGAGATATTTTGCCTAACAAAGAAAAGATACGGTTGGAATCATGATTAAACTAAGAATATAATGACTTAAGCAAAGACATGAAGTATCAAAAGAACAAACTTTACATAGTCAGGGAACAGCAATAGATTAATGATGTCACAGCCAAAAGCGAACATAATTTCGTACAAAATGACAAAATTGAAATAATGAGGTACGACAGTGTATGTCCAAGATTGGAGAAGAATGTTCACAGGAAAGTCACGTGGAGATAAAACCAGCAGGTGCCAGAGGGAGCCAGCCAAGGACTCGGCCAAAGATGATCGCCAAGGCCGAAAGATGGGATGGAAGACAACAGCCCCTGTTAGAGTTGTGCTCACTCTAACTTATTTTGCAAGAACCACACGGGAGACAAGCAAGTCCTTTTAGACACCTGCAGGTGGAGAGTTCACCCGTTCAAGGAATGAAGTCTAAAACTCTCCCTCCTGCAAGGGCATATTTATTAAGAGAAACAAAGTGGGGGTAAGAGTAGACTGAATAGGAAGCCCTTGTGCTCTAGTCAAAACATATCAGGGGGTGTTTTACGACCTTGTGTAGGATGGGACAAGGTATGTTATTTATTACTGGTTGCATTCCAACATAATCATACGATAAGGATAATCTGAAAAACCCTAACATCTCCCTCCTGTTTTATCATATGATTATGCCACCCCAAACAACAAAGACAAGTAAAAAAAAACACACATATATGTATAATGAAGAAAGAAGAATAGTAAAAATAAAAAACAACAAACAATGATAGCAACACTTTCCAGTGAAGATGAGGTATTACCTTAATACCCTAGATCAAACTTATTGTGTAAGCGAAAAACCTGCTGGCCAGATGTTATTAGCAGGAAAAGTCTCACACGGTCCCTCTGCCTTAGGCGACCAGAATGCTATCAACAAAATATAAAAATAAAAACACAGAAACAGTACATCATTGTATCCATCACTTGCAAAGCATTTTCGATGGTCAAATCATCAAGTTTCTGTAAAACATGCTCAACAGAACAGCATCTACGCAATCCACGTTTCATTATTGTCATCACATCCGTCATCGCTAAGAAGTTGTATATGAACTTGGGCTACAGTAGAGGACACAAACCTCGTCACAGCAAACTTCAAACATGGGATAACGCAGGTCGTAAACAAGCACAACACCACCAGCACAACAAGCACAGGAGACAGCAATTTCAAAAGCAGTTGCCACCAGTTGCCAGAGAATAGCCATGAAAAGAAATCAAACTGATGTGGGACCTTGTCATTAGACATTGCCTGCTGTAAGTTCTTCAGTGAATTCATGGCGTCGTCGATGTGGGTGTCATTTTCTCCTGGTATGTATGTGCAACAGGAAGTCCCAATGATGTGGCACACACCACCTTGTGCTGCCGTCAACAAGTCCAGAACCATCCTGTTTTGCAAGACCATCAGTCTAATAGCCTGTCTTGATGAAGAGCGATAGTTTCCCAATCCCAATCTGAGGAAAGAGCGCAAGGACAACTTTGTCTCCGACGGACCATACTTTATGGTCGTCTGGAACGTTCGCACCCCAGACAGGGTCATGAAGGTCAAAGGTTGCAACCGCCCTGCATCGACGTCCAGAAGAGTTGTGTGCTTCTGCCAGCTGATGATGTCGTATCCTGTAGGTGTGGTCCGTCACCCACACTGGTGCACACACTCCTGTCCAGTTGGCGGGTAGCATCGGATAAACCTTGTGACCATAAAGCCACCAGCCATTCTGTATGAAGTATGTTCCGTTTGATGGTGTAGCCATGTTGGTCCGAGAGCCCTCACCACCTGAAATGGCTCTCTTATCTTGACACTCATTGGTGATGTCCAAAGCTCCCATCCAGTTTCCTCCTGGAGAGCAGTCATCGTTAATGCAGACGTGGGTCTTGTTACCTTGGATGTAACATGTGTAATTCACTCCAGCTGGTCTCTCTGTGTAGGCCACTTGCGGTATTGTTCGTCCTTTAACAGTCACATTGAGATTTGTCCAGAATAGCTGATCACAGGCACCGTCAGCAAGTCCAGGGCGGTAAGGGTCGGCATCCTTGACTGTGACAGCACGGTGCTGATATCCAACTCCTTCCATGGATGCCATACATTTTGCTTCAGTGACATTCATTGCTCTGGCCCCCAAGCGAACTTGCGTGGAGGAAGGGGGGAGTTTCGAACACACATAACACCCCTCCTGTGTGTGAGCTCTCACAGTGAACTTGACATACCGGTACCAAGTGTTGGTTTCGTATGGGTTTCTGGGGTCCCATGACCAGTCCTCAAAGTTCTCATCATGCGACCATCATTTTCCACGGGCAACATTGTCATTTGGTCTGTTCAGATGAGTCAATAGACCATAGCACGCTCCAACCACAACGCAGCAGAGGATCCATCTGGCATATGGAGCCCCATTGCTACTAGGATGGCAGAGACACCGGGACATCCCCTCGCCTAGCGGAGTGGGGATCGATGGATTCTTCAGCAACATTGAGACGCCACACCCTAAACGATGGGGCTCCTTTGTAGTTAGCCTTCCCCACCACTCCGAATTAGGGGTCCAGCACTCTATGCAACTTGCAGTGGCTGAGGTGAATCCAGCTGGGCCGTTGAGAAATCTTTACCGCCGTGGGAGTAGCAAGCAAAACTTGAAACGGTCTCTCCCACCGTGGGCTGGCCCAGTTCTTTCTTTTGATGACCTTGATGTAGACCCAGTCTCCTGGATTGATAGGGTTGTCCACCTGTGAGGGGGAGAGATCAGGCGGCAGTAAATTTGCATTTGACACATCTTTCAGTTTGAGCGTCCTGATTAGATAATCTGCCAAGGTCTGTTCTTCATCTGCCTTTTGCAAATCTGCAGGGAACACTGGTAGTCTGTATGGTCTCCCATGTATGATTTCAAAAGGTGTTAGTCCTTCTGAAGTGGGAGTAATTCATGTTTCCTTGTGGATTATGTTTCACACAAACAGGACATGCTTTACAAAATTTTTTTAAGTAAGCATCTAAACCAAATGTAGTGAATTGTTGATCTCTGATGGACTTCATCCCTCCTGTCGACACATGGCAAGGCCCATGTGTCGCAAGCGCTGCTGCCTTAAAAAGTGATTTTGGTAAAACAGGCTTGTCATCGATGCGGTGGATATTATCTGTATCCACTATTGCAACTTTTGTCGTCCACATTCGTTTTTCCACCATTGGAGCATTGCCCTGCATATGTCAGTATAGTCTTATCTATGAGTTGTGTGTCCTCCGAACCCATGTCTCCCTGCAGCTGCTTCTTTTGCAATTTTGTCTGCTAATCTGTTTCCATTTGAGACTTCATCTCTGCCAGTGGTGTGAGCAGCACATTTACACACAGCTAGTTTAGCAGGTAAAAGAATGGCCTGCAACAAGTCTTTTAACAAGGAGGCATGGGTAACCGGCTCTGCGCTCCCATTGTTTCGCAAAATAGAACAGAGTAGAAAACGCATAGTGACTGCCTTATCTTCCGCTAATTGACAAGCTCTTGTTAGTGGAATCAGCTCAGCAGCCTGTGCTGACCTGTTGTATGGAAGCTTCTCTGCTTCAACAATCTGGTTTGGCAATTATGAGATTGTTTCCTTTAGGATCCTTTGAACATGATCCATCCACAAACCACTTTTCCCCTTTGTCAAGTGGCGTGTCACTTAAATCTTGTCTGGGCAGCTGTAGATGTTCTGTAGCATCCAAACAGTTATGTGGGGTTCCATTCCCTGGCAACGGGATCAACGTTGCTGGGTTAAGGATTGTGCATCTCTTTATCACGATGTGTGGTTGTGACAGAAGTATAGCAGTGTAGGACAGATGTCTGGCTGGTGACAAAAAGTTCATTTTGCTTTGCAGCAGCAACACATCTACAGCATGTGGAACTAGCAGCTCCATTTTGTGAAAGAGCACCACATCTGCAGATTGTCTCACTGCAAGCGCTGCCGCGCATACTGCTTGGACACAGTCTGGGAAAGACAGAGCCACTGGATCCAGTTTTTTTGAATAAAATACAATTGGTCTTAGTTTGCTGCCATGACTCTGCAGCAACACTGAGGTCATAAAACCATTCCTGCAGTCTGTTGTTTGCACAAAGATTTTATTGTAGTCTGGCAAGACAAGAGTTGTGGTTTCTATCAGAGCCTGTTTCAGCACTACAAAAGCATCATCCGCTACTGGTGTCCACATGATTTTTTCTGTCATTGCCATGGGGACTCCATGCACAATATCCAGCAGCGGTTGTGTTTTTTCCGCATAATGTGGGATCCATGCTCTGCAGTAATTGCAGAGCCCCAAAAATGACATCATTTGTTTTTTTGTTTCAGGTTTCGGTGCATCTGCAATAATCTGCTTTCTGGTTCTCTGTATCTGTCTTCCAGAAGCCGACAAAGTGTGACCTAAATAGTTCACTTCATGTCTGACCCATTGTAACTTATTTTTGCTCACTTTATTCCCTGTTTTGCAGAGATAGTGTAACAATGCTAAGGAGTCTGCCTTGCAAGCAGCTTCAGTTTCAGAGGCTACCAGGAGATCATCTACATAAACTAGAAGTTGGCTTTTGTTTGACATCTGAAAATCAGCCAAACAGGCCATGATAGCTTAAATGAAAATAGTTGGACTATCAGCAAATCCTTGTGGCAATCTGGTGTATGTATAGCTTTGTCCTTTAAAGGTAAAAGCGAACCAAAACTGTGAGTCTGGGTGAATTGGCACTGAGAAAAATGCATTGCTGAGATCAATTACTGTGAAAAACTTCTGATTAGGTTTAAAAGTGTTCAGAAGTGTGTGTGGGTCAGGCACATTGGGTGCTCTTGTTTGCACTGCATCATTCACCGCTCGTAAATCTTGTATCATTCGCCAATTAATTTTTTCGGCCTTTTGGACTGGAAAAATGGGAGTGTTGCAAGGAGCACTCCCTAATGATTCCTCCTGTCAAAAGATCATTTATAACAGGGGCAATCCCATTCATTGCCTCCTGTTTTAAAGGATATTGCTTAACTCTTGGACGCCACTCTGATCTTGGTTTGATCTGTACTGGGGAAATGGACTTTAAAAGTCCTACATCAGATGGGCCCTTGGTCCACAGTTTTTCAGGAAGCCCAGCCAATTCCCCCTCCTCCTTTTCATTCAAACAAATGCCAACTAGTCAGGGAAGCGCACAAGCGCCTGCTCTGCCTACAGCTACTTCACACACTGTTTGCTTCCACACGTCACAATTGGTACTGTAGCTCCACCCATCACCTTTGTCCTCATAATCAGTCACAGATCCAGCAAGGTTTGTTAAGCTTGGATACAAGTTTTGCGTACGAGCGGAAGGCCCCTCTTGCTCCTCTGCTTGAGCTGCGCCTTCAGCTTCAGCTGGAGCCGTGGCCGCGACAGTGCGCCTGCGCACTGTGGCTTCATTGTCTTCCGGCCTGACAAACATAGTCTCAGCCTCATCACCTTTCATGTTTCTATCTTTTGTCTTTTGGATTTGTTCTTTTCTCTCTTGTGAAGCTTTCAACCACATTTTAGCACAATCCAATTCTCTCTCTTTTCTTTTCTTTTTCAGTCCATTTGTCTTTCCACACTCTCTTCTAAAACATCAACTACTATTTTCCACACTTCAACTCTCAACTTCCCTTCTACTCCATACTTTTTCTTCCACTTTGGCATATATTGCATACAATTAAGAAATCTACTCGCCATGTACTTCTCATCTCCGTCAAGAGGTAGAGATTTACCGTTTTTATTTCCCATCTTAATTTTAGTAGTTTTAGGTTTTACAATTTCTTTTTCTCCAAAATATTATTATCCATCCATCCATCCATCCATTTTCTGAACCGCTTAGTCCCCACGGGGGTCGCGGGCATACTGGAGCCTCCCAGCCGTCATCGGGCAGTAGGCCGGGGACACCCTGAACCGGTTGCCAGCCAATCGCAGGGCACACAGAGACAAACAACCATTCGCACTCGCACTCACACCTAGGGAGAATTTGGAGTGATCAATCGGCCTACCAAGCATGTTTTTGGGATGTGGGAGGAAACCGGAGTGCCCGGAGAAAACCCACGCGGGCTCGGGGAGAACATGCAAACTCCGCACAGGGAGGGCCGGAGGTGGAATCGAAACCGCACCCTCCTAACTGTGAGGCGGACGTGCTACCCAGTGCGCCACCGAGCCGCCTATTATTATTATTATTTATTTAATTATTTATTTCTTTGAGGATCCTCAATGCAGGTTTAAATTGACCTTTCAACAAATTACTAGCCTGTATTATTGCCGTGGATCAATGCTAGAACTGCTATTTAGTCAATTTATCCTACCAGTCACACTCAATCACACAAACTCCGGCGCTTTTTTGTTTTTTTGTTTTGTTTTTTAGGCCTATCCAGGGATGAGTGTAAAACCCTCCCAAACAGCTTTGGAAAAACTTACAAAAGAAATAATCTACGCCCTTCTTCAATTAAGAAAAATAAGCTCTGTTTTCCTTAGCCCTTCCACTGGGACTTGAACCCAAGCTGTTCTTTGGCCGGAAAAACATACAAAGAAAAATCTACGCCCTTCTTTGATTAACAAAAAAGAATCTCCGTGTTTCTTAGCACATTCCTTCCACTGGGACTCTAACCCAAGCCAGATCCCTCAGCTCGGAAAAACAGACAAAGAGTCTACGCACCTCTTCGATGAACGAAAAAGAAGCTCTGCCTTTCTTAGCCTGTTTCTTCCACTGGGACTTGAACCCAAGCTGGATCTCGTGCACCACTACGTTTTACGCGTTTCACAACAACACGATCACACAACTTCAGGCCTTTAACTTACTTGTCCCCTGGTTCGTTGCACTGCCGGGTCCCGTCAATCCACCCCTGTCAGACGAAGGCAGACCTAAGATGCTGGCCCAGCGAAGAATTTCCTTCCCAGGTCTTTCTTTACCAGGTCCAGCTAATGGACAATGGCCCGTCGACGGTGTACAGGGTGTCGTCCTCCGTCAGCCAGATGGTGGGTATGAGAGGTCCCGGGTTTCGGCACCAAAATGTTAGAGTTGTGCTCAGTCTAACTTATTTTGCAAGAACCATACTGGAGACAAGCAAGTCCTTTTAGACACCTGCAGGTGGAGAGTTCACCCGTTCAAGGAATAAAGTCTAAAACTCTCCCTCCTGCAAGGGCATATTTATTAAGAGAAACAGAGTGGGGGTAAGAGTAGACTGAATAGGAAGCCCTTGTGCTCTAGTCAAAACATATCAGGGGGTGTTTTACGACCTTGTGTAGGATGGGACAAGGTAGGCTATTTATTACCGGTTGCATTCCAACATAATCATACGATAAGGATAATCTGAAAAACCCTAACAGCCCCCACACACACCGAATCACCCATAACCAGCACCCACTACCATGGCGAACTTGCCCCACCCCAAAGACTCATGACCCATCAATCTCGGCCCACAATGTGCAACTGAATATAAGCTGATCAAAGAACCTTGAACATTGCCTTTTCTGAATGGAGACTTTCCGCTCTTGAAAGGCCCAGCACTGTATTGTACTTTCCTGAAAACAGAGCTTTCTTGACAAGAATTGTGATTGAACTCAACCAACCTGTGTAAGTCTAATTTCTGCTTCAGTGTCTTAGCATTTTCCTAAATCTGAAGAAATCAAACGAGCACGCAGTGAGTAAATTGGATAACAGGTGATTGGCAATGGCTTTTGCCGTGAGGCGCAGATAGCGCGCTCCCTAAATTGTGGACAAAATCCAACAGCGGCCTTTAGCTCATTTGCATTGTTGGGTCTGGTGTCTTTCAGCTTCTTCTTCACAATACCCCACACATTTTCTATGGGGTTCAGGTCAGGGGAATTGGCAGGCCAATCAAGGACAGTAATGCCATGGTCAGTACTGGTGGTTTTGGCACTGTGGGCAGGTGCCAGATCATGCTGGAAAATGAAATAATCATCTCCATAGAGCTTTTCAGCAGACGGAAGCATGTAGTGCTCTAAAATCTCTTGGTACACAGCTGCATTCACTCTGGACTTGATGAAACACAGTGGACCAACACCAGCAGCTGACATGGCTCCCCAAACCATCGCTGACTGTGGGAACTTTACACTGGATTTCAAGCAACTTGGATTTTGCTCCTCTCCAGCCTTTCTCCAGACTCTGGCGCCTTGACTTCCAAATGAAATCCAAAACTTGCTTTCGTCTGAAAAGAGGACTTTGGACCACTCTGGAACTGTCCAGTGCTTCTTTTCCATAGCCCAAGTCAGACGCTTCTTCCGTTGTCTTGAATTCAGAAGTGGCTTGACCATGGGAATAAGGCTATTGTTGCCCATTTCCCGGGCACGTCTGTGAACAGTGGCTTTTGATACCTGGACTCCAGCTTCAGTCCACTGGCTTTGAAGCTCCCCCAAATTCTGTAAGCGACTCTTCTTCACAATGCTGTTAAGGCTGCGGTCATCTCTCTTGGTTGTGCAGCGTTTCCTGCCACATTTCCCCCTTCCAACAGAGTTTTTGTGGATGTGCTTTGAAACTGCACTCTGTGAAAAGCTTACTCTTTGAGAAATTTCTTTTTGTGTCTTACCCTCCTGATGGAGGGTGTCAATGATGGTCCTCTGGACAGCAATCAGATCAGCAGTCTTCCCCATACTTGTGATTTAGTTTACTGAAATAAGCTGAGTGGTTTTCAAGGTTCAGGAAACCCTTGCAGGTGTTTCAAGTTAATTAGACCATTCAAGTGATTAGTTGAATACCCTACTAGTATATCTTTTCATGATATTCTAATATTTTGAGATAGGATATGTGAGTTTTCTTAAGCTGTATGCCATAATCAGCAATATTAAAATAATAAAAGGCTTGCAATATTTCAGTTGATTTGTAATGAATCTAGAATGTATGACATTTTTGGGTTTTTAATTGCATTACAAAAAATAAATAACTATCACAATATTCTAATTTTCTGAGACAGTTCTGTATATAGAAATAAGGAACAAAAATAAATTCACCCAAAAATAATTTGCACACCATGCAAAACTTGAAGCTTCGCCAGAGCCGCAACAGCTCCGCCCAGCGGCGAAAGACACAACTGCTTCGACTTCGGTAGTTACACCAAGGAAGCCTCATGTGTCCATCACTACTCAAAAGCGTTCAGTGTGTCACAGCACTGTAGACCTAAACTCCGTGTGCGTACTACTGCGCAAAAGTTTTGTTTTAAACAGAAAGAAGGAAATACCCCACTACCAGAAATTATGCAGTCGAGATTCCCACATTTGGGGAATTCACAGCGGTCGGTACGTGGCAGTGGCGTGCGGTGAGGGTTGGGGTTGGTGAGGCACTGACTCAGAATCAGAGTTACAAACGTACTGTATGACGTTGTTATCCCATTCTTGATTAAATTTAATAACATTTTAAACACACCACTGTAAATTTACACACACCATTGCAGTATTCTTACCTTTACTTGTAAATGAAGTCTAGAGTACCAATCCTTTTGAAACGAACATGTTGCAGTCCGGCCCGGGAGCCCCGTCGTTTGAATTAATCCTCGCAAATCTGGCATTGGTCTTCCCTTACTTATGATTTCTTGCTTTGACTGAAAGTCAAGTTTTGAAAAATTTCTTATCTTCGAGATTATATCCTCCATTTTCAGGGAAAGTAAAGCCACATAGCAACGCGTTAACACCGAATGTTGTTGGTTGTTTTTCTTTTCTTTTCTTTCTTCTTAATTTACTCTCACATTTACTCGTGTCGTGAACTATTAGCCACAGGCTCACTATCGCCCCATCTTTGAGGCAAAAGTACTGGCTGCCTCAAGGCCCGTATTTTCCCGTTGACTGCAAGCATGCGCCGTTTGCACGCGCCAGTACAGTGAGTGGTGCACACTCTCACACGCACGCCCTGAGAGGCACTACCTGTCACTGCCTCAGCCTCCATGATTCTCGTCTCCCGTTGTTATTTGAACAAGAAATACAGCTATTTTTACTATGAAAATTATCCAAATGTATAGGAAACACACCAAAATTGCATTAAAAGCATAGACCACGGGACAGATATTATATTATGTTTTATTATATTATTCATTTTTTAACAACTTATGGTGACAGCTGAGGAAACCATGTTGAGCCCTTTACTGCCCCTGGTGGCAAGGTGAGGCACTGCCTCACCTGCCTCCTATGAGTGCACGTGCCTGGTACGTGGCATTAGCATTAGTCGATATATGTAACCGTAACTTGAATTAGTTGTCTCTTTATTTAAGTTGTTGCCTCAGACCCATTTCTGGTTATGGCTTCTCGGCCTTTTGGCTAAGATCAAGTGTAGTATCTGTTCTTATCAGTTTAATATCTGATACATCCCCTAACCGGGGACCACATATCAAAGTGATTTTTGGAATAGGGAGATGGAATAGGGGCTTGCCCCGTCCACTCCACGCATCAACCTGGTATTGCAGTACCTCCAGGAACGGTGCACCCCCTCTCCTGGTCAAATCGATAGTGCATATGATAGAAAATCATTTCAATCCGTTCACTTCATTCTTACAGGATTAAGCAGTCAATTATGACTTGATTGGCGTCTGATCTAAATGTAAGACATTTCGACTTGAGAGGCAGCAAGAATTTATGTAACCGTTCTAAAATATAGTTAAAATGTGTTTCTTTGGGCGGCTCGGTGGCACACTGGGTAGCACGTCCGCCTCACAGTTAGGAGGGTGCGGGTTCGATTCCACCTCCGGCCCTCCCTGTGTGGAGTTTGCATGTTCTCCCCGGGCCCGCGTGGGTTTTCTCCGGGCACTCCGGTTTCCTCCCACATTCCAAAAACATGCTTAGTAGGCCGATTGAAGACTCCAAATTGTCCCTAGGTGTGAGTGTGAGTGAGATTGGTTGTCTGTCTCTGTGTGCCCTGCGATTGGCTGGCAACCAGTTCAGGGTGTCCCCCGCCTACTGCCCGATGACGGCTGGGATAGGCTCCAGCACGCCCGCGACCCCCGTGGGGACTAAGCGGTTCAGAAAATGGATGGATGGATGTGTTTCTTTGCTTGAGATTTTCCCATCATTGTTCCAAAATTTTTTATTACAATTCTTATTCTCAAACTTTTAAGAAAATGTCATTTTCAAAACTTGTTCAGAAAAAAAAATATTATTCAGTGGTAATGTTGGAGGTTTTCAATAAATACAAATTCATACAGTTTTAGGGTTCTCAGGTTAAAAGAGGCAATGCATGGTGGGCATGTTTTTGCAGATACATACTTTTGGAGGAGCTGTCAGCTGAATATGGTGACCTGCTACTACACACAGAAATCCGATGGCTCAGCAGGGGACGAATTTTGCAACGTTTTTTGCCACTTTTGGGTGAAATCAAAGATTTCATGCAGTCCAGAGGTGAGTGGATACTTGACCTTGCATTTTCAACGGACATTACTGGAAAACTGAACAGATTGAACTGTGAGCTGCAAGGCAAAGGTAAAACTGTCGCCGATATGATAAGTGCTTTAAAGGCATTTAAAGCTAAGATGAACCTTTTCTCTGTGCATTTACAAAGAATTGACAAAGTTGTAGAAAAGTACTCTCAGGTCATAAACAGAGTTGGGCAAGAGTTTGAGAACAGGTTTTGTGACCTGGATCAGCTTGAGCCATGTGTGTCGTTCATTTGTAATCCTTTCATGAACGTGGACATATCAAGCATTGCTGAGCAGTTAAGTGCAACATTCAGCCTGGATGCTGAACAGGTGGAGATTGAAATTGTAACACTGCAAAATGACCTCCACCTCAAAGCCCACCAGGCTGCACCAAACTTCTGATGCCTTGTTGACACAGAAAAGTACAGTGGTGTATGCGCAGCAGCTATGAAGGTTGCAAGCCTGTTTGTTTCAACTTATCTTTGTGAATCAGCCTTTTCTGACATGAACTTCATCAAGAACAAACACAGAACACGCCTCACTGATGCACATATCCAAGACTCACTCAGAGTTGCAGTGTCAAGTTACACACCAGAGTACAACACAGTAGTTAACAGCATGCAATGCCAGGCTTCCCACTAACTGACAAAGAAACAGATTTGGTGTCCAGTTCAAAGTATGACATGAAAAATTTGACTTTTGGATTTTATATGAGATTATTTGTACAAACATGGTACAAAGCAATTCATGATTTGTCAAAACATTTTTGTGGCTAGCTAGTTAAAATGGGATATTGTGATTTCACAAGACTGTCTTAGAAGTGATCATTTGAAAATGTTCAATTTGAAAAATGTGCACTTAGAGAAAATATAAAAATAAAGTGTTGCATATTGATATTTATCTGTTTCTGTATATATTTATTGTGAGAAATCATTAAGATGATCGGTGTTTCCACAAAGATAAATATAATTAATTGTTAGTAATAACATACAGGACTGTCTCAGAAAATTAGAATATTGTGATAAAGTTCTTTATTTTCTGTCATGCAATTAAAAAAAAACAAAAATGTCATACATTCTGGAGTCATTACAAATCAACTGAAATATTGCAAGCCTTTTATTATTTTAATATTGCTGATTATGGCTTACAGCTTAAGAAAACTCAAATATCCTATCTCAAAATATTAGAATATTTCCTCAGACCAAATAAAAAAAAAGATTTGTAACAGCAAAACAAAATCAAACATTTGAAAATGTCCATTGATACACTCAGTACTTGGTTGGGAATCCTTTTGCTCGGATTACTGCATCAATGCGGCGTGGCATGGAGGCAATCAGCCTGTGGCAGTGCTGAGGTGTTATGGATGCCCAGGATGCTTCAATAGCGGCCTTTAGCTCATTTGCATTGTTGGGTCTGGTGTCTTTCAGCTTCTTCTTCACAATACCCCACAAATTCTCTATGGGGTTCAGGTCAGGGGAATTGGCAGGCCAATCGAGGACAGTAATGCCATGGTCAGTACACCATTTACTGGTGGTTTTGGCACTGTGGGCAGGTGCCAGATCATGCTGGAAAATGAAATCGTCATCTCCATAGAGCTTTTTAGCAGACGGAAGCATGTAGTGCTCTAAAATCTGCATTTACTTTGGACTTGATGAAACACAGTGGACCAACACCAGCATTTGACATGGCTCCCCAAACGATCGCTGACTGTGGGAACTTTACACTGGATTTCAAGCAACTATTTTGCTCCTCTCCAGCCTTTCTCCAGACTCTGGTGCCTTGACTTCCAAATGAAATGCAAAACTTGCTTTCGTCTGAAAAGAGGACTTTGGACCACTATGGAACTGTCCAGTGCTTCTTTTCCATAGCCCAAGTCAGATGCCTTTTCCCTTGTCTTGAGTTCAGAAGTGGCTTGACCATGGAAATACGGCGATTGTAGCCCATTTCCCGGACACGTCTGTGAACAGTGGCTTTTGATACCTGGACTCCAGCTTCAGTCCACTGTCTTTGAAGCTCCCCCAAATTCTGGAAGCGACTCTTCTTCACAATGCTGTAAACCATCGCTGACTGTGGGAACTTCACACTGGATTTGAAGCAACTTGGATTTTGCTCCTCTCCAGCCTGTTCTTCAGACTTAGGTGGCGGCCCGAAGCTCGCTAGAGGCTTTCGTTAGTGAAATGATTGATTTGGTAGTAGGGAGAATGTGATATTTTAATATGACCTACATAGATTTTATATTAACACATTTCTGTTTGTTGGGAGCTGTTTTTTGGTCATCGTTTTATGAAAATCAATGTTTGATTGCGAAACGCAACAGGCACTGCTGCAAAGGGGTCCTTGCTGCAGGACCAATCAAAACTCGTAACAACGTCACGTGACTTGATGTCTCCCAATAGCATTCCTCCAACTCAGTTGACAACAATGGACTTTGTTTGCACTTGGTGAGTTCTTATTTAATATAAATTCATATTGAAAATGGCGAAGGATAGCCCCGGGGCTAAGAACGTGCAGTGTGAAAAGCCCTAAAATGTGGTAGGATGTTAGGAGTCATCAGCAGTTTATATGCAGTCAATTTTGGCTTCAGAGATTACACATGGCTAACTGAGAGTAGCTACAGTAACTCCTGGTTTTGCCTTACCGTCTTTCTCAGATAAAAAAAAAAAAAGGTAAAGAGACAATGATTGTCACACAGACAACTGGGTGTGGTGAAATTTGTCTCTGTATTTAACAGAGGGGAGCAGTGAGCAGCAGCGGTGCCTCGCCTGGGAAGCATTTGGTGATCTAACCCACAAATTCTAACCCTTAATGCTGAGTGCCAGGGAGGCAATGGGTCCCATTTTTATAGTCTTTGCTATGACCCAGCCGGGGTTTGAACCCACAACCTTCCAGTCTCAGGGCGGACACTCTACCACTAGGCCACTGAGTGTCATCCGGTCACGTTTAATTTCTGGATTTATGTCTTGTTGGTGTCGTAACTTCCTGTTTTATTTTGTCATCCTTTCCGTTTCAGTTCGTGGTTGCTTCCTCTGTTTCTGTTGTCTTGTATTCCCTGATCCCGATTGTGTGCACCTGTGTGGTTGACGCTAATTGTCAGCACCTGTGTTCCAGCCCTTTTGTGCATATTTAGTCCGTGTCTTCCCCTTGTCTTGTGCCAGTGTGTCTTGCATCGTCCTGATCACCAGCGATTCCTTGCCGTCCTAAGTCCTAGTAAGATTTCTCCTTTCTGTCTCGCCGCAGAGTGACGCTTTTTGTTAGTGCCTTGTTCCCCATTGCTCTTTTTGTCTCGCCCGAGTGTGACGCCTTTTGTTTGGATTTTTTGCCGAATGTTTCCCTCGCAAGAGGCGCTTTGAGTTGTCTTTTTGGTCATCTTATGTTGGAATAAATCAGTGCAAAGAAAGACTCTGCATCCGAGTCCTCCGCCTTGTTCCCTGCCTGACACTGAGCTAGTAATCCAACATAAACGTTAGTCAAACAACCCTAACCCAATGCTAATAATAGTTTCACATTCTTGTTGGGTGTTACACTAGCATGTTGTGGGTAGTGCAATACCATTAAACAAGACCAAAGAGAGGATCATAGTGGTAGAGAACGTTTATATTGGTAACACAATAACATTACCATTTGTAATTAACAGTGATCAGACAGTCCAAACACACACACGTCTGTACAAGGTAGAATGTTTGTTTGTTTTGCACGTGCATCTCCCCTTCATACATGTGTTTTTTTGCAGGAGCAGTACACATCTTCCAGGATTCCGACTGGGGCTGGAGGAAGTGACATCCAGTCAATCTCAAAGAAGTCTTCATTGATGACTAACTTTATGTATTGTAGTAGCAATGCTCCAAAATGTATTGGTTGTTTTTCTGTTTTCCCAGATGCTCAACCTTGGACGACACTACAGATATCTTCTAGGCCTAATCTAACCTATCCTGAGGGGTCTATCGTAATCCTGCAAGATCAAAGATTGAGCTGGATACCCCTGCACTGTAGTTACACATCACAAAATCAACATTCTGTTGATTCCTGTCTATTACAGGCTCGATCTGACCTTGACTCATACATGCTGTGCCCATGTTACAGGATTATGATGCGGTGTCTATGTTACAGGATTAATACACGTCTCTCACACCCATATTAATGGCTTTCTCCTGAAGAGAAAAAACAGGGCAAATTTCACGGTCAGTCCAGTAAAATAAAATACAGTAATCATGTGTCATATGTTTAAAGTAAAGTGCATTTGGTACGAACCTTTTGCGGTCTTTGTCATTTTTTCCTTCCTCTTGCGGGCAGCCTCTATGTTCTGTGAGTTTGCAAATTGCACGTAGCATTCTCTGCGGTAACCTGCATTAGCTAGCACATCTGGAATCGGCTGTTAACTGTTAAATTGAATGATTTAACAGCAAATTGTGCTATTGCACTCTCTGGGACATCTAAATTAGCCCATTGCAATGTACAATTAATAAATACGACCCAACTTGTCTCTGAAAATGGAATTATTTTAGTGGGCTCTTTACATAAATTGCACACATGCACGCAGCACACCATCTTCAATCTTTCCCACTGTAAATACCTAAATAAATAAATACGCCACCTAGTAACGTTACAAGCACTAACGTTAATATCACTTTAACGTTAGCCATCTAGGTTAATTGCAAGCAAGCTCGGTAACGTCAGTATGGCTGAATACAGTTTGCGAAATACAAGAGGAAATATGCCAGGGTTCAACTATCAGTAAAATTTAATGAAAACACTACACAAGTTGGATCATAGTCTTGAAAGGTTTATTAGAATTGTATTTACTGTCTTCCAATGGAATGCAGACAGCATGCAGTTCCATCTTGTTTACATTTTGGGGGGTCCTTAATCCCCGTATGCGAATTGTCATTGGTTTATCAGCTACAGGTGTCCAACGATACGCATGAGAAAACATTTCATTAAAATGTAAGATTGTGAAAAAGGATGACCAAAAATTAGCCCCCAAAAAATTGTTTTTGACGTAATATGATAACTAGATATCACACAAAGAATTGTGTACACCCTCTATGCAGATCAAGCAAGTTCACTTAAATTGCGTTTGGTCCGCCGTCTAAATGATAATTCGATTACCAAAGGTCCAATTTTTTTCTTTTCTTTTTTTTTTTTCTTCATTTTAACCAGACCCCAGACGGAGGTCTTCCGTGACCCCAGACCTTGTGGTCACAAGCACTTTCAAAAGAACAACTTAACCAGACCCCACACGGTGGTTTTCCGTGACCCCACACAGTGGTCATAAGCGCTTTCAAACATACATAACTAGACCCTAGGTTTTTAGTGACCCCACACCTTGTGGTCACAGAGCTCTTTCAACTTAACCAGACCCCACACAGTGGTCTTCCGTGACCCCACACGGTGGTCACAAGCGCTTTCAAAAGAACATAAACCTCTGTCTTTCTGGCATTTACCACAACTCACACAATATTACGATAATACAGTATATTTAGTAGATAGCAACAGGTATTCTGCTCGGCTTATTATTGGGCCCAGTCGAATTGTTGAAATGTCTGCGTTGAAGGAAAAACAGGATCAGCGAGCCCAAGACCAAGGGTCACGGCACAATCTGTTAGATTCCGGCCAGCACTCTTCGAGAGAGAAGAACATTTCTTCCGAAGGAAAGAGGCAAAAGAAACGCAAGTGATCGTGAGCCCGTACTCAATCCCAGATGAGATGGATGGGTAAAATTTGCTGACATGGCTGAACACTCTTCTGAAAACCAAATTCCAGGAGATAGAGCACATTTCTTCAGGCGTGTGTCACTGCCAGATCATGGATTGCATCATGATAGGCTCAGTAGACCTGAGCAAGGTGAAGTTTGATGCACAATCTGAGTTTGACTGCAAGCACAACTTCAGTCTCCTCCAAGAGGCCTTCACCAAGAATCACATCACAAAGAGCAGTCCATCTGACAAACTCATAAAAGAAGACTTTAAAATAAACTTGGAGTTTCTGTCTTGGTTCAAAGCCTTCTACACAGCCAATGTGACGGACGAAGAATACGATGCCGTGACCGCCAGGAACAACTGTGACATCAGCCTGTATCTGCCACCTAAACCCGCTACAAAAAGCAGAAGGAAACTGTCCTCTTCTGCCGAGGACTGTGAACCTGAGCCGCTAGCCAACGGCAAGGACCTGGGAATTGCGGATGATGCCTCTCTGTTTGACAGTGAATGCTTGACAGAGAGCAATGGCGGGCACATGTCAGACAGCCCCGATAGCCAAACAATACCGCAAGCTAACACAGTTATGGAACTGAAGGAACGATATACGAAATATACACAGCTCAACTATTTCTGTTTGACAAATGTTCTTTATAAAATCCAGGTGTTACCAATGTGTTAATTGGGCACTGGCAAACCAAGGTGAGTTGTGTGACGGTCGTCATTTTTGCTGTCTCCACAGTATTACTTATTTTATTTAAATAACGCTGCTAACACTGACTACCAGCTCCCTGTGAAAAGGAAACATGCTTTTATGAGTCGAGAAAGCCCCTGCAACTACACTTTCACAAGGGACACTTTAATTGAGAGGCTTCGAGACAAAGGCACAAAAATCGAAGATTGTTGTTTGGCTTGCCTGATGTGGTTGTTGCAGCACCCATTCTTTGAAGGTGGTCTTTGTTTCAAATGCAAGAAAAACTTCACAGAAACACTGCATTACTACGAAGAAGATGACCACCAGTTGTACTGCACCGTGTGCTGTGGCGGGTCAGAGGTCATGTTTCTGTAAGGAGTGCGTGGAGATCCTGGTGGGAGAGGTAACCTTTTGTGAGCTGAAAGATATTGATCCGTGGAGCTGCTACATTTGCCAGCCAACACAGAGTGAGGGAAAGCTCAAACTCAGGCCAGACTGGAGCGTCAAGGTCCAAGACTTCTCTGCCAACAACAGCGCCATGAAGTTTGAGCCTCATACAGATTACCCGGCCATCGCTGCAGATAGACACAAGCCCTTGAAGGTTCTGTCACTCTTTGACGGTATCGCAACATGATACCTGGTGCTCAAGGACCTTGGCTTCAAGGTGGAACGCTACATTGCGTCAGAGATTTGTGAGGATTCCACCGTGGTGGGTATGATCAAGCACGCTGGCAAGATTGAATACGTCAGCGACGTCTGCACAATCACAAGGAAACACCGTGCTGAATGGGGCCCTTTTGACCTGCTGATTGGAGGAAGTCCTTGCAAATACCTCTCCATGGTCAATCCCCTACGGAAAGGATTGTTTGAGGGTACCGGAAGGCTCTTCCTTGAATTCTACCACATTTTGACGCTGCTGCAGTCAAAGGAGGGTGACGACCGGCCTTTCTTCTGGCTCTTTGAAAATGTGGTGTTCATGTCCAGCAGAGACAATACGGACATCTGCAGATTCCTGAAGTGCAATCCTGTTTGTGACTGTCAATCCTGTGTGACTGTCAGCCCCGCACATCGAGCTCGCTACTTCTGGGGAAACCTTCCAGGCAAGAATAGGTCGGTGGGCGCATCCCTGGATCAAAAAGTGAATCTTCAGGATTGTTTGGAAGTTGGCCGTGTAGCAAAGCTGGACAAGGTGCGAACCATCACAACAAAGACAAACTCCATGATTCAAGGGAAATTGAGACTTCCGGTCATCATGAACGGCAACTGTGGTGTAGTGAAATGGAGCAGATTTTTGGCTTCCCCAAACATTACACGGATGTGAACAATATGGGCCGCCTGCAGCGCCAGAGGGTCCTGGGGCATTCCTGGAGCATCGCCGTCATTCGCAACCTGATAGCGCCACTCAAGGATTAATTCGCATGTGAATCACACCAGCCAAGTCCGTAAGGCCGCAGATGCATGGATACCGTTTCTGGACTAAAAACCGCAGCTGAATAAAAGCCACGCCAGATAAAATTAGGGGAAAGTATGGTTTTGTTTATATATTAGTAGCACGGGACAATAAGCTCGAGGTGTTTTAATGTTTAATTTCCATACATATGCACAAATCATACAAAATCCATTGATAAGCTGCACTGGACTATAAAATGCAGGGATCAAAGCTTGTGCAAAAAGTAGTGGCTTATAGTCCAGAAAGTACAGTACTTCCATGCACGAGCGTGAGAGCTCTTCCCGGAAAACCAAATGCTTGCCACTGTATGTTGGTGTCCTCCCACAATTCAAAGAACGTGTGTTAATTGGCCTTGGGTTAGAATGTGAATGTGGGTTTTTATTTTTCAATAAGTGCCTTGCAATTGGCTGCCCACTGGTCCAGTGAGCCTGCCCCTTGCAACCCTACTAAAGAAAAATGATAAATGGATGTACAAACCGGATTCGGTTGAAGTTGAGAAATTGTGCAAAATGTAAATAAAATCAAAATACAATGATTTGAAAATAATTTTATACCTATATTCAATTGGATACACTACAAAGACAACATATTTAATCCTCAAACTCAAACTTTATTTTATTTTTCAAATAATAATTAACTTAGAATTTCATGGCTGCAACACATGCAGTAGAAGTTGGGAAAGGGCATGATTACCACTTCGTTACATCACCTTTCCTTTTAATAACACTCCATGAACGTTTTGGAAGAGAGGAGACTAATTCTCTTAGCTTCTCGTGCGGAATTCTTTCCCATTCTTGCTTGATGAACCGCTTCAGTTGTTCAACAGTCCGGGGTCTTCCCTGTCGTATTTTACGCTTCATAATGCGCCACACATTTTCAATGGGAGACAGGTCTGCACTGCAAGCGGGACAGGGGAGAACCTGGACTCTTTTACTTTGAAGCCATGCTGTTGTAACATTTGTAGAATGTGGCTTGGCATTATCTTGCTAAAATAAGCAGCGTCGTCCATGAAAAAGACGTCACTTGGACGGGAGCATATGTTGCTCCATGTTTGGGGAGGCTCCTTTTAATACCCAATCACGGTACCCAATTACCCTGATCACATGTGGGATGTTCCAAATATGTGTTTGATGAGCTTTTCTCAGCTTTCTCAGTATTTTTGCCACCTTTCCCAACTTCTACTGGAAGTGTTGCAGCCATGAAATTCGAAGTTAATTATTATTTGGCAAAAAACAATTAAGTTTATCAGTTTGAACATTAGATATGTTGTCTTTGTGGTGTATTCAATTGTTTATTGGTTGAGAAGGATTTTCAAATTGTTGTATTTTGGTTTTATTTACATTTTACACTTCAACCAAATCCGGTTCGTACTTTTTGAAAAAAAAAATGTCACAACTTATGGTTACTTTGGTTAAAGGGAATTGTGTACCGTAATTTCCGGACTTTAACCCACTACTTTTGCCTCAAGTTTTGAACCCTGTGGCTTGCCGTCCGGTGCGGCCTATCTATGGCTTTTTCGTGATTTTTGTGATGAGTAATACACTTGTAAGCTCAAAAAAGCCTATGGACCGCTGTTGTGCGGCACCGCTTTGCTGGGCGGAGGGATATGTGAGATGGTCACTGGGGAGAAGAGTGGTGTATTGGCAGGCAAATAGTGCCGTAAAATTTACACAAAAATGAGACAGAACGAGATCAAGACGGACATTAAAGAAAGGAAGGTTTTATACACAAACCCTCATGGGGGACAAGAGAAATGCATATGATGCCGCTTTTAAGTTAAAGGCAGTTGATTTGCCTCTTAACATGCAATGTAGAGGTTTCTTCCGGTCACTAGGGGGCACTGGGCTATTGTTGATGACATCTTGTCACCCTTTTCTTTCTTTATTCCGTGGTCACATCTACTCTGGAGCTATACATGCAGCTCGCTAGTTCAATATAACTTAGCGCTTTGTGCATGATTAAATTTACCATGAACAGACCCTCATCATGGAAAATGCTAGAAGAAATGCATAAAAGTGACAACGAAAGAAAGACTGAGAAAGTGTGTGGCGAAGTATATCTGACGCTATTCAAATCAGACACTGAGGAGGAAGACTTTGATGGTTTTAGTGCACAGGAGGAAGATGAAGACGGCTCTCAGTGACTTTTACTGGTATGTTTTTTTAACCAGCCCTGTTAGTGCTGTGCTACCATGTCGCTGCTTTGTTACCGCTGCGTCTCAGTCACTTTTACCGGTATGTTTTTTTTATCCAGCCCTGTTAATGCTGTGTTACTTCCGTGTTGCTGCTGTGTTACCGCCTCATCACAGACATTGTTTGGAAAGAAAAGTTAAGGTATGTTATTAAAACTTTGGGCACAATGGGGGTTATTGTACAGTGTGGCTTATGTATGAAGAAAGAAACAAAATTCCCCTAATTTTTGCTCGCGAGGCTTGCCCTGTGTGTGTGTTTGTGTGTAATATATGTAGATGTAGCTAAAGTATACATACTGTAAATGTGTTTTAGAACTCTTTTATTATTATAATTTTTATAACAAGGTACAAGTGTACATACTGTAAATATGTTTTTAGACCTATTTTATTATTATAACAAGGTACAATACTGTAAATATGTTTATAGAACTCTTATTATCACAACTTTTTTTATAAAAAAGGACCAGTGTATGTACTGCAATAGTGTGGGCACTCCCTGCCGTATGCTGGTGTGTGAGCAACTTTCATGCCATAATGCCTCAATTTAGGTTTATATTGAATATTTGATTTTATTATTTTTTTTATTTGGAAAAAAAAAAATCCAAGATGTATTGAAGCCGCAACAAATGAACCGCGATGTAACGAGGGATTACTGTACATCACTGTCCTGGAAGTAGATGTAAACTTCCAGGAAATAGACATATTAAGGAATGAATGTTGATTTTCACTTGCATTCATTCATTGATGACTTGGCTATCACAAAAGTAATCAAATATATAATATTGTCATGTCCTGACACCTTAGACGAAGAAACATTGCCCAGAGTGCGGAAAAGATTACGCCATCCTGTCCTGCCACATGTGAGATAAGCATGGCTGCGAGAGTACAAGGTAAGTACTTGAGATTGCTTCAGCATATGCTTCAGCTTCATTGCATCTTCTTGTGTTCTCGGTCAACACTAAACCGACCTATCTTGTTCCTTTTAAAATCATCAGAAGTGGAACAGATGGAGAAGGACAGCCAGGAAAGCTCGTCTGAAAAGGACGAGGAGGAAGCTAAGGACTGTCGGGAGAACGTATCTCGACTCCAGAATGAAGAAGTAGGGATATTGGCACGGCTAATCCAGGAAAACGACATGGGCAAGCTAGATGTCAAACCTGGCCCTTCAGCCAAGTGGTTGCTCTGGAAGGAGCCCGCTACGGACAGCCGGGAAAATGCATCAAGGCTGGAATAGGACATGGGCGAGCCAGATGTCAGACTTGGCCTTTCAGGCAAGTTGTCAAAATGGAAAGAGCTGGTAAATTGGAAGGAGTCCAAGGGTGGAGAAAAAGACATTGACTCAGAGATAGGCTCTGGATCAACTACATCCACATTTATATCCGACTCTGAAACTGAGAGTGAAAGTGAGTCCAAGTAGTCAGGTTTATGTTTAGTCATGTGAAGTCAAGTCAAGTCAAGTTTATTTGTATAGCCCTAAATCACAGACAGTCTCAAAGGGCTTCACATAGCCAAAATTGACAATTATTCTCAAAGCATCCCCTGATCATAAGCTCCCAAAAGGGCAAGGAAAAACTCAAAAAACCCCTGCCAGGGGAAAATGAGAAACCTTGAGAAGGGACCACAGATGGAAGGATCCCCCTTTCAGGATCACCAGGTTGTAATGGATGCAGAGAGTGCACAAGTAATACATAATATGAAAATCAATGAAAAAAAAAATGGATGTCGGAGGTGCCCTCGATTGTCCTGGCAGTGTCCTCAAGGGGGCCAAGCCGCAGCTCCCCCATCCCGAACTGGTCCCCGAGAATCCAGCCAGCCGCTATCAGCTTTTGAGCCACCTAACCCCCTCCCCAGCCGGGGAGGAGGTGGGCAGAGAGAACAGAACAAACTCCGGCCAAATCGGCCATCACAAGTTAGTTAAAGGCCATCTCATAGAAATGTGTCTTTAAACACGTCTTAAATGTTTCTACTGAGGTAGTAGTTCTAATATCCATTGGTAGGGCATTCCAAAGCTCTGGAGCCCGAATAGAGAATGCGCTAGACCCTGCAGACATTTTCTTGGCCCTCGGTATAACTAAAAGACTAGCGTTTTGCGAACGAAGGTTACGAGACGGAACATAAGGAACGACTAGGTCGACGAGATATGAAGGCGCTAAGCCATGCAGTGCTTTATGGGTTAGTAGAAGAACCTTGAAGTCACATCTTAAATGGACCGGGAGCCAATGTAATTCGGCTAATATTGGGGTAATGTGATCAAATTTTCTTGACCGTGAGAGCAGCCTCGCAGCGGCATTTTGCACTAACTGTAGACTTTTAATACTGGATTTAGGAAGACCAGAGAATAATACATTACAGTAGTCCAGGCGCGACGTGACGAACGCATGTATAATGGTTTCCGCATCCCCGGTCGAGAGGATAGGACGAATTTTAGCAATATTACGAAGGTGAAAAAACGCAATCCTGGTTATATTCTTAATGTGTTTTTGAAAAGTGAGCGTTTGGTCAAATATTACCCCGAGATTAGTTACCGTATCACTCTGAGTGATAGTACGGTTATCTATAGTTATAGTGGTTTCCTTAAATAAATGTTGATAACGAGTAGGACCAATTATCAACATCTCAGTTTTATCCGGGTTAAGACGAAGGAAGTTGAGAGACATCCATTGCTTAATCTCCGCAAGGCACGCCTCGAGATTACAGCAGTCCTGTGGATCTGTCATCGATAACGGCATATATAATTGGGTGTCATCCGCGTAGCATTGAAAACTAATATTATATTTACGTATTATGTCCCCAAGCGGAATCATATAAATATTAAATAAAATCGGTCCGAGTACCGATCCCTGTGGGACACCACACGTAACATTATAAAGCTCGGAGGACGTATTACCATGGACCACTCGGTGCGTCCTGCCTGATAGATAGGAATTGAAGCAGCTTAGTGCTGACCCTGAGATACCAACACAACTTTTAAGACGCCCTAATAAAATATCGAAGTCTACAGTGTCAAAGGCAGCACTAAGATCAAGTAGTAACAATACAGACGACGTATTTGAATCCATAGCTATGAGGAGATCATTAGTCACTTTAGCAAGTGCTGTCTCTGTAGAATGATTAGCTCTAAAACCAGACTGAAAAGAGTCATATCGATTATTAGCGACCATGTAATCAATAAGATGCTGTGCTACTACTTTTTCAAGAAGTTTTGCTACGAATGGGAGGTTTGAAACTGGCCTATAATTACTGAGACAGTCCGGGTCAAGATTTGCTCGCTTAAGTAGTGGTTTAATAATAGCGGTTTTAAAGGCTATTGGCACTATCCCAGAGGAAACAGACAGATTGATTATATTTAAGACGGACGGTCCTAAAATTGGAAATAATTCTTTAAGTAGTTTGGCTGGAAGCGGGTCGAGTAAACATGTTGTTTGTTTAGCCGTACTAACCAATTTTGTAAGCATTTCAAGGGACACGCTTTTAAAATTTGAGAGGGTTATTGCATGATCCCCAGCGCTAGTAACCGGCGGAGCGATTGGCATGGTATTCTTGATCTCGTCCCTAATGGACTCAATCTTTTGAGCAAAAAATTTCATAAACTCGTCAGCTGAGTGGAAGGAGCTATCGGGGGTCGGCTGGCGCAGAGTTAGCTTTGCCACTGTATCAAATAAGTATTTAGGATTGTTTTTATTAAGATTAATGACTTGCGAAAAATAACGAGTTTTTGCTAAAATAAGCGCATCTTTATATTTCAGGAGGCTGTCCTTCCATGCCTGATGGAAAACCTCAAGTTTGGTTAAACGCCATCTGCGCTCATGCTTTCTACATAATTGTTTAAACGTACGTGTTTCATCTGTGAACCACGGAGTTGGCCATCTACGGCGAGTTTTCAGACGTAGCGGTGCCACAGAGTCGATGGCTTTTAATAATGTCGCATTGAATTCATTTGTAAGATTATCGATAGAGCCACTGTACGCGGGAAACATGGCGGTTGCCGGCGACAGTAACTCAGATAGCGCAGTTGCAGTCATGGAGTTAAAATTACGGCTGCTATAATTCTGATTGCTCAAAATTGCTTAAAATTTCAAATTTTATTAAAAAATGATCAGACAGAACAGTAGTGTATGGCAGTACTGTTATATTTGAGGTTGCTAGTCCCCGGGATAATACCAGATCTAAGGTATTTCCATTCTTATGCGTTGCTGCCTGTACAGCTTGCGTAAAACCAAACGTATCGATTAAAGTTTGAAATGCCGAAGTCAGTGGTTCTGACGGTGAATTCATGTGGATGTTGAAATCACCCATGATAACTATATTATCTGCATTTGTCACTAGATCAGCCACAACTTCTGAAAATTCATCCAGGAAGCCAGAGTAAGCCCCGGGTGGGCGGTAAATAACAAGATAGAATGACGGTAACGCAGTGGATCGCACAATGAGAACTTCAAATGTTTTAAATACGTGAATTGAGCGAGGCCTAAATCTAAGCTCAGAATTTGAGATGAGGGCGACACCCCCACCCTTTTTTCGAGGACGAGCCACATGCGAGCTCACAAAATTTGGAGGCGAGGCCTCGTTAAGTGGCAGCAGTTCATTAGGTTTTAACCAGGTCTCGCAAAGACCAAAAACGTTTAGATTATGTTCCGTGATAAGGTCATTAACGAGAACTGCTTTCGTATGAAGTGATCTAATATTCAAAAAAACGAATTTAAGTGTAATTGGTTGATCAGGGTGCGTATCTATCGAAGGATTTTTAAACGGGATGCGAGTAAAATTGTGTTCTCTAGGCCTAATATCACCTCTCAAAAGTTTATTAGGGCGGTGGGATGAAACGACCGTGGGAATTTGATGATGAGTATCTGTTACACATGTGAAGTTATCTAAAACAGGCACCGTTTCATCAGCAATACCGGTCGGGACGGAGTGATTGGATTTGTCTACTACCCCAGTAGAAAGTGTGTTTATGTGTACTGCAGCACTATTTAAACTGTCGCGCTCTAGTCTACACGAGGAGCTATGTGTATGCTGAAAGTTTAGCCTAGCGCTAGTTAACTTTAACTTAACAGACTCCAAACCCATCCTCACAGGTGGTCTAATCACCTGTGCCCTGGCCTGCTCTAAAGTGACCTGTCATGAGTGGCTCAAACAGTAATCTATATTCCTAGAAAGAGTGAAGGCGCCTTCACGGTTAGGGTGAAGGCCGTCCTTCCTCAGCAGGTCGGGGCGGCCCCAGAAGGAGGACCAGTTATCTATAAAATACAGTCCCTGCTTTTTACAGAACCCAGCCATCCATCGATTAAGGGAGACTAATCTACTAAACCTCTCATCAGTGCCTCTCCCAGGCAGGGGGCCAGAGACAAATACTCGATGCCGACTCATCTTTCTGGCAAGATCACAAGTCCTCGCTATGTTCTTCTTTGTGATCTCTGATTGTCCCATCCTAACATCATTGGAGCCGACGTGTATCACTATGTCCGAGTAGCTAGTGTTGTTGGAACTACGCTGTTGACTAGGCCTATTGCGAGTCAGCTCCCTAAGATTAGCTTCTATGTCGGGTGCTCTGCCCCCAGGAATACACATTACCGTGGCTGGATTTTTAAGCGTAATGTTGCGGGTAATGGAGTCGCCTATGACCAAAGTGCGAGGGCCAGTAGACCGAGATGACTTTGGACGGCTATGCGTCTTACCTGGCTCATCGCGATTAGCAAGCCGCTTGGGGCTAATGCTAACCGGGCTAGCGGGCTGACTGCAGCCCGCGTCTGTGTCCGCCGCAACTACTGTTATCGCACTATTCTGCTCTAACTGGCGGACACGTCCCTCTAGCAGAGACAACCTCTCTAAGAGAAGGGTGCAGTTGGTGCACGAAGCCGTACATACCTCTTGGTCCGCTGCCATACTTTGTGTCCGAAGAGCGACGATCTGTCAGAACAACCCGGAAACCGGAAGTCAACTCCAAACGTTCCCTTTTTAATAAAACATTGTGAATTGAACAGCAGTTCAAGTTTGCTGAGTTTGTGATGGCTGGATTCATCTTTCCAAAATCTGATAAGTAGCTGGTACAAGTTGCACTGGTAGTCCAGTGGTAGGACTCCCGTCTGCCATGCGGGAGGCTCGGCTTCGATTCCCGGTCAATGAAGTTCACTTTGAGTGGCTGTGAGTAAATTCATACATCTAGTGCCATTATTCAATATAATTTGCGCGCATCTGTGGCCCTAAAGTACATAATGATTAATATAGGCTGGTTTCAAACCACTAACATCCAGTCATTTTCTATACCGCTTGTCCCCACGGGGAACGTGGGCATACTGTAGCCTATCCTAGCAGTCATTGGGCAGTAGGCGGGGGACACCCTGAACCGGTTGCCAGCCAAGGGCATACACCAGGGGTGTCAAACTCATTTTGGTCTGGGGGCCACATACAACTTAATCGGATCTCAAGGGGGCCAGACCAGTAAACTCATTCCAAAATTACATAGAACTAACAATAAGTCCACTTCTTTTCTTTGTATTAGTGCAAAGAAGAAATAATTGCTTATTTCATCTATGGAAGCCATAGCCTCAAGAGATTTGGAACTAAAACAACCAAAAGTATGACGGTCCTTGGTAAGTAATAACGCTTTGAATCAGTGTTTGTGAACACTTTTGGATGTTATGGTCTCTTTTCCTCATTAAATGTTACAAAAAACTGTAGGCGGGTATATTTGCTTTCTACTGGGATGTAATCCACTCTTAATTCATATAATAATTTCTGTTCATAATTTGTAATATACAGGTTAGAAAGCTGTCTAGGATTGTGGAAAAGATTTTAGGACATGCACAAACAAGACAATGGAAAGGTTTAAATACACATACAAGCTTAATATATAGACACCATATATTGTAATGGACAACAGTGGACTAACAATGTGGCGGTGCTTTTTTTTGTTTCTTTTTTCTCCTGTTTCAGACTCTTCACTAATGACATAATGGCACTCTATAACTTGCAAGGTAGTGGCCGCCAGGGCAAGATGGCCTTCCAAAAGATGGCCTTTTATGAAATTGTCAAAGGTAAATTAAAATAAAACAAAAACAATAATTTGTTATTTTAGGATCGTGTCATGTTAGTGTGTGACTGAACTGGGTAATTGTACCATTCTGACAGTTACTTAATTAACATGGTTTGTCTCAATTAAATTCCTATGGTTATAGTCTGACTTTATTTCTTAATTACTTACAGCAGGGGTGTCAAAGTCAAATGGACGGAGGGCCAAATAAAAAAATTTGCTACAAGCCAAGGGCCGGACTGATCGAATGTTCATTGAAATTTTTTTAAATGACGCATATAGTCTAGTGAACCTAATTGAACCTACTGAAAACCTAACAAATATATTCCAATATGATCAGATAAATAAAGCAATATTTTCTTATGGCTCTGTCAGTAATCTTTAATTTTCAACAGACACAAAAGACAAATTTCCTTTATATAAAAATCCCCATAACATTAAAGGGAAATGTGCTTTCGGCAGTTTGCAAACATTTTTTAAGGTTGTGTTAAACTTATAATCATATTAATATTATATCTAGTATCGGAGTGCTCGTGTGGATTGGTGGGTGGCGAAGAATTTGCAGGTAAACTGCATGAACTTGTTTTCTTCGAAGTGTTGTGGAATAGGCCCAGACAGGGAGTACCGGACGAGAACACCTCAAGGTCGGTGAGAAACGAGAACAACATCACGTCCAGGTGGTCGGGCTTCGCGGGGAAAACCCAACCGCCTGACCTCAGTAATAACACCTAGACGGGGAGGAGATGGCCATCAACCAATCATCACACAATGTTTTGCATGCTTTAATATTCATATTGTGTTTCTTCAAAACTGGGCAACCCGGAAGAATGTATCGTCTTTTGGTGGTCACAAAAACGCACGAGTTTTAGTGTGAGGGACCAGGGACCCAGGCCAGTATTAGTGCGCTTTGTCAGGAATAAACAATTGGTAAATTTGGTCTGATTGATCTACTGGTCTTCTCTTTGACAGAACAAACTTGCAAAATTGTTAGGTGCGCCAGTGTGTGGATTGGGACATAGCAACTCATGTGTTAAGTGTTGATCGCAATTTGGAGTCAGATCAATAACTAAAATCCGTAGCCTAACAACATGAACATTAAATGAAAGAAACCTGTATTGTTTAAGGCACCATCAGTAACCTATATTTTATATTTTAGCAAAAGTGGTCTAAATTTACTTCAAAGAAAAAAATAATAGCAATTTTCTTTCATCCACTCAACTGAAATATTTTTAAAATATAATTGGATTGAAATACAATAAAATAAAGTGCAAAAATCTATTAATCAAAAACACTTTCCTCAAGGAGAAGTAACATGCAGTGAAAACAAATATTAAACTTTAACTTTTAAACTTTCTATTTTAGCAAAAGTGGGCTAAATTTACTTCAAAGAAAAAAATAATCCGCGTCTTTCGTTTCATAATGTCGTCTCAGATTATACTCTTTCAGTACCGCCACACTTTCTCCACACAGAAGACACAGGTTTTCCAGCTACCTCCGTGAAGATATACTCCGACTCCCACTTGTTTGAAACCCCCAGTTCTCAGTGTCCACCTTCCTTTTTGCCATTTTTGAAAGTTAATTTTACAGTTATGCTGACTGCTAATAATAAACACTGAAATGAAGCAGCGTACTGCTCGGTGCGTCACCGTTGCATTGTGGGAAATGTAGTATTGGTGCGTGTAAAAGATCTGCGGGCTGCCGGCTTGCTGCGGTCTGCGGGCCGGTTCTAATAATAAATCAAGATCATCCCAGGGGCCGTAAAAAACCTTCTCGCGGGCCGGATGTGGCCCGCGGGCCTTGACTCTGACATATGTGACTTACAGCGTAACCCAGTCAATAATGGGCGGTGCCATTGAGCCAGGTCCCTTGAAACCATGTTTAACTTTAGGCTTACATTGAAATGTTATGCACATCAAAAGGTGGTCGCAAAATGCCTTGAATTGTTTTTCTGTGGCCTAGCAAATTTCATGCATGCTCATGGAATATTAATATCACAAATTTACTATTTATCCTCGGTCTATGTTTGCAGAAGCAGTCCAGGTATCATACCCGGAGGCCACGGAGGAATCAGTGTATAAATCTATAGCACTGAAATTAAAACAGGCGCCAGCGCGTTGTGGTGGTGGGGGCTATATGAGGAAATGAACCAAAAGATTTTTTTTTTGTATATTTTGAATATTTTATTTTTTGAATGTTGTCCTTATTTGCCGCTGTCTAAATAATAATATATTTGCACATTATTTTGTTTTTGATGGTTTGATAATGTTTTCAAAAATGCATTTATTTAGATTAGCAGTTAGCGCCGATATGTACACATCTGTGTTACTGAAATAAAGTTAGAAGTCCAAAAACACACTGTATATTTTCCAAAACATCCTGGAACTACACAAAGGTAAGGATCTCAGGTTAAATGTATTGAAGTTGAATATACGTCTAGTGTCAAGGAACGGAATGGAGCAGGGTGACCAAATGCAGTTTGTACCAGGGTTTATTGGAAAACAAAAACTAACAGACTCGGGAAACTGACATGACTTAACAAACAAACCCAACAACAGGACTGACCGACAAAGATGTGCAACAAAAAGGCATGAAGACACTAAGACAACAACAATCCAACAGGGAGTGAGGGGCAGACAGGACTTATATACACGATAGGTAAAAAGAGGCAGGTGAGAATAATCAAACCAATCATGGGCACACAGGAGAGGAGGGGCGATCACACAGACAGAAACCCTGACAACAGACACGTCGTGGAACGGCTTGGGACGAGACGTGACATCTCGATGTTCAAATGATCACTAGCTATTAGCGCTAATCGCGCTGATAGCTATTAGCCCTCATTCGAACATCTACTCAATAAACGTCTGAAAAAACATTCACATAAAAGACGTCTATATTTGTTACACTTTTAGACGTGTTTTAGCCAAGACGTCTGGTTAGCATATAGACTTCTGATAGACGTCTATTAGACGTCGAAATGCTCGCAGACTCACGAGACAAAGGAGTTTGCTTTAGTGAGAGGATAATTTACTCACAGTGGCACCCGAATTGTGTGTGGGCTCAATGGTGATGTAACGGTGAAAGGTCGCCAGTGTCGAGCACCCTTACCCTTCTGGCGGAAAAATGACTGTAGTAGACAGATTCTGCGGAAATAGCACAGCGGAGTAATTAATTATAATTTTGCGGCGTAGCGAAAGTGTCGTAGAAAATTAGAAATGCAAAGAATAACGACAAAATAGGTGCAATATAGTTTCTGTGGTACAGTGCAACTTCTGGGTTATAAATGATTGTGGTATATGGTTTTTGCTGCTTCGCTGGTCTCCAAAAAACACTCTGTGATCGGTGGCTGTTTCCCGACGAATGAGCACTTCAGAGACCCACGGCTGATTGGGAAAAGATTTTATTCAACCGATGTCAGAGTGAAGTCTTTCCAAAAAGTTGAGTGGCCCCAGGCATGGATGTAAAAAGCCCCCCAACCCCTGTCAGGCCCGTATCTTTTATACCTGGCAAGGAGCTGATGTCATGGCTTTGTGTACCAGCTGCGGTTTTCAATCTACTAGTTTACTTCAGTCCTAAAAAGGAGATCTTGACCAGCGCTGTTGGTGATGGACGACAACAGCCACTTTACCTTATTATAGGATTGCACACATTGCTGAAACTGAATTCTTCCTGACCAGCAAATATAGAATAGAATCGTATCACTGACGCCAGGTGGACATTCTAAGGCCACCTACAGGAATAGAGGGAATTCCAAATTACACTTCATTCCCCCCTTCCGGGACAAAGTAATAGTCCCGGAAACGGTCTAACAAAAGATGACATCGGTAAAGGTCCAAACATCTTCCCCCAACCAAATTTTATATATGCTCACGTCTACAATTTGGCCCAAAAATCCTCAGCCT
Source organism: Syngnathus scovelli (assembly GCF_024217435.2). Classification (NCBI taxonomy): domain Eukaryota; kingdom Metazoa; phylum Chordata; class Actinopteri; order Syngnathiformes; family Syngnathidae; genus Syngnathus; species Syngnathus scovelli. Next base: position 12,688,527 of record NC_090858.1, read on the forward strand.
AAATCACGCTCAAGGCATGCTACGTAAGGTTATTTTAACTAGGAAAGCTCAAACTATTTAGTTAGCCAATTGCTCCCTGACAACAATCTGAGGCCTCTCGGGAACCACAAGCAAAGAAAATTGAAGTCCACGTTATTCAAACGACGATACCACCCCCCTTAGGTAATACCCTTACAACGGTGACAAATTGCGAAGTAATAAATTTGGCGTGGCCCGTTAGAAGCCCCAAAAAGCTGCCGGCCCTTCCTCAAGAAAAAAAACCCCTGTCAGTCTAATGACAAGGAAAAAGAGGAAGGCCCTTTCTACTAACCCCAGTGGTTCCCCTCACCTGGTGTCACCCAGGTGTAAGGAGCCCTGGCACATTACAAACCACAAAACAGTATGAGCTCACCAAACAGTGTGAAAATGGAATGACATGTCCACCTATCACCAAACAGTGAAATTGTACCGTCACATGATCAGCATGCCAGCAGGTAACAAAATGAGGTAAATAATATTGGAATAAACAATGAGGTATATAGTAATGAGGTATCAAAACATGCTATCAAAACAAGCCCCCGAAATGTCGCCCCCCTTCTTCATCTAAGTGAGTCCATTCCCCGAATCTTCAGCGATAGGACGTGCTGGGTATCACTGCCCAGGGCCTGCTGTCCATACAAAGTCCTTATGTCCAGGTTACTGTCCATAGAGTCCCTTGCACGGCCCCGGTCAGCATTCAGAGGTTCTGGAACGAATAAGAACTACTGCCAGTATCGAGTGATGACAATGGCACTCGACGCAAAACACATGCAACTTTGACACAATAATGATGGTAAACTGGTCACGGGCTGGGCAACAACATACGGTGGACCACATTCCAGTGGAATCATGCAACACATCACACAAAAAGGAAAATGAAAACCCAAGGAATTGGTGCTACGCCGATGTTCCCACTCCTTCATCCCCTAACTTTGTGTTTTCATTTTCGTGTATAGCTCTATTTTTTGTATTTTTCTGGTATTAATTCTCCTCTCCCATGCACTCCCCTTCTCATTCTGTTATGTTTAATCCGAGTACCTGTCATTCACTATCATTTCATCAGAGTAAGTCAGATCAGTCTTACAGTCGATCGGGAGCAGCGGCATCTGGGTCTGGTCCCTTGGCATTACCACGCCTATCCACCGTAATATCATGGCCTTTGCGCAAGTCATTATCACAGTGCAAAAACATAGCATCACACATAGTGATATCCCGAGCGCCCCCAACACTTGCGCCACTATCGTCCCCACATGTCCCAGTCTATCCTGAATCCAGCTGGTTGCTGACCAACCAGTGCCCTCGGACGGTCCAAAAGAATCTCGAATAACTTTAAGCGCGTCGATGATACTGGTAATGTTGTCGGTGTTATCTGGGATCAAAGTGTAGCAAGCGTCATCTGTCAAGTTTAGGGCTATGCACAACCCCCCTTGCCTCGCCAAGATATAATCCAAAGCCATGTCATGTTTAAGCAGGGTCAGCCGATGGCTCTTTTGTGTAAGTGACAACTGTCGGAAGCCCTTGATCGTCTCATTCGCAAATCCCTGGAGGGTGTACGTAATGTTATCAATGTGATCTGCCAAAAATGTCACCCCATACCAGGGAAAGATCCCAAGGCCCCATTTTTCTCCCAAGCTAATTCTCCAATGGTACGCGTCCGTAGTGTGAAACGCCGCCATCTCCCTCTTGGCCCTGCTTGGGACCGCCTGATAAGTCTCCCCCTCTGGCTTGTGGCCCCTCTTTATTGTCATCACCTCAAATGGGAGCTTCAGGGTAGCAGAATAGCAGCAACCCAACCATCCATAAGGCAAAAACAAATAAGCTTTAGTCCCACATACCCACCAGATGTCTCTAAGGTTACCTATGGTTGTGTTTCCAGGCACCGTGCGATTCTCCACCATCACCGTAATCGCATTATAGGAGTCGGGTAGAGGAAAGGTCACCGGATGGATGGCTCCCCTTTCCCCCCATGCTTCACCTGGGAATTGCATAGAGTAATAGTTGCAATCTGCCACCCCCATAGGCACCCCCAGACCACCGTGAGTCACATTAGAGCAAAAACAGGCGGGCACCTTTATAGATGGCACATCTATGGATTCTGGTACCGCAACTTGAATGTCCTCATGCACGGCGAGCATATCCAAATACAAAACAACTGTGACATCAGCCTGTATCTGCCACCTAAACCCGCTACAAAAAGCAGAAGGAAACTGTCCTCTTCTGCCGAGGACTGTGAACCTGAGCCGCTAGCCAACGGCAAGGACCTGGGAATTGCGGATGATGCCTCTCTGTTTGACAGTGAATGCTTGACAGAGAGCAATGGCGGGCACATGTCAGACAGCTCCGATAGCCAAACAATACCGCAAGCTAACACAGTTATGGAACTGAAGGGACGATATACGAAATATACACAGCTCAAAAAAATTAAAGGAACATTTTTTTACCAGGGTAGGGCATGAATTCAATTAGACTTTTCCGATACGGTTTTGGTCATGTACGTGGCAGAGGGGGTTGTTCATCAGTTTCAGCTGCATTGGTGATGATGGAATTAACAGCAGGTGCACTAGAGGGGCAACAACGAGATGGTCCCCAAAACTGGACTGATTTTGCAGGTGGAGGCCATTTCAAGTTCTTCCCTCTTGATCTTTGTTAACTGTTTTTCCACAAGTGTTGGCTTTAGCTAGAGTCATTATCACGACTGGGAGCATGAGGCAATTTCTTAACTCTCCTGAAGTTGCGCAGATTGTCCAACTCCTCCAGGATGGCACATCCATGCGTGCTGTTGCAAGAAGATTTGATGTGTCTCCCAGTACAATCTTCAGAGCATGGAGGAAATTTCAGGAGACAGGCAGTTACTCTAGGAGAGCTGGACAGGGCCGTAGACGGTCCTCATTCCATCAGCAGGACCGATATCTGCTGCTTTGTGTAAGGAGGAATAGGTTGAGCACTGCCCGAGCCCTACAGAATGACCTCCAGCAGGCTACTGGTGTGAATGTCTCTGCCCAAACAGTCAGAAACCGACTTCACGAGGGTGGCCTCAGGGCACGACGTCCTGTAGTGTTTCCTGTGCTCATTGCTCAGCACCGTGGAGCTCGATTGGCATTTGCCATAGAACACCAAAATTGGCAAGTCCGCCACTGGCGCCCTGTGCTTTTCACAGATGAGAGCAGGTTTACCCTGAGCACCTGTGATAGACGTGAAAGGGTCTGCAGAACCCAAGGAGAGCACTATGCTGCCTGCAACATCATTCAGCATGACCGGTTTGGTGGTGGGTCAGTGATGGTCTGGGGAGGCATTTCCATGGAGGGATGAACAGGCCTCTACAGGCTAGAGAATGGCAGTCTGACTGCCATTAGGTATCGGGATGAAATCCTTGCACCAATGGGCAGTAGGTCCTGGGTTCTTCCTGATCCACAACAATGCCCGGCTTATTGTGGCAAGAGTACGCAGACAGTATCTGGAGGATGAAGGAATTGACACAATTGAATGGCCCTCACGATCACCTGATCTAAACCCGATAGAACACCTCTGGGGCATAATGTTTCGGTCCATCATACGCCGCCAGGTTGCTCCTCAGACTTTACAGGAGCTCACAGATGCCCTTAGACAGATCTGGGAGAACATCTCACAAGACACCATCCGTCGTCTCATTAGGAGCATGCCGCGACGTTGTCAAGCATGCATACAAGCTCGTGGGGGCCACAAAAGATATTGAAAATAATTTTGAGTTGCAAAAATTGAATTTAGGCAAAAAGGACGAGTCTGCCATATCATTTTTTCACTTTGATTTTCAAAGTCAAAGTCAAAGTCAGCTTTATTGTCAATTTCTCCACATGCCAAAGACACACAAAGAAACCGAAATTTCGTTCCCCCCTGTCCCACGGTGACAAGACATGGCTCACAACAGACAAACAAGTAACAAGTATAACAAAAGCGTGCTGAATAAATAATGAATAAATAACACAACAATAAATAAATAAATAAGAGGAGCAGAAAAAAAAAGGAGCAAGTGCGCGTACAGCAGACATTCCCGAAAATAGCGCAACAGTGCCACACGCTACGCAGAAGGGGGTAGCGAGTTCAGGGCCCTAACAGCCTGGGGAAAGAAGCTGTTGGCAAGTCTGGTGGTGCGGGAGCGCAGGCTCCTGTACCTCTTCCCAGAGGGCAGAAGGTCAAACAAAGAGTGAGCCGGGTGACTCACATCTCTGGCAATCGAGGTTGCCTTGCGGGCGAGATGGGAGGTGTAAATGTCCTTCAGGGAGGGGAGCGAAGCACCAATAATCTTACCAGCCGTATTCACTATGCGCTGCAGGGCCTTCAAGTTCTGTTCAGTGCAGTTACCACCCCAGACAGCGATGCAACTGGTGATGACGCTCTCAATAGTGCCACGGTAGAATGTAGACAGGACTGCCTGAGGAGCACATGCACGCCTGAGCTTCCGCAGGAAGTACAGGCGGCGCTGAGCTTTCTTTGCCAGTGACGAGGTGTTTTTGGGGTGTCTGTATACTGAGCCCTCTGTAGGCTGAAAACTTTTATTTCCATCAAAAGATGTGGCATCCTTTAGTTCCAGAGACATTAAACTGTCCATATCAGTATAGATATCCGCCCCAAAAAATGTCACCATTGAAATCTGGTGTGTTTTCAAAGTGTTCCTTTAATTTTTCTGAGCAGTGTATGAAGCCATGTGACGTAGCCCTTACAAAGTTAAAATACCTGACCATAAATGACAGTCTACTGGTAGAGAACGGCGACTCTGGCAAAAGGGTGGAAAAGGCACTGTGAACCTGAGCCACTACCCAACGGCAAGGACCTGGGAATTGCGGATGATGACTCTCTATTTGACAGTGAATGCTCTAGAGCACATATGTCAGAGTCAAGGCCCGCGGGCCACATCCGGCCCGCGAGAAGGTTTTTTACGGCCCCTGGGATGATCTTGATTTATTATTAGAACCGGCCCGCAGACCGCAGCAAGCCGGCAGCCCGCAGATCTTTTACACGCACCAATACTACATTTCCCACAATGCAACGGTGACGCACCGAGCAGTACGCTGCTTCATTTCAGTGTTTATTATTAGCAGTCAGCATAACTGTAAAATTAACTTTCAAAAATGGCAAAAAGGAAGGTGGACACTGAGAACTGGGGGTTTCAAACAAGTGGGAGTCGGAGTATATCTTCACGGAGGTAGCTGGAAAACCTGTGTCTTCTGTGTGGAGAAAGTGTGGCGGTACTGAAAGAGTATAATCTGAGACGACATTATGAAACGAAAGACGCGGATTATTTTTTTCTTTGAAGTAAATTTAGCCCACTTTTGCTAAAATAGAAAGTTTAAAAGTTAAAGTTTAATATTTGTTTTCACTGCATGTTACTTCTCCTTGAGGAAAGTGTTTTTGATTAATAGATTTTTGCACTTTATTTTATTGTATTTCAATCCAATTATATTTTAAAAATATTTCAGTTGAGTGGATGAAAGAAAATTGCTATACAATCAGATAGAAACGGGAACAAAATGTTACATGATTTCTTGTGTGACAATCTATTTATTCAGAATCCAGCTGATCATTGTGTGTACACTAAAGAAACAGAAAATCAAAAAGTGGTCATTGTGATATGGGTCGATGACCTGATTATTGTTGCCAGTGATGACAATGTGATGAAGAATGTAAAAGAAATGCTCACAGCCAAATTCAAAATGAAAGACTTAGGTAAACTGAGCAACTTTCATGTCACAGAAAAGATATGTTGACAAAATACTTGACAGATTTGATATGCAAGATTGTAAGCCACGAGCAACACCATGTGAACCTAAGCTTAACTATTCTGAAAACGCAGAAACCCTGAGTGATCTGAAGAAATATAGAGGCCGTTGGCAGCTTAATCTATTTATGTTAGATAAATTGTATATATATGTTATCATGCGTTCCCTAATGAGTACTTATTAATAAAGTTATTGCGCAGAATGCTTGCTGTTTCTTCTTGCAGACATCACCCAGTCCACAGCAAGTCAAACGATGCTGTCTGGAGCTTCCTGACCTTCTACACATCTGGGAATCCAAGAAAGTTGTTGATGTCTGCACATGTCATTTTGTCTATGCACTCTTTTCACATGACTACTTTGTTTCCCATAACATTCACTTTTCGTTTCTCATGGGATCCTGTCCGCGACTTCTAGTTTCACATAGAATCTCGTTTCTTCACTCTTGAGACAAAGCCCACGCTTTCCCCCCCACCTATCAGGGGCTAGTCTCACATTGTAGGTAGGGCATTCCTAAATAAAAAGAGAGGAGTGTAAACAAGACCTTTAGTGTATTTTGGATTGCTGTAAGTCTGGATGCACTCCTCGCGAGAAAAGATCAACATTCTGTCTCACTGGTTTTGTCTGCTGATCCTTTTGCTGAATCTGAACCTAACAATTTATCAACATGTACCAGACCAGATCTAAGCTTTGTAGTGAGCAAACTTTCCCAATACCTTTCCAAACCAACTATAGAACAATGAGCTACAATAAAATATGTACTGAGGGCACAAAGCAAAAGATGTTGGGTTACAAAAAGAGTGATGGTGAACCACTTGGGTTGGAAGCATTCAGTGATGCAAACTGGGCTGAACATGATACTGACAGACGTAGTACGTCAGGTTATTGTGTTAGCTTGAGCCAATTTGGTCCCTTAATTTCATGGAAAACCAAAAGACAAGCAACAGTAGCTCTTTCAATGTGTGAAGCTGAATACATGGCCTTGGCTTCAACTGTACAAGAATGTCTGTATTTAGTCCAACTGTTAGATGGTATTGATGGGTCATTACAAGCAGCCAAAGGTTTATGAAGACAATCAAGGAGCCATAGCCTTAGCTAAAAATCCTGTACAAAGACAACGATGTAAACATGTTGACATAAAGTACCATTTTGTAAGATCAACTGTTAACTATGGCAAAGTAATGCTGGACTACTGTTCAACAGAACATATGGTGGCTGATATCATGACAAAACCTCCAACAAAGTCTAAGTTGATGAATTTTGTGGCATTTATGTTTGGAGAGTAGAAATCTGTTTATGGAATGTGTTTCTATCATATGATGAATTTTGAGGTATTTATGTTTATGAAATGTGTATGCATTACTTTGAGAAAAATCATTATATTTCTATTTTGCATGTATTTACCAATATAAGAGCAAGTGGGGGTGTTAGTATATGTGCTCTGTATATTGAGAGTTTTATTTTGAAGGATGCTACACAGGAGGTACTGATTTTACTATTTCTGTTTGACAAATGTTCTTGATAAAATCCAGGTGTTACCAATGTGTTAATTGGGCACTGGCAAACCAAAGTGAGTTGTGTGACGGTCGTCATTTTTGCTGTCTCCACAGTATTACTTATTTTATTTAAATAACGCTGCTAACACTGACTACCAGCTGCCTGTGAAAAGGAAACATGCTTTTAAGAGTCGAGCAAGCCCCTGCAACTACACTTTCACAAGGGACACTTTAATTGAGAGGCTTCGAGACAAAGGCACAAAAATCGAAGATTGTTGTTTGGCTTGCCTGATGTGGTTGTTGCAGCACCCATTCTTTGAAGGTGGTCTTTGTTTCAAATGCAAGAAAAACTTCACAGAAACACTGCATTGCTACGAAGAAGATGACCACCAGTTGTACTGCACCGTGTGCTGTGGCGGGTCAGAGGTCATGTTTCTGTAAGGAGTGCGTGGAGATCCTGGTGGGAGAGGTAACCTTTTGTGAGCTGAAAGATATTGATCCGTGGAGCTGCTACATTTGCCAGCCAACACAGAGTGAGGGAAAGCTCAAACTCAGGCCAGACTGGAGCGTCAAGGTCCAAGACTTCTCTGCCAACAACAGCGCCATGAAGTTTGAGCCTCATACAGATTACCCGGCCATCGCTGCAGATAGACACAAGCCCTTGAAGGTTCTGTCACTCTTTGACGGTATCGCAACATGATGCCTGGTCCTCAAGGACCTTGGCTTCAAGGTGGAACGCTACATTGCGTCAGAGATTTGTGAGGATTCCATCGTGGTGGGTATGATCAAGCACGCTGGCAAGATTGAATACGTCAGCGACGTCTGCACCATCACAAGGAAACACCGTGCTGAATGGGGCCCTTTTGACCTGCTGATTGGAGGAAGTCCTTGCAAATACCTCTCCATGGTCAATCCCCTACGGAAAGGATTGTTTGAGGGCACCGGAAGGCTCTTCCTTGAATTCTACCACATTTTGACGCTGCTGCAGTCAAAGGAGGGTGACGACCGGCCTTTCTTCTGGCTCTTTGAAAATGTGGTGTTCATGTCCAGCAGAGACAATACGGACATCTGCAGATTCCTGAAGTGCAATCCTGTTTGTGACTGTCAATCCTGTGTGACTGTCAGCCCCACACATCGAGCTCGCTACTTCTGGGGAAACCTTCCAGGCAAGAATAGGTCGGTGGGCGCATCCCTGGATCAAAAAGTGAATCTTCAGGATTGTTTGGAAGTTGGCCGTGTAGCAAAGCTGGACAAGGTGCGAACCATCACAACAAAGACAAACTCCATGATTCAAGTGAAATTGAGACTTCCGGTCATCATGAACGGCAACTGTGGTGTAGTGAAATGGAGCAGATTTTTGGCTTCCCCAAACATTACACGGATGTGAACAATATGGGCCGCCTGCAGCGCCAGAGGGTCCTGGGGCATTCCTGGAGCATCGCCGTCATTCGCAACCTGATAGCGCCACTCAAGGATTACTTCGAATGTGAATCACACCAGCCAAGTCCGTAAGGCCGCAGATGCATGGATACCGTTTCTGGACTAAAAACCGCAGCCGAATAAAAGCCACGCCAGATAAAATTAGGGGAAAGTATGGTTTTGTTTATATATTAGTAGCACGGGACAATAAGCTAGAGGTGTTTTAATGTTTAATTTCCATATATATGCACAAATCATACAAAATCCATTGATAAGCTGCACTGGACTATAAAATGCAGGGATCAAAGCTTGTGCAAAAAGTAGTGGCTTATAGTCCAGAAAGTACAGTACTTCCATGCACGAGCGTGAGAGCTCTTCCCGGAAAACCAAATGCTTGCCACTGTATGTTGGTGTCCTCCCACAATTCAAAGAACGTGTGTTAATTGGCCTTGGGTTAGAATGTGAATGTGGGTTTTTATTTTTCAATAAGTGCCTTGCAATTGGCTGCCCACTGGTCCAGTGAGCCTGCCCCTTGCAATCCTACTAAAGAAAAATGATAAATGGATGTACGAACCGGATTCGGTTGAAGTTGAGAAATTGTGCAAAATGTAAATAAAATCAAAATACAATGATTTGAAAATAATTGTATACCTATATTCAATTGGATACACTACAAAGACAACATATTTAATCCTCAAACTCATAAACTTTATTTTATTTTTCAAATAATAATTAACTTAGAATTTCATGGCTGCAACACATGCAGTAGAAGTTGGGAAAGGGCATGATTACCACTTCGTTACATCACCTTTCCTTTTAATAACACTCCATGAACGTTTTGGAAGAGAGGAGACTAATTCTCTTAGCTTCTCGTGCGGAATTCTTTCCCATTCTTGCTTGATGAACCGCTTCAGTTGTTCAACAGTCCGGGGTCTTCCCTGTCGTATTTTACGCTTCATAATGCGCCGCACATTTTCAATGGGAGACAGGTCTGCACTGCAAGCGGGACAGGGGAGAACCTGGACTCTTTTACTTTGAAGCCATGCTGTTGTAACATTTGTAGAATGTGGCTTGGTATTATCTTGCTAAAATAAGCAGCGTCGTCCATGAAAAAGACGTCACGTGGACGGGAGCATATGTTGCTCCAAAATCTGTATGTAATTTTCAGCATTTATGTTGCCTTCACAAAAATGTAAGTCACCTATGCCATGGGAACTAATGCACCCCCATACCATCCCAGATATTGGCTTTTGAACTTTGCGTTGATAACAGTCTGGATGGTCCGCTTCCTCTTTGGTCCGGAGGACACAACGTCCAGTGTTTTCAAAAACAATTTGAAAAGTGGACTCATCAGACCACAAAACACTTCTTCATTGTGCATCAGTCAATTTTACATGAGCTCGGGCCCAGAGAACCCGGCGGCGTTTCTGGATGTTGTTCATAAACGGCTTTTGCTTTGCATGGTATAGTTTTAACCCACACTTACTGATGTAGTGATGAACTGTATTTACTGACAGCGGTTTTCTGAAGTTTTCCTGAGTCAATTTGGTGATATCCTTTACATACTCATGTCGGTTTTTAAGGCAGTTCCGTCTGAGGGATCGAAGGTCACGGACATTCAGTCTTAGTTTCCGGCCGTGGCGCTTACGTGCAATGATTTCTCCAGATTCTCTCAACGTTTTGATGATATTATGGACCGTAGATGTTGAAAACCCTAAATTCCTTGCAATTTTGCTTTGAAAAATGTTGTTCTTAAACTGTTCAACTATTTTCTCACGCAGTTGTGGACAAAGTTGTAAACCTCGCCCCATCCTTGCTTGTGAATGACTGAGCATGTTTGGGGAGGCTCCTTTTAATACAAATTGTTGTATTTTGGTTTTATTTACATTTTACACTTCAACCAAATCCGGTTCGTACTTTTTGAAAAAAAAAATGTCACAACTTATGGTTACTTTGGTTAAAGGGAATTGTGTACCGTAATTTCCGGACTTTAACCCACTACTTTTGCCTCAAGTTTTGAACCCTGTGGCTTGCCGTCCGGTGCGGCCTATCTATGGCTTTTTCGTGATTTTTGTGATGATTAATACACTTGTAAGCTCAAAAAAGCCTATGGACCGCTGTTGTGCGGCACCGCTTTGCTGGGCGGAGGGATATGTGAGATGGTCACTGGGGAGAAGAGTGGTGTATTGGCAGGCAAATAGTGCCGTAAAATTTACACAAAAATGAGACAGAACGAGATCAAGACGGACATTAAAGAAAGGAAGGTTTTATACACAAACCCTCATGGGGGACAAGAGAAATGCATATGATGCCGCTTTTAAGTTAAAGGCAGTTGATTTGCCTCTTAACATGCAATGTAGAGGTTTCTTCCGGTCACTAGGGGGCACTGGGCTATTGTTGATGACATCTTGTCACCCTTTTCTTTCTTTATTCCGTGGTCACATCTACTCTGGAGCTATACATGCAGCTCGCTAGTTCAATATAACTTAGCGCTTTGTGCATGATTAAATTTACCATGAACAGACCCTCATCATGGAAAATGCTAGAAGAAATGCATAAAAGTGACAACGAAAGAAAGACTGAGAAAGTGTGTGGCGAAGTATATCTGACGCTATTCAAATCAGACACTGAGGAGCAAGACTTTGATGGTTTTAGTGCACAGGAGGAAGATGAAGACGGCTCTCAGTGACTTTTACTGGTATGTTTTTTTAACCAGCCCTGTTAGTGCTGTGCTACCATGTCGCTGCTTTGTTACCGCTGCGTCTCAGTCACTTTTACCGGTATGTTTTTTTTATCCAGCCCTGTTAATGCTGTGTTACTTCCGTGTTGCTGCTGTGTTACCGCCTCATCACAGACATTGTTTGGAAAGAAAAGTTAAGGTATGTTATTAAAACTTTGGGCACAATGGGGGTTATTGTACAGTGTGGCTTATGTATGAAGAAAGAAACAAAATTCCCCTAATTTTTGCTCGCGAGGCTTGCCCTGTGTGTGTGTTTGTGTGTAATATATGTAGATGTAGCTAAAGTATACATACTGTAAATGTGTTTTAGAACTCTTTTATTATTATAATTTTTATAACAAGGTACAAGTGTACATACTGTAAATATGTTTTTAGACCTATTTTATTATTATAACAAGGTACAATACTGTAAATATGTTTATAGAACTCTTATTATCACAACTTTTTTTATAAAAAAGGACCAGTGTATGTACTGCAATAGCGTGGGCACTTTATTTTGAATATTTGATTTTATTATTATTTTTATTTGGAAAAAAAAAAATCCAAGATGTATTGAAGCCGCAACAAATGAACCGCGATGTAACGAGGGATTACTGTACATCACTGTCCTGGAAGTAGATGTAAACTTCCAGGAAATAGACAAATTAAGGAATGAATGTTGATTTTCACTTGCATTCATTCATTGATGACTTGGCTATCACAAAAGTAATCAAATATATAATATTGTCATGTCCTGACACCTTAGACGAAGAAACATTGCCCAGAGTGCGGAAAAGATTACGCCATCCTGTCCTGCCACATGTGAGATAAGCATGGCTGCGAGAGTACAAGGTAAGTACTTGAGATTGCTTCAGCATATGCTTCAGCTTCATTGCATCTTCTTGTGTTCTCGGTCAACACTAAACCGACCTATCTTGTTCCTTTTAAAATCATCAGAAGTGGAACAGATGGAGAAGGACAGCCAGGAAAGCTCATCTGAAAAGGACGAGGAGGAAGCTAAGGACTGTCGGGAGAACGTATCTCGACTCCAGAATGAAGAAGTAGGGATATTGGCACGGCTAATCCAGGAAAACGACATGGGCAAGCTAGATGTCAAACCTGGCCCTTCAGCCAAGTGGTTGCTCTGGAAGGAGCCCGCTACGGACAGCCGGGAAAATGCATCAAGGCTGGAATAGGACATGGGCGAGCCAGATGTCAGACTTGGCCTTTCAGGCAAGTTGTCAAAATGGAAAGAGCTGGTAAATTGGAAGGAGTCCAAGGGTGGAGAAAAAGACATTGACTCAGAGATAGGCTCTGGATCAACTACATCCACATTTATATCCGACTCTGAAACTGAGAGTGAAAGTGAGTCCAAGTAGTCAGGTTTATGTTTAGTCATGTTTAATAAAACATTGTGAATTGAACAGCAGTTCAAGTTTGCTGAGTTTGTGATGGCTGGATTCATCTTTCCAAAATCTGATAAGTAGCTGGTACAAGTTGCACTGGTAGTCCAGTGGTAGGACTCCCGTCTGCCATGCGGGAGGCTCGGCTTCGATTCCCGGTCAATGAAGTTCACTTTGAGTGGCTGTGAGTAAATTCATACATCTAGTGCCATTATTCAATATAATTTGCGCGCATCTGTGCCCCTAAAGTACATAATGATTAATATAGGCTGGTTTCAAACCACTAACATCCAGTCATTTTCTATACCGCTTGTCCCCACGGGGAACGTGGGCATACTGTAGCCTATCCTAGCAGTCATTGGGCAGTAGGCGGGGGACACCCTGAACCGGTTGCCAGCCAAGGGCATACACCAGGGGTGTCAAACTCATTTTGGTCTGGGGGCCACATACAACTTAATTGGATCTCAAGGGGGCCAGACCAGTAAACTCATTCCAAAATTACATAGAACTAACAATAAGTCCACTTTTTTTCTTTGTATTAGTGCAAAGAAGAAGAATTGCTTATTTCATCTATGGAAGCCATAGCCTCAAGAGATTTGGAACTAAAACAACAAAAAGTATGACGGTCCTTGGTAAGTAATAACGCTTTGAATCAGTGTTTGTGAACACTTTTGGATGTTATGGTCTCTTTTCCTCATTAAATGTTACAAAAAACTGTAGGCGGGTATATTTGCTTTCTACTGGGATGTAATCCACTCTTAATTCATATAATAATTTCTGTTCATAATTTGTAATATACAGGTTAGAAAGCTGTCTAGGATTGTGGAAAAGATTTTAGGACATGCACAAACAAGACAATGGAAAGGTTTAAATACACATACAAGCTTAATATATAGACACCATATATTGTAATGGACAACAGTGGACTAACAATGTGGCGGTGCTTTTTTTTGTTTCTTTTTTCTCCTGTTTCAGACTCTTCACTAATGACATAATGGCACTCTATAACATGCAAGGTAGTGGCCGCCAGGGCAAGATGGCCTTCCAAAAGACGGCCTTCTATGAAATTGTCAAAGGTAAATTAAAATAAAACAAAAACAATAATTTGTTATTTTAGGATCGTGTCATGTTAGTGTGTGACTGAACTGGGTAATTGTACCTTTCTGACAGTTACTTAATTAACATGGTTTGTCTCAATTAAATTTATATGGTTATAGTCTGACTTTATTTCTTAATTACTTACAGCGTAACCCAGTCAATAATGGGTGGTGCCATTGAGCCAGGTCCCTTGAAACCATGTTTAACTTTAGGCTTACATTCAAATGTTATGCACATCAAAAGGTGGTCGCAAAATGCCTTGAATTGTTTTTCTGTGGCCTAGCAAATTTCATGCATGCTCATGGAATATTAATATCACAAATTTACTATTTATCCTCGGTCTATGTTTGCAGAAGCAGTCCAGGTATCATACCCGGAGGCCACGGAGGAATCAGTGCATAAATTTATAGCACTAAAATTAAAACAGGCGCCAGCGCGTTGTGGTGGTGGGGGCTATATGAGGAAATGAACCAAAAGATTTTTTTTTGTAGATTTTGAATATTTCATTTTTTGAATGTTGTCCTTATTTGCCCTGTCTAAATAATAATATATTTGCACATTATTTTGTTTTTGATGGTTTGATAATCCATCCATTTTCTGAACCGCTTAGTCCCCACGGGGGTCGCGGGCGTGCTGGAGCCTATCCCAGCCGTCATCGGGCAGTAGGCGGGGGACACCCTGAACCGGTCGCCAGCCAATCGCAGGGCACAGAGAGACAAACAACCATTCGCACTCGCACTTACACCTAGGGACAATTTGGAGTGATCAATCGGCCTACCAAGCATGTTTTTGGGATGTGGGAGGAAACCGGAGTGCCCGGAGAAAACCCACGCGGGCTCGGGGAGAACATGCAAACTCCGCACAGGGAGGGCCGGAGGTGGAATCGAACCCGCACCCTCCTAACTGTGAGGCGGATGTGCTACCCAGTGCGCCACCGAGCCGCCTATGGTTTGATAATGTTTTCAAAAATGCATTTATTTAGATTTGCAGTTAGCGCCGATATGTACACATCTTTGTTACTGAAATAAAGTTAGAAGTCCAAAAACACACTGTATATTTTCCAAAACATCCTGGAACTACACAAAGGTAAGGATCTCAGGTTAAATGTATTGAAGTTGAATATACGTCTAGTGCAGGGGTGGGCAAACTTTTTGACTTGCGGGCCGAATTGGGTTCTAAATTTTGACCGGGGGGCCGAACCAGGAGCAGATGGATGTAGTGTTTGTGTAAAGTAATATAAACGACCTGTAAAGGTCATTGCATAAAAGGTTTTGGCCTTTAGTAGGTAGTAAAGCATGGATATTCAAAAAAGGTTTTTTGAAAACAAATGCATTTATTAACAGCATTAAAAAAAAAAAACATCCCTAAAAAACTGCTATCAGTGATTCTCATAAAATATGACACTGTTATTATGAATAACAGTCTCCATCACTTCAGTGCCTGCAGGTCAGATTAATGAAAGATGTATGTTTATCTTATGAGATCACATCAAACGGCAAACATTTTGACCAAATATATCATCTTGAAGAATCGGTGAAAGCATACATCCAAATCAAAACGGCAACACGGTGAAGGGTATCTGAAAATCAGAGCAGAGTTTTAACTCACAAACACCTGGTAACAGAGGTGAGGAAACGGAAAACACTTCCTTAAAGTAAGCCTTAAGAACTTTAAAGGTTAAGATTAGTCACAATCAGGTGGTGCATCAATGTCCTTGAGCATGCTGCATTGTTTGAAAATGACAATGGTCGCTAGTTTTAATCCCTGCTATTTGTACAGATCATATTCAAAATGCATTTTTTTACAACAAACTTGAAAGCCTCCCCTTCATTTTCAGTGTTCATTTGATGTTGATGTTCATGTGGCTGAACGTCACGTCGCGTACGTCGAGCCAAATTGGCCACTCTTTTTAAACTGTGCTGTTTCCCGACGTTTTCGCTCTCCCAGTTCAGCAATATTGTGGAGTGAAAGCGGAATACAAAAATTAATACTTTCAGCTCTGTGTTCAGGAATGGTGGTTGTATAGAAGTGTGTGTTTGTGTGGAACTTGGTAAAAGTGATTTGTGGAAAAAATTAAAAATACAAAAACAGGTGAAGGCGTCGCTGATATAGCAGGACGGATGCCGAGCGACTCCAATAATGTGACCTTAGAACAATATAGGGCTGTCTAAGGCGAGGGACATCTGGGATGTCCGAGTCGTGGTGAATTAAGAGAAAGGTGGTGAGGACTTTGTCTGATCAGCAAAGGGCGCTCACACCGCTGGAACTTGTGGGATGCCAGTGACTAAGCATATGGGCACCTGAGTGGCCTCAATAGTAGACACTTAGGAACTTATACTGTTGCCTCAACAATGAGTTGATTTGTATAAAATTGTTGATTTTATTTTGATTTTGCATGAGAGTTGGAGTCAGAAAAATGGCTTAACAAGAATTGGATAAAGAATGTATATTTAATTAGCATGAAGGTTATATCCCATTGTGTGGTGGGGTTAAACTGTAACCATTTTTGTTTTCAAAAGGGTGCGGCTCTAAAGTTTGGGCCAAACGGTCAGGTGGGCACAAATGCATATTTTGGACAGAGGTGGGGGGTTACATTGGTGGGGAGGCTCTCCGCACTTCAGTTGCCTCCCCCCCTACCCTTGTTATCAGCTGGGAAGATTGTCATGTCTATGTTGTGGGCCCGTGTGTTTGTTTATGTGCATGTTTGTCTTTGTATATCAGTTCGTTATAAAGGATGGAATTGCGTTAAATTGGTGCACGGAAATGGTGTGCGAGACAATGGTTTATCATATTTGCATTGTTAAATGTAAAAATTAGAAATGATAGAATAATCTGAGGGTTGTGGTCAGAAACTCGTCCAACGAGGAGAGTGCCCAGCCCTCATAAAAATGTGAGAGTAAGAGAGAACATACATTGTAGAATTGGAGAAAATTAAATTATGATTGCAGATTTTAAATTTAGGAGGAATTATTGATTGGTTATGACATAAGACTATACAAGGACACATGTAAGGATAAGTCAAAGATTTGAATCACTTAGAGTTAAAAACAACAAATAAAAACGACATTGCAATGGGGGCACTTTTTATCAAAAGAACACCAAGTATAGTATTAAGTAGTGGGCATTCGTGATTGGGATTAAATTAAGGATAAAATTAGGTCAATGATTAGAAATCAATGGTGCTCTACACAAAAAGGCTTACATTTTAATGGGGAAATATTTGGAGTACTGTGTTGGTCTACATAGGTCATGGGCCTAGTTTATTTGGTTTTGATTGTGGTTTGGGTTTATTTTGTTTATTGTTAAGGTGTTCCTTGTTATTCTCTTATCCCCTGCATTGTACATGTCTTCTTTATGCAGATAGGTTAACAGGCTAGGAATTTAGTGAGGAGATAATTGATCACTTGATGGGGGTTAATAATTGTCCAAATCCTAGTCACATGTTTTGAGGGACCACAGCAACAACATTATATTTAATTTGCAGGCCATTATTTCGTATGTGATGACAGTGTCTAGATAAGTAGACTGTTTTATCAAAAATGTGAGAGTGAAGGAGGAGGTTTGATTTGTAATCTGGCATTTGGGTGCCACTTTTAAGAGTCTGTGCAGGAGCATAGATTGTTTTTGTTTGTTTTTAAAGATATATTTAACAGTTTATCTCAGTGCAGTAAGGATATAGCAATTTTGAAAGACTTAAAATTAAAAGCAAAATTCCATTTTAATTCTGACACATGCCAGCTAACATGAGGATGGGAAATAAATAAAGGAATAAATACTAGCTCAAATGTGGAATGTGTTTTAAATTGGGCGATAAAACATTCACTTCCAAGCACTATCCTTTAGCGCTGCTGACAATAATAACTTATGAGATGTTAAATCAAGGAGGAGTGTCATATTTGGAACACCGGCGCTGTATGACCTATAGATTGAACAATAACATTCACCGCATATACAACCATGTTGGTAGATTGTTAAATTACATTACAGTTTATTACAAAGGATTTCAGAACTTTATTTGATGATAAACACTGGAACGAGGATTTTAGCCGTGTTAATGGGTAGGGTGGATGGATTACTCCAAAAAAAAAAAAAAAAAAAAAAGCATTTAAAGTCCCAATGATCATCGTCACACACACATCTGGGTGTGGTGAAATTTGTCCTCTGCATTTAACCCATCCCCATGTGATTTTGATCCATCCCCTGGGGGAGAGGGGAGCAGTGAGCAGCAGCGGTGCCGCGCTCAGGAATCATTTGGTGATCTAACCCCCCAATTCCAACCCTTAATGCTGAGTGCCAAGCAGGGAGGCAATGGGTCCCATTTTTATAGTCTTTGGTATGACCCGGCCGGGGTTTGAACCCACAACCTTCCAGTCTCAGGGCGGACACTCTACTACTGGGCCACTGAGCTGGTGATAAGGGCGGCTTGATAGTAAGATGATGAGCGTGCGCAACTGATAGGATACAAAATGTTAATAGGAAGATTTGGGGTGTAAGGAACAAAGACTACACAGGAAGACTGATAACACGAAGATAGTTTTGTGAAATTTGTGTCCCAGTGTGTTCTGCCCTAGCACGTGGCACAAGTCCTGAACTGAGTCCTTGTACTCCACTGGCTACCTCAAAATCAACAGAGGACTGTCCCTGGTCATGAGACACCTTTGACCTTTGGGAGAACATTATTATCATGCTTGAAGGGGGCAAGCGCAGCTCTTCACAGGACAAGAACCATACAGTTGGTGGAATACACACAGTTGCAGATCAAAAAAAAAATGGACTGAAAGAACAAAGACAAGATGGACGCATTTGAGAATGGCGGACGGTCCAGCCCTGAATCATCATCATGAGAATCTAAGAGGAGAGGCTGCTAAAGACTTGCACGAGTCACATGAAGTCAAACTGGACACATTGCTAAAGACTGCTGAAGCATTACAAAGTTGGTGGAGTGTGGGACAAAAGGGATGGAAGTGTGTTTGGGTGCTGGGGCAGACATGACTGAGGAGTTTTGATAAAAGAGGAAATAATAAGGCTGCTTATTGACACTGAAACGGGGATAAAAAACAAAATACATAGATATGGACAGTGAAGCTGCACTGACAAATTATACGACAGCGTGATCAGAAACTTCGTAAAGTGGACATTGATCAATAGAAATTAAATCATTTGAATCATAAATTTTTATATGTAACTTAGCATTTCGAAGACATAATTAATCTAACTGAAAATAATGAAATTTCATAATTGGACCAGTGAAAATTTGGATTCGGGCAACAGAAGGCTGAATTGCTAAACTTAATTGACCTTTATCAAAACAACAGAATTTGATTACACATCAACTGCGACTGATTTATAGGATGCATATTTCAGCTTGAAGGGGTGAGGGGCCATAAGAAAGTTGGAATTCTGGATAGTCAGCAAAATAGTAATACAGTAGGGCTTTAAATAACTAATACAATGACATGACCCTTGCGACAATTGATTTAAATGGCAATTTATGATAGGCACTTGGGGTTAGGATTAACAATCCAGCCATCCATCCATTACTGGTGCGGCTTGTCCTTACGAGGGCCACGGATGATTAACAATAATAACTAGAATTATTCATTTCTGTAGAAATTGCATGTGAAAGCGAAGAGGCTGAATAAAATTTCGGGGAAAGCTACAAGATTATGTTTAAATTTGGAACGTGTTGAATTGGTTAGAAAATTGATAAAAATATAGAAAGGATTTTGTAAAATTGGGCGTGAATTTTAAAGTTGAAAATTTGAAATTTTCCACAAGTGAGAAGTTTTGGAATAGGTAGTCATAAGATGAACAGTTAAAAAATTGAAATGGGTTGAGTCAGTGGAAAAAAATAAAAAGAAAAAAGGAAAACTAGAAGAAATTCGAAGGGAAAAAATGAAATTTTGCAAAATTTTACCGCAATGTTGGAAGTGAGGATGTGAAATTTGAATTTGAATCTAGGAGGTTAAAAGTGTAATGGAATAAATCAGATGAATTATGTGGAAGTAGTTAAGATAAAAATAAAATAAAAGGAAGAAGAATGCAGAAGAAGTTGAATAATAATAAAGTCAAGGCAATTCAAATTTATTTATATAGCCCACAAGCAAGTCTTGAAGGGCTCCAAATGTACAAAAATTGCCAATTTAAAATACAAGAACAATAAGTGTGAGGGCCACAATGATGATCATGACAGCAAAAATATTTCTAATTGGTTTTGATAGGTACAAAGGGGGAACATGGAAGAAGCTTTTCAAAATTTGTGATATAGCGTGACTCAATTATCAAGAGTAAGTATTTCTTTTTAATTCTAAGAGTTGGCATCAACAAAAAATGAGAACGATAATCCAAGGTGATAGTGTAAGTGGCAGGAGGAAGCTGTGTATATTTTTAAACATTATTTCAGTATCATTATTTCTTAGGAGGGTCAGTAATGCTTGTGAGGAGATGAATGAAGGAACAAGGTGACAGTAAAAGGGAGTGCTCTAAAAATTTTTGGTTCTTTGCCAGAGGTAGTTATTTGGAGGGATGAATTTAAACTCAAAGCAAAATAGAACTGTTTAGTGGAAGAAATATGGGAAGGTGGAAATATTGAAGTTACAGCTCAACACAAAGTGTCAAATAGTCTAAGTGTGAAATGTGAGCAAACTAAATGGGGAGTTAAATCATGTTCCAGTATTATGCATATTGGCAAACAATGTGAGGACAGGAGACCAGACAATTAGATATTAATTTTGGATTTAAAATAAAAAAGGGACATTTTAATTGAGGAGAAAATTTTGCGTAGGGAGGGTTCTTTTTACAATTTAATATTGTATGTTTTATGTGTGTGTTGTGGGATGACAGTTTGTCTGTAATGCTGTATGAATGTCAAGTCTGTACATGGGATGGGGTTTCTGTATTGTGAATGGTTAACATGATTCAAGGTTGGGGTGATGTGATCACAGCAGAGGATAACATTCCTCTCACCTGAAAAATATAGAGATACTACAGATTTGAAAAAGCAAGATTGATCAGGGCTCATTTTGGACTAAATATGGGTTTAGGATGACTCTGGGGCACCATTGACAACAAAAGACTTCAATGGAGAAGGCCCATTTCAAGATTGTGACCAGACGTGACTATACCAGCATTGACAGTCAAGACTCTGAGCCAAGACAGTGTATGACAACAACTCTGGACTTGCCTGACAGTGTGACGAAATGTCTGTGACGGAATTTGTGATGACTTGCTTTGTTTTGATGTTTTACCTAATTGTATTGCAGCCTCTAACAGCAACCCAGGGAGCAGATTGTGCTTTATTTGTTAAACTTGCTTTACTTTGCAGGTTGTCAACTACAGTCTTGGAGAATTTTGTGTCATGTCTGTGAACATGCATTAACAACTAACCCCTTACTTTTCATAAGGAGTTTGTAAATGTGATCGGTTTCATGACAGGCTCGGCAGGCTCCAATTTTCTATTTCATGCGTTTGACATGCGCCCGTGTGTGGATTATTATTTTTATCATTATGAATTTTATTTTTTGGTATTATGGATATTTATTGTACGGAGAGCTGCATGCACAGCTACAGGTGGGTGGTGGCTTTTGTTCATACAGCCATGTGAGATGATGCCAGTCGAGTTTCAGGGACTGAGAATTGGTGATTCCAGGCTAGGATGGCATCTGGAGGTACACCGAAGTCCAGCTGGCGATGGGTATGTCACCATGGACATTGTTATTTTTACTTTTTAACAATGTGTCAAAAGGGGGAGGTAGAAAAACAAAAAAACAAAAAAAGGGGGAATTGTGAGATTTTAAGTGTTTTCAGATTTGATGGTTTTTAAGTCTTCAACATGCTGGACAGAGGAGAAGAAGCAGCTTGGCAGAAATGAAGTGAGTGGGAGACAACATCATGAGATGGAGCCAAAGCCTGGTAACAAGTGTGAAGAGTTTCAAAATAGCTTATAATAAACTGTAGACCTTCACAAGATAGGATCAAATAGGTGGGAGAGTATTAAATGTAAAAAATTAGAACAATAACATACAGACTCCAAACAAATTGGGAACAGGTGGATTATGAACGTTAAAGTTTGAATAACACATTATTCACGTGATTCATTTGCAGGATAAACAATGGAAGGGATTGATAAACTGAACAAATTTAAGACGATTGCGGAAGTATTATGTCGGAAACAAACAGATTCGACAAGTTTTTTCCCTATAAAATGGTGCCGTTTGGGTTTGAAGTACATAGTCGCTTCAAAGGAGGAAAAGCATGATTTAAGATACGTGATTGATCAATGAGAAGGCTATCCCTTGTACCAGGGGGGTCAAACTAATTTGTTCACGGGCCGCAGTGTAGTCATAGCTTCTTTCGGAGGACCGGTATGACTGTCATACCCAAATAAATGTGTGAGCACCTCATATTATATACAGTAAAAGCTACATAACAAACTGGCAAGTAACTTGCTTTCAAATCAGACAAATAAAAACTGGTCTAATATTTAAAAATCAAATATTATTAAAAGTGAAGACAATTTGCAATTCGAGTAATGACACGTGAATAAAAAGCACAATTTGTCTTCGCGGGCCGCATAAAATCATGTGGCGTGCTGCATCTGGCCCCCAGGCCTTGAGTTTGACACTTGTGCCCTATACAAAGGTAAAGTAGGATTAGAATTTGATAAAACAGATATGGACATCATCATATTCCATTAGTTTAAATTGCTTGCAATACAATTACAAATTAGTTAACACCTGTGTGATTGATTGATTGATTGATTGGTTGGTTGGTTTATTGATTGATTGAGTGATTCATTGAGTGACTGACTGAAGGGCTGAGTGACCGAATTGGCAATCGTTCGATGTCTGTCCGTCTATATGTATGTACTATATATGTATGTATGTATTTCGTTATTTGTTTTACGTATGTATTTCGTTATTTGTTTATGTATTTCTCGTTCACATTTTCTTTCTTATCTTCCACTTCTTTCGGCTGCTCCTGTTAGGGGCCGCGACTGCAGAGCGATCGTTTCCATATCTTTCTGTACCCCCAACCATCTGCATGTCCTATCTTCGTCTCTGCCACACTCTCCATTATTTTGGCCAGTAGATTTCCAAGCCTCGCTTCTAACGTTCTTTCCGATAACTTCATGCTTTGCTTAATCAACATAAGCGTAGATGATCTACGTCATCTGATGGCGCCGCGGATGGCTGCCACGGTGAGTCGCTCTCTGTTTCTTTGTCTTATTTTGTGTGTTTTCTGTGTCTTCTGCTGTCCATCCCGGATCACTTTTACTAGAGAAGCACTGTTAAACATCGGTCAGTCTTCTTCTGGTATTTTCTCTCCTGTTCTCTCTGACTCAGACTGTTTGTCGGAGATTTTAGCCGGAGCGGCGGTGTTATACAAGCTAGCGCGACGGCGGCGACGCGGAAAACGAGCGGGAGCCCTCGTAAATCTGAGGCAGAGAGGGTTCCGTTCTGCCCTACCGTCAATTCATCTGGCGAATGTCCGCTCCCTGGCGAACAAGATGGACGAACTGCTGCTCCTCACTTCAAGGAACACGGACTTCAGCAGATCCGCCGCGCTGTGTTTTGTTGAGACGTGGCTTAGCGAACGAACCCCCCACCACGCCATGGAGTTAGCTGGGTTTCGGCTAACGCGTGCAGATCGCAGCGCGGAGCTCTCCGGAAAATCAAAGGGAGGTGGTCTCTGTTTCTACATTAATGAACGTTGGTGTACCGATGTCATGGTGTTGAAAGAGTTTTGCAGCCCTCTCCTAGAAACACTTTTCATAAACTGCCGGCCGTTCTATTCACCACGGGAGTTCTCCTCGATCGTCATGGCGGCTGTTTACATCCCACCACACGCACGTGCGAGTGAAGCCACGCAGATGCTGGCCGACCAGGTGACAGACATGGAGAAACTTCTACCAAATTCACTAATCATTGTTCTGGGTGATCTTAACAGGGCGAACCTCGCACACAAACTCCCCAGATACAGACAGCACATAACGTGTCCCACCAGAGGGGCACAGACACTGGACCACTGCTACACCGTAATTAAGGATGCATACCACTCTGTGGCTCGTGCAGCTTTAGGACTCTCGGACCACTGTCTAGTTCATCTGATCCCTGCCTACAGACAGAAACTAAAAACTTCTAAGCCTGTGGTGAGGACTGTCAGGAAGTGGACAGTGGAGTCAAGGCAGGACCTCCAAGCCTGCTTTGACTGCACCGATTGGAGTGTTTTTGAAGCTGCAAATTCAGACTTGCATGAACTCACTGACACTGTCACATCATACATCAGTTTTTGTGAGGATCTGTGTGTGCAGACTAAGACCTTCTGCACGTACAACAACGACAAACCTTGGTTTACACCGAACCTTAGGAGGCTGCGCAAAGTCAAGGAGGAGGCCTACAGGAGCGGCGACCGGGACCTGTTCAAGCAGACCAGAAACACACTGAACCGAGAGGTCAGGAAAGCCAGGAGGTGTTACGGGGAGAGCCTGGAGAGATACCTCTCTGCCAATCCTGATCCCTCAACAGTGTGGAAAGGCCTGCAGAGCATCACGGGCTTCAAGAAACGAACCCCCCGTCCTGTGGAGAGCCCAAGGCTCGCTGACCAGCTAAACAGGTTCTACTGCAGGTTTGATCGGTCCTCCCACACAACGGGACCTCCTGCAGCACAATCCACACAATCCACATACTCACCTCCCCCCACAACTGCTCTGTCCACACCTCCATCACCGTGGTCACCGACTCTCTCTCTTGCAGAGGCCGCGCCCGCACTCCAGATTCGCGAGGAGGAAGTGCGCCAGATGTTCCGGAGACAAAAGATCAGGAAGGCACCGGGCCCAGACGGCGTGTCACCTTCCTGCTTGAAAGTCTGCGCTGAGCAGCTGGCGCCCACCTTTGCACGGATCTTCAACCGTTCCCTGGAGCTGTGTGAGGTGCCCTCGTGCTTCAAGAGCTCCACCATCGTTCCAGTGGCCAAGAAGCCCGCCATCACAGGTATGAATGACTATAGACCTGTTGCACTGACATCTGTGGTCATGAAATCTTTCGAGAGGTTAGTACTGAACCACCTGAAGGATGTCACGGGCCCCCTGCTGGACCCCCTCCAGTTTGCCTACCGGGCAAACAGGTCGGTGGATGATGCGGTCAACATGGGACTGCACTACATCCTGCAACACCTGGACACCCCAGGAAAGTACGCCAGGATCCTGTTTGTGGACTTCAGCTCGGCGTTCAACACCATCGCTCCTGACATCCTCCAACAGAAGCTCATCCAGCTTGCGGTGCCTGCCTCCACCTGTCAGTGGATCACCAGCTTCCTGACCAACAGGAGACAGCGTGTGAGGCTGGGGAGCATCACATCTGACACCCTGACCACCAACACTGGAGCCCCTCAGGGATGCGTCCTCTCCCCACTGCTCTTCTCCCTCTACACCAACGATTTCTCCGCAAGTGAGTCTTCCGTGAAGCTCCTGAAGTATGCAGACGACACCACTCTCATCGGACTGATCCAGAACGGTGATGAGACTGCGTACAGACAGGAGGTGGAGCGGCTGGTCCACTGGTGCAGCCAAAACCACCTGGACCTGAACCCGCTCAAGACCGTGGAGATGACAGTGGAATTCAGGCGAGGCCCTTCACCACTTTCACCCCTCACTATCCGCAGTAATACTATTCTCTCATCAGACACCTTCAAGTTCCTGGGAACCACAATCTCTCGGGACCTGAAATGGACCGGCCACATAGACTCTGTCCGGAAGAAGGCCCAGCAGAGGTTGTACTTCCTGAGACAGCTCAAGAAGTTCAACCTGCCACGGGAGCTGCTGAAGACCTTCTACACTGCCATCATCCAGTCTGTCCTCTGCACCTCCATCACTGTCTGGTTTGGATCGGCCTCCAAACAAGACAAGCACAGACTGCAACGGACAATAAGGACTGCAGAAAAGATAATTGGAATCAACCTCCCATCTATCCAAGACTTGTACCTGTCCAGGACCAGGAAACGTGCAAGTAACATCTCAACAGACCCTTCGCACCCAGGTTGCAGCCTGTTTGAACTACTCCCCTCCGGACGCCGTTATAGAGCTCTGTACACTAAAACCAGCAGACACAGAGACAGCTTCTTCCCCCAGGCTGTCGCTCTGATGAGCTCACACCACTCTTAGAGTCTCAGAGTCATTACTGTGTAATAACATCCCGCTTGCCACACCTTTTTTGTCTACACTGTTTGTACTATGTGTCCTCTCTGCATCCATTGCAGCCTGGTCATCCTATAAGAGGGACCCTCCCATCTGTGGTCTCTTCTCAAGGTTTCTCATTTCCCCTAGCTGGAGTTTTGAGTTTTTCCTTGCCCTCTTGGGAGTTTAAGATCAGGGGGTGTTTGAGAATATCTTTCGTTCTTCACATGTCCTGAGTGTTGTTGTTAGTCACCTAAATGTTGAACAGAGGCTGTGATTTACCGAAGTCAAATTCCTTGTTTGGCACGCTCAAACATGGCGAATAAAAAACTCTTGAATCTTGAATAACAACACCTCTGTAGCTACTACAGTTCTGCGCATCGCCGTGGTCTGAAATAAGGAATAGAAGCCAACACCTTTCCGGGGAACTTCTCGCTTTTTAAAAATCTCCCCTGCCATCTCTCCTTGATAGTTCCATGCTGTCACTGGAATGTTGTCTAGGCCAATTGCCTTTCCACTCTCCATCTTTTACAAATGTCTGGGTATGAATTTTATCTATATTTATTTTTCTCACTCATTGGCGGCTCCACAGAGGGACGTGGTGTGCCAACAGAGGGACCCTGGTGGCATCAACGATTTTGGTGACCTCAGTTAAACTAAGGTCAACGGAGGGAGTGAAGGAATGAGGTCGAAATACAAAAAGTCCTGCCTCGCTACAAAAACAGATATGCTCAAACCTCATTGAATAAAGTACATAAGCAGACAAGTATATTCACATATTAAATAAATAAAAGAAACATTTTAAGCATATAATTATACCTACACACCAAATCAATAAAGAAGACATAACTAGACATTTTTGATAAGTGGTGATGAGAAAGGTTTTTATAACTTTATGATCTGATATATTTCTGAGGACTTTGAAATAACAAATGACTTTTGATATATTGCCTAAATAGCTTAATGACCCTTAAGGAACTGTGGAATGCATGCCTGATGTTTTTTTCTCTGAATCATGGACACGGCCAGAGTCGTCTTGACCGTTCAGTACTTGATTGTATCTTATGTTTTGACTAATGCTAGACGCCAGTTTTTGATTACTACTGAACGCTCTGCACAGAGGGAAATAGTTTGCCTAACAAAGAAAAGATACGGTTGAATGAGGTACGACAGTGTATGTCCAAGATTGGAGAAGAATGTTCACAGGAAGGTCACGTGGAGATAAAACCAGCAGGTGCCAGAAGGAGCTACCGAAAGACTCGGCCAAAGATGATCGCCAAGGCCGAAAGACGGGAGGGAAGACAACAGCCCCCCTCCACACACACACACCAACAGCCCCCCACCTACACACCGAATCGCCCATAACCAGCACCACTCCCATGGAAGCAGACTCTCCTTCGAACTTGCCCCACCCCGAAGACTCATCGCCCATCAATCCCGGCCCACAATGTGCTACTGAATATAAAACTGATCTAACAACCTTGGACTTTGCCTTTTCTGAATGGAGACTTTCCGCTCTTGAAGGGCCCAGCGCTGTATTGTACATTCCTGAAAACAGAGCTTTTTGAACAAGAATTGTGATTGAGCTCAACCAATCTGTCTAAGTCTAATTTCTGCTTCAGTGTCTTTGCATTTTCCTAAATCTGAAGAAATCAAATGAGCACGCAGTGAGTAAATTGGATAACAGGTGATTGGCAAAGGCTTTTGCCGTGAGGCGCTCCCTAAATTGTGGGCAAAATCCAACACTTTCCAAAAAGTTGAGTGGCCCCAGGCATGGATGTAAAAAGCCCCCCAACCCCTGTCAGGCCCGTATCTTTTATACCTGGCAAGGAGCTGATGTCATGGCTTTGTGTAGCAGCTGCGGTTTTCAATCTACTAGTTTACTTCAGTCCTAAAAAGGAGATCTTGACCAGCGCTGTTGGTGATGGACGACAACAGCCACTTTACCTTATTATAGGATTGCACACATTGCTGAAACTGAATTCTTCCTGACCAGCAAATATAGAATAGAATCGTATCACTGACGCCAGGTGGACATTCTAAGGCCACCTACAGGAATAGAGGGAATTCCAAATTACACTTCATGATATATATATGTATATATCACGGCTGACTAGCTCAATCAGTAAGTGACATGACTTACAAACGGAAGACCCGGGTTCGATTCCCGGCAGGGGCACAATATGAGCAATGAGCGATTACCTTACCAACAGTCAGTGTGGGTCCTTAGGCAAGACCCTTAACGATACCGCAGAGATAATGAGAGTACAAGAAACGAAAGACATGCCGGCTCAGACGTCGCCCGGACAAACAAGATCTGCGTCAGGTGCTGGGGAACCAGAGCACCCTGATGAAAAATGGGCTACTGGAACAAGACACAAATGGGCGAGATGCGAGAATAAGAATCTGTGGGAATGCTACTACTCCAGCAAACCGAGCGAGAGGGGTTACATGCGGAGAATGCGGGAACAATGGCAACTTCAATACCCACAGTCAATACTATCGGCCAAGCAACTAGTAGCTCAATGTTCCAATATCCATAAACGGCACCTGCTATCACACCTCGAGATTGATGAGATACAACACAAATGCCATAGCGAAGGCCAACCAGAGCACCAGGTCAGAGACGAGTTAAATCCATGTAAAAGCCCAGAGGTTGGGTACGAAACCCCAATAAGCACAATCAAGCTGAACGAGGCAGCAACTGACCTGAAGAACAAGATCACGGTGAGAATGAATGCTCGGGAACCTAGATACACACTGCAGAGGCTAAGTGAAGTACCCTCAGAAAGTCTCCTAGAAGATGTGAATGCAGCATTGACAACAATTCCTACGGCTACCATCACTGAAACCAATGAGCTGATATACACCTCAGCAGCAGTGATCCTAGAAATGCTTGGCTACAAGAAGAATGACCATATGCGACCACAACAGTGCCCACCATGGAAGAGAAGGCTGGAGGCCAAAATCAAGATAGCACGGAGAGAAGTGAGCCAAATGACAGAGGCCCAGAAAGGTGCAATGGAAAAGCAAGTTCCCAAGAAATACAGCCATATGCCCATACCTGAAGCACTCGAAACTGCCAAACAAAGACTCCAAGCCTTGGCCAGCCGCCTAAAGAGCTACACAAGAGAGAATGAAGCCAGACGAATAAACAGGTTGTTCACAACACAACCAGCGAAAGTGTACGCTCAGTGGCAGGGGAATAATAGCAGAGCAGACCCACCAAGGCTGGAAACTGAACAGTACTGGAAGGATATATGGGAGCGGGAGGCATCACATAAGAAGGATGCACAGTGGCTGGTGGCTCTGAGAAAGGACCACAGCAAGCTCCCTGAACAGAACCCAGTAACCATCACAGTGGCAGACATCCAGGGAAGAGTCTCAGGAATGAAAAACTGGACAGCACCAGGCCCTGACATGATCCACAGCTACTGGCTCAAGAAACTTACAACTCTCCATGAGCGCCTGGCAGCACAAATGAACCAGCTGCTAAGGGATGGGACTCACCCTGAATCGCTAACCCAAGGGCGTACGATCCTGATCCAGAAGGATCCATCAAAGGGTACAGTCCCATCCAACTACCGGCCAATCACCTGCCTCTCCACAACATGGAAGCTGATGTCGGGCATAATATCAGATAAGATCAGCAGGCACATGGATCAATACATGAGCACTGCTCAGAAAGGGATTGGTAAAAATACCAGAGGAGCAAAACATCAACTCCTGGTGGATAGAACAGTCACCCAAGACTGCAGAACTAGACGTACCAACCTGAGCACTGCCTGGATTGATTACAAGAAAGCATATGACTCAATGCCACATACTTGGATCACTGAATGCTTGAGGCTGTACAACATCAATGGGACTCTGAGAACCTTCATCGCCAACTCGATGAAACAGTGGAAAACCACACTTGAAGCCAATGGCAAGCCACTTGCACACGTGACCATCAAATGTGGTATATACCAAGGAGACGCTCTGTCCCCAATGCTGTTCTGTATAGGACTGAACCCCCTCAGCCAAATAATCAACAAGACGGGCTATGGATACCAACTCAGGAATGGGGCCACCATCAGCCACCTCCTCTACATGGATGACATAAAGCTGTACGCTAAGAACGAGCGGGACATTGACTCCCTGATCCACACTACCAGGATCTACAGCTCTGACATCGGAATGTCATTCGGACTTGAGAAATGTGGCCGCATGGTGACTAAAAGAGGAAAGGTAATCCACACAGAGGGGGTCTCACTCCCAGAAGGAACAATAGCAGACATTGAGGACAGCTACAAATACCTTGGAATTCCACAGGCAAATGGCAACCTTGACGAGGAAACAAGGAAAGCAGCCACAGCCAAATACCTCCATCGAGTAAGGCAAGTCCTAAGAAGTCAGCTCAATGGCAAGAACAAGTCCCTAGCCATTAACAGCTACGCCCTACCAGTAATCAGGTACCCTGCAGGAATCATACGGTGGCCAAAGGAAGATATACAGACCACAGATATCAAGACACGGAAGCTCCTAACCATGCATGGAGGGTTCCATCCCAAGTCCAGCACCCTGAGACTGTACACTAGCCGTAAAGAAGGAGGCCGAGGACTAGCGAGCGTGAGAGCCACGATCCAAGATGAAACATCCAAGATCCATAAGTACATCAGGGATAAGGCCCCAACGGATGACGTGCTCAGTGAATGTCTCAGACAATGGGCATCAAAGGAAGATGAGGTGCTGGAGGGACCATCATGGGAGGACAAGCCCCTACATGGGATGTACCACCGAAACATAGCTGAAGTAGCTGATATCCAGAAATCCTACCAATGGCTAGAAAGAGCTGGTCTGAAGGACAGCACAGAGGCACTGATCCTGGCTGCACAAGAACAGGCCTTGAGCACCAGAGCAATAGAGGCCCAAATCTACCACACCAGACAAGACCCCAGGTGTAGATTGTGCAAAGAAGGTCCTGAGACAATCCAGCACATAAATGCAGGGTGTAAGATGCTGGCAGGTAAAGCATACATGGAGCGCCATAACCAAGTAGCTGGAATAGTGTACAGGAACATCTGTGCAGAGTATGGACTGGAAGTCCCAAGATCCAAGTGGGAAACACCTCCAAAGGTGGTAGAGAATGACCAAGCCAAGATCCTCTGGGACTTCCAGATCCAGACAGACAGAATGGTAATGGCGAACCAACCGGACATTGTGGTGGTGGACAAAGAGCAGAGGAAAGCCGTTGTGGTTGACATAGCCATCCCAAATGATGGTAACATTAGGAAAAAGGAACATGAGAAACTTGAGAAATATCAAGGGCTCAGAGAAGAGCTGGAGAAGACCTGGAGAGTTAAAACTTCAGTGGTACCTGTGGTCATTGGAGCACTAGGGGCAGTAACCCCCAAACTGGAGGAGTGGCTGAAACAGATCCCAGGAAAAACATCTGACATCTCAGTCCAGAAAAGTGCAGTACTAGGAACAGCAAAGATACTGCGTAGAACCCTCAAGCTCCCAGGCCTCTGGTAGAGGACCCGAGCTTGAAGGGAAAAAGAGACCACCCACGGGGGGTGAGGAAAAGTTTTTTTTTTTTTTATATATATTCAACCCACAGCGGGGAAATTTACTTGTAACAGCAGCGTATAAGAGTGCAAGAATACAAGTGCCAAATTTAAAAAGGATAAATAACAGACAAAGACAAGTGCCACCAGTAGCGGTAGAAACGAAACACTATTTTATCAGGCGCCACGCATGTTGTAGAGTCTGACAGCAGTAGGAAAGAAGGACCTGCGGAATCTTTTCTTCCTACACCGTGGGTGTAATAGTCTGCTGCTAAAGGAGCTGCCCAGGGACCGCACAAAGTCATGGAGGTGGTGAGAGGTGTTGTCCATGATGCAGGGATGAGAATCTTCCGTGGATCAGTTTTTTTTTTCCGTCGGGAGTATCATTTTCGTGAATCGTGTAGATCCGTTGAGAAAATTGTTTTTATATTGGGGGGGAGCGACTGGCAGCAGTATTGCGACAACAGCCGCCTTATTTTCGTCACATCATTGACAGCTCCGGCCCTCTCTTCACCCGCGTGTCCAAAACATGCGGCCGCAAATCCGATGACACGACTACAAAGTCGGTCATCGAACTGCGGCCTAGGGTGTCCTGGTGCCAAGTGCAAACATATTCCTTATGTTTGACCATGGTGTTCTTCATTGAAAATACGTGTCGAGCACAAAAGTCCAATAAAAGAACACCACTCGGGTTCAGATCCGGGGGAGGTGGGGCGTTCCTCCCAATCATGCCCTTCCAGGTCTCACTGTCATTGCCCACGTGAGCAGTGAAGTCGCCCAGTAGAACGATAGAGTCCCCAGAAGGAGCGCTCTCCAACACTTCTTCTAAGGACCCTAAAAAGGGTGTGTACTCTGAGTTGCTGTTTGGTGCATAGGCACAAACAACAGTCAGGAAAAGGCGGAGGGAGGCTACCCTCTCGTTCAACGGGGTGAACCCCAATGTGCAGGTGCCCAGCCGGAGTCAAGGTCACGGAGTCGTCACCTTGCTTATCTATACTGTAAACCACTCAGTTCTTTATTAAATGAAGACAGCTTTAATCCTGACATCAAGGAGTGTCAGATTTGGTTCGAAACAGTTAACTTAAGCTCAGCTTGTCAGGCACAAAGGCAGGGCGACCAAATGCAGCACGTTCCTTTATTGAAAATGGGAAAAAGGGGAGCGGGACGCTGGACTCGCGATCTGGCTGGCGTAGCTGAGCTGAAGAGCGCAGCACATAGTCGTGGTCGGGGCAAGCAAGTAGTCGGGGCAGGTGGCGATCGGAGCGTGGTCAGGGACGGGCCAGTAGTCGGGGCAGGCGGCGATCGGAGCGTGGTCAGGGACGTGCCAGTAGTCGGAGCAGGCGGCGATCGGAGCGTGGTTAGGGACGAGCCAGTAGTCGAGGCAGGCGGCGATCGGAGCGTGGTCAGGGACGTGCCAGTAGTCGGAGCACGGCAGGCGGCAATCAAGACGTGAATAGTCAGTTTCCCTAAACGATTAGCAACGGAGAAAAGGCACAGGCTGATAGGCTAAACACACAGGCTGTAACGGGTAGTATACAGGAAAAAAACTGACAAGGGAGTGACTGGATGACAGGGCATAAATAGAGAGCCTGACAGGTGTGGGTGATTCAGCCGATTGGGGGCGTGGCCGAGTGTCAGGTGATGCCGGAACGTGACACAGCTAGCGTGGGTGCATGCCAGTGGAAATAAACGAGTCCCCGCGGTCTTAACAAAGACAGCCAAATATCGAGCAGTTAACAAAAGCCCCAAATCTTATAGGAAAGAAGAGCCGCTGAAACAGCCGTGATCAATTTGATCCCGGGTCTCGACACCGGGGTCTTTTTAATTTTAAAGGGACTGGCGTCCGGAAATGACGGAATTAATCTAACAATAGATTGATTACTTGACTCGGAACAAATCTTCTTTCCGTACCGGCTTCAATAAATTCTCATCTAAATTCTAGGAATGTTAGGTTTACGAGCAATGCTCTTCTATCTTTCACCACTGTACTTACTTACTTACTTAGGCCCACGCTCCTCGTGGATCATAAGCCACTGACGACTCTTCTCCATTTAAAATGGTTTTGGCCAGTCCTTTCTGCCTCCCCCCAGCTGATTCGAAGGCTCTTGAGTTCTGCCTCAGTGTCCCATCTCCAGCTGTTTTTGAGCCGTTCTCTCCTTCTCTTCCCCTGGGGGTTCCAAGTCAGGGCCTGGCATGTGGTAGTAGCTGCCGGTTTCCTCAGGGTTTGTCCGATCCATCCCCACTTTCACCTCAGGATTTGTTTCTCTACTGGCTCCTGTCTTCCTCTCTGCCAGAGTTCTTCATTTCTGATTTTGTCTGGCCATCTGATTCTGAAGATGCTCCTCAGACAGCAGTTTCAAGATTCAAAATTTTTTATTCGCCATGTTTGAGCGTGCCAAACAAGGAATTTGACTTCGGTACATCACAGCCTCTGTTCAACATTTAGGTGACTAACAACACTCAGCACGTGTGAAAAAAGTGACAAATATTCTCAAACATCCCCTGATCTTAAACTCCCAGGAGGGCAAGGAAAAACTCGAAACTCCAACTAGGAGAAATGAGAAACCTTGAGAAGATACCACAGATGGGAGGATCCCTCTTCCAGGATGACCAGGCTGCAGTGGATGCAGAGAGGACACATAGTACAAATAATGTAGACAATTCAAAAAAGGTGTGGAGAGCAGGATGTTATTGCACAGCAATGACTCTGAGACACTAAGAGTGGTGTGAGTTCATCAGAGCGACAGCCTGGGGGAAGAAGCTGTCTTTGTGTCTGCTGGTTTTGGCGTACAGAGCTCTATAACGTCGTCCGGAGGGGAGTAGTTCGAAGAGACTGCAACCTGGGTGGGAAGGGTCTGTAGAGATGTTACTTGCACGTTTCCTGGTCCTGGACAGGTACCCGTCTTGGATAGATGTGAGGTGTCAAACGCGCACTTTTTATCAAAGTGGCACCGGCTTCCCGGTAACGGGTTCGATGAGCCGGGGTGAAGGGACTCGTCCGTATCTAACCACCCGAGTTAAATTAATTCTACCAGGATCAATCTAATTTCTTTATGACGCCAATCCCTCTCAAGTCAACCGACGCTCGAGCCGAGTAACTAATTCGAGGCAAGTAGTCGAATTGACCGCGCCATACCATGATGGCTCCCTTCGGTTGTTTGATGCTTTTGTTATGTTACGGATATTTTTAGATGTCTTTGTTAAGACCTCAAGGATTCGTTAATTTACTAGAGCGCCCTCGCCCTCGCTGAGCTCAAGATAACTACTTCGAACCAGATCTGACAATTCCTGATGTTAAGGATTAAAGCTGTCTTCACTTTAAAAAGAATTGAACGGATTTAAAGAATGACTATGATAGGGGAATAAAAACATTTTAAAGTTGTAATTACTGCATATAAAACGATGCTCAACATAGTTACTACGAAATAATCGATAACCGAATTAAGGCTTAAGAAGAGATTTAATGAATAAGCAAGCAAAAGAATTACAAGTTAAATAAAACAAAGAAAACAAGACTCACCCACTCAGAACAAAAGAGGAGACTAAAGGTCTAAAAACCTATTTGGTTTAACAAGTCGAGTGATCGGCTCTCCTTTGTTCCAAAATCCGAATTCTGTTTAAAAAAGAGGAAAGGTCTGGCCGTGAGGAGCGTAGCCAAAAAAGTAAAATTGGCAACTTCCCCTTTCTGCCCGGAGCGGCTGTCTCCTCTGCCCTCCTTGAAGCTTAAAATTTGACCAAGTCCAATTTGAAGACTCCTGGTGAAATTTTGGAACTACATGTTTTAGGATAGTCAATGTGCTTGGGCCGAATTCAATACCTAATTTTACACCATCTTGTACCACCATGCCACTTGACAGTTGACAGACTTGATAATTCCAATTATCTTTTCTGCAGTCCTGATTGTCCATTGCAGTCTGTGCTTGTCTTGTTTGGAGGCCGATCCAAACCAGACAGTGATGGAGGTGCAGAGGACAGACTGGATGATGGCAGTGTAGAAGGTCTTCAGCAGCTCCCGCGGCAGGTTGAACTTCTTGAGCTGTCTCAGGAAGTTGATGGTTTGTATTTTCTGCCACGTCCTTTTCGTGCTTCTCCACGTCTCTGAACCGTAGAGAAGGATGCTTTTCACGTTGGAGTTGAAGATGCATACTTTAGTTGTGGCTATTTCTTCACTCATCTGTCCCTGAGAATCTGAGTTTACAATTCGAATCCACAGAACTGCTTGTCCACCCCAGCCAGATCGCCGCTCTAGCGCCAGCCACCCCAGCGCCAACCACCCCCATCATCCCCTTCCACAATAAAGGCTGTCGCTACGCACTTGGCTGTACTGTCTGATCCCTTACAGTACAGACTGACCACGCTATGCAGCCAGCGTACGATGAGACAGCATTGAGCCGACTGGAGCGAGCCGAGACCGCCATCAGCAGCCTGTCCGCTGACATCCGGAATCTGATCGAGGTTGGTCAACAACAACAGCTACAGTAGCAGGAGATGGCCCAAGCCCTCCAGAGACTGTCGGTGGCTGCGTCCCCGGCTGTCACGGCACCCCCGCACCGCCCATCTGCCGAGGCCAGGAGGCTCGTGGACGTCCCGGAGCTCCGCCTTGGCAACATCGAGAAGTTTAACGGAGACCCAAAGCACGTGAGGGCATTCGTGACTAGCTGCCGTATAATGTTCAGCCTCCAGCCCGTCACGTTTGCGTCGGAATCTGCCAAGGTCGGGTTCGTCCTAACCCACCTCACGTGCGAGGCGCGGCTGTGGGGTCTGGCCGAATACGAGAGGATGGCCCCAGCTTGCGATTCATTCGACGCCTTCGCGGAGGAATTGCTCTGCCTGTTCGACCTGGGCTCCGCCACCGAAGACGCCGCTGAGGAACTGGCGATGCTGCGTCAAGGTAGCCGATC
The DNA here is from genome assembly GCF_024217435.2 of Syngnathus scovelli. Taxonomy (NCBI): domain Eukaryota; kingdom Metazoa; phylum Chordata; class Actinopteri; order Syngnathiformes; family Syngnathidae; genus Syngnathus; species Syngnathus scovelli. Next base: position 12,725,052 of record NC_090858.1, read on the forward strand.
GGTCGCGGAGTACGCACTTAAGTTCCAGACGATGGCTGGCAGCAGCGGATGGAACACGCCGGCGCTCGTTAGCACATTCCTCAACGGCCTCGCTGAGTACATGAAAGACGAGCTGGTTTCTTACGATCGCCCGCGAACCCTGAAGGGCGCGATGGACTTGGCGGCCCGAGTAGACCGGCGGATCCGGACGCGGCGGCGCAATCGGGGTCCCCTCGGAGGAGCACCGTCGACGCCTCTCACTGGGCTTGTGTTTTTACTGTGGGGAGGGGGGTCATCGGGTGGCGGGGTGCCCGTTAAAAGGCCGGAGCTCACGCGGCGTCGGGGGATCCGCGTGAGCTCGACCAGCAGCGGCTCTCCCAGTTCCAGCACGCTCACGCTACAGGCACGCGTCCAGCTTGCGGCGGGCGACCAGAACGTGGCGGCCTTGGTGGATTCCGGCGCGGAGGGGAACATCATGGACATTAGCCTGGCATGCCAGTGGGGTGTCGGCTTCCTCCCTCTGAGCCCGTCCATTCCCGCACGTGCCATTGATGGCCGTCTGATCGGCGAGGTGGCTTTCGTGACGGAACCAGTTAAGTTACTGCTCTCCGGCAATCACCACGAGACCATCCAGTTTTTTCTTCTTTCCCTCCCAGAACAGCGGCACATACTGGGGCACCCTTGGTTGCGGCAGCACAACCCGGTGCTGGACTAGGAGGTGGGTGCTGTTCGGCAGTGGAGCGAACGCTGCCATCGGGTGTACCTGAAGGCGGCCACTGTTAGAGATTTGCTCACTCCAACTTATTTTGCAAGAACCACACGGGAGACAAGCAAGTCCTTTTAGACACCTGCAGGCGGAGAGTTCACTCGTTCAAGGAATGAAGTCTGAACCCTCCTTCCTGCAAGGGCATATTTATTAGGAGGAACAGAGTGGGGGTGAGAGTGGACAGGTTTGGTGAACCCCCGGCCTCTGGTAAGATCAGAGCAGGGGGTGTTTTACGATCTTGTGGGAAACAGAGCAACTTTGATTGCTTCCTCTGCAGCTGGTCAATCAAACAGAGGAAGCAACCACTTTATTTTACTGCGTTGTGAGAGCAAGACAAGATTGGTTAATAATTACAGTCTACATTCCAACATAATCCTACAATAAAGATAACCTGGAAAACCCTAACATCTACCAGCCCACTCGGCAGAGCCCCGCCCAGGTACAGTCCCGACATCTCCAATGTCCCAGCATTATATCACGAACTCAAGGAGGTTTTTAGTAAAGCCAGGGCCACTTCTCTTCCTCCACACCGGTCCTACGATTGCGCCATCGATCTGTTGCCCGGCACTTTCCCTCCCAAGGGACGCGTCTACTCCCTGTCCGCTCCTGAGCGCCGGGCTATGGAGGAATACATCCGGGAGTCCCTGGCAGCCGGTATCATACGGCCGTCCTCTTCACCTGCGGGAGCGGGGTTTTTCTTCGTGAAGAAGAAGGAGGGCACGCTACGCCCGTGTATCGACTACCGGGGAATAAACAAGATCACTGTAAAGAACCGATACCCTCTGCCTTTTCTGTCTTCCGCCTTCGAGAGCCTTCAGGGTGCCACCATCTTCACAAAGCTGGATCTTCGCAACGCCTACCACCTGATCCGCATCCGGGAGGGAGACGAGTGGAAGACGGCTTTTAACACCCCGAGCGGACACTACGAGTACTTGGTGGTTCCGTTTGGGCTCACCAACGCCCCAGCGGTTTTCCAGTCCCTGATAAATGACGTGTTACGAGGCATGCTGGGCAAATTCGTGTTCGTTTATTTGGACGACATCCTCATCTTCTCCCGCTCGCTCCCTGAGCACATCAAGCATGTTCGGGCGGTGCTGCGCCGCCTCCTTGAGAATTCGCTCTACTTGAAGGCAGAGAAGTGCGAGTTCCATGCCTCCTCTGTCAAATTCCTGGGCTATGTGGTGCGTGAGGGATCCATCGAAATCCACCCTGGGAAGGTGCAAGCGGTCACGTCATGGCCTGTTCCCGAAACACGCAAGCGGCTGCAACAGTTCTTAGGATACGCGAACTTTTATCGCCGTTTTATCCGTGGATACAGCAGGCACCCCTCACCGCCCTTACCAGCCCCGCCTCCCCGTACAAATGGACGGAACGGGCAGAACAGGCATTTCAGGAGCTTAAGAGGAGGTTCACATCTGCTCCCATCCTCAGGGTCCCCGATCCCGACAGACAGTTCGTGGTCGAGGTGGACGCCTCGAACGTGGGTGTCGGGGCGGTGTTGTCTCAACGTAGCTGCCAAGACGATCGTCTCCACCCGTGCGCCTTCTTTTCTCGCCGTCTGTCAGCCTCGGAACGATACTATGACATCGGTAATCGGGAGCTCCTCGCCGTCAAGTTGGCCTTGGAGGAGTGGCGGCATTGGCTGGAGGGCGCCACCACTCCGTTCATCCTCTGGACCGACCACCGCAACTTGGAGTATCTGCGATCGGCCAAGAGACTGAACGCAAGACAAGCACGGTGGGCTCTGTTCTTTGACCGGTTTGAGTTCTCTCTTTCCTATAGACCGGGTTCCCGTAACGCGAAGGCGGACGCCCTGTCGCGTTTGTTTCCTGGGGGGGAGGAGGGACAGGGTCCGCCTCCCACTATCCTCCCGAGCTCGGTTCGGGTGGTGACTCTTACATGGGAGATCGAACGCCAAATGGAAGCCGCATCACGCGATCAACCCAGCCCCAGCAACTGCCCGGAGGGTCGCCTGTTCGTCCCTGAAGGCCTGCGGTCGTCCGTGCTGCAATGGGCGCACGATTCACGCCTGGCCTGTCATCCCGGCGCTGCACGCACGAGGTACGTGGTGGCACAGCGTTTCTGGTGGCCCACCTGGCAAGTGGACACCAGCGATTACGTCAGAGCCTGCTCAATTTGTAACCGCTGCAAGACGTCTACTCGCCCTCCGGCCGGGCTGCTTCAACCCTTGCCGGTTCCCCAGCGTCCCTGGTCTCACCTGTCAATCGACTTTGTCACGGGCCTCCCCCCCTCAGAGGGAAACACGGTGGTCCTCACGGTGGTGGACCGTTTCAGCAAGATGACGCATTTCTTCACATGTCCTGAGTGTTGTTGTTAGTCACCTAAATGTTGAACAGAGGCGGGGACGAGTCGTGACAGCTCCCAGGGTTTCCTCTCTTCTCTAACATTGACGGCAATTCAGAGGACTGTTCAGATGCGAGTCTTTTAGCTTTTTGCGCACAAGGAATCTGGGTGTCTGCACTCAACTCATCTGTGGCTATTTCTTGAGACATGTCACTTTCCATTTGTGTGCTTACCACATGCACTTTCCATTTGTATGCTTACCACACCCTTTCCCTTTCCTCACTTGTTTCCTCTCCACTACTTGTAGGCATTTCTTCTACTCCATCAATTTCCTCTGCGTTCTCTGTTGGTGGGGATGGCACATGCCCCTCTCTGTTCCCTCATCACCTGTTTCCTCGTCACCTGTTCCCTCCTCACCTGTTCCCTCCTCGCCCGTTTCCTCTCCACCAATCACAAGCCTTGGAGGGAAATTTGAATTTCCAAAATGTTTGTTAGCTTCATTTTCCTTCACCAGTGTCATTTCTTTCCCGGCATTCAGTTTGTTGGCAAAAGACCTTGGGCACTTTCTGTAGAGATGATCGGTTTCTACACAGAGATGGCACTTTCTGCCATTGGTACACTCTTCAAAAGTGTGACCAATAACTCTACATTTTCTGCATATTACTTGCTCACACGCTTCTGCAAGGTGCCCATGCTGTCCACTTGCGGCAGAGCTTGGGTTGGCCCTGACAATATATGTAGCTTCGGTTTTCTCTCAAAACTATCATTGATGGGAGATCACTTCACTGGTTTCTTTTATATCAAACACATTGTTTTAGGTTATTCACCTGACATGCTGATGAAGGCGGAAGAAACCGCCGAAACATGTCAGGTGAATAACCTATAACAATTTGTTTGATATAAAAGAAACCAGTGAAGTGATTAAATAAGGAAAAACAAAATGAACTTAGTACAATTATTGATGGGAGATGTTTCAGGCCCTGGAACCCCTGAAGGTTCCCCCATTGTTGAATGGGGACCCGCCATGAACAATTCCAGATGCCATCTTCATCTCTCACCTTCATAGCCTGACCTTTAACCGTGCAATATCTTCCCAGAAAATTACAAATCCATCCATCCATCCATTTTCTGAACCGCTTAGTCCCCACGGGGGTCGCGGGTGTGCTGGAGCCTATCCCAGCCGTCATCGGGCAGTAGGCGGGGGACACCCTGAACTGGTTGCCAGCCAATCGCAGGGCACACAGAGACAGACAACCAATCGCACTCACACTCACACCTAGGGACAATTTGGAGTCTTCAATCGGCCTACCAAGCATGTTTTTGGAATGTGGGAGGAAACCGGAGTGCCCGGAGAAAACCCACGCGGGCCCGGGGAGAACATGCAAACTCCACACAGGGAGGGCCGGAGGTGGAATCGAACCCGCACCCTCCTAACTGTGAGGCGGACGTGATACCCAGTGCGCCACCGAGCCGCGAAAATTACAAATGTCCTCTGCATTCACTGTCTCATTAAACGTTCTGAGAATAACTTTTTTCCCAGTATTGTCGGTCAGCCTTTCAACAATAAACACAGAACTGGGGTTTAACATTTCCAAAACTCACGCAGGTATGCCGCAGAGCAAAATTTCACATCAAAGCCTTTGCTAAAAGGCAACGTTATAATGCAGTTCAAATCATATGCTTTAAATTTCAGGGTTTGTTGGATTAGCTTTCTGGAAAAGTCTAAACTTGACATTACCAGCGGCTCACCATTCATTTCCTTAAAATTGAAGCGTACACTATGGTGCATCCGCATGGGGAGCCGCCATAGTGGAAGCACCACCTAAAGACATTTAGACAAAAGGAAAGAAACACTTAAAGAATACCAAACAACTTCAAATTAACACAAAGTAAATTAAATTAACTTGCCACAGTAGATTCCGTCACAATAGTATCAGGTTATTTGTAACACAATGCTATGACAGTATTTCCTCCACAAAATGAGTCAAGTTCACTGCCATGTCAGGGTGAGAACCTGCGACATAGGAGAGGTGATCGCCTTCTAGCCAGCTAAGAACAGATACTACACTTGATCTTAGCCAAAAGGCCGAGAAGCGATGGAGTATACGAGTGACGGACTCGCTTACAGGCTTCCCTGTCTACCCATTCTCACTGACAGTTACAGTACGGAACAGAGTGGTGCTCTTCCGGGCACTAATAAATCAGCAAACTTGTCTGCCGATTTATTTGTTCACTCTCCTTCACCCGCAGTAAAGCATGTGTCACATGCCGTGCCAGAGAGACACCCGACTGGCAACTTACCTCAACCACACCCTTTTGTTATCGTCATATCTGTCGCCTGCTCCCTCTTGTTATGTGATGTATTTAAATCCTGCCCGTGTGTTTCTCCCTATGGTCGCGCCTCGTGTTCCTGTCCTGCTCGTCCAGTTGCACCTCGGTCTTGTCTGGAGGCTCACGGTCAGAATCTGTTCCGTGTCCGACTGGACTTCTGTATATCTGTTTGTTGGCCGAGAGTCTCTATCCCGTCTGTGTCTTTGTTTTCCCCACCTACCTCCCTTCTAACTCCCTTTCCCTTCAATAAACCCTGGTTCAAGCTGCATTTGGTCGCCCGGCTCCAATCATTCCTGACAGCATGTAGTCGTTTACGAGGCATATGTACGTGTCTCCTTTCTGCAGTCTCTATCCAAATACACAGTCCAGGTATTAAATGGGTAGTCCCGGTGAACATAAAAGGCAAAGATTGATATTTTGCAAAGAACTTTCCAGGGTCATCGTTTGTACTGAACGGCTGCGCTGGAAAGAGTTGAGCCTGAAGAATAGAACGAACCTGATGCAGAAGTGATATTTGAACACATGCCTCAGGAGAGACTGGAGCCTAAATCCAACACCTTAGACCGCACAGCCACACTACCAACCACCTGTAATTTCTACATTGTATCTATTAAAATGTGAATTTGGAGGATAAAAAGTTGGTTTCTCCACCAGCATCCAGGTTAGTGCTGCCCGACTGAGCTTTGCTCATAATGTAATGAAGCCTGTACACAACAGAATCGAAACAATATGAATGACAATCAGAAATCAGTTGCGTTGGATCCGAATGCTTGTTTGCTGATTAGAGGACATCATGAAGGACTAGCACTGAGTAGCAGAGTGGTGCAGCGGGAGCGTGCTGGGCCCATAACCCAGAGCCCGATGGATCGAAACCATCCTCTGCTATTTAGAACGTGTGTCCTTTGGACCTTCTTTCAAGTCATGATTTTGAGAAGAAATGTGTGGATATTATTTTCCACACGTTGGTTGTGCTGCGTGGAACTCGACCCATACGCAATGCATACAGTTTATTAGGCATATGTGTGCTTACTTTCACCATTCTCAGTTCAAATACACCAGACATGGGCAAATGACAGCCCGCAGGCCAAATCCGGCCAACGGGGCTGTTTAATCCGGCCTGCCAAACCCGAATAAATTGTATCATTAATCATTTTCCCTGCAATTACTATGTTTCCCCCAATAGATATGGAAGCGCCCGCTCGCGCATTTACTCCCGGAAGCCATGTCAGAAAGCTCGGTGGACACTCACAAATGTAAGTAGTACGGACCCGGCGCACTCCGCGCTCTATTTTCATCAGTGCCAAATTTCAAGTGTGGGCTGTGATGTCAGAATTCCTGTAATTCGTGTGCTGAGCTTTCAGATACAGTTTGACGCTAATGCCACCCACAAACCTTCCCCTGGAATCCTTCCATTAAAATGAGTGGCCCAAGGAAAAGAAAGGTGGACACTGAGTGCCGAGTGTTTAAAAAAAGGAGTGGACAATTTGGCTCGACCTACGTGTGTGAGCAGACGTTCAGCTGCATGAACGTCAACAAAGCCCGTCACAGATCTAGGTTAGAGGACCAACACCTTGGCTCTATCCTAAGAATTACGACAACAAATTTTACTCCAAACCATGATGCACGAGCAAAAAAGGGAGACCAACAATACTATGGATTTCTTTATTACTTTATATAGATGTATTATTTCACAGAATCTTCAAGATGATGTATTTGGTCAGAATGTCTGCCGTTTGATGTGATTTTGCCTCATTAGATAAACATCTTTCATAAATTTGGCCTGCAGGCGCTGAAGTGATGGAAATATTATTCATAATAACAGTGCCGTATTTAATGAGAATCACTGATAGTAGTGCTGTTAATAAATGCATTTTTTTTCAAAAAGTTTATTTTGATTATCCATGCTTTACTACCTACTAAAATAAAAACTTTTTATGCAATGAGCTTTACATGTCATTTCTATTACTTCACACAAACACTACATCCATCTGCTCCTGGTTTGGTCCCCGGTCAAAATTTGAACCCAATTCGACCCGCAAGTCAAAAAGTTTGCCCACCCCTGAATTAGACAAACATGATTGTCAGTGAAAAAGTATTGTGATTCCCATTTCTCTTGAAAGCAACATCAACTTTCCTTGTGTTCTTTCCAATCGCCATGGCAGAAATGAGCGGTGGTGCTGCCACCTTTTGGTTATAGGAGGAATTATAGTTTCAAGTTTCATGATTTTTTTTATTCAGTTTGACAGTGCAGGCGGGCCATAAATAATACATTATTATTAAGACCGAAGCTGCGGGCTGTATGCAATCTGACCCGGGGCCGGATTTGGACCGGAATTTAGACATGGATTATGTACAGTGAATAAAGTGCATGGCTTCCTGTGAACTCAAAGCAGCAGTTTTTACTTGTAAATGAACCCAACGCAACATAATGCGCTTCCATGTAGTGTTTTCTTCACCTTTTTCATGACGTTTATTTTGATACAGCAAAATGCAGGTCACAACGGCAAATTCGTATTACCACATGAAAAGCTGTCAATAACATTTCATGATCGACATGTTTCCATGAAGTCTTGGAAGAAAGCCTGTTTCGGACCTGGTTGTAAAAAAGGGAAGGGAGACCGTCAGGGAATACCTGGTGCTGAAAGCCTTTTTTTCCCACGTCAATTGTGAAAGGAAACTTTTACAACAGCCAACCGCCACTGCTTAGCAGGGTTTCAGGGGCGATTGTGTCTATAAAATGGAAAATTTTGATTTCTCTCACTGCTTACGGCCATACTACCCTTAAAACGCCCGATCTCGTCCGATCTCGGAAGCTAAACTGGGTCGGGCCTGGTTAGTACTTGGACGGCAGACCGCCGGGGAAAACCAGGTGCCGTCAGCTTCTTTGTTTTTCTTTTGTGCACTTCAATCGTGAAGCAATTTTTTTTTACAACACCATATAAAGTTGGCTTCAACAAAGACATGGCAGTTAGGGTTAGGGTAAGGTTAGGGTTAGGGTTAGGGTTAAGGTAAGGGTAAGCTTAGGGTTAGCGTTAGGGTTAGGGTTAGCTAAAGAGTTCCTCTCCCGAAGGAGAGGAGCAAAGGCACGGTCCTACCATCCTCGCCCGCACTCCACAACCAGCTCCAGAGCATCCTGCCCGTTGTGGCCGCGCCAGCCATGCTGGCCAGGACTAATTAGGGCTTAATAAAGATCCTTTTTGACCTTGAACATGTGTTTGTGCTTATAGATGTTTGGTTTTGATTGCACTTTACCTATCCGGTCGCCTTTGTTATATAATTAATAAGTGAGTCTCGATTTGGCATGTAAGATTGACAGCTGCACTTGCGTTCAACTAAATTATCGTACCTCACACCTAATCCATCGACTCCCCCATCTGGGTGGAGCGAGAGCATCTTGCTCTGTGCGGCATCCATGCGCTCTCCTATCTGTCACGGAACAGAGACAGGACAACCAAGTGCGCACGATCCTTTATTGAAAAGGGGGAAAGGGGAAGTGGAACGCTGGACTTGCGGTCTGGCGTGGCTGAGCAGCAGAGCACAGCGCGTAGTCGTAGTCGGAGGCAGGCAGGTTGTCGAGATAGGCGGCGATCAGGAGCAAGGTCAAAGGACGAGCAAATAGTCAGGGCAGGCGGCGATCAGGCATGGTCGGTCAGTTTACGGAAGCAGTTGGCAACAGAGATCGTTCAGGGAACAAAAAGGCAGTGGTGTCATTAGCAGGGTAAGGAGACGAACTGACAAGGTTAAGTAGTGGACCTAACGAGCTGTAGCAGGTGCTGGCAATTCCTTGATTGGGGCTTGGCTGGGAGTCCGGTGACGCAGGGACGTGACACTATCTGGGTAGAGCGTGGGTAAATTACTATTTGCTTCCAATTGGTTTCGTACCGGCGTCATTTTGCGCTAAATTTTGTTCATCTGTGTGGCCATCGACAACGTTTCGGCATCTCTTGTGCCTTTCTCAGGTCTGCCACACAGGATTTGCAGCTAAATTTAGTTTAGTTTCATCGCATGCGGAGCTGCTTCCTCCCCCACGGCCGCATCGAGAGTGAGAGCATCCTGCTCCAAACGGCAATGCTGGTCAGGCCAAATTGGGCTTAATAAAAATTATTTTCAACATTGATCACGTGTTTGTGTTTTATTGTTGTTTGTTTTTGTTTGTTTGTACTTTGCCTATCCGGTCGCCTTTGTTATATAAGTAATGAATTAGTCTCGACATGGCATGATAGATTGACAGCTGCACTTGCGTTCTTCGAATTAGTCGTACCTCGCACTTAATTCATCGACTCCCCTATTTGGGTGGAGCGAGAGCATCTTGCTCCGTGCAGCATCCATGCGCTCTCCTATCTGGGTAGAGCGTGGGTAAATTATAATTTTGCGTCTAATTGTTTTCCTATCGGCGTCATTTTGCGCTCCATTTTAGTTCGTCCGTGTGGCCATCGACAACGTTTCGGCATCTTTTGTGCCTTCCTCAGGTCTGGCACACGGGAATTGCAGCTAAATTTAGTTTTATTGTATGTGGAGCTGTTTCATCCTCTATGGCCGCATCGAGACTGAGTTTCCTGCTCCGAGCGGTCCTTAAATATTTTTCTTCATGTCAGCAATTTGCGTTTTGTTCCGGATTTTTTTCCATCTACTTATTTTAGCTTAATAACTTGTTGTTTTCACTCTATTTCTATGTGTATTTCTGTTTCTTTTCTTGCAGGCACCGATTGGGCGTGAATATGTGAACCCGGCATAGGTAAGTATAATTTGTTTTTTGTTTCAGGTATGTATCTAGGTAAGTATTGTTTTTTGATTATGTAAATATTTACTTTTAACCACTTTTTGGTTTACATTCCAATTTGTGTTTACGTTAAAATTTTTGACTTCTTTATTTCCAATTTTTGACTTGCAGGTTGACGTTTTTGTCGTATTGGGAGTTAGGGAGGGATTTGGATTAGGGTTAGGGTTTGGGGTTAGGGTTTGGGGTTAGGTGAGGGTTGGGGTAGGATCAGTTTAGGGGACAGCACACAGACGTAGCAGGAGCTCAATGGAAACCGGATATGTGTGTGTGTGGGGGGGGGGGGCACTGGAGGTGGCACAGGCGAGTTAGGATTACATATATAACCAAGGCGAATTCCAGCCATGGAGCAAGGTTGGACCACGGTCCACTATGGCCGCCGCCGCCGCTTTACTCGTCAGAACCCTGAGCTGGGGGCTGGGAGGTGTGCCGGACGGATGGACCGTGCTTTTGCCCCTCCTTCCTATACGAAGGGGGGCTTCTACCGCAATCCTAACCAGCCAGTGCCTCCTCCGGTACCCCCCAGCCACTTCAGGGTTCGCTCGTATGCTACGGTGGTACGCCAAGGTGGTAGACTGCCATCTGATGTGCATTCCACCCAAAGTGAGGCTCCGGCCAATGGGTGGCGACACTTTGGACTAGGTAGCGGGGCAGATCAGGGCAAGCACGGTGGATCTCCTGATTCACCGAGCCCGACTTCTCCTCCAACAGCACGCCCGGATCCGGAGCCCGTGACTCCATTGACGGAGCCCGTGACTCTATTGACGCCAATTCGGACCTGGTCGTCGCCGGCACCAAGTCAAGTTCCGGTACCCGTGGCTCTATTAACGCCGGTCCTGGCCCAGACTTCTCCGACACCGAGTTCGGTTTCGGTGCTCTTGGCTTTTTCCATGCCAGTCCAGGCTCAGAGGATGGTGGCTCGAGAGGATGGGAAGAACCGAAAACCGGTCTTCTGCATGCCCTCGCATTCGCGGAGCCCTACCGCACGTTGGGTTGATGGTCGAGGTCCGACTTCATATGAGGTCGGTGTGCTGAACCCAAACCCCAATCTGGACCCCATCTTTGACCCATTGGGGGAACCCGAAATCGGGTTCCTCTCTGATGAGTCAATTGATTCGGTGGACGAAGAATTCCACGACTCCTCGGATTTCCTGAATTTGAGGGACCCTGACATTGGGCCTCGATATAATCTTCATTCTAAGCCCCACCCAAGGGGCACCTATGCATACTCCATGTCCTAACCCCCAACCCTACCCCTAAGCCTACCCCCAATCCTAACCCTAACCCCAACCCTAACTCTAACCCTAACCCCTAACCCTTACCCGAATCCAATTCTCTGTTTATGTCCTACTAGGAACAGAAATTCCAAACAGCAGGCTCAATTAACATAATTAGGACACATTTATTAAAATCAATTCAGACTCACTTACCTTAGATACCTACCTTGGATACTTACATCAAATTGGTACCATGCCTCTGGTCCGCGGACCACGGCCACCTAAAAAAATTAGAAAAGACAAAAATCAGCAAATTATATACGTAAATACCTACCTGAATAATACACTTACCTGTAGTAAGAAAAATGAGAAACAAAAAATCAAAAAACAAAACAACAAAAAACAAAACAATAAAATATTCAAAATCATAATTCACAATATCAAATCTTAATTGGAACACATTCATTGAAGCTAAAACCAGTTTTATTTCCAAAAATGAAAAAGTCAAAAACAAAGACGAAAATTTGAAATTGGAAACTCTAACCAAACAGAGACAAAAAATGACGCGCAGGGCGACAGACGCTCAGTGCGTGGAGAGAGAGCAAAGAGGAAACAACTCAGCAATTACAAACAGTAGAATTCAGCAACCTTTTCATTTTTTGTTTGTTTGTGTGCCAGACCTGAGGAAGGCCCTAGCAGCCGAAACGTTGTCAGGGCACACTTATATTATATATTGGCCAAACTAAATCTAACAGAAGAAAATTTATTAAAAACGACTTCATTAAAAACAACCTTATTAAAACAATTTTGTTCGTTAAAAACAATTTTATTACATATATAACATAGGCGAATTCCAGCCATGGAGCAAGGTTGGACCACGGTCCACTATGGCCGACGCCGCCGCTTTGCTCGTCAGAACCCTGGACTGGGGGCTGGGAGGTGTGCCGGACGGATGGACCGTGCTTTTGCCCCTCCTTCCTATAGGAAGGGGGCTCCTACCGCAACCCTAACCGTAACTCTAACCTTAATCCTAAACCTTAACCCTAACCCTAAACCCTAACCATTACCTATCCTTGGTCACTCTCTCTCTCTCTTGCTCTCTCTCTCTCTCCATCTTCCAAAATAACTTCCCTAATATTTATTTTCTTGCTATTGGCTAGAATAAAAATGGCGCAGAGAGGCAACTTTTCCAACCTGGTTAGGGCCATTTCCAACCTCTACACAAGGCAGTGGAATGCTTGCAATGTACATGAACAGAGATTCTACAGGACCACTAGGAGCTGGAGGAGCAAGCCCTGAGAAGAGAGATAGGTTCCCTCCCTTCAGAGGATGAATCAAGAGCATGGTAAGTGGCTCAACGGTGGGTCCTCAGACGTCTCAACGGTGGGTCCGCAGACGCCTCGTCCTGTGCGGTCATCCCGGAAGTAGTTTCATCAACAGTGGCAGTGCTGGAATCCCCAGGAATGGCAGGGCCTTTTCCTTTGTGGCCTAAGAGGAGACGGGACAGACACTGAGGGTGAGTTAAGAAGATCAAGATGAAGGAGAGGTGGAAGAAGCAGCTCAGCCACCACTCATTGAAATGGGGTGAGGCTCAACCCACGGAGGAACTGAGAGAAACCCACGAAACTTACCAGCAGGTGAACGAATGCATTCACCTACTCAGGAAGAAAACTCGACGACGCGGGAAACAACGGTAAAGTTGTGGAGCTTTTTGAAGAAAGGAGAAGAAGATACCAAGAACCTGGTCCTAATTCTTCTGAAGCGCCACGGGGGAGAGAAGAGCCATCACAACGGTAGGTGAAGGAATGCATTCACCTACTCAGGAAGAAAATGCGACGACGCGCAAAGTGCCAATGGTAAAGGTGCTGCGGGAGCTCTTTGAAGAAAGAAGAAGAAGATACCAAGAACCTGGTCCTAATTCTTCTGAAGCACCAAGGGGGAGAGAACATCCATCACAACGAAAGAATAAGAAGACACCAAGAACCTGGTCCTAATTCTTCCGAAGCACCAAGGGAGAGAAGATCCGTCACAACGGCTACTAGTGGAGACAACATCGGTCCAATCCCAACCCTAGCCCTAACCCTGGCCTTGACCCTAATCCTAACCTCTGACCCCTAACCCCTAAAACCCTGACCCTAACCCTAACCTTAACCCAAAACTTAATACTAAATTACGCCAAACTGCAGAAAAATAAATGCTAACCCTAACCTTACTCTGATCCAAAATGAAACTAAATTCCAAACTGGATTCTAAATTTAACCAAATCCTAAATTTAATTCCTAATTCTGACCAAAATAATAAAAGAAAAGTCTAAATTTTAATCAGACTCAATTCTTAACTCGAACAAAATTCTAAGGGAGTTTTCTTTCCAGACCAAAAGAGAAAATAGAGGACGGGAGAGTACACATGAGGGCGCCATTGCCACATAAAATAGTTGTCTTGCAAACAGGGTTTGGTTGGATAAAATCACCAATTGGTTATTATTATCCTTTAAATATAGAAATAAATAAGTGGGGAAAACGCTAATAGATAGTATTAAATTGTTTTTTTAACATTTTGTTTGATTTTGATCGGTTTTTGGGGTGGATATTGTAATAAATAGGCGGCTCGGTGGTGCATTGGGTAGCACGTCCGCCTCACAGTTAGGAGGATGCGGGTTTGATTCCACCTCCGGCCCTCCCTGTGCGGAGTTTGCATGTTCTCCCCGAGCCCGCGTGGGTTTTCTCCGGGCACTCCGGTTTCCTCCCACATTCCAAAAACATGCTTGGTAGGCCGATTGATCACTCCAAATTGTCCCTAGGTGTGAGTGCGAGTGCGAATGGTCGTTTGTCTCTGTGTGCCCTGCGATTGGCTGGCAACTGGTTCAGGGTGTCCCCCGCCTACTGCCCGATGACGGCTGGGATAGGCTCCAGCACGCCCGCGACCCCCGTGGGGACTAAGCGGTTCAGAAAATGGATGGATGGATATTGTAATAAATACGATTGGTGACAGTTGGTTGCCATGACACTGTGAGTGTCAGCACGGATACTTCCGGTTTTGCTAACGTTTACGAGCCACTTTACCCACAGGGCTATTTCGTTTGAATTACACGGTTTTATTATTATGGTGGTCGAGTGGATTTACGGACAACAGTGACCAGGTAGTGCAAGGAAACAATACCCATCAAAATGTATTTTGTTATTATCACTGGGATGGGTAATTTTAATAATATTATCGTTTAACGGGCTTCCCTATAACTTTTTGCAGGGGCTTATAGGTACTTCCGGGTTGCTAATGTAAGGGTTTGTGGGTACTTCCGGTTTGCTAATGCTAAATAGCCGCGTTACGTGTTAATCGATTTATTTCCAAGTGTGCGCCTCTGTTGTTGCGAATTAAATTTGCAGTTGGAGGGGAACGGTTAACACAATCAAACGGCACAAATATGTTTTATCTAACTTGATTTAGTGCTTGTCACTTTGTTAGATAATTTTAGATAGGGGATTGGTATGCGAGCCGCCATGACACTTCGCTGAGGCTCATGGGAATTTGCCATTGATAGTGACACCGTGAATCAAGAAAGCGGCGCTGGGAATGACAATCTACCAAGGTAAGATTATGCAAGTAAATAAGTGCTAAAAAAATTAAATACAATAATTCACCCCCTTTGATTAAACAATGTTGATTACTTGTGGAAATAACGATTTAATATTTTTAATACATTCGGGCCACAGCTATACCACCAATTACGCAAATAAGCGTGGCCAGAAACTTAAATGAAATAACACAACATTAAATTAAATATAAAGAGACGTAATGATGGTTTAAATTGAATGAATCAATAAAACAAAAGATGCTAATACTGACCTACTGATCTTTTCTGTCTGCGTTAAAGCTGGGCAGTTGACTGGACAAATAACACATTTTAATTGACTAGGTAGACACACTCCGTGGCTCGATCAACCCCTGCGGGGCCTCCCTTGGGCAAGGGTGTCTGGTGATAATGGCCGAAACACTCTGAGACCCCAAGGTCCACTACTAATGAGGTGTCTACAAAATTCTGATGTTCAAATTACCCACAACAAAGACGACTTAATGGGACCCTTTCTAAAAAAAAGCTGTTGGTTGAATATAAAAACAAGATATTAGGTCAAAAATAATTCAAAGTGAATAGACAATATAATCCAAGGGTAGGACTTTAGGTTGGTGTTTTCTCTCATTTTTCACTATTTTCCCATCTTGCTGGCCGAAGACCTGGGTAGCGCCTCAGCTACTCGGGGGAGGTTCTGGTTTAAGTGCAGTCTCACTTCGCCGTCCTTCGTACCGATTCCAGAATTTATGCGACTCCGGTACGGTGAGGTTTACTGCAAGAGACATGAGTCGGCCTGTGCCCTCAGCTGCCTTCTATCTAACCAACTGGGTCGGCGGACCCTTTGTGTAGCGAGATAACCTTATAAACCTAACCCTTTATTTCAGAGGAGAAAGTGAGGCGGAGCTGGGTGACGCAGTAGAAGATGAGGGCGATAGTGTGGGGTTACCCCCACCGGTTCTGAGCCAGCCGCCGAAGTCTCCCCGTCCCCCGTGCAAGGCCAAGACCAAGACCAACCGGGTTGTCCTGACCCCTCCTACCGGGGTTTCCCATTCTGGAGGTTACAGGACGGAGGCTGGGGTCACGTCGCCTGGTCCTTCCGCGGGGATCCGGGGTTTGGCTCCCCCGGCGGAGGTCCAGGCTGATGTTATCCAGGAAAGCCAAAACCACCTAGACGCCGGAGAGCGCAGGTCAGGGGACCCACCCAATCACTTGCAACTGGCTTATTGTGGGTGACTCCAATGTCGGCCAACTGCCGGCCCCTTCAAGCCACAAAATACAAATGGTTAGTTTACCGGAGGGCATATTTCGGCACGGCCAGACCTACCTGGACAATGCTTTGGTGAATCACGACGTGAATGTGGAAGCCATTGTCTTGGCGTTTGGTATTTATGACAGGGCCAACAAGCCTAAGGAGACGACCATTAAGTCAATCCAGAGGGTTCTCAAGTCCCTCAATAACAAGTTTCCTTATACAGTCATTGTCATCCCTCACATCCACTTCTCGAACCTCCTGCCTGACTGTGAAAAAGAGAACCTCAACGAGGTCAACGACTGGGTCAAGCAGCGTGAGGACGTTGCACAGCTTCCCCAGCTACAACACGGGCAGTTCCGGGTCCAACAAGACCAGCTCCAATGGACGGCTGACACCGCGACCAGGATGATAACCCTCTGGGAGTCAAGCCTTCATGATCTCCTTTGTGGTGCTGATTTTTGTGCGGTCCCCTAGTTTAATCCTTTCCCCAGTTCCAGCCCACACACTCATCCTACCCTAACCCTAACCCTACCCTAACCCCAATCCTAACCTAACCCCAACCCTACCCTAACCCTAATCCTAACCTAACCCCAATCCTACCCTAACCCCAACCCTACCCTAACACTAATCCTAACCCTAACTCTAACCCTAACCCAAATTCCCTTTAAAATGACCACTTGCCTACAAAGCAAACAAAAACAAACAAAAACAAAAATATTCATTAAACAAATATCAATACTTACCGTATTTACCTACCTGTACCGACTACATACCTGCAGAATGACCGCTTACCTGCAAAACAAACAACAACAAAACAAAAAAAATCATCGAACAAACATCAATACATACCTGATTTACTTACCTTGACCGACGCTCAACAGTCAAAAATTGTAGGAAAGAAAAAGGTAAAAAGAAATGTCAAGAAATGAAGAAAAAATTGAAAAACAAAGAAAATGAGAATAAAATTTAAAAAAATGAACAAATATTCATATTTTATTTGTATTTTTATTTTATATTTTAGTTTAAACCACATTGGATTGGACTATTAACTTCATATTGAGCACAATGCATTGACATCTCTATGTAAAATTTACTACGAACCAAAATTATAGTTAAAACATATTTTCACCCGGCAAACGTGTATAAAAAGACCGACGTGAAAAAAGTCACTCATTCCAACATTGGACAGCGGAAGAGCAACATCGTATTATATATATATTATAGTGTGCTAGACCTGAAGAAGGCCTATTGGGCCGAAACGTTGTCAGGGCACACCTTCTGTATATATTATTTTCAAATGCATTTGATTTAGGGATTAAAAAATTTAAATTAAAAAATTTGATGGTTTAAAATTCAAAAATTGGAAAATTCATTTTGATTTAAAAAAAATAAGAAAAGTTTTGTGTTAAAAAAATAATTTTATTAAAAAATTGGAGAATTCTAATTTTAAAAAGTACAAAAACATTAAAAACATCAAGACCAAAATAGTGTATGGCGAGGAGGGATGGACAGTTGTCCGTCGACAACGACGCCGACCTGCACACCTGGGGTGGGAGCTGGGGGCGGGGGGTAGACCGTGGGTGGATGGACCGTGCATTGTCCTCTTCCACCAGGGGGGAGCGTCAGTTCCCCAATCCTGGTTGGGGGAGGACTCCTCAATCCAACCCTAACCCTAACCCTTACCCTTTATTTTAGTGGAGAAAAGACGTGGAGACGTCGATTCACGTCACGTCGAGTCACGTCACGGGTCCGCATCGATCGACACAAGAGATGCTGAGGTGACAACCCCGGAGCAAGAGAAACCGACTTCCGCGGCATTCGTTTGGAAATTCCGGATGTGAGGAGGGCAAACGTTTGGGGTAGCTGAAGACTACAGCGGCATTAGCCACAGAGGCTAGCCGAGTACCAGCATTATCACACCGGGAGAGACTCAGCAATGGCGGCCAACGCTCGATTAAGACCTGGCCCAGGACAACGCTGAGAGAATCAGCTGGCAGTTGAAAGCCCAAGCTACTGCGATCGACCATTACACGGTTTTTGGAAGGAAATACTGCACAAAATCGCCATCGTGGTTGCTAACCATGCTAGGCTACCAAAGCTAACGTCAAGACGAGAGGATTATGAATGACACCGAAAAGGGATACCTGGGAGTCCGAAAGTTATGAAGAAATCAAGAAAGCTCTGCAAGAAATGCAGAGTAGAATAGAAAAAGTTTTAGACGTTAAAGATGAAATAGAAGAAGTTAAAAAAGTCCTGAAAGAAATGCAGAGTGGACAGCAAGAAATCATCAAACAACTTGCGGAGGTCCAGGAACTAAGGAGAGAGGTCAAATCTCTCAAAGAAGAGAACAAGAACAAGGATAAATTGATCAGCGACCTCACAAACGAAGTGGAGGAACTCGACCAGCAGATCAAAGGTAATGATGTCATCATTGCCGGCCTTAAAATTTTGCCAAGAACTTATGCAAATCAGGCGAGTGGTGTTATCAGCTCGCAGGCAGAGGAGCAGGACAATCGCTCCATTGAAGCTCAAGTTACCGCGTTTTTTAAAACAAAGAACATAGCTCTGGAGAAAGACACTTTGGATTCATGTTACCTGCTTCCAAGAAAAGCTGCAAGTGACAGAGGCAACGACACCCGTGCTGTATTGCTGAGATTTGTAAGCAAAAAATTTAAAACAGATCTGCTCAAG
Source organism: Syngnathus scovelli (assembly GCF_024217435.2). NCBI lineage: Eukaryota > Metazoa > Chordata > Actinopteri > Syngnathiformes > Syngnathidae > Syngnathus > Syngnathus scovelli. The sequence goes on from NC_090858.1 coordinate 12,743,937, forward strand.
AGAGGAAGAAATTTGAAAGGTTCCAATGTCTACATAAACAAAAATCTTACTAAAAAAAACGCCACCATCGCCTGGAAAGCCCAACAATTAAGAAAACAAGGGAAAATTCATAGCACCTGGACGTCAAACTGTAAAATCTACGTGAAACCAAATGGAGCTACCCCAGAAAATACAAGACCAGTGCTCATCAGAGCCTTGGTTGAGCTGGATCAATTTGCAAATTAAGAAAATGGAAAGTCCAAAAACATCTTTGATTAGCTCGGATAAATCATGGAATCTGGCAAATCAAGATAAACAAAAGATCCTGATGGACCTGGTAAAAGCCTATGAAAATGTGACTCTGCCTACAAATCAATATTGTGCCCATGACCCAAATGTAAGCATTGACTCGGAAAGCAATTTTTATACAAGCGAAGTGGACACTTGTGGATATTTTTTTGAAGAAAACCTAAACAAAATAAATGATGACGGAGAGAAACTTTCTTTGATCTATATAAACAGCAGGAGTTTATACGCAAATTTCGACAAAATCCAGGATTACCTGTTAGACTTTAGACAAACACTTCAACATTATTGCAATATCGGAAACATGGATTACTGAAGAAAGGGGAGCAGCTTTTCATCTTAACGGATATAATTTTGCCCAAAAAAAAACGGTCGGAGAAATCTGGAGGTGGAGTCGCGCTGTTCGTTGACGACAGGCTCAACTGGAAGATTTTGGAAGACTTGTCCCTTGCAATAGAGAATGTGCTCGAATGTCTGATGGTAGAAATTTAATTGTGTACAGGAAAAAAGTCTGTAATCTGCTGTATGTATAGAGCTCGACCTTGTAATGTTCAACAATCAAGTGACCGTACTCCTCTCAAAAATAAGACACAAAGAAATTTACATATGTGGTGATTTTAACATTGACCTACTAAGACGAAGTCAAAACACGCAAACGGAAGTTTTTGTGAACTCATTACCAAACCAAGCCGAATCACGCCTCAGAGTGCAACACTAATTGACAACATCTATACTAATTATTACGGTAAACATATCAGTGGCATCCTGATATGTGATATATCTGATCACTTACCGGTCTTCTGCATTAGTGGCCAAAGAATGCCAAACCCCCAAACTCACCAAAGAGAACAAAAAGCAATGCCGTACTTAGAAACCTAGACCAAGAACTCAGAGGAAATTCATGGGCCGAGGTTTATATGGAAAATAATGTAAACAGAGCCTATGAAAACTTTCTAAAAACATTGCTTGAAACATATGAAAAGCATTGCCCTATTGTCACAGAAAAAAATACAAGCGTACAATCAAAAAAAAAAAAAAAAGTCAAGCCATGGCTAAACAAAACACTACTAAATGCATGCAAGAAAAAAAAAATATATAAGCAATTTCTGAAGGACAAGACCGATGGATCTCACAAAAAGTATAAAACTTATAGAAATTCCGTCAATAACAAATTGAGGACAGCCAAACAAGAGTACAACGGAAGATTATTAGTCGAAAGCCAAAATTACACTAAAAAACTTTGGGACATAATTTATTCTATCGCAGAGGGCAGAAGAAAGAGAAATGAAAAAACACACTTGGTCATTGACGGTCAAAGAGTGGATGATCCCCAGCAAATCGCAGATAAGTTTAATCAGTTTTTTGTCGAAGTGGGGGCAAAACTCGCCTGAAACATTCCTTCTCAGGAGATAAACTGGAATGTTTTTGATCGTGGAATAGACAATACTGCTGACGACTTTTCACTGTCCCAGATAACTTTGAAGGAAGTCGAAGATACTATACTGAGTTGTTCAAGCAAGAAATCAATTGACGTTGATGAACTAGACATGAGGACGCTAAAATATATAGTGCATGCCATTTCGCCTCCACTTACACATATCTGCAATCTATCATTCAACAGTGGGATATTTCCTGATAAAATGAAAATTGCCAAAGGTCTACCCATATTTAAAAAAGGAGACAAACACCAGATCACCAACTATCGCCCAATCTCTATCCTCCCCCAATGTTCTAAAATCATTGAGAAATTATTTAATAGCAGGCTGGAGAATTACATTGAACAAAAAAATATACTGTCAAAAAATCGATATGGTTTTCGTAAAAAACATTAGACTGCACATGCACTTTTAGATTTTGTAGAAACCACTAAAATGGCGATGGATCGAAAACTATATAGTATTGGAATATTTCTTGATATTAAAAAGGCCTTTGACACAATTCATCATGAAATATTGATTGAGAAATTGTATAGATATGGGGTAAAGGGTACAGCCTTAAAATGGATCAGGAGTTACTTAAAAAATAGAACCCAATTTGTACAGGTAGAGACTAACAGGTCACCTACATTGAAAATAACGTGTGGCGTCCCCCAAGGGTCAATTTTGGGCCCTAGGTTATTCACGCTATACATAAATGACATTGCAAAGGCATGTTCCCTCAAAATGGTAATGTTTGCCGATGACACCAGTATATTATGTACTGGACATAATTTAAGACACATGGAAGCTTGTATAAACAGAGAAATGTCAATTTTACAGGCTTGGTTCAATGCAAATAAATTATCTTTAAATCCATCCAAAACTAAATATATGCTATTTGGGAAAAGAAAACCAAGCGAAGACTTAAACTTAGTGTCAAACGGTACCAAGATCGAACGAGTTAATGAGTATCAAATGCTTGGCATAACACTTGATTGTTTACTTAACTGGAAACAACAAATTACAAACTTGTGCAAAAAAATATCAAGAAATATTGCCATTCTGTGGAGGCTGCAAAATAAAATTAGTACATCTGCTTTAAGAATAATGTATTTGACACTCATAGAGCCACATCTACATTATTGTTCAGAGGTCTGGGGTCACGCATACCAGACATCAATAGAACCACTTTACAAACAACAGAAAAGAGCACTGAGGATCATTTGCAAAAAGCCGTACAATTCTCACACGAACAACCTCTTTATAAACACTGGAATACTGAAGCTCCAAGACTTAATCACTTTTGCAGGACTGTTAAATGTGTACAACGCTTCTAGATGTATGCTACCAGCAAATATTCAAAGCCTATTCACCCTGAGGGACACAAAACACGACCTCAGAGGATTATTAAACTTTGACCAACGACAAGTGTCCAGTACACTCGGAGGTCAATCGCTGACGGTTGTCGGTATAAGAAATTGGAACAAACTAAACTCTGACCTAAAACTATCCGAAAATTTCAAGGACTTCAAGAAAAAACTGAGAGCCTCTCTCATATCAAATTACGTAAGCTGAGTCCGCGGCAAACCCTGGGACGAAAGCATTGATAGCTCTTTGTTAAACTCGATACAAATCATTCAAATTCCAAATATTAGCATCATACATAACCATACATTTTTGATGTTGGCTATTTTGAAACTAAATGTGTAAATGCACTAATGTACAAATATTAGCATCATACATAACCAGAAATTTTTATGTTGACTATTTTAAAATGAATGTGTTACATAATATCTGTGAAGACTCTCATGAAATTGCTGTGTGATAAATATCTGTGAAAACACGAAAAATCTTTGGATGAAAGTTTTGGGACGGGACTCGATAAGCAAGACTGCTTCCACCCGTTCCTTTTTCGGCAAGTACGAAACGAACTCTAAGCTTTGTAAAGAAAGTGTGACTTTGATGATGTCTGTGTACAAGCTGAAATAAACAAAAAATGCGGAACTGGGTGACGCAGTAGAAGATAAAGGCGAAAGTGTGGGGTTACCCCCATCGGTTCTGAGCCAGCCGCCGGAGTCTCCCCGTCCCCCGTGCAAGGCCAAGACCAACCGGGTTGTCCTGACCCCTCCTACCGGGGTTTCCCATTCTGGATGTTACGGGACGGAGGCTGGGGTCACGTCGCCTGGTCCTTCCGCGGGGGTCCGGGGTTTGGCTCCCCCGGGGGAGGTCCAGGCTGATGTTATGGCAGGAAAGCCAAAACCACCTAGACACTGGAGAGCGCAGATTCCCCAAGGTCAAGGGACCCACCCAATTACTTGCAACTGGCTTATTGTGGGTGATTCCAATGTCGGCCAACTGCCGGCCCCTTCAAACCACAAAATACAAATGGTTAGTTTACCGGAGGGCATATTTCGGCACGGCCAGACCTACCTGGACAATGCTTTGGTGAATCACGACGTGAATGTGGAAGCCATTGTCTTGGCGTTTGGTATTTATGACAGGGCCAACAAGCCTAAGGAGACGACCATTAAGTCGATCCAGATAGTCCTCAAGTCCCTCAATATGAAGTTTCCTTATACAGTCATTGTCACCCCTCACATCCACTTCTCGGACCTCCCGCCGGACTGTGAAAAAGAGAACCTCAACGAGGTCAACGACTGGGTCAAGCAGCGTGAGGACGTTGCACAGCTTCCCCAGCTACCACACGGGCAGTTCCGGGTCCAACAAGACCAGCTCCAATGGACGGCTGACATTGCGGCCAGGATGATAACCCTCTGGGAGTCAAGCCTTCATGATCTCCTTTGTGGTGCTGATTTTTGTGCGGTCCCCCAGTTCAATCCTTTCCCCAGTTCCAGCCCACACCCTCATCCTACCCTAACCCTAACCCTACCCTAACCCCAATCCTAACCTAACCCCAACTCTACCCTAACCCTAATCCTAACCCCGATCCTACCCTAACCCCAACCTTAACCCTAACCCAAATTCCCTTTAAAATGACCGCTTGCCTACAAAGGAAACAAAAACAAACAAAAACAAAAATATTCATTAAACAAATATCAATACTTACCGTATTTACTTACCTGTACCGACTACATACCTGCAGAATGACCGCTTACCTGCAAAACAAACAACAACAAAAACACAAAATTCATCGAACAAACATCAATACATACCTGATTTACTTACCTTGACCGACGCTCACCAGTCAGAAATTGTAGGAAAGAAAAATGTAAAAAGAAATGTCAAGAAATGAAGAAAAAAATGAAAAACAAAGACAATGAAAATAAAATAAAAAAGCAAAAATAAGGAACAAATATTCATATTTTATTTGTATTTGTATTTTATATTTTAGTTTAAACCACATTGGATTGGAGCTGGGGGCGGGGGGAGACCGCGGGTGGATGGACCGTGGATTGTCCTCTTCCACCAGGGGGGAGCATGAGTTCCCCAATCCTGGTTGTGGGAGGGCTCCTCAATCCAACCCTAACCCCTAACCCTACCCCCCTAACCCTAACCCTGACCCTAAAACTAACTCTAACCCCAACCCCAACCCTTGCCCCAATCCCAGTCCCTATTTACGTCCCACCAGGAACAGAACTTCCAAACAGTAGGACAATTAACATAATTAGGACAAATTGGTGTTACTTTATTCGGACCCACTTACATCTAATACCTACCTGGATACTTACCTCCAATTGGAACCACGCGTCTGGTCCCCGGACCACGCCCATCTGAAAAAAAAACAGAAAAAAACTGAGAAAACGGAATAAAACAAAAAATATAAACAAAAGTCACCAAATATTCTCATTAATATAATTACAAATTTGCAAAAACACAATATACATAGTATATAATCCACCTACCTATCCACTACTTACCTGCAGTTTGAACCGCAATCCCAGATCCTAGACCACGCCTACTTGGAAAAACAAAAAACATTAAAAAACAAAAAAACAAAATTGGTATGTTTACATTATTTTTACAATACCAATTTCAAGTTGACCAAATTTTAATTATTTTGCTTAAATCTAATATGAAGGCTAGTTTAATTATGAAAATTAATTGGAAAATGCAAATTTAAGCTAAAACAAGTTACATTTCTAAAACGAAATTTCGAAAAACAAAAAAGATTTAAAACTTCAACCGAGCTGAGGGTATAAAAGGAACCGGCAAGGCAAAAGGCCTTTAGTGCGAATTTGGACTGCAAGCAAGACACATTGTTGCACCTCATAAAACAAAAATAGTTTTTCATTTAATACATGTGTGACAGACCTGATGAAGGCTTAAGATAGCCGACACATTGCATATTGGCCAAAATAAATTAAAAAAAAACTTTATTAAAAACAACTTTATTAATTATATAACAAAGGCAACTTCTGGATCCACAGCCATGGATCAGGGTTGGACGATGGTCCACTATGGATGACGCCGCCGCGTTGCCTGCCGGAACCGTGAGCTGGGGGCTGATTGGAATCCCGGATAGATGGACCGTGCTTTTACCTTTCCCTCCTCTAGGAGGGGGGGCTCCCACCGAGGGCTCCCACCCTAACCCTAACCCCTAACCCTCACAACGGCTGGTGGCAGCCAAGTATGTGAGGCACCGACTTAAAAAGGACGTGAGGGACTGGGCGAACACCTGTGTCGAATGCCAACGTGCCAAAGTGCACCGCCACACCAAAGCGCCACTCGAATGCTTTCAAGTGCCAGAACGATGTTTCGACCACGTCAACATCGGCCTAGTTGGCCCAATTCTACCCTTGCATGGGCACACTAACGTGCTCACCATGGTCGACAGGACACTACGGTAACATATTTAATTATGAGATCAACTGTAATTACTACACGGATGACCAATTTAAAAGTAAATTTAATCTTGAATATGGCGTATCGATCATACACCGAAACATCCATCCATCCATCCATCCATCCATCCATTTTCTGAACCGCTTAGTCCCCACAGGGGTCGCGGGCGTGCTGGAGCCTATCCCAGCCGTCATCGGGCAGTAGGCGAGGGACACCCTGAACCGGTTGCCAGCCAATCGCAGGGCACACAGAGACAAACTGTTAGGTTCAAAGTGCTAACTGAATATCTGAATAAGAGAAAAGGGTCAGCAGACAAAAAACAAGTGAGGCAGAATATTGAGTCTTTTCTCGCGAGGAGTGCAATCAGACTTACAGCAATCCGACTACACTAAAAATCTGTTTTACACTCCTCGCTCTTTTTATTTGGAATGCCCTACCCACAGTGTGAGACGATTAGCCCTTAAGGGGGGGGGAAAGAGATTGTGGCTTCGTCTCGTAAGAAACAAAAAGTAACGCACAAAGTGTTGCGTGCAGATATGGCTATATCAGCAAAACAGTTTAAGCGATATTCTGAGAGATAAAAAGAGAAAGTGACGTTCTTTAAGGAAGATCAGAAGGTTCGTGACGCATTGTTTGACGTGTTGTTTTCACGATCTGTTCTGGTGGACGCTGAGCTGTCAGCAGCATCTTGTTTGACACAACCGTCATCTCGCCCCTGACCCAGCCGTAATCCTTCTGTTCTGTTGTACAAGATAAGAATAAGCAAGGCAAAGCAGCAAGCATACTGAACAGTAATATTGTGAATAAGTACTCATTAGAGAACGCATGATAACATATATATATACAATTTTTCTAACAATTCCCCCCTGTTTATCATAAGTTCTCGGGGACTAACTTATCACCCATATGGCCACTTCAAAAGATTTTCAGCCAAGGGATCACATTTCGCAAGAACTAACTTACACTTGGGAGGAAATTGAGTCTTAATCGTCAAAGCCAGAGTCACGAAACAAATCGGACAGGTTTACCACAATGGATTCGCTGACAGAGTCGTCACTAGAGAAAGAACTCCCGTCGATCGAAAGGTCATCCCTTTGGAGTAACGGAAAAGTCTCAGCTGGTGGAGAGATAGCAGTTGTAATTAGCTTAATAATTAAGGATCGGAGACAAGGAATGCAGCAACATCCACACAGGGTTAAAATGGCAGAGAAAACGGCAATGGAGACCAGGACCGAGGAAACCAGGGTGCGGTACTTTCCGAACACGTTCAACCAGTCGGTCCAAACCTCCGTGTTCACCCCACTGTGTTCCTTCATCCTCCCATTCAAGGTCCTCAGACCCTCAAGGGCCCGGGACAGGCTTCCGTCGGCTGCAGTATTATTTGGAATAAATGTGCAACATTGCTCACCAAACATGGCGCAGACACCGCCCTCTTTTGAGAGTAGCATGTCAAGGGCCATTCGATTCTGGAAAGCCATGAGGGAAGTAGCGGCCAGTTGGGAGTGGACCGCCTTGAAACCCGCCTCGGTCCAGTTTCCAAGCCTCTGCACGTTGTAGTGGATGTAGTTAATCCTGTCAACATTTTTGTTAAGAGTACACCACCAACACAGGGCGGATTCAAAACCAGCTGCTATCTGATTCACCAGCTTATACTCATCCGGTACTCCTCTAGGAACACCAATGGCGTCTATGTAAGTTGGATTAACTGCGCCCTGCCATTCGGCGTTTCGCTTCGTTCTCGGCCAGTATTCGGGCACTACGGACTTAGCAAAAGATGTTAGATCATAAGACATTGGTATCAAATGAACAGGAAACAATAGGCCTAACAAAGCGCAAATTCCAGAGCTGTTTAAAGGCAACCTATCATAAAGTTTTTTACTATTACACCAAAACCAAATATCACTACGAGCAATGGGCAAAAAGGGGCAGTGACATTGGTCATGGACCCACACCATGGAGTAGGTAGGGCGCCGAGCTTCTCACCGGTACCAGGTAATCTAATGCATGTAAAATTACCCTTATCTACATCGGACGAAAAAAGGGGTTTATATTTTGTCATAGAGGCAACAGGGTAAACCTTATCCCATTTAAAACAATCATGAGTGGGTGAAATGGATGAGTTTAACATTAAAACAACAGCACACTTAGGAACTATATTTGCAAGTATTTTCAAAAGAGGTCTTGGACCCATACATGCAATGCAACTGGTGTTAGCCATTTTTGCGGCTTGCTCAGCCATAAGAAGCCAGTTGTTGGTTTGACCGCTTATTCCTGTGGAAGCTACAAAATAGCTGTCTATATCAGTGAGGAGCATACTTGTGATTTTTGCTCCTGCTGACAAGGTGTAATTATTTGTAACGGGACGGTCTGCGATCGACATTGTTTTATTAAGGCAAATAGCAATAGGAAAGTGAGGATCGATTCCAGAGGACCAGGCCCACAGTTGAAAACCCCAACAAAAAGTGTCAAACAAGGTGGCATTTGGAGGACGAATTTGACCATCAGGGAGTGTAAGAGTCAAAAGGAGGCTTGTGCCCTGATTCTTCAAAGTCACTCCTTTAGCAAAGAACACAGCCTCTTAACTGGAACCAGAGAGCGGGGTGACCATTTCGAAACCTTTCAAACTTTTCATAGGTAAAATAATAGAAGAAGATGTATTAGGAGCCACAGTAAACATTAATGAATTATTGTAAGTCCAAGACAAAAGCCATGGTACGCAAGTTGGAACGCGGACGGTTTCTGGTGTACAAACAACATGATCAAAAGGGGATTTTGTGTTGCGCTCATGTCTAGCAATTTTTCCCCATGAGCCATATTGATTAGAATCAGCGTTGGTAGTTGCCCGAGAGAAGAATGTTCGAGGCTCATGGTACTCTATCCATACGAATAAAATAACCCCCGAAAAAAATATAATGGTAACACAAATCAGCAAAAGCAACCAAAAGCGCATGGTAGACTTTGCGCAGGCTACAGCCCGATTAAAGCACTCACCAAATGACTCTCTAATGCTCATGTTTTTGGATCTCCTCAGAGTCAACACCCTGAGCTTCGGGTTGGTGTCTTGGAAATTGGCTTCTGCTAGCTTTCGTGTCAACCCTGGATCTTGGCACCAGGATCAGGCACTATTACCAGACTTTGCTCACCTTCCGTACTTAGGTTGGGTCTGCGGAGATCACCTTTTTACAATGAGATAAATGAATCCATGTGTTGCGTTCGGCTATTTTCAAAGCATTAGGTGTCGTGAGTAGTACCAAGAAGGGACCTTCCCACTTGGGTGAATGCCAATTCTTCCTCTTGATACTCTTGATCAAAACCCAGTCTCCCGGTACCACTTTGGGGTCTTCCTGCGGAGAAATGGGTTCATCATCAGTGTTATTGGTTGGATTCTTTTGACGTTCCAACATTTTTCTCATGTAATCAGCTAATGTGGCTTCCTCGGGGATCTCCCATGTGTTCTTGAACTGAGGAAGCCTGTAAGGTCTTCCAAACATAGTTTCATAGGGAGTTAGCCCTGTTGTACTTGTAATATTTATGTACATTTTGACCAGGTCTAAGCACTGAGTCCATGGTCGTTTGGTTTCCTCCATACATTTCTTTAATCTGTTTTTTATAGTCGCGTTAGATCTCTCAACAAGGCCAGCTGATTGTGGATGATAAGAACAATGGTTCTTTAAATTTATGTGGAACATTCTCCCAATGTTATGCACTACTTGATTTACAAAGTGTGGACCATTGTCGCTGTAAATTTTTTCTGGAATACCGTACCTTGGAATGATGTCTTTGCATAAGGCTTTTGCCACTGTGAGTGCATCAGCATGTTTGGTAGGAAATGTTTCTACCCATTTAGAAAATGCGTCTATTATGACCAAACAATATTCTTTCCCTTCACATTTATGTAATTGAATATAATCCATATGTATTGTCTGAAACGGATACAATGGAGTCGGGTATTTCCCTCTCTGAGGTCTTAAATTGCCTTGTGGGTTGTGTTTAGCACAGATCAGACAGGCTCTGCAAAATTGTTGTGAGAAAGCTGCAAAGCCGTATGTTGTATAAATAGCTTCAACTTGTTTCACCATACCCCCCGTCGAGACATGGGTGACCCCATGACTCGAAATAGCAGCCCATTTGAACAAGTTACGAGGCAAGATAGGTTTGCCCAAAGGTCACACAAAAAGACCATCAGTGTTTTTAGTTGCACCTCGTTTTTCCCAAGAGAGTCGTTCCTGGGAGGGGCTCTGAGACTGCATGTCAAGCAACATATCAGGGGAGATGTGTGACATCGAATCATGATCAGTGAGAGACGAGAGGACATGGAGCAGGCCTTCTGCAGCGGCCTTAGCGGATTTGTCAGCAAAAGCATTACCAAGAGAAACAGGATCAGATCTTGCAGTGTGAGCAGCACATTTGCAAACAGCCACCTTTAAAGGTAGCTGGACAGCGTCCAAAAGTTGAGTTAGTAATGTGGAATGGGTGACGGGCTTCCCTGTAGAAGTTATCATGCCACGGTTGCTCCACTGCTGAGCAAAAACGTGCACTGTAGCAAAAGCATACTGACTATCAGTCCAGATAGTGACGGACTTGTTTGCAAACAATTTGCAGGCCCCAGTCAAAGCAATGAGCTCAGCGGCCTGTGCTGACATATAGGATGGCAGTTTAGCAGCCTCCAAGATTTCGTCGGCAGTAACAATGGCATACCCAGTAAGGGTCACTCCAGATTCATTTTTCTTAGAAGACCCATCAACAAAAACCACATCACCATCTGGCAGAGGCGTATCTTTCAAGTCAGGCCGAGCCTTTGCAATCTGTTGGGCAGCATCGACACAATCATGGAATTCACCGTCGTCAGGAAGGGGAATGAGAGTGGCAGGATTGAGTGTCGTGCATCTTTCAACGGTCAGGTGCGGCTGAGACAGTAACGTAGCCATGCAAGAAAGATGACGTGCAGGCGACAGAAAAGTCACTCACTCACTCACTCACTCACTCACTCACTCACTCACTCACTCACTCACTCACTCACTCACTCACTCACTCACTCACTCACTCACTCACTCACTCACTCACTCACTCAATCTGACAATCAATCAATCAATCAATCAATCAATCAATCAATCAATCAATCAATCAATCAATCAATCAATCAATCACACAGGTGTTAACTAATTTCTAATTATATTGCAAGCAATTCCTAATCCTACTTTACCTTTGTATAAGGCACAGGTGTCAAATTGTGCTTCATATTCATGTCATTACTCGAATTGCAAATTATCTTCCCTCTTAATAATGTTGTAAGTTTAAATATTAGACCAGTTTGTATTTGTCTGATTTGAAAGCGAGTTACTCGTCAGCTTGTTTTGCAACTCCCACAATATGAGGCGCTCACACATCTACTCGGGTATGACAGTCATACCGGCCCTCCAAAAGAAGCCATGACTACACCGCGGCCCTTGAACAAATGAGTTTGACACCCCTGGCACAAGGGATAGCCTTCTCATTGATCAATCGCGTATCTTAAATCATGCTTTTCCTCCTTTGAAGCGACTATGTACTTCAAACCCAAACGGCACCATTTTATAGGGAAAAATTTGTCGAATTTATTCGTTGTCGACATAATACTGGTCACAAATTTGCATGTAGAGCATTTTTGATTTGTTGATCATAGACATCAGTTGAACACTCTTTCTGGTCTGTGTCTAAAGTCTTCAACCAACTTATCTTGTTTTTGTTTAGTTCGGCCAATGTCTGTGTAATTTGCTCTACGTTGGAATTTTATTTTTATCCTGCCCAATAGTTGGTCAATTTGTATTCGTAATGGCACCCCGTTATATTCCAATGGACGGCCCTGGAGATCAAAAGGACTCCAGGTGCCTTTAACGCTTGCCCAATGTTTGGTTAAGGATGCCATGAAAACCTGTTGTACTTCATCACCTCTCAAATTATAGGAAGCAATGAGTTGTTTAATTTGGGGTACAAAGACGGAAAGGATGGTTCGCTTTGCCGTGCCACAACATCTGTCTTTGTAATTTGATCATTTTTCTCATCTTCATTCATCACATTCTTAGCTGCGATTCTTAAGCGAGCTCGCGCTGACACTGTGTCATCATCTTCCTGTCTGTGCAACAGCAAGTTCTTTTTTATCTTTTCTTCGTCTTCCTTATCTTTCACTTTTCCTCTCATCTGGGAAAATGAGAATGTAATTTTGCTTTTTAATTTTTAATTTTAAGTCTTGCAAAATTGCTATATCCTTACTGCACCGAGATAAACTGTTAAACATATCTTTAAACAAAAACAATCTATGCTCCTGCAGAGACTCTTCAAAATGGGACCCAAATGTCAGATTACAAATCAAACCTCCTCCTTCACTCTCACATTTTTTGATAGAACAGTCTACTTAGCTAGACACTGTCATATCGTACTAAATAATGGCCTGCAAATTAAATATAATGTTGTTGCTGTGGTCCCTCAAAACATGTGACTAGAATTTGGACAATTACTAACCCCCATCAATTGATAAATTATCTCCTCACTAAAGTCCTAGCCTGTTAACCTATCTGCATCAAGAAGACATTTGCAATGCAGGGGATTAGAGAATAATAATAACACCAGTGATTTCTAATCATTAACCTAATTTTATCCAGTTCTACAATGTATGTTTTCTCTTACTCTCACATTTTTATGAGGGTTGGGCACTCTCCTCGTCGGATGAGTTTCTGCCCACAACCGTCATATTATTCTATAATTTCTAATTTTTACATTTAACAATGCAAATCTGATAAACCATTGTCTAGCACACCGTTTTCGTGCACCAATTTAGCGCAATTCCAACCTTTATAACGAACTGATACACAAAGACAAACATACACAGAAACAAACACACGGGCCCACAACATAGACATGACAATCTTCCCAGCTGATAACAAGGGTGGGGGGAGCAACTGAAGTGCGGAGAGCCTCGCCACCGCCACGTCGCATAATGCAACCCACCTCTGTCCAAAATATGCATTTGTCAAGATATTTTATATTTTCGGTGTCGACCTCTTCCATCAATTTCCAATCTTTGCATTTTAATTCATGTCGGGGTAGCAGCTTTTGTTTGCTATTTGATTTTCCCATGGTTTATTTTCTAAATTTCGGAGTTGGCAATTCGAATGGCACCTACAGTGTCCTAAAGCCAACTTTATTCACAGGACAGTGGTTAAATGTTCGATGTGTGGCGAGTCTCTTTTCACCTTCCCGGAGGAAGCAGAGAGTCCTTGCTTTCATCCACACAAAGCCACTGTTTACAATCCTGTGTTGTTTACATAGAGGAGAGCTCAAATGAGGTCACTCTCAGTCAAACCATACACACACACACAATGCGCACTTTTATCGTCTCACAGGCAAGCAGGGGAGTCCACCCTCCCGTGGATTTTAACAAACTCTTTAACCTTCCTATTGTGTAAGAAAACTTATTTTGCCTTTTTCTTGAAGTAGATATAAAACCTATCTTTTCATGGATAAATGAGCCAAACCAGCTAAACAAGAGTTAAGAAAAACACCACAGATGGCAGCAGAAAGCTAACACATTAGGAAGGTTAAGTTAGGAGGCCCCACGACACCTCAGTGGAATTTAACTGCTCCAAATTACCTGTACTTTTTAGAAAACAGAGGAGTCCGCCCTCCCGTGGAATTTAACTGACTTTTACGTCAGGGGACTCCACCATCCCCTGCAGAATTTAACTGTTTCTAATTGCACTTGATAGGTTCTAGAATTGTCAAGGTTTTAAGTGACCTCTTGTCACTGCACTTTCATTACTTTTAACAGAATCAAGATCCGTACTCACAGTCTGCTGGGCCTTCTCCTCGGATGATCTCGTCAACCACTCCGGCGTCCAGCTGACTGATCGAGTCAGCCCCGTGAAAAGGGTTTCCTCTATATGCCTTGGCCAAGGACTTGTCCTGGGTCGAAAAGTCAGCTGGAATCCCGAAATAGGTCTATTGAGATCCCGGACGAGCCCCCAAAAATCTGTTAGGTTCAAAGTGCTAACTGAATATCTGAATAAGAGAAAAGGGTCAGCAGACAAAAAACAAGTGAGGCAGAATATTGAGTCTTTTCTCGCGAGGAGTGCAATCAGACTTACAGCAATCCGACTACTCTAAAAATCTGTTTTACACTCCTCGCTCTTTTTATTTGGAATGCCCTATCCACAGTGTGAGACGATTAGCCCTTAAGGGGGGGGGGAAAGAGATTGTGGCTTCGTCTCGTAAGAAACAAAAAGTAACGCACAAAGTGTTGCGTGCAGATATGTCTATATCAGCAAAACAGTTTAAGCGATATTCTGAGAGATAAAAAGAGAAAGTGACGTTCTTTAAGGAAGATCAGAAGGTTCGTGACGCATTGTTTGACGTGTTGTTTTCACGATCTGTTCTGGTGGACGCTGAGCTGTCAGCAGCATCTTGTTTGACACAACCGTCATCTCGCCCCTGACCCAGCCGTAATCCTTCTGTTCTGTTGTACAAACCGAAACAGCAGAAGTTTATTTACTAATTTTTAAAATGTAAAACATTACTTAGGACCATTCGCCACACCCTTTAGTGTCATAGCCATCTCAGAAACCTGGCTGAGCCTGGAGAAAGGGGTGGACTTTGATCTAGAAGCATATGAACTAAACTTCATTAATAGGGCTGATAAAAGGGGAGGGGGGCAGCCTTATATGTAGATAAAAGACTAAAATACAGGATTGTCAACCGTATGACTGCTGCCATTAAGGATATATGTGAATGTATTACCATAGAGATAAACATGGAAAAAAGAAAAATATCACTGTCGGCTGTGTTTATAGAGGTCCTAGCTCCAGTATAGATACATTTAAGGAAATAATGGAAAATATCGTTACAAACATTGAGCAGAAGGTAACTTTTACTCGTGGTGATTACAACACCTAAATCCTAATAATTTACCAGCCATTGATGAATTCACTGCTACAATGTACAGTATGGGCCTTTAGCCGACCATTACAAAACCCAGCAGAATGACATCTCAATCAGCTACAATTATAGATAACGTATTTAATAATAACTTGGAAGACAACATAAGTGGACTACTAATAAATGATATGTCACCATCTGCCAGTGTTTGTTATTTTTGACTGTGATTATAAAAGGCCTAAGGAGGAAAACTTACTAAGACAGAGGAGAGTAAGAACGGAGGATACCCTTGAAGTAGTGAGATCTGAACTGCTGAGGCAGGATTGGCGAAAAGTATACGAAGCAATGGATGTTGAGTCCGCGTATGACTCTTTCTTGAAAACGATTATGACCATATATGACAGAAGCTGTCTAATTCAACAAAGTAGATATACAACAAAAAATACTGACAAACCATGGATCACAAAGGGACTATCAAATACCTTTAAAAAAAACAGTTTGTTTTTATATATTTTATATTTGATTTATTTTTCTCTTGTACTATGTTTTATGAATTCCTTATACAAACTGATATACTAAGAAAATGTAAGAAGGATTATTATAATAGAGTGCTAGAAAACAACAAAGACAATATAAAGGGTACATGGACTATATCAAATTCAATTATTAGAAACAAAAAGACTAGCTCCTATTTCTCAGACTTCTTCATGGAAAATGGTAAAACAATCACTAATAAAATAGATCTGGTGGAAGGATTTCAAAAGTCAAAGTCAAAGTCTGCTTTATTGTCAATTTCTTCACATGCCAAGACACACAAAGAGATCGAAGTTACGTTCCCACTATCCCACGGTGACAAGACATATTACACAATATACATACAAGTAACCAACACAAGAGCACCACTCTGTTCCGTACTGTAACTGTCAGTGAGAATGGGTAGAGTCCATCACTCGTATACTCCATCGCTTCTCGGCCTTTTGGCTAAGATCAAGTGTAGTATCTGTTCTTAGCTGGCTAGAAGGCGATCACCTCTCCTGAGTCACCAGTTCTCACCCTGACGTGGCATTGAACTTGACTCACTTTGTGGAGGAAATAGTGTCATAGCATTGTGTTACAAATAACCTGATACTTTTGTGACAGAATCTACTGTGGCAAGTTACTTTAATTTACTTTGTTATTTTGTAGATGTTTGGTATTCTTTAAGTGTTTCTTTCCTTTTGTCTAAATGTCTTTAGGTGGTGCTTCCACTATGGCGGCTCCCCATGCGGCCATGCGGAGGCACCATAGTGTACGCTTTAATTTTAAGGAAATGAATCGTGAGCCGCTGGTAATGTCAAGTTTAGACTTTTCCAGAAAGCTAATCCAACAAACCCTGAAATTTAAAGCATATGATTTGAACTGCATTATAACGTTGCCTTTTAGCAAAGGCTTTGATGTGAGGTTTTGCTCTGCGGCAAACCTACGTGAGTTTTGGAATCGGGATGGAAATGTTAAATCCCAGTTCTCTGTGTTTAATGTTGAAAAGCAGACCGACAATACTGCGAAAACAGTTATTGTCAGAATGTTTAATGAGACAGTGAATGCAGAGGACATTTGTAATTTTCTGGGAAGATATTGCACGGTTAAAGGCCAGGCTATGAAGGTGAGAGATGAAGATGGCATCTGGAATTGTTCCTGGCGGGTCCCCATTCAACAATGGGAGAACCCTCAGGGGTTCCAGGGCCTGAAACATCTCCCATCAATGATAGTTTTGGGAGAAAACCGAAGCTACATATATTGTCAGGGCCAACCCAAGCTCTGCCGCAAGTGTGGACAGCATGGGCATCTTGCAGAAGCGTGTGAGCAAATAATATGCCGGAAATGTAGAGTTATTGGTCACACTTTTGAAGAGTGTACCAATGGCAGAAAGTGCCATCTCTGTGTAGAAACTGATCATCTCTACAGAAAGTGCCCAAGGTCTTTTGCCAACAAACTGAACGCCGGGAGAGAAATGACACAGGTGAAGGAAAATGAAGCTAACAAACATTTTGGAAATTCAAATTTCCCTCCAAGGCCTGAGATTGGTGGAGAGGAAACGGGTGGGGAGGGGTCAGGTGACGAGGAAACAGGTGATGAGGGAACAGGTGACAAGAGAACAGGTAACGAGGGAATAGATGAGAAGAGGAAAAAGGAGGGGCATGTGCCACCCCCACCAACAGAGAATGCAGAAGAAATTGATGGAGTAGAAGAAATGCCTACAAGTAGTGGAGAGGAAACAAGTGAGGAAAGGGAAAGGGAGGGGCATGCGGTAAGCACATAAATGGAAAGTGACATGTCACAAGAAATAGCCACAGATGAGTTGAGTGCAGGCACCCAGATTCCTTGTGCGCAAAAAGCTAAAAGACTCGCATCTGAACGGTACTCTGAATCGCCGTCGATGTTAGAGAAGAGAGGAAAGCCTCGGAGCTGTCACGACTCGTCCCCGGTTGTTTTATAATGTGTAGGTTGTCATGGTTTCTGTCCGCGTCTGTGTACTCACCCCTCCCTTCCTGTATCTACTCACAATCAATGTCCTAATCACAGTCACCTGCCTCTCGTTACCTGTCTCTTATTTAAGTCCTGTCTGCGTGTCACTCTCTGTCGGATCGTTGATCCTTGTCTTTGTCAGTTCTGTTTCCGTTAGCCAAGTCTGTCGGTCGGTCTGTTGAGTTATGTTAGTTTACCGGTTCTGTTGGTCTCGTTCCCCTCATCCTCCCTTCCAACTACCTTTTCCCTCAATAAACCCTGGTCCAAGCTGCATTCGGTTGCCCTGCTCCATTCCTGTCCTGACAGAACGATCCAACCCCTTCAGCGACCAGCGCCTGGACCAACCTGCTCCACCAGTTCCCACCGTGACGCACGATCCACGTCCGTCGTTGGAGCTTGTTCCAGCGCCACCGACTCCGCGGCCGCTGTCAGACTTCGCTCCAGCGACGCCGGACCCGCGGCCGCCATCGGAGTTCCTCCCGACGCCATCAGTTCCGCGGCCGCCATAGGACTTCGCTCCAGCGACGCCGCACGCACGTGCGCCATCAGGATCCACCTTTGCGCCGCCGGATATGCAGCTGTCACCGGACCCGCGGCCGTCGCCGGACTTCGAGCCACGTGCACCGGACCCGTGATAGTCCCTGGCCCCGCTCCCACTGCTGCAACATGCGGTGGCTCCTGCCGCTGCGCGCAGCGCTGACTTCCAAATGACGCTGATTGCGGCTCTGACGTTCCGTATGCCGGCAATTGCGGTTCAGACTCTCCGTTTGCCGCAGAGCGCGGCTCTGCTTCCCGAGATTCTGCTGATTGCAGTTCTGTCCCAGAGTTTCCGCCGATTGCGGTTCTGTCCCCGAGTTTCCGCCGATTGCGGTTCTGTTCCCCGAGTATCTGCCAAGTGCGGTTCTGTCCCTGAGTTTCCGCTGAGCGCGGTTATGTCCCAGAGTTTCCGCCGATTGTGGTTCTGTTCCCAAGTTTCCGCCGAGCACAGTTCTGTCCCCGAGTTGCAGCCGAGCACAGTTCTGTTTCCCCAGTTGCCGTCGAGCGCGGTTCGGACTATCTGTGTGCCGCCGAGCGCGGTTCAGACTTTGCTGCCAGTTCAGACTTTGCTGTCAGTTCAGACTTTGTCATAGACCATGGGGGTCAGTGAGACAAGTGCGCTTCCCCCCCGCCCACCCCGCACACCTTGTAGGGTTTGGGTTTTTGGGACCCGTTCCTTGTGGGGGAGTACTGTCACGACTCGTCCCCGGTTGTTTTATTATGTGTAGGTTGTCATGGTTTCTGTGTCTACTCACAATCAATGTACTAATCACAGTCACCTGCCTCTCGTTACCTGTCTCTTATTTAAGTTCTGTCTGCGTGTCACTCCTTGTCGGATCGTTGATGTCATTCTTGTTTCTTTGAGTTCCTGTCTTTGTCAGTTCTGTTTCCATTAGCCAGTCTGTCGGTCGGTCCATTGAGTTATGTTAGTTTGTCTGTTCTGTTGGTCTTGTTCCCCTCATACTCCCTTCCAACTACCTTTTCCCTCAATAAACCCTGGTCCAAGCTGCATTTGGTCGCCCTGCTCCATTCCGATCCTGACAGGAGCCCAGATAGTGAGCTGGATGAGTCCAGAGTTTTCCCTTCCGACTCACCAAATGAAATCTCCTTTTTAAATATATGCCTACAATCGACACCCAAAAGCCGCAATACCATGAATTTGAGGTTGAGGAAGAGACCGTTACCAGACGCGACCAGGAGAGGTCGCCGGCAGCCAAGCTCTGCCTGTTGTACCGCAATAAAGGACGAATTACTTTTAAAAGAAATAACCTAACTGTTGCACTCAATGATTGGTTTGAATAGCAAATATGACACCCTCTATAGGAGTATTATACTAATGACACAAACCCTATCAATCATGAATGTTAGAAGTGTAAAATCAAAGATTAGAGCTCTAAGTGTCTAGTGTCTCCATAAAAACCCTCAATGCAGATGTGATTTTAATTCAAGTGTGCGGCATACCCTTTTTAAGAAATTACAGACAGTGGGAGGAGATGTGGCCCTATCCATTGTTATGGAGTGGGTCAAATGAAAACTGCAATGATGGATTGGCCATTTTAATAAATAACCCCCAAATTCTTTTAAACAGGAGCACAGTGGAGTAACAGATTATGCACAGACCAGATTGCCACCCTGCGCATAATTATAGAACAGTCAATAGAATGGAACTCCCCCTTATACGTAAACTTCATAGATTATGAAAGAGCATTTGACAGTGTAGACAGAGAAACACTGTTGAAACTACTGAGACATTATGGGATCCCAGAGAAGATCATCACTCTGATCCAAAGCACCTACCAGGAAATGTCATGCAAGGTTCTATATGCAGGCCAACTGTCAGAAAGCTTTGAGGTCAGGACCAGTGTTAGACAGGAATGCCTCGTATCATCCTTAATGTTCCTCCTAGTAATAGACTGGATCATGAAGACCACTACTACGGGCAGGAAAAACGGCATACAGTGGAACCTCTTGACACAACTAGACGACCTTGACTTTGTGGACACAACCACAATCAGATGCAGGACAAGACTACCAAACTACCAACCACATTCCTTGGGACGGGGTTAAGGATAAACCAGCACAAACAATGATTTTTGCTGCACAAACCGGCACAAACGAAACTCAAACGAATCAGACTATTTTCCTTAAATTTTGCAAGGTTGGGGGGGCTGCATGACGTCATCGCTAGAAATCAAATGCCTAATATCTCCGAAACGGAAGCAGCACGAACGAAACTTTTTGCTGCACAAACCAGCACAAACGAACGGTACCAATGTTGGTCCATTTGGAGGAAAGGGAGGGGGGGATGACGTCATCGCTACAAAATAAATGTGTAATATCTCCGAAACGAAAGCAGCACAAACGAAAATTTTTGCTGCACAAACGAAGCACAAACGGACGGTACCATTTTGGGTCCATTTGGGGTGAAAGGGGGGGCTGGGTGAACTCTGACCTTGGCGGTCTGATCCCCGGCTGCAGAAGCTGGCTCTTGGGACATGGAATGTCACCTCTCTGGCTGGAAAGGAGCCCGAGCTGGTGTGCGAGGCAGAAAGATTCCGACTAGATATAGTCGGACTAGCCTCCACACAGTTTAGGTTCCGGTACAAGCCCTCCCGAGAGGGGCTGGACTCTCTTCCACTCTGGAGTTGCCCACGGTGAGAGGCGTCGAGCAGGTGTGGGTATACTTATTGCCCCCCGGCTGGGCGCCTGCACATTGGGGTTCAACCCGGTGAACGAGAGGGTAGCCTCCCTCCGCCTTCGGGTGGGGGGACGGGTCCTGACTGTTGTTTGTGTCTATGCACCAAACAGCAGCTCAGAGTACCCACCCTTCTTGGGGTCCCTGGAGGAAGTGCTGGAGAGCGCTCCTTCTGGGGACTCTATCGTTCTACTGGGTGACTTCAATGCTCACGTGGGCAATGACAGTGAGACCTGGAAGGGATCTGAACCCGAGCGGTGTTCTATTGTTGGACTTCTGTGCTCGACACGGATTTTCAATAATGAACACCATGTTCAAACATAAGGGTGTCCATGTGTGCACTTGGCACCAGGACACCCTAGGCCCCAGTTCGATGATCGACTTTATAGTCGTGTCATCGGATTTGCGGCCGCATGTTTTGGACACTCGGGTGAAGAGAGGGGCGGAGCTGTCAACTGATCACCACCTGGTGGTGGGTTGGCTCCGATGGTGGGGGAAGATGCCGGTCCGACCTGGCAGACCCAAACGCTCTGTGAGGGTCTGCTGGGAACGTCTGGCAGAATCTCCTGTCAGGAAGAGCTTCAACTCCCACCTCCGGCAGAGCTTTTCCCACATCCCGGGGGAGGCGGGGGACATTGAGTCTGAGTGGACCATGTTCCGCGCCTCCATTGTTGAGGCGGCCGACCGGAGCTGTGGCCGAAAGGTCGTTGGTGCCTGTCGTGGCGGCAATCCCCGAACCCGCTGGTGGACACAGGCGGTAAGGGATGCCGTTAAGCTGAAGAAGGAGTCCTATTGGGCCGTTTTGGCCTGCGGGACTCCGGAGGCAGCTGACAGGTACCGGATGGCCAAGCGGAACGCGGCTTCGGCGGTTGCTGAGGCAAAAACCCGGGCGTGGGAGCAGTTCGGTGAGGCCATGGAGAATGACTTTCGGACGGCTTCGAGGAAATTCTGGTCCACCATCCGGCGTCTCAGGAGGGGGAAGCAGTTTAACGTCAACACTGTGTGGGGATGGCGTGCTGCTGACCTTGACTCGGGACGTCGTGAGTCGGTGGGGAGAATACTTCGAAGACCTCCTCAATTCCACCTACACGCCTTCCATTGAGGAAGCAGGGCCTGGAGACTCTGAGGCAGATTCTCCAATCTCTGGGGTCGAAGTCACTGAGGTAGTTAAAAAACTCCTCGGTGGCAAGGCCCCGGGGGTGGATGAGATCCGCCCAGAGTTCTTAAAGGCTCTGGATGTTGTGGGGCTGTCATGGCTGACACGCCTCTACAACATTGCGTGGACATCGGGGACAGTGCCTCTGGATTGGCAGACTGGGGTGGTGGTTCCCCTCTTTAAGAAGGGGGAACGGAGGGTGTGTTCCAATTACAGGGGAATCACACTCCTCAGCCTCCCCGGTAAGGTCTATTCAGGGGTGCTGGAGAGGAGGGTCCGTCGGGAGGTCGAACCTCGGATTCAGGAGGAGCAGTGTGGCTTTCGTCCTGGCCGTGGAACAGTGGACCAGCTCTACACCCTCGGCAGGATCCTCGAGGGTGCATGGGAGTTCGCCCAATCAGTCCACATGTGTTTTGTGGACTTGGAGAAGGCGTTCGACCGTGTCCCTCGGGAGGTTCTGTGGAGGGTGCTTCGGGAGTACGGGGTGCCGAGCCAACTGATAAGGGAGGTTCGGTCCCTGTATCACCGATGCCAGAGTCTGGTCCGCATTTCCGGCAGTAAGTCGGATTCGTTCCCAGTGAGGGTTGGACTCCGCCAAGGCTGCCCTTTGTCACCGATTCTGTTCATAATTTTTATGGACAGAATTTCTAGGCGCAGCCAAGGCGTTGAGGGGGTCCGCTTTTGGGGACCTCAGCATCGCGTCTCTGCTTTTTGCAGATGACGTGGTGCTGTTGGCTTCTTCAGGCCGTGATCTCCAGCTCTCGCTGGAACGGTTCGCAGCCGAGTGTGAAGCGGTCGGGGTGAGGGTCAGCACCTCCAAATCCGAGTCCATGGTCCTCGATCGGAAAAGGGTGGAATGCCCTCTCCGGATCGGGGATGAGATCCTGCCCCAAGTGGAGGAGTTCAAGTATCTTGGAGTCTTGTTCACGAGTGAGGGGAGGATGGAGCGTGAGATCGACAGGCGGATCGGTGCAGCGTCGGCAGTAATGCCGACTCTGTACCGGTCCGTTGTGATAAAGAGAGAGCTGAGCCAAAAGGCAAAGCTCTCAATTTACCGGTCAATTTACGCTCCTACCCTCACCTATGGTCACGAGCTATGGGTCGTGACCGAAAGAACGAGATCTCGGATACAAGCGGCCGAAATGAGTTTTCTCCGCAGGATGTCCGGGCTCTCCCTTAGAGATAGGGTGAGAAGCTCGGTCATCCGGGAGAGACTTGGAGTAGAGTCGCTACTCCTCCACGTTGAGAGGAGCCAGATGAGGTGGCTCGGGCATCTTATCAGGATGCCTCCTGGACGCCTCCCTGGGGAGGTGTTCCGGGCATGTCCCACCGGTAGGAGACCCCGGGGACGACCCAGGACGCGCTGGAGAGACTATGTCTCTCAGCTGGCCTGGGAACGCCTTGGGATCCCCCGGGATGAGCTGGATGAAGTGGCTGGGGAGAGGGAAGTCTGGGAGTCCCTCCTAAAGCTGCTGCCCCCGCGACCCGACCCCGGATAAGCGGAAGAAGATGGATGGATATTTTGTTTCGCTATGATATACTTTGAAACAGCATTTCAGACCTCTAGCCTCTTAGCCTTTTTTACTATATTTTTGAGTTTTCAATCGAGAGAACTTCAAGACTGAATAATTTTTGCTCTATTGAGAATGATGAGTGGAAATTATTGTTAGTTGTTCGAACAATTGAAACTTGTAATTTTCTTTCTTGCTTATTCATTAAATTTCTACTTTATAATCATTTAATTTCAATTAATGAATATTTTGATCTTTTATGCTTTATATCTCTTGTTTCTCTATCATAGTCATACTTAAAACTGTTCAGTTCTTTTTTAAATGAAGACAGCTTTGATCCTTGACATGAGGGAGTGTCAGAATCTGGTTCAAAACCATTAACTTAAACTCAGCTAGTGTGAGTGTACGCTAGTGAAAATAAACGAGTTCCTGCGGTCTTAACAAAGACAGTTAAACTATTCCGAGCGGATAACAAAAGAAACATTCTTAATAGGAAAGGAGAGCCGCTGAAACGGCCGTGATCGAGGAGATCCTGGTTCTCGACAAAGTAGTTACTCAAACCTCGGGTTTCTTTGATTTCAGCGGGACTGGCGTCCCCAAATGACGGAATTAATCTAACAATAGATTAGTTACCTCAACAGCGGTTAGACTCGGAATGAATCTTCTTTCCGTACCGGCTTACATCAATTCTCGTCTACCCTACAGACTGCGTGACTGCAGAGGGGCTAAAGTACAGAATTTTACCCTTTCAACGGAGAGCCGGTCACTTATATCAGATAAGTGCACGATTGACAGTGTGATCTTCTCCACGGTTGTGCCTCTAGCTCCTCACTCATAGTTCTCGCCTTGCTCTTCGACGGCAAGTTCTTCAGATCCTCTGGTTCGCAGTAAGATCGCCGCCACAGCCACGTTGAATTCTCTCACCAAGTCTTGTGCATCCTGCTTGTAGATTACCTCCACCGATCACCGCCAAGATCCGCCACTGCTGCCCCGCTCCGTGCTCCTGGCTCCGTTCATCCCGCTCTACCTCCACCGCAGCTCCTCCAATAAACACTCCTCACTAATTCTGGACGTCTGAGTTGGTTTTTCTGCATGTGGGTCAGGTCAATCGCTAAAACGATGACAGTAACGGCAACCCTGGTGTGATCATTGAAGCACTTGAGAGTAAACTTTTACATGGTGTCAGGAATAAGATGAGCCTTCTCGCCGCCGAGTTTTTATCTTTTCTTTACCGTGTACGTGTAGTAGTTGTTTATTACGTTACGTTTTGTTCGCATTGGCTACCATAACGCCAACAAGCCGCTCTTCTTACCTGTATTTTGCAGAGCCGACCCCCTCATTTTCAACAAAAACATCGCAGAGAATTGGCATGTTTTTGAAAGGGAATATGATGTCTTCATTGCCGCGGCACAGCCAAGACCAGGCTTACATCCTCCTCAACATCGCTGAAACAGAGGCCATCGAGCGGGAGCGTTCATTTGTCTATAACCCAAAGGTGCGAGTTCCTGACGGTGAAGGATGGTTCACGATTGTCACTACCGCCGAGTCCAGAGAGGATCCAGTGTGCCTTAAAAGAAAGTTCGCTAGAATCGGCAACCCACAAAATAACAGGATTATGACAAACACAAGTTTCAGAAGATACCAGAAGCAAGATGAGACAATCGAATAGTTTATTAGCAATTTGAGGATCAAGGCCAAATGTTGTCACTTCGGAGAGATAACAGATGAGCTACATTTGTGACCGCATGGTCTGCGGCATTACAAGTGACACTTTGAGGAAAGCCTTGTTGAGGGATAGCAGGCTGACTCTAGCCAAAGCCATTTCAATCGCCTGCATTCATGAGACGATTGAGGAAAGCAGTAAGACACTAGCAACAGCAGCTACCAGCGTTGATGCAGTTAAGCCAGCACCAAGTAGTTTAGCCGAAAACCGAACCACTGGATGCTCAAACTATCCCAAAAAGCAGTGCCACAGCTGCAGAACCCTTAGTCATTACAAACAGTGCTGTAAGTCTAAACCACGCAACCAACTATGTAGACCCACGAGACAATCGGTGAACGAAATCGAAGTGGGTGCAACAAGGAGACATTTTATGTGGATGGTGTTGAGGCAGACAGTAAGGTGGTCTATGTCAACTCGACAATGACAAACGCATTGAAAAGAAAGTTGATAGAGGGGCAAAATGCAATTTGATACCACTAAAAAATCACAGAAGAGAGACAAATGGATAACAACTAATCAAGCAAGGGAAAACAGTCAGCCTCGTCTTTTATGGCGGCACCAGACATCAAACGTAGCCTTGATGTCCACCAGGTCACCGTGGAAAGCAACACTAACTTCAGCTTACAAGTACTAGCTCAGTACAAGGACCTACTCAGCAACGAGCAGGGAGAACTTCCTGTCATGTACTCCATGGAGCTGGATCCCAATGTGCTGCCTGTGGTCCGCCCTGCCCACCGCGTCCCTATTGCAATGCGCGAGAGAATAAGGGGTGAGCTTGAGCGTATGCAGTGCATTGACGTCATACCACCAGTCACAGAGCCAACCGACTGGGTCTCATCAATGGTAGCGACACACAAGAAGGACAAGAACAAAATCAGGCTGTGTCAATTCTGAAAGTGCTGAGAAAGATGAGGGATTTGCCACTATGGACATAAACGACAAACTCGTTGAAATGAAAGTAGACACGGGAGCAAAAGGCAATGTAATGCCACTAAAGACTCACAGAAGAAGACCTCAACACGGTGTTGAAGATGCTCCACCACCGAAAGTGTAGTGGAGCGCAGCGTGGAAGAAGTTGCAGCACAGATGTTGGGAGCGACAGTATTCTCTGTTTTTGGATGCCAAGAATTCTTTGGCAGATAATAATAATAATATTATTATCATTATTATTATTACTATAAAATGCAATTCCTGGATAAATTGCGTGTGAAGGCAAAGAAGTTGAATAAATACTTGGGGAATGCTGCAGAATGATGTTTAAAGTTGGAGCGGGTTGAATCAGTTGAAAATTGTAGAAATTAGAAGTGAAAAATGAAATTTTGTGAAATCTTGCGCAAATTTTAAACGTTAAAACATGATTTTTTTTAATTTGGCAGTTTTGGGAATGTCCTCAATGTGATTTGAATGTGATGAATGATGTGAATTTGAAACTGGAAGGATGTAAATGAGTTAGAATGGGTTGAATTGGTTGAAAAATGTAGAAACGAGAAGTGATTTTGTAAAATTTTGCGCAAATTTTAAACATGAAAGTTTGGGAATGTCCCCAATGTGATTTGAATGTGTTGAATGATGTGAATTTCAAACTGGAACGACGTAAATGTGAAATGCTTAATGTGCCATTAAGAATGAATGGGGGAAAAATTCCCGGAAATTTGTGAATTTTGTGAATTTTATGAAAACGGAAAATTTTTTGAATGAAAAAAATGAGAACAACGGTGTCATTAATATTTGGCATAAGTTAAAAGTGGAACGGAGTGAATCGGTTGAAGTGTGTGGAACTAGTTAAACGTCAAAAAAGTGGGCAGAATAAGTGGAACAACTAGAAAAGCAATTCCTGGAGAAATTGCGTGTGAAGGCGAAGAAGCTGAAAAAATCTCGGGGAATGCTTTTTGGGTTAAGTGCGAAAAATGAAAAACGCGAAAAACGATAAGCGTGAAAAACAGTAAGCGGGAAAACAAGCGCGAAAAACGGTAAGCGGGAAAAGGGTAAGCGCAAAAAAATGGTAGGCGAGAGAATGATAAACGCGAAAAATGGTAAGCTGGAAAGCAATAAGCGCAATAAAGATTAAGCGTGAAAAACGGTAAGCGACAAAACGGTTAACGCGAGAAACGGTAAGCGGGAAAAATGGTACGTGAACAAACAGTAAGCGTGAAAAATGGTAAGCGAGAAAATGGTAAATGCGAAAAAACGGTAATGGAGAAAACGATAAGCGCAAAAAAACGGTACGCAAGAAAACAATAAGCGCGAAAAACTGTAAGCGAGAAAACGTTCAGCGCGAAAAACGATAAGCAGGAAAACGATAAGCCCAAAAATATGATAAGCCCAAAAAACGATAAGTGCAAAAAACGGTTGCTGTGAAAAATGGGATGATAAATTTGGAACATGTCGAAAAAAAAAGATTCCTCTCCACAAATCCAGTGGAAAACGAGGATGCTGAGGACAAAGGATACTGCTGCTGGGACGTTGGGGAGTTCTGGATATCCATCCATTCTATCCATTTCTCTTCCGCGCCCTCTGCTGGCAAAGATACATATTGCACCTTGACATAAAGTACACATAGGTTTCTTCCTCTAAGTCAGGGGTGCTCAAACTTTTTCAGCCCACGAGCTACTTTTAAAATGACCAAGTCACCACTACAATAAATAAATAAATAAAGTGTGTGTATTTTTGTAATGCACTTAGAAAATGACAGTCCAACTCCCATTCAAAGTGATACGTTTTTGGCTTCTTACTTGGTCCAGCAACCCCACTCATTTTTGATGGTCATAAACTTTCTTTTGTTGAAAAGAAAAAAGCAAGTGCGTGCGTTGATTGGCTTATAAGCTTTGGCGGTTTGTGTGTACGCGGCAGTTAAACATGCTGTGGTGAGGGGTTGTAGTCACTGTCTATTGCGCATGTGCGGTTCACTGTGATTGCCTCCCGACAGGCCTACCTGTATATCAATCAAGCGATGGGCTGAATTCTAGTGTATACATTTTTTTATTTTTTTAAACGTCATGCGATCAACCAGTAGTAGCTTGACGATCGACTGGTCGATCGCGATCGACATATTGAGCACCCCTCCTGTACTGTATACAATGTACTAACAGACCACCCCCCAGGCTGAAATTACAGTTGTGATTGTGCATTTCAGGCTGCGATGCCTGTACGTTGCAATGAGTGCCTATCAAAGAATCAAATTCGCCGTCAATCATTCAGCATTAACTCCCTACCTTATTATTCTGAATTGGACCTTCCAAGTCAAGTCAAGTTTATTTGTATAGCCCTAAATCACAAGCAGTCTCAAAGGGCTTCACATAGACAAACAATTGACAATTATTGTCAAAGCATCCCCTGATCTTAAGCTCCCAAAAGGGCAAGGAAAAACTCAAAAAAACCTACCAGGGGAAAAACGAGAAACCTTGAGAAGGAACCACAGATGGAAGGATCCCCCTTTCAGGATCACCAAGCTGCAATGGATGCAGAGAGGGCACATAAAATACGTAATATGAAAATCAATGAAAAAGTGGATGTCCAAGTCAAAGCGAAAAGCTGCCGGAGGTGCCCTCGATTGTCCGGGCAGTGTCTTCGAGGAGGGTAAGCTGCAGTTCCCTCATCCTGAATTGGTCCACGAGAATCGAGATAGCCGCTGTCAGCTTGGGTGTCACCTAACCACCTCCCCAGCCGGTGAGGGGTGGGGGGAGGGGGGATGGGGAGAGAGAGCGAAAACAAACTCCAGCCACTCGCCCACTACAGGTTAATTAAAGGCCATATCATAGAAATGTGTCTTTAAACGTGTCTTAAATGTTTCAACTGAGGTAGCAGTTCTAATATCCATTGGTAGGGCATTCCAAAGCTCTGGAGCCCGAATAGAAAATGCCATGCAATGATTTATAGGTTAATAGAAGAACCTTGAAGTCACATCTTAAATGGACCGGGAGCCAATGTAAGTTGGCTAATATTGGGGTAATGTGATCAAATTTTCTTACCTGTGAGAGCAGCCTTGCAGCAGCATTTTGTACTAACTGTAGACTTTTGATGCTGGACTTAGGAAGACCAGAGAATAATGCATTACAGTAGTCCAGGCGCGACGTGATGAACGCATGTATAATGGTTTCCGCATCACCAGTCGAGAGGATCGGACGAATATTAGCAATATTACGAATGTGAGAAAACGCAATTCTGGTTATATTCTTAATGTGCTTTTGAAAGGAGAGCGTTTGGTCAAATATTACCCCGAGATTAGTTACAGTATCGCTCTGAGTGACAGTACGGTTATCTATAGTTATAATGGTTTCCTTAAATAAGTGTTGATAACTAGCTGAACCAATTATCAACATCTCCGTTTTATCTGGGTTAAGACGAAGGAAGTTGAGAGACATCCATTGCTTGATCTTCGCAAGGCACGCCTCAAGATTACAACAGTCCCGCGGGTCTGTCATCGATAACGGCATATATAACCGGGTGTCATCCGCGTAACATTGAAAACTAATGTTATATTTACGTATTATGTCCCCAAGCGGAATCATATAAATATTAAATAGAATTGGTCAGAGTACCGATCCCTGTGGGACACCACACGTAACATTATAGAGCTCAGAGAACGTATTGCCGTGGACCACTCGGTGAGTCCTGTCTGATATATAGGAATAGAACCAGCCTAGTGCTGACCCTGAAATACCAACACAACATTTAAGATGCTCTAATAAAATATTGAAGTCTACATTGTCGAAGGCAGCACTAAGATCGAGTAGTAACAATACCGATGAAGTGTTTGAATCCATAGCTATGAGATCATTAGTAACTTTAGCAAGTGCTGTCTCAGTGGAATGATTAGCTCTAAAATCAGACTGAAAAGATTCATATCGATTATTGGCGACCATGTAATCAATAAGCTGCTGCGCTACTACTTTTTCAAGAAGTTTTGGTATGATTGGGAGGTTTGAAACTGGCCTATAATTACTGAGACAGTCGGATCAAGATTTGGTCGCTTAAGTAACGGTTTAATGATAGCGGTTTTAAAGGCTGTTGGCACTATCTCAGAGGAGACAGAGAAATTAATTATATTTAAGACGGACGGTCCTAAAATTTGAAATAATTCTTTAAATAGTTTGGCTGGAAGCGGGTCGAGTAAACATGTTTGTTTAGCCGCACTAACCAATTGTGTAAGCCTTTCAAGGGACACACTTTTAAAATTTGAGAGGGTTATTGCATGATCGTCAGCGCCGGTAATCAGCGGTCTCGACTGAGCGATTGGAATGGTCATCTTGATCTCATCCCTAATGGATTCAATCTTTCGAGTAAAAAATTTCATGAACTCGTCAGCTGAGTGGAAAGAGCTATTGGGGGTCGGCTGGCGTAGTGTTAGCTTTGCCACTGTATCAAATAGGTATTTAGGATTGTTTTTATTGAGATTGACTTGCGAAAAATAACGAGTTTTTGCTAAGATAAGTGAATCTTTATATTTCAGGAGGCTGTCACAGCATGCCTGATGGAAAACCTCCAGTTTGGTTAAACGCCGTTTGCGCTCACGCTTTCTACATAATTGTTTAAGCTTACGTGTTTCATTTGTGAACCACGGAGTAAGCAATCTACGGCGAGTTTTCAGACGTAGCAGCGCCACAGAGTCGATGGCATTTAACAATGTCACATTGAATTCATTTGTAAGATTACACTGGGCAACAATTCTTTACTTTTTGAATGTTGTCTTGATTTTTACAACTGATTTAGGGTAGCTTTGCGCTGCTGAATCAGGAAATAACATCCATTTTTCTCCATCAGGTCAGGTTTTTGTGCCAAGTTGACTTGAAAAAATCAGATCTTGTGACAAAATCACAGTTTTTCACTACCAGAACGAATGCCTTCCCAGCTTCCAGTTCCACTTCGTTCATTGAATTTTCAAACTCTGGATCTCTGATGAGCTCACGGATCTGAGGACCGTCAAAGATGCCAGCTTTCAACTTTTCCATGGTTAATCCTAGAAAAGCTTGGCACAAGTAAGTGAAACAGTCACCATCCTTGTCCAGAGCCTTGGTGAACTGTTTGATTAAGCCAAGTTTAATGTGCAGAGGTGGGAAGAGTATTCTGTCTTTGTCCACCAGAGGGTCGTTGATGACGTTCCTCTCCTTACAAGGCACCAATTCCTCCCACACAGGCCAGTCCTTCTTCGTGTAATGCTGAGCACGGTCTCTACTATCCCACATGCACAAAAAACATGGGTACTTGGTGAAGCCAGACTGTTGTCCCAACAAAAAGTTCACCATCTTCAGGTCAACACAAATAAACCACTTATGCTGATCATAGCCAATTTTCTGCAGTATGTACTTCACTACTTCATACTTCTCCTTCAGCGTAGTCGAGTGGGCGATAGGTACAGAGGCAAACAGATTGCCGTTGTGTAACAGAACACATTTCAATGATCCCTTACAGCTGTCAATAAAGAGTCTCCAATCTTTGGGTTCGTACTGTGACACACCAAGCGTGAGCAGAAGCTGGGCAATATCTGCACAGTACACCAAGTCCTACTCCTCAGAGAAAAAACGGAGATACTCTCGCCTATTGCGGTAGAAACTGATACGAGCACTGTTAGAGAGTAGGTTTTTTTCTTTCAATCTGGATGCCAACAGTTCGGCAGAGTCCTTTGACAAGCTGAGGTCGCGAACTAGATCATTCAACTCGTTTTGGGAAAATGGATGTCGAGCGTCATCTTCAAAAACCACTTCTGCTTCTTCTTCATGTTCTTCAACACTGGAGACATCTTCGTCACTAATGTCAGGAAGTTCTCCGCAGATAGGCACTGGAATTTCATCACAATGAGCTACAGGACAACGTGCTGATTGAAGATCAGGATACTTGAGGCTTCCTCGGTTCTTTCTGTTGATACCGGTCACATCAACAGCACAGAAGTAGCAGTCAGTGACATGGTTTGTCGGCTCCCTCCGAACCATAGGAATCCCAAATTTCAGACTCCTCTTGCCATTGGTCCATCCACGCAGAGTCTCAGTGCATGCCTTGCACACTATGTGTGGTGCCCAGGCTTTATCCTGGTCACCAAGTTTAATTCCGAAATATGCATGGTAAGCACACGTGGCCATATCTCAAAAACTTGACTTGATTGAGCAAAACCAATGTGATTTTTGAATTCAGCGCATCAGATTCGTCGTAAATCAGCTGAAAAAACTCAGACAACAAATGTGTTGTTGACCTGTGTTATCAATACAGCCGATATAT
Organism: Syngnathus scovelli; assembly: GCF_024217435.2. Taxonomy (NCBI): domain Eukaryota; kingdom Metazoa; phylum Chordata; class Actinopteri; order Syngnathiformes; family Syngnathidae; genus Syngnathus; species Syngnathus scovelli. Next base: position 12,776,686 of record NC_090858.1, read on the forward strand.
GTGGGAAATATGGCAGTTGCCGGTGTCGAGTTACATGGTGGATAGGATGGTAAAAGATGGTTCGTGAGTGTGTACTGGATTTGGCCCAGACGAATTGGCTAAGATGAAATTCCAAATTTCAAAGCTTGACATTGAAGACCCGAAGAAGGTGGCCTGAGTAGGGGTTACTTAAAAGTTACTTCTTTAAAATTAACTATTGTTAAATTGGTAAAGGGGAATTTGTTGGTTGAACCAGTAAACCTCCATTCCCGTTCCAAATTTCACCAGAAGATGGTGCCAAAGTCAGATTGACCTAACATAGTAAATTAATAGTTTAAAAAGTCATCAATTAGATGAAGACTTGTTCTGAGGGACAGCAACACACAATTTTGGATTATGTTATATTATTTTGTTTTGCTATGATATACTTTGAAACAGCATTTCAGACCTCTAGCCTCTTAGCCTTTTTTTACTATATTTTTGTTTTCAATCGAGAGAACTTCGAGAATTTTTGCTCTATTGAGAATGGTGAGTGGAAATTATTGTTATTTGTTCGAACAATTGAAACTTGTCTTTCTTTATAATTATCTAATTTCGATTAATGATTATTTTGATCTTTATGCTTTTTCTCTATCATAGTCATACTTTAAACCGTTCAGTTCTTTTTTAAATGAAGACAGCTTTAATCCTTGACATAAGGGAGTGTCAGAATCTGGTTCGAAAACCGTTAACTTAAGCTCAGCTAGTGTGAGTGTACGCTAGTGAAAATAAACGAGTTCCTGCGGTCTTAACAAAGACAGTTAAACTATTCCGAGCGGATAACAAAAGCAACAATCTTAATAGGAAAGGAGAGCCGCTGAAACAGCCGCGATCGAGGCGCTCCTGGTTCTCGACAAAGTAATTACTCAACCCTCGGGTTTCTTTGATTTCAGCGGGACTGGCGTCCAGAAATGACGGAATTAATCTAACAATAGATTAGTTACCTGAGCAGCGGTTAGACTCGGAACGAATCTTCTTTCCGTACCGGCTTAAATCAATTCTCGTCTCCCCTACAGGCTGCGTTACTGCAAAGTACAGAATTTTACCCTTTAAACGGAGAGACGGTCACTTCCATCAGATAAGTGCATGATTGACAACGGCGACAGTAACTCATATAGCGCAGTTGCAGTCATGGAGTTAATATTACGGCTGCTATAATTCTGATTGCTCTCTTGTCTTTGACAAAGAACTCAAATTTCAAATTTTATCAGGTAATGATCAGACAAAACAGTCGTGTATGGCAGTACTGTTATATTTGAGGTTGCCAGTCCTCGGAATAATACAAAGATCTAAGGTATTTTCATTCTTATGCGTTGCTGCCTGTACGGCTTGCGTAAAACCAAACGTATCAGTTAAAGTCTGAAACGCCAAAGTAAGTGGCTCTGACGGTAAATTCATGTGGATATTGAAATCGGCCATGATTAGTATATTATTCGCATTTGTCACTAGATCAGCCACGAATTCTGAAAATTCATCCAGGAAGCCAGAGTAAGCCCCAGGTGGACGGTAAATATGTGAAGAAATTGACAATAAAGCAGACTTTGACTTTGACTCATTTGCAGGATACACAAGGGGAGGGATTGATAAATTGAACAAACTTAAGAAGACTGCAGGAGTATTATGTTGAAAATAATTGATCATTTAAACAGTGGCGTGATTGGGACATGAGACAAAGACAAAAGAATGAACATACAAACAAATAAATGCAAAAAAATTTTTCCCTACAAAATGGTGAAGTTTGGGTTTGAAGTACATAGTCGCTTCAGAGGAGGAAAAACATGATTCAAGATACGTGATTGATCAATGATTGAATGTTAGTAAAACAACGGATTGAATAAATTCCGATGACAATGCTTTGAGAATGCTATCCCCTATACAAAGGTAAAGTAGGATTAGAATTTGATAAAACTGATATGGACATTCACATATTTCATTTGAGTTTAAACTGCTTGCAATACTATTACAAATTAGTTAACACTTGTGAGTGATTGATTGATTGACTGACTGAGTCACCGAGTGACAGAATGACCGAGACCAAGTGACTGAGTGACCGAGTGGGCGATCGTTCGATGTCTGTCCATCTTATATGTACGTATGTATGTATGTACAGTGGAGCCTCGGTTTTCGACCACAATCCGTTCCAGAAGGCTGTTCGAGAAGTTAATCGTTCGAATTCCCAATCATGTTTCCCCATTACAAATAATGGAAACAAATTTAATCCATTCCAACCAAAAAAAAAACCCGCCTTTGTTAAGCATTTTTTCATTTGCGCATTTTTCTCCAATCGTGCAACTCCAGCGCACCGCCGAACGCGCAACCGTAGCGCGTCGCCCACCGCGCGCTGGTCGCATTATTGTGACAGAGCCGTCGCTGAAATTTAGAAAATATTTTTAGTGTCCTTATATACCTTCCAAAATTTAAGTGGACGTCAGTGCGCAGGGAGCTTAATTTGGTCCGATCGCGCAACCGCAGCACGCCGGGCCGCTCACTGTCGCTCACTGTCAAGATTCAAGAGTTTTTATTCGCCATGTTTGAGCGTGCCAAACAAGGAATTCGGTACATCACAGCCTCTGTTCAACATTTAGGTGACTAACAACACTCAGGACATGTGAAAAATGACAAATATTCTCAAACATCCGCTGATCTTAAACTCCCAAGAGGGCAAGGAAAAACTCCAGCTAGAGGAAATGAGAAACCTTGAGAAGAGACCACAGATGGGAGGGTCCCTCTTCCAGGATGACCAGGCTGCAATGGATGCAGAGAGGACACATAGTACAAACAGTGTAGACAATTCAAAAAAGGTGTGGAGAGCAGGATGTTATTGCACACCAATGACTCTGAGACTCTAAGAGTGGTGTGAGTTCATCAGAGCAACAGCCTGGGGGAAGAAGCTCTGATGAAGTCCCTGTCGGATCATTGGTTTTGGTTGCTGTCGTGTCGTCTTCATGTCCTTTTGGTTCCTGTCGGTGTCAAGAATGTTTTCGTTGGGAAGTCATTTTGTTTTGCTAAGTCATGTCAGTTTACCGAGTCTGTATTTTGAGTTCCGCCAATAAACCCTGGTCCAAGCTGCACTTGGTCGTCCTGCTCCATGCTCCACCCAACCGTGACAGAATGATCCGACCATCACAACGACCAGCGCTTGGACCCCCCTCCACCACCAGCTCCCGCTGCGACGCCCGATCGTCGTCCGAGCTTGTTCCAGCGCCATGGGCTTGCAGCTGCCATCGGATCTTGCTCCAGCGACGCCGGACTCACGGCCGCCATCGGAGTTCCTCCCGGCACCATCGCCTCTGCGACCGTCATCGGACTTCACTGCCGCGATGCCGGACCCGCGGCCGCCATCGGAGTGCTTCTGGCGTCAGCGGCTTTGCGGCCGTGATCGGACTCTGGTGCCGCGACGCCGGACCCACGGCCGCCGTTGGAGTGCCTCCGGGCGTCATCAGACTCACGGCCGCCATCGGGCTCCACCCCAGCGTCGCAGGACCCGCGAACGTCAGCAGACATCCAAGCCAGCTGCGTCGGACCCGCGATCGTCCCTGGCTCCACTCCCACTGCTGCGGCGCGTGATGGCTCTTGCCGCCGCGCACAGCCCCGCCTTCCGAATACCGCCGATCACGGTACGGACTTTGTGAGTGGCCGCCGATCGTGGTACAGACTCCGGAGTCGTCGCCAATTGCCGTACGGACTTCCTGAGTTGCCGCCGATCGCGGCACAGACTTCCAAGTCGCCGCCCGAGTGCGGTTCGGTTCCCCTAGTTTTTTTTTTTTTTTTTCCCCCAAGTCACCGCCAGAGTGCGGTTCTGTCCCCTAGGTCGCCGCCCGAGCGCGGTTCTGTTCCCCGAAGTCGCCGCCCGAGTGCGGTTCTGTCCCCTGGGTCGCCGCCGGAGTGCGGTTCTGTCCCCTAGGTCGCCGCCCGAGCGCCGTTCTGTTCCCTGAAGTCGCCGCCCGAGCGCGGTTCTGTCCCTGAAGTCGCCGCCCAAGTGCGGTTCTGTCCTCGAAGTCGCCGCCCGAGTGCGGTTCTTTCCCCGAAATCGCCGCCCGAGTGCAGTTCTGTCCCCGAAGTCGCCGCCCGAGTGCAGATCTGTCCCCGCAGTCGCCGCCCGAGTGCAGTTCTGTCCCCGAAGTCACCGCCAGAGTGCGGATCTGTCCCCGCAGTCGCCGCCCGAGTGCGGATCTGTCCCCGCAGTCGCCGCCCGAGTGCGGTTCTGTCCCCGAAGTCGCCGCCCGAGTGCGGATCTGTCCCCGCAGTCGCCGCCCGAGTGCGGATCTGTCCCCGAAGTCGCCGCCCGAGTGCGGTTCGCTCCCCGAAGTGGCCGCCCGAGTGCGGTTCCGTCGCCCAAGTCGCCGCCAGAGTGCGGTTCTGTCCCCTAGGTCGCCGCCGGAGTGCGGTCCTGTCCCCGAAATCGCCGCCCGAGTGCGGTTCTGTCCCCGAAGTCACCGCCCGAGTGCGGATCTGTCCCCCCAGTCGCCGCCCGAGTACGGTTCTGTCCCCGCAGTCGCCGCCAGAGTGCGGATCTGTCCCCGCAGTCGCCGCCCGAGTGCGGATCTGTTCCCCGAAGTCGCTGCCCGAGTGCGGTTCTGTCCCCGAAGTCGCCGCCCGAGTGCAGTGCGGTTCGGTTCCCCAAGTCGCCGCCCGAGTGCGGTGCGGTTCGGGTCCCCAAGTCGCCGCCCGAGTGCGGTTTGGTTCCCCAAGTCGCCGCCCGAGTGCGGTTCGGTTCCCCAAGTCGCCGCCCGAGTGCGGTTCGGTTCCCCAAGTCGCCGCCCGAGTGCGGTGCGGTTCGGTTCCCCAAGTCGCCGCCCGAGTGCGGTGCGGTTCGGTTCCCCAAGTCGCCGCCCGAGTGCGGTTCGGTTCCCCAAGTCGCCGCCCGAGTGCGGTTCGGTTCCCCAAGTCACCGCCCGAGTGCGGTTCGGTTCCCCAAGTCGCCGCCCGAGTGCGGTTCGGTTCCCCAAGTCGCCGCCCGAGTGCGGTGCGGTTCGGTTCCCCAAGTCGCCGTGCGGTGCGGTTCGGTTCCCCAAGTCGCCGCCCGAGTGCGGTGCGGTTCGGTTCCCCAAGTCGCCGCCCGAGTGCAGTTCTGTTCCCCAAGTCGCCGCCCGAGTGCGGTTCGGTTCCCCTAGTTTTTTTTTTTGGGACGTCGGGAGCCGTCCCTTGTGGGGGGGGTTCTGTCACGTCTCGTCCCCAACTGCTCCACTATGTGTCTGTTGTCTTGGTTTCTGTCTGTGTGCTCGCCCCTCCCCTCCTGTGTGCCCATGATCAGTGTGATTGTTCCCACCTGCCTCTCGTTACCTGTCGTGTATAAAAGTCCTGTCTCCCCCTCAGTCCCTGTCGGATCATTGGTTTTGGTTGCTGTCGTGTCGTCTTCATGTCCTTTTGGTTCCTGTCGGTGTCAAGAATGTTTTCGTTGGGAAGTCATTTTGTTTTGCTAAGTCATGTCAGTTTACCGAGTCTGTATTTTGAGTTCCGCCAATAAACCCTGGTCCAAGCTGCACTTGGTCGTCCTGCTCCATGCTCCACCCAACCGTGACAGTCTTTGTATTCTAGGATGGCTTTACTGGTCCCACTTGCTTCCTTTGGAGGCATGATTAGAGTTGATGCAATTCTCAGAGTAACGAGCATGTAATAACAAACGGAGTCAGTTGGCATGTGGGTCCTCTCGGCTCATCTCGCGAGGTTCGACAACCGAAATTTCGTCCAACATCCGAAGCAAAAAATTCTCGAATTTTTTATTCGAACACCGATTTGTTCGAGAACCGGGACGTTCGAAAACCAAGGCTCCACTGTATGTATTTTGTTATTTGTTCATGTATTTTTCTCTTGCATTCTTTCTTCCTCTTCTTTCGGTTGCTCCTGTTAGGGGCCGCAACAGCAGAGCAATCGTTTCTAAATCTTTCTGTCCTGTCACGCCAACCAACAAATGTCCTCCCGCACCACTTCTATAAAATTAGAATGCAACATCTTCATCGCTGCCACCCTCTCCATTATTTTGGCCAGTTGAGATTTCCAAGCACCACTTCTAACATTCTTTTCCATAACTTCAGGCACAGCAACATAACACCTCTGTAGCTACTGCAGTTCTGCGCATCGCCGTGGTCTGAAATAAAAAATAGGAACCAGCACCTTTCCTCAGGAATCTTCTCGCTTTTTAAGGAATCTCCCCTGCCATCTCTCCTTGATAGTTCCATGATGCCACTGGAATGTCATCTGGGCCAATTGCCTTTCCATTCTCCATTTTGACAAATGTCTGGGTATGAATTTGATCTATGCTTATTTTCCTCACTCATTGGCACAGAGGGACTTGAAGCGGCGCCACAGAGGGACGTGGTGTGTCAACAGAGGGACCCTCGTGGTATCAATGGTTTCGGTGACCTCAGTTAAACTGAGGTCAACAGAGGGAGTGAAGGAATGGGGTCGAAATACAAAAAGTCCTGCCTAGCTACAAAAACAGATATGCTCAAACCTCACTGAATAAAGTACATAAGCAGACAAGTATATTCGCATATTAAATCAATAAAAGAAACAATTTAAGCATATAATTATACCTGCACACCAAACCAATAAAGAATACATAATTAGACATTTTTATATATGGTGATGACATAGGTTTTTATAACTTCATGATCTGATATGTATTTTTGTGCACTTTGAAATAACAAACTGACTTCCTGTTTCCTGTCTGGCTGCTGCTGAAAAGTTTGGCTTCTGGCACTTCCACCTGCTTTTTAACTATAACTCTATACTACGGATTTTAATGTTTTTAGTTTAAAGGACTATTCAACGATTCATTAACTAGCAAAGAGCATATGCAAACAACATTGGTGGATGATTTCTGTGATTCCTGATATTTGGTGGATTCACTCTTCCTCGGCCTACACACCTGCTGTGCTGAACCAGCCTGAACCAGAGACAAAGGCAGTCTGACTGAGAATACCCGAGGATCCCACTGCACTAAATTCATCTCATCCCGAACCAGCGCATCAACATGTCCCGGGGCAACAGAAAAAACGTCAGTAGTGATGGAGATTTTGTCATCGCGGAGGCATTGAAAGCAATGATGGATCAGCAGAAGGAGTTCTATGTGGAAATGCTCAACAGACAAGAAGCAACCTTCATGAACTTCACCAAGATGATCATGGAATCTACAACTATAAGAATCGACGGACTCATGAAAGAGCTTCAGGAGGTAAAATCTAGTCTTCAGTTTTCGCAAGGCCAAATTGATGACCTGAGAGAGGTTGAGAAGAAAGTTGGCTCTCTTGAAACACAGCTGCAGGCTCTGCCTTCTCAGTCTACGAACTATGAAAACAATGACATAATTTCCAAAATTGACTATATAGAAATTCAGAATCGACGAAACAATGTCATTATTGATGGTCTACAACAGGACAATTCCTATGAGTCCTGGGCAGACAGTGAGCAGAAGGTCAGAGAGTTCTTCTGCACCAAACTGAAAATTGACTCTAAATCTATTGAAATTGAAAGAGCCCACCGTACTGGGTCTGTGAAACAGAACACTGGAAAACCGAGGCCAATGGTTGTGAAATTCTTAAGATACAAAGACAAAGAACTCATCATGACCAAAGCGAGAGCCCATTTTAAGAACACTTCAATTTACGTCAATGAGGACTTCTCTGATCTGTTAAGGAAAAAGAGAGCTGACCTCATTCCTGCAATGAAACAAGCCAGGGAAAATGGAAAAATATGCTGTCATCAATTATGATAATCAAACCACGGAAGCCACTGCAGGACTGAATCTATATTATCCAAATATCAATGATTTCTTTTTTCACTTTCATTTTTAACTTGTTTTTTCTCCCTAACAGGTTAACATGACATCGAACATTTTATATCAGTGGTTCTTAACCGGGGCGAGGCAATGACATACCAGCTGTCCCGAACCCCTGAAGCCGACTCACCGAATCCCTAGGGTTCGATCGAACCCAGGTTAAGAACCACTGTTTTATATAATACTGACCCGGACACAAACTGTTTTTCTCAGCTTAAACAAGTTTCTATTGGTATATCTGACTACTATTCTGAGAATGAATTTAAATCCTCTGTCACCCACCAAAATATGAACAGTGATTTTTCCATCATTCACTTTAACGTTCGCAGCCTGAAGGCAAATTATGGCACTTTAGCTCTATGTTTGACTAGTCTTGATTTATCTTTTAAAGTAATTGGATTAACTGAACTTGGTTGAATGATGACACTGCTGAATTGCATGAATTGAGTAACTATAGCCATATTTATAGATACAGAAATGACCAAGTGGGGGGAGGCGTCTCCTTATATCTTAACTCTAACATGGTATTTAAAGAGAGATCTGACATTGAAAACTATTTTGTGTCTTCTGCTGAAGCTGTTTTTGTTGAAACTGACCAGTCCATTATTGCATGTATCTACAGACCACCTAGCTCTAGCCTGTCTGATTTCAACAGTGACTTAGCTAAGGTTCTTGACACTATTTCTAACGAAGGGAAAACATGTTATTTAATGGGTGATTTAAATATCAACATTAAAGACCACATGAAGAATAATCGAACTAAGGAATTTATTGACACAATGTATTCAGATTTTTTTCATTCTATGATATCAGTTCTAACCAGAGTGACAGAGACGTCTGCCACTCTGATCAACAATATTTTTACGAATGAGTTGGGTGTAAACTGTAAGTCAGGGATTCTGTGCCTGGAGGTTGCTGATCACTGTCCAATTTTCTTAATAATATCCAAGAAACACATTGAGCCAACATCAAAATCTTCTAAATATAAGAGAACAGTTAATGTGACAAACACAGCTAAATTTAAGTCAGTGATCAGCAACCATCCATGGACCGATATCCTTCATTCTGTAGACCCACAAGAATCTTACACTCTGTTTTCACAATGTATCTCTCAAGCTTATGACCTGTGTTTTCCCCTTAGATTGGTGTCTTCCAAACCTCATCATCACCCATTCAAACCATGGATAACGTCAGCCATCATCAAATCTGTAAATACTAAACATAGATTGTACAAAAAATATCTTCTTAGTCCAACACCATTTAATCATGCTCAATTGAAAAACTATAGAAACAAATTGAATCATATTATTAGAGGAGCTAAAAAACATTACTACAAAGAAGAGCTTTCTAAACATAAAAATGACATGACTATGTTGTGGAAAACAATTAACTGTATCCTCAACAAAAACAAAAAATGCAAGAAACTATCTAAAGAATTCAAGGCTAAAGGAGGGCTCATTTCTGACCCTCAGGAAATTGCAAACAATTTCAATAAATTTTTCTCCGAAGTTGGTCCAACTCTGGCCTCAAAGATCTCACATAGTGATCATAATCGCCTCGAATTCATGAATTCTCCGATCCTATCATATGAATTTCTCAGCTGTTTCTAAAGATGAGGTTCGGAAGACACTAGAGAGTCTGAAAGATTCTTCTCCAGGTTATGACAATATTGACAGTAAATTATTGAAAACCATCCAGGAACATATTGTACAGCCTTTAACTCATATTTACAACCTTTCATTAGACCAAAGAACAGTTCCTTCTGAACTAAAAATAGCCAAAATTATCCCAATTCATAAAGATGATGACCCAGCCATTTTCAATCATTATAGAACAATTTCTGTTTTTCCTGCTATATCAAAAATACTTGAAAAACTTGTTTACCATAGATTAATTGAACATCCCAACAAATATAATATTTTATATAAACACCAGTATGGGTTCAGGAAAAAAACATTCGACTTACATGGCCCTCTTACAGGGCGGCTCGGTGGAACACTGGGTAGCACGTCCGCCTCACAGTTAGGAGGGTGCGGGTTCGATTCCACCTCCGGCCCTCCCTGTGCGGAGTTTGCATGTTCTCCCCGAGCCCGCGTGGGTTTTCTCCGGGCACTCCGGTTTCCTCCCACATCCCAAAAACATGCTTGGTAGGCCGATTGATCACTCCAAATTGTCCCTAGGTGTGAGTGCGAGTGCGAATGGTTGTTTGTCTCTGTGTGCCCTGCGGTTGGCTGGCAACCGGTTCAGGGTGTCCCCCGCCTACTGCCCGATGACGGCTGGGATAGGCTCAAGCACGCCCGCGACCCCCGTGGGGACTAAGCGGTTCAGAAAATGGATGGATGGATGGATGGATGGATGGATGGATGGATGGATGGATGGATGGATGGATGGATGGATGGATGGATGGATGGATGATGGATGGATGGATGGCCCTCTTACATTTAGTAAATGAAATATATAGTGCGAGGAATAGAAAGGAAAATACAATAGGTATTTTTCTGGACTTATCTAAGGCATTTGACACGGTCAATCACCATATTCTATTGCAAAAACGGTCTCATATTGGAGTAAAAAATAATGCGTTCTCTGGTTCAAGAGTTATCTATAAGACAGACACAATTTGTATCCTACAATGGAATCAATTCTGCCTTACTTTATATGCAATCCGGAGTGCCTCAAGGATCAATACTTGGGCCTTTGTTATTTTTGATATACATTAATGACCTGTCAAATGTCTCAGATAAACTGTCCAAAGTTTTATTTGCAGACGACACAAGGGTCCTGTACTCTCACAAAGATCCCAACACCATTCTAAGGGTCTTAAATGAAGAACTTGGTAAACTGTCCATTTGGTTTTGGTGCAACAAATTATCACTTAATATTAAAAAAAAAAAAAAACTTCATATGTTTTGGTCTCAAATCTCATATATTTAACAAATCACCAGCAATATATATTGATAACATCCCTATAACTAACGTGTTCTACACGATTCCTTGGCATTATGATTGATGTATCATTGTCCTAGAAATCTCATATCATGACTATTTCCACAAAAATGGCCAAGAGCATTGGTATTGTACGTAAAACCCGTCATCATCAGCTCCGAGGTAGCCACTATGCTATACTATTCAATGATCTATCCGTATATTTACAATTGTAGTATTGCTTGGGCTAGTACTCACTAGACCAAACTTGAAGCTATATATCGTCTGCAGAAACGAGCTCTACGAGTAATATGTTGCGTACATCCGACACATTCATCTCAGCCTCTTTTTACTCTGCTAGGTATCCTCACTGTTTTTCAAGTCAATCATCTTCAAATTGGTCTCTCTGTTCATGGCTCATTGGGGAGAACCCTTCCCCTATTCACAGCTTATTTAGACATAATTCTCAGGTCCATAATTACCCCACACACAGCTCAAATGACCTCAGACCACCAATAGCCCGTGCAGCCCAAACTCAATTTAACATAGGCTACAGAGGGTCAAAGATTTACAATTCGCTGCCACTATTTTTATGGGACTTGTCTTCTTCTCACCAATTTAAGAAGGCTCTGAAATCACTTCTCTTAGACACTAAATACTTTCCATATGGTATGCTAAATGAACCTGGATCCAATTATTATCTTTAGTTATAATTTTGGTGTGTTTTTTCCCTATCGTTGTATGTTGTATGCCTTATCCCTGTTATAACATTTTCTTTTTTTCATCTGTATGACATGTATTAGGATGCATATTTCTTTATCCACTGAAATTTTATCTTAAATGTATTCATATTTCTGGAGAATGCCACTTCGTAAGCCCCTGGAGGGTTTTTTAGACATTCTCCATCACATTTATTTCATCTATGTAGATTTTAAATTGTTTTTGTATGTGAAAATAAACAAACAAACAAACAAACAAACAAACAAACAAACAAACAAACAAACAAACAAATGTTTGTTGATATATTGCCTGAATAGCATAATGACCCTTAAGGAACTGTTTAATGCATGCCTGATGTTATTCTAATTCACGGACACGGCCCAAGGTGTCTAAGAATGTTTTGTACTTGATTTTATCTTATGTTTTGATTAATGCTTGATGTGACGTCGTATTTTGCCTATTGCTATACGCCAGCCTTGGATTACTATTGAATGTTCTGGACAGAAAGAAAATCTTTTGACTAATAATGAAAAATACGGTCGGAAACATAATTAAACTAAGAATGTGACAATGCAAACAAGTACGTGGAGTGTCAAAAGAACAAACAAACAAATGCATGGTAAGTGGTGAGTAGGAACTTAGTCAGGGAACATTAACGAATTGATGATGTCACGCACAAAACTTCACATAAGTCCGTACAGAACGACAAAAGTGGAAGGATGATGAATGGACGAGGTGTGACAGTGTATGTGCAAGAATGGAGGAGAATGTTTACAGGAAGGTCACTTGGAGATAAAACCAGCAGGTGCCAGAGGGAGACAGCCAAAAACACGGCCAAAGATGATCATCAAGGCCGAAAGACGAAAAGGAAAACAACAGCCCCCACATACATCAAATCGCCCACAATCAGCAGCCAACCCCATGAAACCAGCTCTCACCAAACCAGCACCCACTCCCATGGAATCAAACTCTCCTGCAAACTTGCCCCACCCCAAAGACTCATCACCCATCAAACTCGGCCCACACCGGCATGTGCAACTGAATATAAGCTGACCAAAGAACCTTGAACGTAGCCTTTTCTGAATGGAGACTTTCTGCTCTTGAGCATGGTCGCACAAAAGGCCCAGTGCTGTATTGTACTTTCCTGAGAACAGAGCTTTCTTAACAAGAATTGTGATTGAACTCCAGCAACCCGTGTTAGTCTAATTTTGTTTCGGTGTCTTAGTCTTTTTCTAAAACTGAAAAAGAAAACGAACACGCAGTGAGTAAAATGGATAACAGATGATTGGCTCTGGCTTTTGCCGTGAGGCACGGACAGCGCGCTTCCTAAATTGTGAACCAAATCCAACAGTAGCGATCACTTCTTCACTGTTACTAATAAACTTGTGCAGGTGCGATTTGAGCTTGTGACTTGTTTCAATAGGCGGCATGACAAGGGGAGAAAACACACTTGACCAGGTCTACACAAACATCAGACAGGCCTTCAGAGCGGTTCCCCACCCCCACCTGGGTTCATCAGACCATCTCTCTGTTATGCTAATTCCAGCCTACAGACCTCTGTTGACGAGAAGCAAACCAACTGTGAAGCAGATCAGGGCCTGGCCAGAGGGCTCCACAGCAGCTCTACAGGACTGTTTTGAACGCACAGACTGGTCTGTCTTCAGGGAGGCGGCCACCACCAACCAGGGAGTCAACCTCACCGAATACACAGACTCTGTAACTGGATACATAACGAAGTGCATGGAAGATGTAACCGTCAACCAAAGACATTACAGTGAGAGCAAATGAAAAACCCTGGTTCACCAGGGAAGTACGTGAGCTCCTGAGGGCACGCAACGCTGCTTTCAAGTCTGGGGACAAGGAGGCCCTCAAGACTGCTAGGGCCAACTTGCACCGGGGCGTGAGAGTAGCCAAGCGTGCATATGGTCAAAAAATCAACTCACACTTCACAGACACAAAAGACCCAAGACGCCTGTGGCAAGGCATCCAGTCAGTCACAGACTACAAACCATCCCCCCCCACCGTGTGAGGACAACATAGACTTCTTCAACTCTCTCAACACTTTCTTCAGCCGGTTTGAAGAAAACAACACCACAACACCCACAAAAACCCCAGTACACCCAGACAGCACAACACTTCAACTGGACCCAGCGGACGTGAAGAGGACCCTACTCAAGGTGAACCCCAGGAAAGCTGCAGGTCCAGACAACATACCCGGGCGCGTGCTCAGAGACTGTGCAGACTCACTCACTGACGTCCTCACAGACATCTACAACACCTCTCTGAACCAAGCCATCATACCAGCAATTTTCAAAGCTACCACCATCGTACCACTACCCAAGAAGTCACCAGCATCATCACTGAATGACTACAGACCCATAGCACTCACTTCCATCATGATGAAGTGCTTTGAGAGACTGGTGAAGGCCCACTTAACATCCACCCTCTCCACTACTCTGGACCCATACCAATTTGCCTACCGCCCCAAGCGCTCCACTGATGACGCCATAGCAACAGCACTCCACCTCTGCCTGGCTCATCTGGAGAACAAAAACAGTCACGCGCGGATGCTGTTCATTGACTTCAGCTCTGCGTTCAACACAGTCATCCCCCAACATCTGGTGAATAAGCTGAGTACAATAGGCGTCAGCACTTCACTGTGCAACTGGCTGCTGGACTTTCTAACGAACAGACCGCAGACAGTCAGAGTCGGAAACAACTCCTCAGCGACCACCGTCATAAACACCGGGGTGCCGCAAGGATGTGTGCTATCCCCCCTGCTGTTCACGCTGATGACCCACGACTGCTCTGCCAGATTTGAAACGAATCACATCATCAAATTTGCAGATGACACAACAGTGGTGGGCCTCATCAAAGACAACGATGACTCAGCATACAGAGAGGAGGTACAGCAACTCATCACCTGGTGTGATAGGAACAATCTGCTTCTCAACGTAAACAAAACAAAAGAAATCACTGTGGACTTCAGAAAGAAACAACCAACACACATCCCACTCATCATCAACGGCAGTGCAGTAGAGTCTGTGAAAAGCACAAAGTTCCTGGGAGTGCACATCACTGATGACCTCTCATGGACTACCAACATCACTGCGCTGGTCAAGAAGGCGCAGACACGACTCCACTTCCTGAGAAGGATGAGAAGAGCCGACCTCCCCACCTCTGCACTCACCACCTTCTACAGAGGTGCTATTGAGAGCATCCTGACCAGCAGCGTCTCTGTTTGGCATGGCAGCTACCTAGCTGCAGACAAAAAGGCGCTGCAGAGGGTGGTGAGGACAGCAGAAAAGATCATCAGGTCACCCCTTCCAGCCATTCAGGAACTGTACACTTCACACTGTTCCAAGAGGGCAATGAACATCATCAAAGACACTACTCATCCTGCACACAGACTGTTCTCCCTTCTACCATCAGGGAAGCGGTACCGCAACCTCCGGTGCCGCACAAGCAGACTGAGTAACAGCTTCTTTCCTCAAGCCATCAGACTCATGAACACACTGAGGAAAACCACTTGAACATTCCAAAGTCACCATGCCACTTGGCACTTTACTCTTGCACCTTATATACAGATTTACACTTTTTCACTTTACTTCTATGACCACTGATTGTACTTCTGCTGCTGTGTATGTATGTGTGTGTGTGTGTGGGTCTGTATTGTCAATACTCTTATTACACACCGTGTGTGTGTGTGTGTGTGTGCGTGTGTGTGAATGTGAGAGAGAGTATTTTATTGTATAGTATTGCACATGTTTATCAGCATGTTAGTGTTTGAATGACTGCAATGTGTAAGTGTGCATTGTCTGTGTTTATGTTGTGAATGAATATGTCAGAGAAAGAAATTGTAAATTCAGTATGGGTAAGTTAGCTGTGTGTGTGTGTTGTCTGTGTAGTGTGTATGTGTGTGTGAGAAAGAAAGAGATTTATGTCAATGTCTTATTTAAATGTTTTTAGTTAAACTGCACATTGGAGACTGGTCAAACGCAATTTCAAATTTCTGTGGTAACCCTGTTACATAGGATTTTTGACAATAAAGTAAACTTGAACTTGAACTTGAACTTGACTTGTTTAACCATAACGCGATGACTTATTCCTATTTCGTCTTCATATGCACTTTCGATATCACTATAGCCAATGATACTCCAACCAAGCAAGGATTTCTGTGCAGATGGCTGGTCTCTGTCACCACTGATGACCTCTAGAGGTAGTAAAGCTTGAGGACAATAATATCCAATTAGCAATCCTACCTCACAATCTAGCTTGGGTGCCATCTCCCTTGCAAGATGTTTCAGATGGGACCAATTTTCTGCAGTCTTACTTGTAGGAGTTTATGATCTATTTGCAGGAATGTAGTCTCGGATATAAGTTGTTGGCAATTTGATTCTTGTGTTGGAGTTATTTGCAGGTCTTGTAGGTGGCTCGACACGATCTTTGTTTTGGAAGTCATCGTGGAGATCTTGAGTTTGACTGGTTTAGCCTTTGTATTTAACGTCTCAGCTGTGTCCTTTAAGATGAACGTAGTGTCACTTTCGGTGTACAGCAAGGCATACACAAGTTTTTCTTTCTTTGGATCATCCATTGTTGATACATCGACGGGAATAACTGAAGAAGTACATCCTTGTGACTTTTGTTGCACTACTCTGTTTGACATAACTTGTGTGAATTCTTGTTCTTGTGTTTCCGACACCTTTTCTGTTTCTTGTTTTGTATGTGGTCTTTCTTGAATATCCTTTAGTGTTTGTTCCTTGTTTCTTGTCTTGATGGAGACAAGTTGAATGAGGCTTTTGGTATTTTTCACAAACACTCCTGGAAGTACAATTTTTGGAATGGTGACCGGGCTTTAGACAGCCAAAACGTAGTTTTTCAGACAGCACAAACGGCAGGTGTTTTGTGTGACCCTTCCCGAAGTCAACAACAATTTCCTTGGTCTTGTTTACGTTCAGCAGGAGGTTGTTGTCCCTGCACCACGTGGTCAGAAGGTCAACTTCCGACCTGTACCGAGTCTCGCCGCCCTTCGTGATGAGACCCACCAGAGTCGTGTCGTCAGCAAACTTCACTATGTGGTTGTCGCTGTAGGTCGCAGTGCAGTCATGCGTCAGCAGGGTGAAGAGCAATGGACTGAGCACGCAGCCCTGGGGGGCCCCCGCGATCAGCGTGATGCTGGCGGAGATTTTGTCACCAACACGCACCACCTGAGGCCTCTGACAGAGGAAGTCCAGTAGCCAGTTGCAGAGGGAGGTACTGAGGCCAAGCTCGTCGAGTTTGCAGATGACTCGCTGCGGCACAATGGTGTTGAAGGCAGAGCTGAAGTCCACAAACAGCAACCTCAGATATGAGTCCTTTCTCTCCAGGTGGGTGAGGGCCGAGTGGAGGGCAGAGCAGATGGCATCCTCAGAGGACCGTTTGGCACGGTACGCAAACTGGAAAGGGTCAATGGTGGGGGAGAGAACGGATTTGATGTGCTCCATGACAAGCCGCTCAAAGCACTTCATGATGATGGGCGTCAGTGCCACAGGGCGGTAGTCATTGAAGCAGGACGGTGCAGGTTTCTTCGGCACAGGAACGATGGTGGCAGCCTTGAAACGCGAGGGGACGATGGCCTGCTGCAGGGAAACGTTAAAGATGTCCGTGAAGACACCCGACAGCTCCCCAGCGCAGTCCTTCAGCGCTCGACCCGGGATGTTGTCAGGGCCCGCCGCCTTACGGGTGTCAATAGCGGCAAGCGCCCTCCTCACTCCGTCGGCAGAGAGCCGCAGGGGCTGCTCGTGTGGGGGGGGAGTGGTCTTCAGCGGGCAAGTGCTGTTCTGGGCGTCAAAGCGAGCAAAGAAGCGGTTAAGATCGTTCAGCAGACGGACGTCACCCTCACAGCTCCTCGGCGCGGGCTTGTAGTCCGTGATGGTCTGAATACCCTGCCAAAGGCTACGTGCGTCCTTGCTGTCCTTGAAGTGGGTGGAGACCTTGCACGAGAACGCCTTTTTCGCTTCTTTGATGCCCTGGGACAGGTCGGCCCTCGCTGTCCTCAAGCCAGCCTCATCCCCCGCTCTGAAAGCCTTGTCCCTGGCCCTCAGCAGTCTGAGGACAGCCCCTGTCAGCCACGGCTTCCAGTTCGCGCGAGTGACGACGGATTTTGAGCAAGTCACATCATCGATGCACTTCGTGATGTAAGAGGAAACAGAGTCAGTATACTCCTCTATGTCCGTCCGATCGTTGTAGGTGGCCGCCTGCCACTTAACTTTTCTTAGGAAGTAGAGTTTTTCTTGGATTGGCAGATTCTTGCGGTCAACTAATGATTAAAAGGACAATTTCCAATCATTAAATTCCAGTGGATCACCTGTGAAAATTTCAGGCTCCGGGATTGGGATTCTATTTGCGGCGATTGCTTCAGCCAGTGTCTTTATTTGCAGTTGGAGGTTGCTTAATTTGCAGTTGAGATCATAGTTTGAGGTTCAAATGCTTGGCGAGGTAGAGACTGTTGACTTGTGAAAGATGGAACTTGAGAGTGGACAAATGGTTTGGAATGCACATTTAGAATTTTTGGTTGTGGCAGGGAACTATTTTGATTTACTTCAGATTTGACATGAGGCTTTTCTTCATCCTCACTGCTCAGGCTTTCAGCATACACCCTTAATCTTGCTTGTGCTGCATTGTGCCTTTGCATTTCCTTTAAGAGTTCCACTTCTTTCCTTTTCTCCTCTTAGGGTGTTTTCACACCTGGACCCTTTTAAAAGAACCAAAGTCAGGCCTCTTTAAGTGGACCAAAAAGTGGACCAAGAGGAAACAAACTCAGTTCTTTTTGTGTTCACATTGTGAGTGTATTTCAAAGAGGACCGAGTTCTCTTTCTGGTTCAGTTCAGCCTTGATGGGGCCTAAGTCCTCTTTTTTCTCACACTATGTCCTCTAGAGCTCTCACACTCCCACTGCACTGCATTCTGGGTAGTTTTTCTTCGCATTATATCTCGAGTAGCTAAATACTTTAGTTTTTTCACTTTTATTCTGCATTGTATAGAAGTTCTATCAAAACCGGCTGCTTTCATTCTCTCAGAAAATTCTTGAAATACTTTCGCATTATGGTGGGTCATAGATAGTTGTGATTTAATGCTGTCGTCGTTCCAAATTTCCAAAAGACATTCCGTTTCGTCTTCTCCCCAAACTATGCCGCGTCCAGGTGCCGTGGCAGAACTTTGAACGGCACATGCTTCTCTACGTTTACTATTAGAACTACGGTCACGACCACGACTTGCTGCTGCCATAGTTTGGATTCTCTGTTCTCTACAGTTTTGTTTGTGCGCCTGCAGTCACGTGACCAATCTACGGCAAGGCAACGAGGTTACAATACTGTGCAAAAAGGCGAAGTGAACCCAGTGCGCTTTGTGTTCACAATGCACCGATTAGGTGAACCGTACCGTTGACTTTTTAGCGAACCGTACTGAGACCACCTCCTGAGGTGGTCTCAGTACGGTTCGTTTTAAAGGGATCTGAGTACGGTTGGCGTGTTCACATATGCACAAAAAATGCTGAGTCATCGATCTGAGTTCGTTTAGAGGGCTGAAAGGGACTGTTAGGGTTTTTCAGATTATCCTTATCGTATGATTATGTTGGAATGCAACCGGTAATAAATAACCTACCTTGTCCCATCCTCCACAAGGTCGTAAAACATCCCCTGATATGTTTTGACTAGAGCACAAGGACTTCCTATTCAACCTACTCTTACCCCCACTCTGTTTCTCTTAAAAAATATGCCCTTGCAGGAGGGAGAGCCAAAAAGGCGAAGTGAACCCAGTGCGCTTTGTGTTCACAATGCACCGATTAGGTGAACCGTACCGTTGACTTTTTAGCGAACCGTACTGAGACCACCTCCTGAGGTGGTCTCAGTACGGTTCGTTTTAAAGGGATCTGAGTACGGTTGGCGTGTTCACATATGCACAAAAAATGCTGAGTCATCGATCTGAGTTCGTTTAGAGGGCTGAAAGGGACTGTTAGGGTTTTTCAGATTATCCTTATCGTATGATTATGTTGGAATGCAACCGGTAATAAATAACCTACCTTGTCCCATCCTCCACAAGGTCGTAAAACATCCCCTGATATGTTTTGACTAGAGCACAAGGACTTCCTATTCAACCTACTCTTACCCCCACTCTGTTTCTCTTAATAAATATGCCCTTGCAGGAGGGAGAGCCAGACTTCATTCTGGAGCGAGTGAACTCTCCACCTGCAGGTGTCTAAAAGAACTTGCCTGTCTCCCGTGTGGTTCTTGCAAAATAAGTTGGAGTGAGCAAATCTCTAACATTTTGGTGCCGAAACCCGGGACCCCTCATACCCGCTATCTGTCTGACGAAGAAGAACGTGCTGCATTGTCGACAAGCCAGCGTCCACTAGGAGGACCTGGAGGAGAAAGTCCTGGGAAGAGAATTCTTCGCTGGGCCAGCATCTTAGGTCTGCCTTCGTCTGACAGAGGTGGATTGACGGGACCCGGCAGTGCAACGAACCAGGGGACAAGTAAGTTAAAGGCCTGAAGTTGTGTGATTGTGTTGTTGTGAAACGCGTAAAACGTAGAGGTGCACGAGAGCCAGCTTGGGTTCAAGTCCCAGTGGAATGAACAGGCTAAGAAAAGCAGAGCTTCTTTTTTGTTCATCGAAGAGGTGCGTAGACTCTTCTTTGTCTGTTCTTCTGAGCTGAGGGATCTGGCTTGGGTTAGAGTCCCAGTGGAAGGAACGTACTAAGAAACACAGAGCTTCTTTTTTGTTAATCAAAGAAGGGCGTAGATTTTTCTTTGTATGTTTTTCCAAGCCAAAGAACAGCTTGGGTTCAAGTCCCAGTGGAAGAAACGGGCTAAGAAAAACAGAGCTTCTTTTTCTTAATTGAAGAAGGGCGTAGATTTTTTCTTTTGTCCGTTTTTCCAAAGCTGTTTGGAAGGGTTTTACACCCATCCCTGGATAGGCCTAAAAAAGCGCTGGAGTTTGTGTGATTGAGTGTGTGACTGGTAGGATAAATTGACTAAAAAGCAGTTCTAGAGTTTGTCCACGGCAATAAAACAGGCTAGTAATCTGTTGAAAGGTCAATTTAAACCTGCATTGAGGATCCTCAAAGAAAAAAAAAAAAAAATTGAAAAAAAATTGTAAAACCTTAAACTACTAAAATTAAGATGGGAAATAAGAACGGTAAATCTCTTGCTCTGCTCTTCTTTGAAACGAGAAGTTCATGGCAAGTAGATTTCTTAATTGTATGCAATAGATGCTGAAGTGGAAGAAAATGTATGGAGTACAAGGAAATTTGAAATGTGGAAGAAGTGGTAGAAGTGCTAGAGTGTGGTTGAAATCTTCACAAAGAGATGAGAACGAATTCAAGAGACAAAAGCTAGAAAGATGAAAACTGATGCGGTCACAAGTGTTTGTCAGACCAGGAGACAATAAGGCCCCTGTGAGCAGGTGCAAGGCCACAGCTCAAGCCGCGGCTCAAGCAAGGGGTAAGAGGAGTTTCCGGTTCTATGCAAATCATGTATCGAAATTTAAAAGATCTGAAACCTCTCCCATATGACAGCAAAACATGTCATTGTCAGGTTATCAAAAATCTTTTTAGATTGTTAGAGCCCCTGTCCACACAAGAAGTATGACAATGCTGTTTGTAGGCCCAATTACAAATGAATAGGGATCAAATTGTTTTACACTGAAGTTAAAATATGCAAATCAAGTGGTAAAGAAATGCAACTTGCTTCTAGAAGATAAATAAATAAAATTAGAATGTGCTGTCCTCGTGTGCATGGGAGGGACCAGCTCATGATCGACCACAGGAAATGGCCAGCCTGTGACGAATCAATGTTGCTGTGCACCTTCCGCACGCGAGAGCTGTGCATGTGTGTGCGTGTGTTAAGTTGATGAAGATTGGCTAAACTTTTAGTATAAAGAAATTTGCTAGACTGTTGTCTATTCAATTTACACCGCAGAACAGAAACGATTTTGACAGATAAAAATGAAAGAAAAAGAGAGAAATCTGTTTGCGAGCAGAAACTAATCCACACTAGTGCATGTTAGTGTCAAGCCTTCATGAGAAATTCGGAGTAAACAAAACAACAGAACATGCTTTCAGGAATTGGGAGAAGCTAAATTGTGAATTTAAGATTTTGCAATGCTACATTTAATAGGAATAATTGATTGGTTGTGCTATAAGATTATACAAATTTCTAAATGCAAGCAAAATCTGAGAGATTGAGTTCTTCAAATTTAAAAAAAAAAAAAATTCAGATTAATTTGCCAGTTGTTTGTTTTAGTTTTTTTTTTTGAATTGGTGGATTGTTCTACCAGGAAACTTGAGTTGAAAATGATATATGAATGTTGTGTGGTGAGCTTGGATGAAATGGGACCAATGTGATAAGAAGACTCCTTTTTGGAGACTGTGTGAGATGCATATGATAAGCATTGATGAATGATTGCCCGAATGAAAGGTTGAATGGTTGAAGCTGTTGGCGACTACTATAGAAAATTAGTAGAGCAACTTTGATGAAAGAGTGATTTTGAGCAGGTTGAATGCTAAAAAGAAAACGTAGCTTTTGGATTGATAATTAACTAGAGAAAAAACTGGAGAACCAGTAACACATGTAGAAGATGTGTGAACTGAGAAATTAAGAAGCGTTTTGGAGAGAAAGTCAAATTAAATGATGATGAAATCATGTAGTAATACAACACTTTACTACATATGGATTCTCTAAATCATACAATTGAGTAAAATAAAACATATGTTTTGATTCGTATTCAAATTTCTAAGATTCTTGTGATAAACAATGAGAAAACGATTGAAAAGTAACTAAAGAAACTACAAGAAAGTGAACATGTCTAATCATTTGCTAGCTGAGTCACTCCCCATTCGGGGAGGGCATCCATTTACTTGCTAAGCTAGTTGTCAAAACAGTCCAATTGCCACGAAAAGTAGCTATGTGGACGTGTGCAGTACACACACACACGCGAGACTGATAAGGTGTCAAGAGGTAACAAGCTTGCAGACAGAACCACAAAGCTGCAGCGCAAAAGACACTTCAAATTTTATACACACAAGAAGCAGATTAGATCACTGAAACATTTTTAAAGATGTGCAGCGACAAAGTCCATAGAGTGAAATTCAATTATGGACGAAAAGAGGGGCAAGATTAGAGAATGGCATCTATAAATGACCTACCCCACCAAAGAACCTATGCTAATGGTGAGCAATATTGAGCCATGGTGCGTGTCACATGGCTCAAGAGGAGGGATAGTGGGGCAGGTCAGTCAGCTTTATACAACATATGGATTTGATTCATATTCAAAACATTTTCAAAACAAAACAATTTTTTTTTTTGTAGAGCTTGTTTCAACAAAAACAAAAACACTGAATGCCTCCAATTTAAAAGATCAATTTGACCTTTGCAGGATGATCTGCTGTGTCGGATCTGGACTGCCATGAAAGTATGATGTTTATATGTGTACTTTGTCAACAACCTCTGTAGATGTTAAAGAATGGGATGAATATCTAGAATGAATGTGGATCATTTGTTTCAGGTAACTAACTATAAGAGTAACTGAAAAAAGAAACAATTGATTGCTTATGGCAAAACAAGCTGCAAAGACAGAAAAAAAAATTGGATATGTCATATGTATGGATTTGCGACCGATTATTTATGTTGTACCGTTGCCATTGACCAAAGATTGTGTGAAATCTGTCACGTCTACTGGATTGTGAAGTGTGTGACAGAGCAGTCTATATAATATCCATTGAGAGAAAAAAGAAAAAAAAGAAGCCATTGCTTTCAGAGAATGTAGTCAAGCGAAATTGTATATACATCAACATGCCAAGATCTGGGAAAAAAGCTGGTAAAAAACAAAATATCTTTAAATTTGAGAGGCGACGATGATTTGACCGAAATTGATGCAATTGGAGTCCCTAGAGGAGTTCCTGATTAATAAGAATTAAATGACCAAATTGCAGCGGGATGGGAGTCCTCCATTTGCTGCTGGTGAACGATGAACAAGAACGTAGACAGGATAAATTACATCCATTACAACATGCAGAAATTGGGCAAATGGACACAAGCGGGGCTCGAGGCAATGCATAAACAGCTAGCCACGCCTTCCCTAATGTCGATCCAGAACCACAATGCTCATGATATGTTGTTGTCTGAGAAAGGAGGCGTCTGCGCAATGTTTGGAGAACAATGCTGCACCTTCATCCCCAACAACACCGCCCCTGATGGGAGCCTGACGGATTGCAGGCCTGCGATCCCTCAAAACGAGGATGAAAGAGCACTACAAGTGGATGAATGCTTTTGGGCAGTATAACGCCATTGTGTACTCAATTTTACCATCAGTTGCAGCTATGCTCACCTTGTATGGATGTTGCATACCGTGTCTTCGTGCTCTGTTTAATTGTCTCGCCACTACAGTAATATCGCTCAATGAGGACGAGATTGCTCAGATATACCTAATGTCTGAGCGGCAACATGATGATGTTGATGGCAAAATTCCTGCATTTGTGTTACCAGACTTTTCCCAGATCCATGGGATTCTGAATGATGACATCGCAACGTTTATCCTTTGGTGTAAACATATTTGTCTTCATGAATGTGACTTCTGCAGTTACAGAGTTAGATCAAGGAATCCAATCGGTTTAGAGGGCCCCTATGTGTACCAAAACGTCACAATGTTTCCCCGCGTGCCTCTATGGCGAGGCAAACCCAGAACCTTAACACCAATTGATCTACCACAATCCACACCTTAATTTAGTATAGTCAATATGCGGAAATTCAAGGACTTCTGCTTACCTTATCTTAGCAGCCACCAGCATGGAAAGTGGAGCGAACAATCAATGTGTCTCCAGTGACTCCGGAAGTGGTGTCCCAACTGACCTTTGCGATCACAGACCCCCCTCACGTCGTTGTCACCAATTGAAAGCAGAAAATATCCACTCTTTTTAAATGACCAATTGATTAATAGTCTTATCCCTTTGTGGAGAGCCGAGGTGCTCGTTAGATGGATGCAGGAAACAACTCATGCTCTATCGCACCAGCGACACAACAAAGTATTTATTCCTACCAAAATTGTCTAACAGCAAGCCAATTCTAGACTTTACAAGCCCAAGGCCATCAAAATGGTGGGCTTTGCAGTTTGTGTTCTTTGTTGTTGGCCGCCATGATGATAATTGTGTTTGAGGTTGGTCATCCCAATCCTGCTGCGGCGATAATTCAAGAGTGGTTGTGTCCTCCCTTCACGAGGCTGAAGTTTCACAGATGAGGATAATTGGTGCATGGTTTAATGTCCTTCAGATGGCCTGCCAAGAATCAGAATCAGACAAACGAAATTTTGTTGAATTTGGCGGGAATTTCGGAATTGAAAATTTTGAATTTTTGGTAAGTGGGAAGTTGTTTAATACAGTGGTCCCCAACCACCACTTGGTACCGGGCTGCCAAGCCGCACAGAAAAAAAAAAAAAAAAAATGGTTTTATCGATGATCAATTCATTCAGGTCAAGACGCTCGTCCCGGTGACATGTTTCCCCAGTCGAGCCCGCAAACTACGGGTTCAAAAGGTTCACTTTGGAATTCTAAAGTTGAAACGGATTGAATCTGACAAAAATTGTAAAAGTTAGACCATTTGTTGAAAAATGAAGGCACTTCTTGTTTATTTGGGGCACTTCTGGTTTGTATGGGGTCACTTCCGGTTTAAATGGGGGCACTTCCGGTCAACTGAGGTCACTTCCGGTTTATTTGAGGCACTTCCGGTATAATGTAAATCACTTACGGTTTCATTTGGGGCACTACCTGTTTAGTTGAGGACACTTCCGGTTTATTTGGGGCACGTCGGCAGTTCAGTTGAGATCACTTCCAGTTTGTTTGTGGTCACTTCCAGTTAAAAAAGGTCACTTCTGGTTTATTTGGGGCTTTTCCGGTTTGTTTGGAGTAACTCCCGGTTTAGTTGAGGTCACTTCCGGTTTATTTGAGACACTTCCGGTTTAATTTAGGTCACTTCCGGTTTAAATTAGGTCACCTCTGGTTTATTTGGGTCAGCCTACCATGCATGTTGTGGGAAGTGGGAGGAAACCGGAGTGCCCAGAGAAACGCAGGCACGGGGAGAACATGCAAACTCCACACAGGGAGGCCCGGAGGTGGAATCAAACCCGCAACATCTGAACTGTGCTAACCAGTGTTTTACTGTGTCGCCTATGACAACCTGAAAATATCAGTATTTTCATTAGGTCCGATGAGTGTGCAAAATTTGGTGAGTTTTTGTGCATGATCAGGATGTCCAAAATGTGATTCCTTTAGGGAGAAAAAAAGAAAAAGATATATTCCTACAAAAAAAACAAGGACCTCGCAGCAGTCGCTACTGAAGCCCTAATTATAAATAAACAACATTATCATAATTATAGTAATAATTTCTACATAAACAACCTTGGAGGAGTCGCTGCTCGGGCCCTAATTAAAAAAAAGCAAATTAACCTTCAGGACTCCTCTGCTCCTACTTGAGATTGACTCACCTTGAGAAGTCGTATTGGATTGTGTTTCTGTATGGCAGAAATAAAAGTAAAAGTTATTTTACCAACCTTCACTTTCAGAATCCCACAATCATACTATTGACTGATCTTGAAAAGAGGAATCTAATTTTGGCATTGAAAGAAAAATGAACATAATTCAATTAAACTACTAGTTTTTTTTTTTTTTAAATGTCTTGCATAACTTTAAGGGATTTAAAATTCACTTTACAAATGTATACTTAGTCTAGATCAGTAAAGTTCTTGGAAATGCAGGTTTAAATTTTATGTAGTGTTATCAAAAGAGAGTAATAAGTCAGATAATTATTTTAATGTATCATTTACTGATACAATTAATACAATTAATTAATTAATAATTAAATACCTGTTATGTTTGTTTTCAGCAAACAAGATAAAAAACTATATTTTTAAAACACACATTGGTATTTTTTTCATCAATACTGTGACAAAAAATTCAACAAGGGTGGTTCAACAAGTAAGCAAAAGCAAAAAGAAAAGAAAAAAGAAATTGTTTTTTCTTATTTTCTAAAAATATTGTCATATAACTTAGGCAATTATGCTATGTAGCCAGTGATATTAAAATTATGTAAACCATGTCTTTTGTGATGTAGGAGTGTTAAACATGAGTGTTTTTAAATAGATAAATGGTGACTATGGTTTGAGCATCACCGCATAAACAGGCTTATCACCAGAGAGCAGGCTGGATTGTTTTTCTGGATGTCAGAAATAAAGTTAATAGTTATTTTACAATTTTTCACTTTGAGAATCCCACAATCATATTATTATTGACTGATCTTGAAAAGAGGACTCTATTTTTGGCATTGAAAGAAAAATGAACATAATTCAATTAAACTACTAGTTTTTTTTTTTTTTTAAATGTCTTGCATAACAGTTTAAGAGATTTAAAATTCACTTTACAAATACATGCTTAATCTAGATCAGTAAAGTTCTTGGATATGCACATTTACATTTTATGTAGTCAGATAAAAATTAATTTGCTGTGTAGCATAATTAATAATAAATTATGTTTGTTTTCAGCAAACAAGAAAAAAAAAACTTTTTTTTTAAAACACACATTGGTAAAAGTCAACAAGGGTGGGTCAACAAGTAAGCAAAAGCCAAAAGACCATTACAAATATCAATATGCGATCTAAAAATTGTTTTGTCTTATTTTCCAAAAATATTGTCATATAACTTGGGCAATTATGTTATGTGGCATATATTATAATTATGTAGAGCATGACTTTTGTAATGTGGGAGTGTTAAACATGAGTGTTTTTAGTAGATAAATAGTGACTATGGTTTGAGCATCCCCATAAACAGGCTTATCATCAGAGAGCAGGCAGAGAAAATTGTGTTTAATCTCTCGGTCATGTTTTTAACGTTTTTGTTTTCTTTTTATTTTAATTGTGTATGCTATTTTATGTTTGTATGGCAACCTTGAGTGCCTTGAAAGGCTCCTTATGAATAAAATGTATTATTATTATTATGATTAAACATTGCAACGCATCCATCCACTTTACAAAAACATACTTGGTTTAGATCAATAAACTTCTTGGAAATGCAGGTTTAAATTTTATGTTGTGTTGGAAATGCAGGTTCAAATTTTATGTTGTGTTATCAAAAGAGAGTAATAAGATCAAAATAATTTTTTACTGTATCGCTCCCTGTGTAGCATAATTGCCCTTTGTCGTGTTTGTTTTTAAAAAACAAGAAAAAAAAAACAGATTTTTTTGAAACACACATTGGTATTCATATATCGACACTGACAAAAACTTCATCAAGGGTGGGTCAACAAGTAAGCAAAAGCAAAAAGACCCAATAAAAATACCAGTGTGCATTCTAAAAATGTTTTTTATTCTTGTTTTCCAAAAACATTGACACAACTTAGGCAATTATACTGTGGCCAGCGATATTAAAAGTATGCAGAGCATGTCTTTTGTGATGTGGGAGTGCTAAACATGAGTGTTTTAAGAAGATGAAGAGTGACTTAGGTTTGAGCATCACCCCATAAACAGGCTTATCATCAGAAAACAGGCACAGAAAATTATGGCATCTCCTAAATCATCTCCTAAACGTTGCAACACATTCAGGCACACAAACACAAAATGTGCCACATCTCACTCACTGCCAAACTCTTCAGAAGGGAAATTGTGTTTTTTGTTCATCCAAACGGATCACAGATTTTTACGACATTTTTCAAATGTGAAATTTCTGGATGTTTAAGACTTTCCACAAAATCGAAGACAAAGTGCAGTTGAGGTTAGTATACTGTCTGAACTAAGTTACATAGTAGATATATTAATTCAAATTTTAAAATCAAGAGCAAATTACCTTTTTGCCTCCATACTGTGTGCAGAATTATTAGGCAAATCGTATATTTGAGGATTAATTTTGTTTTTGAACAACTACAGTGCTCTCAGTCAGTCAAAATGTTAATGAATCTTAAACTTGAATATTTAAGAGTAAAAGTGAGATTCTGGCTGTCTTGGGAAATTTATGTGTGCACAATTACTAGGCAACTATTAGTGTGCAGAATTATTATGCAAGTAAAGCAAAAATGGAAACGTTCCCATCTCACTTGTTATTTGCATTTGTTAAAGTGAGAATAATAATAAAAAACTAAACATTGACAAATTAACATTTAAAAGAAAATTAGTGACCAATATAGCCACTCTCCTTTTTAATAACATTTATACAACTTCCATCCATGGAGTCTGTGAGCTTCTTGATCTGTTGATGAATAAGTTTTTGTTCAACAGTAACCAGTTTCTTGATGTTCAGAGAGGTGTTCTGTTTTCCTTCAGAGTAAATCTCCCGTTTAGAAAGGGGCTACAAATTCTCAATAGGTCAGGTGAAGAAGTCTTCCGTGATCTTTAAGGCCTTTCCTGGCAAGCTACCAAGTGGAGACCGATGCATGCAACGAAATATTTTCCTACATAAAAATGATGGTCTTCTTGAAAGATGCAAACTTTCAACTGTACCACTTCTTGAAGTGTCTTCTAAAACCTGGCAGTTGGTCAATTTGAATTAATTTTTGTTTTGATTTTAGAGTTATTTTAAGTCCAAATTTAACTCGAAAAAGTCTAACCAGCTCATCTTAAATAATACCAGCCCATACCAATACCCCGCCTTCACCTTGCTAGTGTCTGATTTGAAGTGGAGTTCTGTGGCCGTTACTGATCCAGCCACGGGTCCAACTGGTCCATCAGGAGCCACTCTGATCTCATCAGTCCCGATCTTTCTAAAATCTGTCTACTGATATTCCCTGACCCAGTCTTCATGTTTTAACATGTATGTCTTGTTCAGTGGCCATCAGGTGTCAGCTTTCCATACCTTGGCCATGTCTCTGAGCACTAAACACCTTCACATTTCTGGGCACTGGGTAGATTGAAGTTCCGTGATATGGTAGCACTGAAGAATAATCGGTGCCTGGTAGCTTTGAGTTTTCTCAAATCTTTGGCAGTTAATTTGCGTTTTAGAGACATATAATGGAAAATCCACTTTTTTGCTTTTACCGTATT
Source organism: Syngnathus scovelli (assembly GCF_024217435.2). NCBI lineage: Eukaryota > Metazoa > Chordata > Actinopteri > Syngnathiformes > Syngnathidae > Syngnathus > Syngnathus scovelli. Next base: position 12,806,178 of record NC_090858.1, read on the forward strand.
TTCTGGACTATAAGTCGCTCTGAAGTACAAGTCGCACCAGCCATAAAATGCACAATAAAGGAGAAAAAAAAACATATATAAGTCCCACCGGAGTACAAGTCGCATTTTTGGGAGAACTTTATCTGACAAAATTCAACACCAAGAACAGACATGAAAAGGCAACAACAGGCTAAACAATATGGTATGATAAAGTGACAAACACAAACGAGGAGCTGAGAACGTACCTGACGTAACATTAACAGTTATTCAAATAACTATAACATAAGCAACATGTTTATCAAACCATCCGTGTGATTCCAGATCATTAAATCCATCGAAATCTTCGTCCTTTGAGTAAACAACCGGAAGTGCATGTGGTGCTGATGTCGGACTCGTCGTCAGTTGCAATTCAAATTATTCCGCAGGCCTCTATAACTATATATAAACTATATCTCAAATAACTATAACATAATAAAAAATTTTATCGAACCACTCGTGTCACTCCAAATCATTAAATCCATCGAAATCTTCGTCCTTTGTGTCACTTAATAAAAACCAACCAAAAAAACACTGCTGACTCTGGAAGGACATGCGGCGCTGACGTCAGACTCGTCGTCAGTTGCGGCTCCAATTATTCCACAGATCTAAATAACTATATTGTAGCGTTACTACCCAAGTACCAGGCAAGTCGTGGGTTTGGTAACTGGCTCTTTATTTCACAAAACAAGAGTTCAACATACGAGCCAACACACAATGTGTGTAGCCCAGACATGGGCAAACTACGGCCCGCGGGCCACATCTGGCCCACGGGGCTGTTTAATCCGGCCTGCCAACCCTGAATAAATTGTATTATTAAACAATTTTTTCCAGTCATTTTCCCTGCAATGACTGTGTTCCCCCAGTAGATGGGGAACCGCCTGCGCATTTATTACCAGAAGCCGTGTCAGAAAGCTCGGTGCACACTCACAAGTGAGTGTACGTACTCAGTAGTACGGACACGCCGCACTCCGTGCTCTATTTCTATCAGTGCTGAATTATGAGTGCGGGCTCGGACGACAGCATTGTCGTAATTCGCGCGCTGAGTTTTCAGATACCGTTTTACGCCGTTTTACCCACAAACCTTCCCCTGGAATCCTTCCATTAAAATGAGTGGCCCAGGGAAAAGAAAGGCGGACACCGAGAGCCGAGTGTTTAAAAAAAGAGTGGACAATTTCACTCGACCTACGCGACGTGACGTTCAGCCACATGAACATCAACATCAACCTGTCACAGATCTAGGTTAACGGACCAACACCTCGGGTCTATCCCAAGAATTGCCACAACAAATTTTACTCCAGACTATGATGCACTAGCAAAAAAAAAGTGGGACCAACAACAAATGAAAATGAAGGGGAGCTTTTCAAGTTTGTTGTAAAAAAAAAAAAAAAAAAAAGCATTTTGAATATAATTTGTACAAATAGCAGCGATTGAAACTAGCGATCATTCTCATTTTCAAACAATGCAGGATGCTCAAGGATATTGATGCACCACCTGTTTGCAATTCATCTTAACTTTTAATGTTCTTAAGGCCGACTTTAAGGACGTGTTTCCCATTTCCTCACCTCTGTTACCAGGTGTTTGTGAATTTAAGCTCTGCTCTAGTTTTCAGATATCCGTCACCGGGTTTCCGTTTTGATTTCTTTATTTAGATGTATTCTTTCACTGATTCTTCAAGATGATGTATTTGGTCAGAATGTTTGCCGTTTGATGTGATTTTGCCTCATAAGATGAAAAATGTTCATAAATCTGACCTGCAGGCGATGAAGTGATGGAAACTGTTATTCATAATAACAGTGTCGTATTTAATGAGAATCACTGATAACAGTTTTTGGGTGAAATATTTTTTTTAATGCTGTTAATAAATGTATTTGTTTTCAAAAAGCTTTTTTGGAATATCTATGCTTTACTACCTACTAAAGACCAAAACCTTTTATGCAATGACCTTTACATGTCGTTTATATTGCTTCACACAAACACTACATCCATCTGCTCCTGGTTTGGCCCCCCTGGTCAAAATTTAGAACCCAATTTGGCCCGCAAGTCAAAAAGCTTGCCCACCCCTGGTGTAGCCTCACTCTAACAAAGCGCCTCTTTACATTTCCTCCGCCCTGCTGCTTTCACGGCCCCCCTTGGCAATCGGAAACGACTGAACTCTGCAAATATACAAGTTGCTATACTAAATAAACTATATATCAAATAACTATAACATAAATAAGTTTATCAAACCATCCGTGTCACTCCAAATCATTAAATCCATTGAAATGTTCGTTCTCTGTGTCAATATCTGTCCTCTGTGTTATAAACAAATCCTGACTCTGGAAGTCAGTGAATGGATTCAGACTCATTGTCAGTTGCGGTTCCAATTAATCCACAGGCCAAGCGCGACCTCATGCGGTTTAAAGTGTAAATAACATGTGAAGTGATCAACTATACTCGTGAGTAAGTAATGTGTTAATAATCAAGTAATAATGTGTTACTAATTTCACATATAAATTGCTCCTGATTATAAATCGCAGTCCCCCTGGCCAGACTATGAAAAAAACAGTGATTTATAATCCGGAAAATACGGTATATTGATTTTATTGTGCACTTGGAGTCTCCAAGATTGTCGAAAAGTGTAACCATGCGCGCATGCATGCATACATACATACAGGACTGTCTCAGAAGATTAGAATATTGTGATAAAGTTCTTTGTTTTCTGTGATGCAATTAAAAAAACAAAAAAGTCATACATTCTGGAGTCATAACAAATCAACTGAAATATTGCAAGCCTTTTATTATTCTAATATTGCTGATTATGGCATACAGTAGGGGTGTCAAACTAATTTTTTTCGCAGGCCGCATTGTAGTCATAGCTTCTTTCGGAAGGCCATTATGACTGTCAACCCAAATAAATGTATGAGCACCTTATATTATATACAGTAAAAGCTACAAAACAAACTGGCAAGTAACTCCTTTTGAAATCAGTAAAAACTGGTCAAATTAAAATATACATATATTATTAAAAGTGAAGACAATTTGCAATTCTAGTAATGACATGAATACAGCTTAAGAAAAAATATCAAAATATCCTATCTCAAAATATTAGAATATTTCTTCAGACCAAGTAAAAAAAAAATCAGCCTGTGGCATTGCTGAGGTGTTATAGATGCCCAGGATGCTTTAGCTCATTTGGCACTGTGGGCAGGTGCCAGATGAAAAATGTCCTCAGACTGTTGAGGGCCAGAGACAAGGCTTTCAGAGCGAGGGCCGACCTGTCCCGACGGTGTGAGGAGGGCGCTCGCCGCTATTGACACCCGTAAGGCGGCGGGCCCTGACAACATCCCGGGTCGAGCGCTGAAGGACTGCGCTGGGGAGCTGTCGGGTGTCTTCACGGACATCTTTAACGTTTCCCTGCAGCAGGCCATCGTCCCCTCGTGTTTCAAGGCTGCCACCATCGTTCCTGTGCCGAAGAAACCTGCACCGTCCTGCTTCAATGACTACCGCCCTGTGGCACTGACGCCCATCATCATGAAGTGCTTTGAGCGGCTGGTCATGGAGCACATCAAGTCCGTTCTCCCCCCCACCATTGACCCTTTCCAGTTTGCGTACCGTGCCAAGCGGTCCTCTGAGGATGCCATCTGCTCTGCCCTCCACTCGGCCCTCACCCATCTGGAGAGAAAGGACTCATATGTGAGGTTGCTGTTTGTGGACTTCAGCTCTGCCTTCAACACCATTGTGCCGCAGCGACTCATCTGCAAACTCGACGAGCTGGGCCTCAGTACCTCCCTCTGCAACTGGATACTGGACTTCCTCTGTCAGAGGCCTCAGGTGGTGCGTGTTGGCGACAAAATCTCCGCCAGCATCACGCTGAGCACGGGGACCCCCCAGGGCTGCGTGCTCAGTCCATTACTCTTCAGCCTGCTGACGCATGACTGCACTGCGACCTACAGCGACAACCGCATAGTGAAGTTTGCTGACGACACGACTCTGGTGGGTCTCATCACAAAGGGCGACGAGACTCGGTACAGGTCGGAGGTTGACCTTCTGACCACGTGGTGCAGGGACAACAACCTCCTGCTGAACGTTAATAAGACCAAGGAAATCATTGTTGACTTCCGGAAGGGTCACACAACACACCTGCCGCTGATCATCGATGGTGCTGTGGTGGAGAGGGTGAGCTGCACCAAGTTCCTGGGGGTGCACATCAGTGAGGACCTCTCCTGGTCCGCAAACACCTCGTCACTGGCAAAGAAAGCTCAGCGCCGCCTGTCCTTCCTGCGGAAGCTCAGGCGTGCATGTGCTCCTCAGGCAGTCCTGTCTACATTCTACCGTGGCACCATTGAGAGCGTCCTCACCAGTTGCATCGCTGTCTGGGGTGGTAACTGCACTGAACAGAACTTGAAGGCCCTGCAGCGCATAGTGAATACGGCTGGTAAGATTATTGGTGCTTCGCTCCCCTCCCTGAAGGACATTTACACCTCCCATCTCACCCGCAAGGCAACCTCGATTGCCAGAGATGTGAGTCACCCGGCTCACTCTTTGTTTGACCTTCTGCCCTCTGGGAAGAGGTACAGGAGCCTGCGCTCCCGCACCACCAGACTTGCCAACAGCTTCTTTCCCCAGGCTGTTAGGGCCCTGAACTCGCTACCCCCTTCTGCGTAGCGTGTGGCACTGTTGCGCTATTTTCTGGAATGTCTGCTGTACGCGCACTTGCTCCTTTTTTTTCTGCTCCTCTTATTTATTTATTTATTGTTGTGTTATTTATTCATTATTTATTCAGCACGCTTTTGTTATACTTGTTACTTGTTTGTCTGTTGTGAGCCATGTCTTGTCACCGTGGGATAGGGGGGAACGAAATTTCGGTTTCTTTGTGTGTCTTTGGCATGTGGAGAAATTGACAATAAAGCTGACTTTGACTTTGACTTTGACTTTTCAGCAGACGGAAGCATGTAGTGCTCTAAAATCTGCATTTACTCTGGACTTGATGAAACACAGTGGACCAACACCAGCAGCTGACATGGCTCCCCAAACCATCGCTGACTGTGGGAACTTCACACTGGATTTCAAGCAACTTGGATTTTACTCCTCTCCAGCCTTTTTCCAGACTCTGGTGCCTTGACTTTCAAATGAAATACAAAACTTGCTTTCGTATGAAAAGAGGACTTTGGACCACTCTGGAACTGTCCAGTGCTTCTTTTCCATAGCCCAAGTCAGACGCTTCTTCCGTTGTCTTGAGTTCAGAAGTGGCTTGACCATGGGAATAAGGCTATTGTAGCCCATTTCCCGGACACGTCTGTGTACAGTGGCTTTTGATACCTGGACTCCAGCTGTCTTTGAAGCTCCTTAAAATTCTGGAAGCGACTCTTCTTCACAATTCAGTTAAGGCTTCGGTCATCTTTCTTGGTTTTGCAGCGTTTCCTGACACATTTCCCCCTTTCAACAGACCTTTTGTGGATGTGCTTTGAAACTGCACTCTGTGAACAGCTTGCTCTTTGAGAAATTTCTTTTTGTGTCTTACCCTCCTGATGGAGGGTGTCAATGATGGTCCTCTGGACAGCAGTCAGATCAGGAGTCTTCCCCATACTTGTGATTTAGTTTACTGAACCAAGCTGAGTGTTTTTCAAGGCTCAGGAAACCCTTGCAGGTGTTTCGAGTTAATTAGACGATTCAAGTGATTAGTTGAATACCCTACTAGTATACCTTTTCATGATATTCTAATATTTTGAGATATATTTGAGTTTTCTTAAGCTGTATGCCATAATCAGCAATATTAAAATAATAAAAGGCTTGCAATATTTCAGTTGATTTGTAAGGGATTAATAAAGTTGAGTCTAAGTCTAAGTCTAAGTCTAAGTCTAATAACTCCAGAATGTATGACATTTTTTGTTTTTTTAATTGCATTACAGAAACTAAAGAACTTTATCACAATATTCTAATTTTCTGAGACAGTCCTGTACATACATACTTAGATACACATACACACGTGACCCCCGTGGGGACAAGCAGTATAGAAAATGGATGGCTGTATATTGTGTGCCATTATTTGAGCAAATGTTGATACCCTTAATATGAAGAAGAGGATTCATTGTTTTTTTATGCAGAAATGTTTTTAATGAATTGGATTAAATATATACATATAAAGTCACACAAATAGCCCCTCAACAGTCTATTCTTAGAATTCAAAGTTTGGGCAATATAAAAAATACAACATGCATATGAAATGTACACAAGGACAGCCTGTCTCTAACTCCAGTCCTCTGGGGCCGCATTCCTACATGTTTTCCAAGTTTCCCTTGTTAAACACACCTGATTCAATTATCAGGCTCCTGCAGAATGTGAGGATGAATCATTTGAATCAGGTGTGTTCAACGAGGTAAACTTGGAAAACATAGGAATGCTGCCCTCTAGGACTGGAATTTGAGACCCCTGCTGTAGTGCAACAAACCATTTGTAAAGTTTGTTTTGAGCTTAGCAGCAATATAATGGTCTCAATTCCCCATAATAACCCATACTGATTTCTCAAGAAAGAAAGAACAGACCACCTGCTTTTATTTCTAAAATGGATGCAATATCTGCTTATCAAGCAGTGCTTGATGTTTATTGCAGTCTCCCAAGATCCTTAGACTTAGACTCAACTATATTAATCCCTTGGGAGTACTCCTTCAGGGAAATTCAGGCCCCAGCAGTATCCATACCACAGAGCGGGTTTACAAAAGACACACAGATGGCATGAGTGCAACTCAATAGGCCCTCATAAGGCTGCCATACAACGGCGCCACAAAGAAAGCCAGAAAGTGCGAAAGATAAAAGCCATCAAAGCAAAGCAAAGCAAAGCAAAGCAAAAAGACAAAAGAAAAAAGTAACAGTGCCCAACCAGCACCCCTCAATATCAGAAAACACCCCAAAACACACAAAATAGCCTCCACGGGGTCCACAGACAGGTGTAAAGGTAGTCCAGTTCAACGGCACCCAATGGACCGTGGTTGTGAATCGGTGAAAACATCACAAAGCAGGCAAACGTGTGAGCAGCGTAACCCTGGGCACCCAGTCGGGTCACGTGCAGATGGTCACCACGGGGCTAGCACGGCGAAGGTCGCTGGTTCTGACGAGCACGAGGGAGCACAGGGGTCGCGGGTGCAAGGCAAGGGACCCGGTCAGCGTCAGCCGGATAAGCAGGAAGCCGTCGTAGAGGTACGCCGGTCTCGACCGATGTGCGCAGCCATCCCGGTGCCAGGGAAAAAAAAAAAAGAAAATCACATCCAAAGCGATACCGAGGTGTGGTAGAAGGCACCAGCATCGCCGAATGGACAAAAAGACAGAAAGAAAAAGGAGAAAAGAAGGAAATAAAGAGAAAAAGAGAGAACACTGCTAGAAAGTGTTGTAGTTTTGCTATGGCAACAGTACGTGAAAAGAGTACACATTTTATTCGTCCAAAATGAGCCTTAATTGCGCAATTAAAGAAATGAATGACAATAAAAGTGGGTTGGATTAATCGTGTAAATAAAACGTTTAACTGACACCATTAATATACAGTATACGTACTAACTGTTGAATTAGTAACTGAATTACTCCTTCATAAATGTAGCTAGTTGCTAGGGAAAGTAATTATTGCATTACCAAATATTACATTATTTTTTAGCAGGTGTCAATACAGCTGGATAGAGTAGAACAGCATAGATCAGTCTTTCATTTAACTTACTATTTATTGAACAACAATGTAAAACTAGAATTTGCAATTTGCGCAGCGCAACCGCAGCGCGACGAGCGCTCACTGTCGCATTCCTTTAAGACAGACTTGGGCAAATTACGGCCCGCGGGGCACATCCGGCCCTTTGTGCGTCTCTGTCCGGCCCGCATGAGGCCAATCGTAAATTATATTGGATAACTACTTAATTTAAAATATATTTTAAAAAAAATTGTGTCGTGCATGCAATACAACTATTTTGCTTTTATTTTGAAAGGCGTCGCACTTCCGTGTAGCGTACGTGTATGTGAGCTGTGCGTGAAGGTGAACAGTGCGAAGTAATGCTGCCCGAGAAATGTGTGCTGACCCTCAGAAAAGAAAAGTTGACAAGGAGCGCCGTGTTTTGAACAAGACATGGACTGCCAAGTATTTCTTTACAGAAATGAAAGGTAAAGCCGTGTGCCTGATTTGTGGTACACATGTCGCTGTGTTTAAAGAATATAATTTGAGTCGCCACTACACGACCAAGCATGAGAAAAAATACATCTGTCTGATAAACAGGGCGCATCAGAGGCTGATGCATTGCTAGCAAACCTGCAAGCCCAACAAGGACTTTTTATCAAACTTCACACCCAGAGGTGCAGCGGCTTTGTCATTTGAGGAAAAGTTAAAGAAGTTTAGAATAAATTGTACTGATTAATGAATGTTTTATTATTTGACCTATACACCACAATTTCACATAGCTTAATAGAAATATAAACAGAATAATTGTATTCTTCTAATTACCAGTACCAACTATTTAAAAGAAATAATTTAGTGCATTTTACAATGGAAGAAAATTGAGCAGGTTTAAGTTATCGTAGGTGTGGCCCTCTTACACAACTTAGGTTTTTCATGTGGCCCCTTGTAAAAATTAATTGCCCACCCCTGCTTTAAGAGCATCTTTGTGTTTTAGGATGGCTTTACTGCTCCCACTTGCTTTCTTTGGAGGCATGATTACGGGTTAATACAATCCTCAAAGTAACGAAAATACAATAACAACGGAGTCAGTCGGCATCCGGGCCGCGCGGTCAGGTTTTCTCGGGTCCTCCCGGCTCATCTCGTGAGGTTCGACCTCCGAATTTTGTTCGACAACCGAAGCAAAAAAATTTCAAATTTTTTGTTCGAATTCCGATTTGTTCGAGAACCGGGACGTTCGAAAACCGAGGTTTGACTGTAAAATAAATAGATGCAGCTCACTGACAAGTGCCGTTATTTGAGCTACTTTTAGAACAGTCCTTCAGTTAAAGTTAAAGTCCCAATGATCATCGTCACACACACATCTGGGTGTGGTGAAATTTGTCCTCTGCATTTAACCCATCCCCATGTGATTTTGATCCATCCCCTGGGGGAGCAGTGAGCAGCAGCGGTGCCGCGCTCGGGAATCATTTGGTGATCTAACCCCCCAATTCCAACCCTTAATGCTGAGTGCCAAGCAGGGAGGCAATGGGTCCCATTTTTATAGTCTTTGGTATGACCCCGCTGTGGTTTGAATCCACAACCTTCCAGTCTCAGGGCGGACACTCTACTACTAGGCCACTGAGCTCAGGCAACTCATGTGGTCCTCACGGGCGACCTGGTGCCCGCGGGCACCGTGTTGGTGCCCCGTGCTTTAGCTACATCTATATATGTTACACACACACACGCATTATAGTTATATAATTATCCATTATGTTCTGGTTGTCATTTATACTATTAATATAGTATTTCCATGTTTGAAACTATTAATGTTTTAATGATAATGTATGCAATTATATGATTTAATATACATTTATACACAAAAAAATTATGTATGATAAAAAATTAGAAAGTGACACTACTTCGCAGATTTTCCCCTATTGCTTGGTCTTGGAAACAACTATCCGCAATAAACGAGAAATTACTGTATTGCAAAGTTTTAAATTTTAAAATTGAAAATGTGGAAATTTTGGTAAGTCAGATGTTTTGGAATAGGTAGGTTTAAGATGATCAGTTTAAAGTTGCAATTGGTTGAATATGTCAAAAAATGTAGGAGGAAAAAACTTAACTTTTTGGAATTTTAAAGGTGAAAATGTGATATTTTGATGATTGGGGCACTTCCAGTTCAATTCAGGGCACTTCTGGTTTGATTGGGGCACTTCCAGTTCAATGTGGGGCACTTTCAGTTCAATTTAGGCCACTTCCGTTTTGTTTTGAGCACTTTTGGTCTAATTAGGGCACTTCCAGTTTGTTTGGGGCACTTCCGATTCAATTTAGGGCACTTCCAGTTCCATTTGGGGCAATTCCGGTTCCATTTAGGACACTTCTGATTCAATCTTGGACACTTCTGGTTTGTTAGGGGTACTTTCGGTTCAATTTGGGGCACTTCTTATTCATTCTGGGGCACTTCCTGTTTGTTTTGCTGCATTTCCGGTTCACTTCCTGTTGATTTTGTGGCACTTCTGGGTCTCTCCAAGATGGCCGCCGCACTGTGGAAGTGGGGGTGGGGGTTAGGGTAAGTATAAGGTGAAAAGTTAAAAGTTGGAACGGGTTGAATCGGTCGAAAAATGTAGAAGTTAGACAGGAAGAGCGGAATGGGTCCAAATACCCCTATGGGTCTGGTAATGGAGAAATGTACAAACCGGATTTGGTTGAAGTTGGGAAATTGTGTAAAATGTAAATAAATCCAAAATACAACGATTTGAAAATCCTTCTCAACCGCTATTCAATTGAATACACTACAAAGAGAGCATATTTAATGTTCAAACTGATAAACGTAATTGTTTTTTGCCAAATAATAATTAACTTCGAATTTAATGGCTGCAAAACTTCAAGTAGAAGTTGAGAAAGGTGGCAAAAAATACTGAGAAAGCTGAGAAAAGCTCATCAAAAACCTATTTGGAACATCCCACATGTGATCAGGTTAATTGTGTACCATGATTGGGTATAAAAGGAGCCTCACCAAACATGCTCAGTCATTCACAAGCAAGGATGGGGCGAGGTTCACCACTTAGTCCACAACTGCGTGAGAAAATAGTTGAACAGTTTAAGAACATTTCTCAAAGCAAATTTGCAAGGAATTTAGGGTTTTCAACATCTATGGTCCATAATATCATCAAAAGGTTCAGAGAATCTGGTGAAATCACTGCACGTAAGCGCCACGGCCGGAAAGTAAGACTGAATGACCGTGACCTTCGAACACTCAGACAGCACTGCCTTAAAAACCGACATAAGTGTGTGAAGGATATCACCAAATGGGCTCAGGAAAACTTCAGAAAACCACTGTCAGTAAATACAGTTAGTTCATCACTACATCAGTAAGTGCGGGTTAAAACTCTACCATGCAAAGCCGTTTATGAACAACATCCAGAAACGCCGCCGGGTTCTCTGGGCCCGAGCTCATGTAAAATGGACTGATGCACAATGAAAAAGTGTTTTGTGGTCTGATGAGTCCACTTTTCAAATTGTTTTTGGAAACACTGGACGTTGTGTCCTCTGGACCAAATAGGAAGCGGACCATCCGGACTGTTATCAACGCAAAGTTCAAAAGCCAACATCTGTGATGGAATGGGGGTGCAATAGTTCCCATGGCATAGGTGACTTACATTTCTGTGGAGGCAACATAAATAATTAAAAGTACATACAGATTTTGGAGCAACATATGCTGCCGTCCAAGCAACGTCTTTTTCATGGACGCCGCTGCTTATTTCAGCAAGATAATGCCAAGCCACATTCTGCACGTTTTACAACAGCGTGGCTTCGAAGTAAAAGAGTTCAGGTTCTCCCCTGGCTCGCTTGCAGTCCAGACCTATCTCCCATTGAAAATGTGTGGCGCATTATGAAGCGTAAAATGCGACAGGGAACACCCCAGACTGTTGAACAACTGAAGCGGTTCATCAAGCAAGAATGGGAAAGAATTTCACATGAGAAGCTAAGCGAATTAGTCTCCTCTCTTCCAAAACATTTATTGAATGTTATTAAAAGGAAAGGTGATGTAACGAAGTGGTATACATGCCCTTTCCCAACTTCTACTGCACGTGTTGCAGCCGTGAAATTCTAAGTTAATTATTATTTGAAAAATAAAATGAAGTTTATGAATTTGAGCATTAAATATGTTGTCTTTGTAGTGTATTCAATTGAATATAGGTTGAAAAGGATTTTCAAATCATTGTATTTTGTTTTTATTTACATTTTACACAATTTCCCAACTTCAACCGAATCCGGTTTGTAGAATGGTAAGGGGGATAAATTGGAATCAGTACGCATAAGCTGAATAGCAGCAGAAAAACGAAATTTTGTAAAATTTTACGGAAAATTTAAAGGTGAAATTTTTTAAACGTGGCAATTTTGGGAATGTTGAGAATCCTCCCCAAAGTGAATTGAATAAGGTGAAGGATGTGAATTCCAAATGGGAACAATGTAAACGTAAAATGTTGAATGTGCCATTAAGAATGAATGGGGGAAATTTGGCTGAATATTTGTGAATTTTGGGAAATTTAATAAATAATAATTAATAAAATTTTCAATTAAAAAAATGGAAGCACATGAACATTTGGAATATGTTGAAACTGGAATGGGGTGAATCGAATGAATTATGTGGACATAGTAGCATGTCAAAAAAGTGCGAGGAATAAAAGTAGAATAACGTGTGAAGGCCTTCACCTTCACACAATGAAGGCTTTCGCCTTCCCACAATAAGCATACAATAAATAATAAATTGTCACACAACTTCCAAACATTTGTTCACATCAGCTAGAAACGCACACTGCACACTTTTTCATGTTTTAAGGTAAAACTCCTCGGATGAGAGGAAAAAAAATGTGAACAATGTTGCTGTCGAGTTACATCGTGGATAGAATGGTAAAAGATGGTCCGTGAGTGTGTATTGGATTTGGCCCACACAAATTGGCTAAGGTGAAATTCCAAATTTCAAAGCTTGACGTGGAAGACCTGAAGAAGGGGGCGTGAGTAAGGGTTACTTAAAAGTTAGTTCTTCAAAATTAAGTAGTGTTAAATTGGTAAAGGGGAATTTGTTGGTTGAACCAGTAAACCTCCATTCCCGTTCCAAATTTCACCAGAAGATGGTGCCAAAGTCAGATTGACCTAACATAGTAAATTAATAGTTTAAAAAGTCATCGATTAGATGAAGACTTGTTCTGAAGCACAGCAACACACAATTTAGGATTATGTTATATTATTTTGTTTTGCTATAATATACTTTGAAACTGCTTTAATATCTTAATTTGCTAACTAAAGAAGCCCATGCTCATCGTTAGGGATGAGAATGCGACATGTTAATCACAGTTAGAGTAAGCTGCAATATACTTTATTTTATTCTGCTTTGCAATATTGTATAGTTAGTAGCAACTTGAGCAGCATCATAGCACTGATGTTTCATTTACACATGAATGTGTTAAGAGTTGAGTAAGGACAAGGGGTTGACAGTGATATCGTCGGTGGAAGACTGCAATCACACGCTTGAGCTTGACCTAGAGGTCACCAGCTTGTCAAAATACGTTTTGAAGCTGCTTGAGTGTTGTAATCTGCTAACTACGAGAATCCACGATCATAGTTATGATTGTGTTAAATTGATTATTGTGAAAGTATGTGTTAATATTGTCACGATGTTTATTCAGTATCAAACATGTATGTAATATTGATGTTCCATTTACACATGAATGTATAAATGTGAGCGAAGACAAGGAGGTGGAAAGGGTTAATGGTGATACTAAGTGGTAGAAGACTGAGATCCCACACATGACCGTGACCCGAGGTCACGTTCATCCAGTTGAGATCTAAACAAAATGCTGTTTGACGGAACACAAGTCAGAGAAAAAAGATTTGCAAATGTCAAGTTGACGGACAGTTGACAAGATTTGGAAGTGGGAAACAGGATGAAGCATCCCTGAGAAAATTGCTACTTCCCTGAGAACATGGTCACCTCATCTGGTTGAATCCGGTTGAGACCGGCCGAGATGCAGGTGCAGTCTATTCTGGAAGCATTTGGGTCGTCTGAGGCAAATGTATGACATCATGGAAAAAAACTGGTACGTGACCAAGCAGGCATAGTACCCCCGAACTGAACTGGTATAAAAAGCTTATTCATTAAATTTGTACTTTATAATCATTTAATTTTGATTAATGATTATTTTGATCTTTTATGCTTTAAATCTCTTTTGTTTCTCTATCATAGTCATACTGTAAACCGTTCAGTTCTTTTTAAAATGAAGACAGCTTTAATCCTTGAAATCAGGGAGTGTCAGAATCTGGTTCGAAAACTTGAGCTCAGCTAGTGTGGGTGCACGCTAGTGTAAATAAACGAGTTCCTGCGGTCTTAACAAAGACAGCTAAATCTATTCCGAGCGGTTAACAAAAGCCCCAATCATTATAGCAAAGAAGAGCCGCTGAAACGGCCGCGATCAATTTGATCCCGGGTCTCGAAAAGGAATTACTCAACACCGGGATCCTGTTGCTTTAAGAAGGGACTGGGGTCCGGAAATGACAGAATTAATCTAACAATAGATTAGTTACCGTAGTTATTCTAATTATCGCCCGTATTCTAATAATCGCCCAGTGTGTGTTAGCGATGACATAAATAAAAAACACTGATACCTCTAATTATCGCCCATGCTGCTAAAAATTCCCCCCAAAACTTACGTTTTCCTCCGCGACCGCATGCCGACGTAATTGCGCAAGTTTAAATATGACTCATTTGATAGCACGTCGAATGTCTCTTTTAAATGGTTTTTCTCCATAAACTATGATACAATTACACTCGTCACTCCGCTACAATATCCTCACACAATTACGTTATCGGGGCGTGCGCTCGAACAAGACGATCGAGATAACATGACGTGCACAACATGTGATGTGCGACGGTAACGTGTCGCATCGATGGAGTGTCAATTGCCCCACCCCGCTGTTAGAGGTAGATCAAAACAGCCGCTGTTCTAGTGTTAAGAACTGAAGGAATGGGGTCAAAATACAAAAACAGATATGGGATCCTGTTGCTTTAAAAAGGGACTGGCGTCCGGAAATGACGGAATTAATTTAACAATAGATTAGTTACCTGAACAGCGGTTAGACACGGAACAAATCCTCCTTTCAGTCCAACAGGCGAAAAATAAACAAGAAAAACCGAAAAACATGCCAGGTATGCCAAGTTCCTCATGCGAAGTCGTCCAAGCATGCTCCCGTTTTGTTTTGTCCCGATATAGGTACAAAGAAGTATTGTGCAGCTAGGAATGACCACGGAAGGCGACTATTATAACATAGAATAAAAAATGCACATCAATCATACATTTTAATAGCCTATAGAAACTTTTTAAAAAAATAAATAACTAAAAATAAATAAATTCCAAATCATAGCTATATCAGAAACGTGGCTTGACAATGACAAAATAAAATATGTTGTAGAATCGGATGGCGACGAAGAGCCACATCGTCGCCATATTGTGCGTTGAAGGACGCTGGCTATTGATTTGTACGGAGATAATCTGCCTGTCCAAATTTGCCACAGCTTATGCGGTCCAAGGAGGTGGAGCTTCCAGGGCTGCGAAGGACCCAGCCTTCGAAATGGCCTTGGAGGACACTGCCTGTGAATTTGGACACTGCTACTTTGTTTGTCCTCTTCGGAGATCCGTAGCAGGGAGATGGCGGCCATGTGCAACACGACTAAGATGAACCATGTGCAACAGATACTGTTTATTTAGGGAATGCGAAAACAGGAAAAGGGGAAAAGGGTATTTGGTAGGGTTTAGGGTTTCTGCTGGGAACGTCTGGCGGAATCCCCTGTCAGGAAGAGCTTCAACTCCCACCTCCGGCAGAGCTTTTCCCACGTCCCGGGGGAGGCGTGGGACATTGAGTCCGAGTGGACCATGTTTCGCGCCTCCATTGTTGAGGCGGCCAACCGGAGCTGTGGCCGTAAGGTTGTTGGTGCCTGTCGTGGCGGCAATCCCCGAACCCGCTGGTGGACACCGGCGGTAAGGGATGCCGTCAAGCTGAAGAAGGAGTCCTATCGGGCCGTTCTGGCCTGCGGGACTCTGGAGGCAGCTGACAGGTACCGGATGGCTAAGCAGAACGCGGCTTCGGCGGTGGCTGAGGCAAAAACCCGGGCGTGGGAGGAGTTTGGCGAGGCCATGGAGAATGACTTCGGGACGGCTTCGAGGAAATTCTGGTCCGCCATCCGGCGTCTCAGGAAGGGGAAGCAGTGCAACATCAACACTGTTTACAGTGGGGACGGCGTGCTGCTGACCTCGTCTCGGGACATCGTGAGTCGGTGGGGAGAATACTTCGAAGACCTCCTGAATTCCACCTACACGCCTTCTATTGTGGAAGAAGGGCCTGGGGACTCTGAGGCGGGCTCTCCAATCTCTGGGGTTGAAGTCACTGATGTATTAAAAAACTCCTTGGTGGCAAGGCCCCGTGGGTGGATGAGATCCGCCCAGAGTTCTTAAGGGCTCTGGATGTTGTGGGGCTGTCATGGCTGACACGCCTCTACAACATTGCGTGGACATTGGGGACGGTGCCTCTCAATTGGCAGACTGGGGTGGTGGTTCCCCTCTTTAAGAAGGGGGACCGGAGCGTGTGTTCCAATTGCAGGGGAATAACACTCCTCAGCCTCCCCGGTAAGGTCTATTCAGTGGTGCTGGAGAGGAGGGTCCGTCGGGAGGTCGAACCTCGGATTCAGGAGGAGCAGTGTGGCTTTCGTCCTGGCCGTGGAACAGTGGACAAGCTCTACACCCTCAGCAGGATCCTCGAGGGTGCATGAGAGTTTGCCCAACCAGTCCACATGTGTTTCATGGACTTGGAGAAGGCGTTCGATCGTGTCCCTCGGGAGGTTCTGTGGAGGGTGCTTCGGGAGTACGGGGTGCCGAGCCGACTGATAAGGGCGGTTCGGTCCCTGTATCACCGATGCCAGAGTTTGGTCCACATTTCCGGCAGTAAGTCGGATTCGTTCCCAGTGAGGGTTGAATTCCGCCAAGGCTGCCCTTTGTCACCGATTCTGTATAACATAACTTTTATGGACAGAATTTCTAGGCGCAGCAGAGGCGTTGAGGGGGTCCGGTTTGGGGACCTCACCATCGCGTCTCTGCTTTTTGCAGACGACGTGGTGCCGTTGGCTTCTTCAGGCCGTGATCTCCAACTCTCACTGGAGCGGTTCGCAGCCGAGTGTGAAGCGGTCGGGATGAGGGTCAGCACCTCCAAATCCGAGTCCATGGTCCTCGATCGGAAAAGGGTGGAATGCCCTCTCCGGATCGGGGATGAGATCCTGCCCCAAGTGGAGGAGTTTAAGTATCTTGGGGTCTTGTTCATGAGTGAGGGGAGGATGGAGCGTGACATCGACAGGCGGATCGGTGCAGCGTCGGTAGTAATGCCGACTCTGTACCGGTCCGTTGTGATAAAGAGAGAGCTGAGCCAAAAGGCAAAGCTCTCAATTTACCGGTCAATTTACGCTCCTACCCTCACCTATGGTCACGAGCTATGGGTCGTGACCGAAAGAACGAGATCCCGGATACAAGCGGCCGAAATGAGTTTTCTCCGCAGGATGTCCGGGCTCTCCCTTAGAGATAGGGTGAGAAGCTCGGTCATCCGGGAGAGACTTGGAGTAGAGTCGCTACTCCTCCACGTTGAGAGGAGCTAGATGAGGTGGCTCGGGCATCTCATCCGGATGCCTCCTGGACGCCTCCCTGGGGAGGTGTTCCGGGCATGTCCCACCGGTAGGAGACCCCGGGGACGACCCAGGACGCGCTGGAGCGACTATGTCTCTCAGCTGGCCTGAGAACGCCTTGGGGTCCCCCGGGATTAGCTGAATGAAGTGCCTGGGGAGAAGGAAGTCTGGGAGTCCCTCCTGAAGCTGCTGCTGTTACAGTTTTGCACACTCCAACTTATTTTGCAAGAACCAAACAGGAGACAAGTAAGTCCTTTTAAGCACCTGCAGGTGGAGAGTCCATTCATCGCTTTGTGTACAGGGATGATCGAATGAAGTCTGACTCAGGCCTCTTCCAGGAGCATTTTTATTGAGAGAAAGAGCGGGGGTGAGAGTGTGGGTCAGAGTAGACAGGATGGGGCCGAAGCCCCTGGCCTGCTGATCAAAGCACAGCAGTCTTTCACGATGTTGTGTGAACAAAACAACTTTGATTGCTTCCTCTGCAGCTAGTCAATCAGTTCAAAAGATCTTAGCACTTTGTTCTACTACTTTTGTTAAGACAGGACAAGCGAGTTTATTACAGGTTACATTCCAACATAAGCATAGGATCAAACTAATCTATCAACCCTAACATATCCCTCCTGTTTATCATATGATTATGTCAAACCCCGATCAATCAAACACAATTAAGAAAACACACATGACAACAATAATTTCTAGTGAAGATGAGTTTTTTTTTGTTCCTCAATACTCCAGTCCAAAGTTATTGTATGAGTTAAAAACCTGCGGCCAGATAATTGCAGGAAAAGCCTCACACGGTCCCTCTGCCTTAGGCGACCAGAATGTTATCAATAAAAAAAATAATAAAAAGAAAAAGAAAAACAGAAACAATACATCATTCTCCCCATCACTTGCGAGGCATTTTCGATGGTCAAATCATCAAGTTTCCGTAAAATAATGCTGAGCTAAACATGCAATCCACGTTTCGCAGCACATTATAGTCATCAGATCCGTCATGTCCTAGAAGTTGTATATGCACTTGTGCTACGGTAGAAGACACAATCCTCGTCACAGCAGACTTCAAACATGGGATAACACAGGACGTAAATAAGCACAACAATACCAGCACAGCAAGCACAGGAGTCACAAGTTTTAACAGCAACTGCCACCAAGCGCCAGAGAATAGCCATGAAAAGAAATCCCATTGATGTGGGATTTTATCCTCCGCCATGGCCTGCTGTAAATTCTTCAATGAGTCCATGGCATCTTTGATGTGCGTGTCGTTATCTCCTGGAATGTATGTGCAACAGGAAGTTCCAATGATGTGGCACACACCACCTTGTGCTGCAGTCATCAAGTCCAGAACCATCCTGTTTTGCAAGACCATCAGCCTGATAGCCTGAATCTCTCTATTTTGTCCATCTTTGACTTGCAGTGAGAGATTCACAAAGGATTGAAAACGATAGTTCAGTGTCTCGCTGAAGAGAGATTGTTTTCCAACTCCGATCCAAGGAAAAAGCGCATGAACAACTTTGTCTCCAGCGGACCATACTTTATGATCGTCTGGAACATTCGCACCCCAGACAGGGTCGTGGGGGTCAAAGGTTGCAATTGCCCTGCGTCGACGTCCAGAAGAGTTGTGTGCTTTCATTAGCTGATGATGTTGTATTTTGTAGGTGTGGTCTGTCACCCACACTGGTGCACACACTCCTGTCCAGTTGGCGGGCAGCATTGGATAATCCTTGTGACCACAAAGCCACCAGCCATTCTGTATGAAGTATGTTCCGTTTGATGGTGCAGCCACGTTGGTCGGAGAGCCCTCACCACCTGAAATGGCTCTCTTATCCTGACACTCAGCGGTGATGTTCAAAGCTCCCATCCAGTTTCCTCCTTCCACAAGTCCAGGGCGGGAAGGGTCGGCAACACTGACTGTGACAGCACGGTGTTGATGTCCAACTCCTCCCATGGATGCCATACATTTTGCTTCAGTGACATTCATTGCTCTGGCCTCCAAGTGAACTTGTGTCGAGGAAGGAGGAAGTTTGGAACACACATAGCAACCCTCCTGTGTGTGTGATCTCACAGTCAACTTGACGTACCGGTACCAAGTGTTGGTTTTGTATGTGTTTTTGGGGTCCCATGACCAGTCCTCAAAGTTCTCATCGTGTGACCATCGTTTTCCACAGTCAACATTGTCACTTGGTCTGTTCAGATGAGTCCATAGACCATAGCACGCTCCAACCACAACGCAGCAGAGGATCCATCTGGCATATGGAGCCCCGTTGCTACTAGGATGGCAGAGACACCGGGACATCCCCTCGCCTAGCGGAGTGGGGATTGATGGATTCTTCACCAACATTGAGACGCCCCACCCTAAACGATGAGGCCCCTTTGTAGTTAGCCTTAAGCACCACTCCGAATTAGGGGTCCAGCACTCTCTGCAACTTGCAGTGGCTGAGGTGAATCCAGCTGGGCCGTTGAGAAATCTTTATTGTGGTCGGTGTAGACAGCAACACTTAGACTGGTCCCTCCCACCGTGGACTCGCCCAGTTCTTTCTTTTGATGACTTTGATGTAGACCCAGTCTCCTGGCTTGATGGGGTTGTCGACCTGTGAGGAGGAAAGATCAGGCGGCAGTAAATTTGCATTTGACACCTTTGTCAGTCTAAGCGTTCTGATCATGTAATCTGCTAAGGACTGTTCTTCATCTGCCTTTTGTAACTCTTGTAGTCAATTTTATTGCCCTTTTTGAAATGGGCAGATAGGAGTGTTTGCAGGAAGAGTTTTAGCTCTTCCTAATGATTCCTCCGAACCAAAGTCCATTTATGACAGGGGCTATTCCATTTATTGCCTCCTGTTTTAAAGGAGACTCTCCGGTCTTGGTCGGATTTGGGCTAGGGGAATGGATGTTAAATCCTGTAGCAAATGGTTCCTTTGATCAGTCAAACAAATGTTGATTAGCCAGGGAAGCGCATAAGCGCGTGCCCTTTCAAACACATACACCACTTCCTCATAGCTTCTTTAGTCATTTTTCAATAATCTTCCAATTGTTTACAGCAAAACTTTGAAAAGCTTGAGAAAATTTGAATTTAATGGTATGACGCCACATGTATTAGAGAATCCATATGTCATAAAGTGTTGTATTTTTACTATCTTTCACTATCTGTCCTACTCCCTCCCTCCTTCTGAGGCTTGGCAACGCCCATGCCTCACACCTTGACAAATTTTTTGGGAGAATGTGTTCTTTCCTACATATGATTCTATCATCATTTAATTTGACTTTCTTTCCAAAACGCTTCTCAATTTCCCAGTTCACACATCTTCTGCATGTGTTACTGGTTCTCCAGTTTTTTCTCTAGTTAATTGTCAATCCAAAAGCAACATTTTTTTTCCTCTTAGCATTCAACTTACTCAAAATCACACTTTCTTCAAAGTCGCTCTACTAATTTTCCATAGTAGTCTCCAACAACTTCAACCATTAAACCTGTATTTTCTTTTCATTCAGGTAATCATTCATCAATGCTCATTTGCATCTCACACACAGTCTCCAAAAAGGAGTCTTTCTATCACATTGGTCCCAATTCATCCAAGCTCACCACACAACATACATATACCATTGTCAACTCAACGTTCCTGATAGAACAATCCACCAATCCCACAAAAATTCAACACAAAAAACTGCTGACAAATTGTTCAGAATCTTTCTTTGTTTTTAAATTCAAAGAACTCAATTGCTCAGATTTAGCTCGCATATAGAAGTTTGTATAATCTTATAACACAACCAATCAATTATTCCTATTAAATGTAGCATTACAATGTCTTAAATTCACAATTTTGCTTCTTCCAATTCCTGAAAGCATGTTTTGTCGGTTTTTTTCTTTCCGAATTTCTCATGAGGGCTTGACACTTAACATGCACTAGTGTAGATCAGTTTTTGCTCGCAGTTTTTCTCTCTTTTTCTCATATTTTTATCTTTCCAAATTGTTTCTGTTCTGCGGTGCAAATTGGATAGACCACAGTCTAGCAAATTTCTTTATACTAAAACTTTAGCCAATGTTCATCAGTTTAACATATACGCACACACATGCACAGCTCTCGCGCGCGAAAGGTAGTTCCCAGCACCAATGATTCGTCACAGGCTGGCCATTTCCTGTGGTCGATCATGAGCTGGTCCCTCCCACACACACAAGGACAGCACATTCTAATTTTTTATTTATCTTTTAGAAGCAAGTTGTATTTATTTACCACTTGATTTGCAAATTTTAACTTTAGTGTACAGACACAATTTGATCTCTGGTCATTTGTCATTGGGCATACAAACAGCATTGTCATACTTCTTGTACGGACAGGAGCTCTAATAATTTTATTACTGTTTTACAAGCCTCGGTATCACACAAAAACTCTACTTCACTTCCTCCAATTTTTAAGGTAACATATGGTTTTTCTTTTAATGCATTCAAAATGTCCCATGCTGCATGGGTATCCACTATCTCTTCCTCTGTGGGAGCACAGGAGATCAAAGGGGGGGGATCTAGTCATGCTGAAAATTTGGCTTTTCCTCTGCCCCTTCCTCCACCCTTTGATTGGTATTGTTTTGCAAAACGACACTCTCGTGCAAAGTGTCCTCGTCTCCCACAGTTCCAACAGTTGTCTGAATCTGATGGGGGTTTTGATTTGAATGGTGGCTTGCGACCTTGTTGGTATCTAACTCTTCCTATGCCCCTTTGGGACCCTTGGAAGAAGACTGTTGTATCTTCACTTAGGTCATCATCATCATCATCATCATTGTCTAGATGAAATACATTAGAACTTTTGCCTTTTTTGATCACTTTCTGAGCATGTCTGGCCCATTGCAAAATTGTTGTCACACTTGCAATATCCACTTCTTTCAACCACATCCTAGCACAATTCAACTCTCTCTCTTTTTCTTTCTTTTCCAGTCCTACCATCCTAACTACACTGTCCTCCAAAACTTCAACCACTATCTTCCACACTTCAACTTTCAACTTCCCTTCTACACCATACTTTTTCTTCCACTTACATACAATTAAGAAATCTTCTTGCCATGTACTTCTCATCTCCGTCAAGAGCTAGAGATTTACTGTTTTTATTTCCCATCTTAATTGTAGTAGTTTTTTAGCTTTTCCAAATTTTTTATTTATTTTTTGTCTAAAAAAAAAAATATATATATATATTTTCTTTTTTCTTTGAGGATCCTCAATGCAGGTTTAAATTGACCTTTCAACAAATTACTAGCCTGTGTTATTGCCGTGGATCAATGCTAGAACTGCTTTTTAGTCAATTTATCCTACCAGTCACACTCTCAACCACACAAACTCAAGCGCTTTTTATTTTTAGGCCTATTCAGGATGGGTATAAAACCCTTCCAAACAGCTTAGAAAAACGGACAAAAAAAAGAATCTACGCCCTTCTTCAATTAGGAAAAAGAAGCTCTGTTTTTTCTTAGCCCGTTCCTTCTACTGGGACTAAAATCCCAACAGTTTCATGGCTTGGAAAAACCAAAGCCGTATTCTCATGGCCCGGACAAACCAAAGCCGTATTCTCATAGCTCGGACAAACCAAAGCTGTATCTCATCTCATGGTCCAGACAAACCAAAGCCGTATTCTCATAGCTCGGACAAACCAAAGCCGTATCTCATAGCTCCGACAAACCAAAGCCGTATCTTTAGCGCTTTAACTTACTTGTCCCCTGGTTCGTTGCTCCGCCGGATCCCGTCAATCCACCTCTGTCAGACGAAGGCAGACCTAAGATGCTGGCCCAGCGAAGAATTCTCTTACCAGGACTTTCTTTTCCAGGTCCTCCTAATGGACGCTGGCTTGTCGACAATGCAGCACGTCCTCCTTCGCCGGTCAGATGGTGGGTATGAGGATCCCAGGTTTCGGCACCAAAATGTTAGAGTTGTGCACACTCCAACTTATTTTGCAAGAACCAAACAGGAGACAAGTCCTTTTAAGCACCTGCAGGTGGAGAGTCCATTCGTCGCTGTGTGTACAGCGATGATCGAATAAAGTCTGACTCAGGCTTCCTGCAGGAGCATTTTTATTGAGAGAAACAGAGCGGAGGTGAGAGTGGGGGTCAGAGTAGACAGGATGGGGCCGAAGCCCCTGGCCTGCTGATCAAAGCACAGCAGGGGGTCTTTCACGATGTTGTGTGAACAAAACAACTTTGATTGCTCCCTCTGCAGCTAGTCAATCAGTTCAAAAGATCTTAGCACTTTGTTCTACTACTTTTGTTAAGACAAGGCAAGCGAGTTTAAATATTACAGGTTACATTCCAACATAAGCATAGGATCAAAACTAATCTATCAACCCTAACAGCTGCCCCCGTGTCCCGACCCCGGATAAGCGGAAGAAGATGGATGGATGGATGGATGGATGGATGGATGGATGGATGGATGGATGGATGGATGGATGGATGGATGGATGGTAGGGTTTAAAACGCTTTAACATTCATGCGCAACCATGACTCACTTTGGTTTCACTATGCATGAGGTTCCTATAATGCGGTAATTCTGAAGGTGGACACTTTGCATTGCTTTGCAAGGTAAACCATACTTCTAATTAATTTACAACACACCATGCCCTCTAGCGGCCGACAAGAAACACTACGTGTTGGAAATTTCAACTATGGTGTTTACATTTCTAAATAATGTATATATCTATATACCATTTCTATTTTGCATATTTTCTTTTTTTTTGTGGCTGGTTCTGGAATGCATCTCCTGCGAAAAATGAGGGATCACTGTATATGTATATATATTTTTTGCATTTTTTGCATGTAACTGAAATTGATTGTGGGTTTTCAAACTGACTGAACATTGAAATATTAAAACTGTTGACACACTGTACCCTTAAAATAAATGGTATGTTACAGCCCCTATAACAGAAATTTGAATGTGATTGTTGATCAAAACCTGGCTTTTGAACAGGTTTGTCAACTATACAGATCCTCAAAAAAAAATCCTCAGTACCAACATGCAAGTATAAATGAAAATTGTGTGTATGTACAGTAATCCCTTGTTTATCACGGATAATTGGTTCCAAGACTACCCGCGATATGTGAAAATACTCAAAGTAGTGTCACCCTCTTATTTTTGACATACATACATTTTTTTGTGTATCGATAAATGTAGATTAGACCATATAAGTGCATATGTTATCATTAGAACATTAAATAATAGTTTCACACATGTAAATACTGTATTAATAAGTAGTATAAAAACATACAGAAAATAATGTATAAATACTATAAATATAAATAAGTGTGTGTGTGTGGTGTGTGTGTGTGTGTGTGTGCGTGTGTGTTTGTGCGTGTGTGTTTGTATAACATATGTAGACGGAGCTAAAGTATAGATAATGTAAATGTTTTTAGAATTTTTTTATTTTTATAACAACAATTTTATAACAAGGTACAAGTGTACATACTGTAAATATGTTTTTAGAACTCTTATTATAACAACTTTTTTATAACAAGGTACAATTTTGGATTTTTTTTATTTTGGAAAAAATCCGCGATGTACTGAAACCGCGATAACTGAACCGCGATATAGCGAGTATTTGTGTGTGCATGTACTCGTGCACATGCTTGTCTGTTAATGTGTCTGGACGTGTGTGTTTTTGTTTGTTTATTTGCAGGGCAAATGAAGAAGAAAGCAAGAAAAACAAAGACATACTGACACAACGACCACAAAAACTGGCAGTCTGAATAGAGGGATGTCGTCAATTTGTCACGAAATGCGGAAAACTGAGCAGCTTTCACAAATAACACAAGGAGGCAAAGATGAACTTGAATTCCTTAGAATAATTGTAAGTAAACAACAAAGAGAAATTGAAAGACTGAAAGATGAAAAACATGACCTGAACATCCTTGTAAGAACTTTGAAACTACAAATGAAACATTTTACTCTGAAAGTTGAGATGAGTAAAAAATTAGCCATGAAAGAACAAATGCTTCTTCATGAAACATTGACCATCATTAACAGAGAGAGTCATATTCTGGGGAGACAACATACTGAGATTAAAATTAAGCAACACAATTTAAAATTGATACATTTTTCAAAATTAGAAGAACACAAGCAAAGTCTCAATGAACTTACCAGCCAAATAAGGCAGTGGTCGACAAGTGACTGCAGTCTGATAACTAATAACTGGAAAACAATCACTGGTGCAAAACAGGCTAAGCAGTACATGCAGGAAAGCATGGTATGTCTAAACCAAACAATAACAAGAAATGGTAAAGAAGTTTCACAACTTGAAAATGAAATAAAGCACATCATTAACACAATGACTGTCATTGTAAAGCATTCTGAGAACATTTTGACTCAAATAAAAACACGTACTAAAAAAAAGAAAGACAAAGAATTTTTTGAAAAAACAAGTATGTTTTTTGAATCCTTTGTGCCAGGAAACAGTGAACGACAACTGGAGGATATATTAAAACATACAGTAAACACACAAACGCATACGGAAGAAGAGGACATATGGAAGAGGTTGATCTACATAAGAAAACAACAAAAAACAAACAACATAAATACAGTCAATGCTAATAAACACAGGATATATCTTGAAGAAAAAAAAGCAAGAAAACTGATGAACTTGGTGAGAAAACAAATCACTAAGGAATTCACAAAAAGAAAAGTCAAAAGCATCAAATGTCAAGCTAAAAAAATGATCAAACTTGATCACAAACTTGAACAAACCATGAAAGAGAAGGATGAATTAGAAATCCTCAAGATGAAGCTGCAAAAACAAAGAGAAAAAGAAGAGAATTCGATGGAATGTAAACACTGTTGTCCAGGTGCACAACAGGCTCAAAAGCACATCAATGAGACGACAAGAACCAAGTCAGATCAGAGGGTAAGTGTGTCTTTTTGTCTAAAGCATAACCAACCATTGCCCAACCATTACTGCAGACCAGTACCGGGCCGCAGGCCATTTTGTACTGGACAGCACAAAGACACTGAACAGAAGTTTTTCTTTTAGCAGATGTAGATTGAGAAACTTTGCTGCTATTGAGAAACTTTGTGCCTTGCGTGGCATCCGAGTCTCAAACTCTGAAACTAGGAAAATTATGCTTGCTGTGACATAACATTGCAGTTAGCCACTCATCACTAGTTTCAGCAAGTCTGATTGCCTTGAGTCTTAAAAGAGTCATACAAGCGGCAAGGACCGGACCAGGTTAGTGGCCACTACAATGGTAGGGTAGTATCCATTATTGTATCGGCAATCTAGTTGGTACAAGTAAGCAAAATCCAAGTAAGACACCCCAGCAAACCATCCAATTACAAATATTTCAACAACACATTTGTCTATTGAAGTGGTTTTATTTATTTTTTGCCTTGCTCATATGGTCTGGTTTATTCGTGAACAAATCCAACAGCGTGAACAAATCCAACAGCGTATGAATTGAGTTTGTAAATCACCATTGGGTTATTTATTATTTGTGTTGTGGCAGAAGCACACCCGGACTGACCATAGGGAGAACCGGGAGTATTCCCGAAGCACCGGCCTAGGATTGGCCTGCTGGCCTGCGTCCCTCTGTTTTTTTTTCTTCTTTTCTTTTTTAAGTCTGCCGGTGCGGTGGCGAGCCTATCAGAGAGACAGGCCAAGCCACTTAGGCCACTCAGGCCAGGAGCATGTGAGAAGGGAAAGATGATTGGTTTATATCAATTAACACCCACCCCCACAGTCCGTATCAACCACACAGAACGCATGTGGAGGAAGGGCTGTGTTACGTACTATGTCAGGTGCCGGCTGCTGTGGTGTGTATGGCTAGCGAGCGGTGCAAGTGAGGATAATGGACTTCAAACGTGGTAAAAATAAGAGGAAAGGCAGTGCAGAGAGGGAGAGGGACAAAAAAAGAAAGGCGCTTCCCCCCCCCCCCCCCCCCTTACGGAGGAAGAAATATCGAACGGACGGAAGTACGACTCAAGCGTCCCATTCAGCAGAAATGTCATTTGAAACCTGTTGGAATTCTAAAAAGACTGAAGATTGGACAAGGGATCGGTACATTATTGCGGGAGAGCACAAAAGACCAACAGAAAAGGAATGATGTGTCACACAAAACAAAATCCGACCACGAGGTAGTTAAAGTTTTCATTGACAATATTTTATTTATTTATTTATTTTGGTGTTGCACACAGTGGTCCACAGTGTGCACAGGGAGATTGTGTGTTTGCACAGACACTTGAAAAATTAGAGGGACCACTGCCTACCATGTCATTGGTCTAGCATGCAGGTTCTTGCTAACATTGTCTGTAACACAAGTGGCCTGTGAAAGGACCTTCTCCACACTAAAATTTGTGAACAGACTTCAAACCTCGATGAGCCAGGACCGCCTCGAGGCTTTTCTGTTGATGTCAACAGAGAAGGAAATATTAATGAAACTTGACAGCCACTTGACAGCCACCTTACCATTGATAAGGTGGCAGAATCCAGTGCGTTGATGGGTCGCATCCTGACCTTCTAAGGCAGTGGTCCCCAACCTTTTTTTGGGCCACGGACCAGTCACGTGTCAGAAATATTTTCGCGGACCGGCCTTTATATGAATAAATAATACATTATATAAATAAATAATACATTTACAATAAATATATAAATACGCTGAAATAAAATGATACGACTGGCATAAAAACAAGTATAAACGACATAAAAATAAAACTCATCATTACGTTGAATTAGTGGGAGCACTGAGCTTGTTTCTCAGAAATGAGCCGGTCCCATCTAGGCGTAATCGGAGACAATGACACCCGAAGTGGTTAAGGTTTGTCTTTTAATGCAGGATGCTTGGTCTCCATGTGCCAAAGCAGTTTTGAAGGCTTCATTGCCTCGTTAGCTAGCCTGTCGGCACATATTATGCAGAGTGGGCTTGGCGCGTCAGAGTCCCCTGTGGCGATAAATCCATATTTTAAATAGGACTCCAGAAAGTTTCTTTTAAATGCAGTTTTCCTTTTCTTAGAAGTCGTAGCCTCTTCTTCTTCCGTCTCCTCATTGTTTTTTTTTCCCTTTCCGAAGAAGCTTTCCAAACATCTCTGTTTATTGCTCAATTTAGCTTGCTTCGCTGAGGTGACATGTCACGTGACCGAGACGAGCGTCTTTACCTGAACCGACGGATGTAATTGGGAGAGAATTGCCAATTTATTTATATTTTTAAAAATACAGTCAAACCTCGATTTTCGAACGTCCTGGTTCTCGAACAAATCGGAATTCCAACGAAAAATATGAGATTTTTTTGCTTCGGTTGTCGAACAAAATTCGGAGGTCGAACCTCGCGAGATGAGCCGAAAGGACCCGAGAAAACCCGACTGCACGGCCCGGATGCTCCGTTCGTTATTGTATTTTCGTTACTTTGAGGATTGTATTAACCCCGAATCATGCCTCCAAAGAAAGCAAGTGAGAGCAGTAAAGCCATCCTAAAACACAAAGACGCTCTTAAAGCAATGCGACAGTGAGCGCCCGGCGCGCTGCGGTTGCGCGATCGGACCAAATTAAGATCCCTGCGCACTGAGGTCCACTTAAATTTTGGAAAGTACATCAGGACTTTAAAAATATTTTCTAAATTTCAGCGACGGCTCTGTCACAATAATGTGACCAGCGTGGTCCAGTTGCGCGGTCGGCGGCGCGCTACGGTTGCACGTTCGGCAGTGCGCTACAGTTGTGCGATCGGATAAAAATGCACAAATGGAAAAACGCTAAAAGAGGCGGGGTTTTTTTTTTTGTCTTGGAACGGATATTTTTTTTTCCATTATTTGTAATGGGTAAAATAGATTCGAAATTCGACCGATTCACTTCTCGAACCACCTTCTGGAACGGATTGTGGTCGAAAACCGAGGTTTGACTGTAAATTCTTACTAATTTTTGCTAGCTTTGCGGGCTCGACTGGGGAAACATGTCATGTGACCGGGACGAGCGTCTTGACCTGAATTAATTGATCGTCGATCTGTGCGGGTTGGCGGCCAAGTGACCCACGGACCAGTACTGGTCAGCGGCCCGGTGTTTGGGGACCACTGTTCTAAGGCAGCATTTACAAACTGTGGGTTTTAGACTTAATTACAAGTGAGTCAGCAGGGGGCTAGGTCCTATTTTTCCAGCACTTAATTTTTGTAATGTGTAAAGAAGTTGAAGTTGTTGTTTCAGTCTAAAAAAGAAATAGAGACTGTCTTTATGACCTGTCTACGGTATTATTTTATTTGATCATTATTTGGTTTGAAAAATGAAAACAGAAATATTGACTTGTACTTGCCATATTGTTTATACACCTTTTTTTTTTTACACGATAATGACAGTCATCATCTTAGCTTGTCACGCCAAACAACCAACCATTCTAGGGTGTTCTGATTCACATTGAGCAAGTCAGCATTGTTCAGGCTGCATGATAAGGGGCACACTCGGAAGATATGCTCGATGGTCTGGGTGCCTTCTCCACACTCACATGACTGATCCGTCCCCAGACCCCATCTGACCATATTATCACCTGTCCTACATACTCCTGATCTTGCCCTATTAAGAGCACACCAGCTGCATCTCGGGAGACGTCCCCCATCAGCAATTTCTTCGGTAGGGTCTTGAACAGCACTGTTGGGAGTATTCCTTTTTAAAGATTCCTTCCATTGGTCCACTCTATACTTTTGTCCTGATGTATGGGGTGGAAGTTCCTCATCAGTAACAAAACTCTTTCTTGATTTCCGTCTCCACAGAACTGTCTCATTGGGATGCAATGGTGTTGGTGTCTTGGGTCCGAGGTTTGCTTCTGCTTTTCTATTTTAGCTGTTGTCTGCCGCCTGATGTTTGGAGGGGCAATACCAGCAAGCTTATATAGGGTATTCATTGGAGTCAGCCATAGTGTTCCTGTAAGCTTTGTTAAGTAATAGTCAAAGTCAGCTTTATTGTCAATTTCTCCACATGCCAAAGACACACAAAGAAACCGAAATTTCGTTCCCCCCATCCCACGGTGACAAGACATGGCCCACAACCTACAATCAAGTAAACAAGTAAACAAGCAAACAACAGCGTGCTGAATAAATAATGAATAAATAACACAACAAATAAATAAATAAGAGGAGCAAAAAGGAGCAAGTGAGCGTACAGCAGACATTCCAGAAAATAGCGCAACAGTGCCGCACGCTACGCAGAAGGGGGTAGCGAGTTCAGGGTCCTAACAGCCTGGAGAAAGAAGCTGTTGGCGAGTCTGGTGGTGCGGGAGCGCAGGCTCCTGTACCTCGTCCCAGAGGGCAGAAGGTCAAACAAAGAGTGAGCCGGGTGACTCACATCTCTCGCAATTGAGGTTGCCTTGCGGGCGAGATGGGAGGTGTAAATGTCCTTCAGGGTGGGGAGCGAAGCACCAATAATCTTACCAGCCGTATTCACTATGCGCTGCAAGTTCTGTTCAGTGCAGTTACCACCCCAGACAGCGATGCAACTGGTGAGGACGCTCTCAATGGTGCCACGGTAGAATGTAGACAGGACTGCCTGAGGAGCACATGCAGGAAGTACAGGCGGCGCTGAGCTTTCTTTGCCAGTGACGAGGTGTTTGCGGACCAGGAGAGGTCCTCACTGATGTGCACCCCCAGGAACTTGGTGCAGGTCACCCTCTCCACCACAGCACCGTCGATGATCAGCGGCAGGTGTTTTGTGTGACCCTTCCGGAAGTCAACAACAATTTCCTTGGTCTTGTTTACGTTCAGCAGGAGGTTGTTGTCCCTGCACCACGTGGTCAGAAGGTCAACTTCCGACCTGTACTGAGTCTCGTCGCCCTTCATGATGAGACCCACCAGAGTTGTGTCGTCAGCAAACTTCACTATGCGGTTGTCGCTGTAGGTCGCAGTGCAGTCATGCGTCAGCAGGGTGAAGAGCAATGGATAGGTCTATTTTCTTTGCATGTGATGATCTAATCCACACAATTGCACTGTACTCTGCTGGTGCATAGCACAAGGCTAGGGCAGATGTTCTAAGCCAGGTATGGGCAAACTACGGCCCGCGGGCCACATCCGGCCCACGGGACCGTTTAATCCGGCCCGCCAACTCTAAATAAATTGTATTATTAAAAAAAAAAAAAAATCTGTCATTTTGCCTGCAATGACTGTGTTTCCCCAGTAGATGGGGAACCACTCGCCTGCGCATTTATTACCGGAAGCCGTGTCAGAAAGCTCAGTGCACACCTCTGTTACCAGGTGTTTGTGAGTTAAAACTCTGCTCTCATTTTCAGATACCCCTCACCGTGTTGCCGTTTTGATTACTTTATTTGGATGTATGCTTTCACCGATTCTTCAAGATGATATATTTGGTCAGAATGTTTGCCGTTTGATGTGATCTCATAAGATAAACATCTTTCATTAATCTGACCTGCAGGCACTGAAGTGATGGAGACTGTTATTCATAATAACAGTGTCGTATTTTATGAGAATCACTGATAGCAGTTTTTTAGGGATTTTTTTTTTAATGCTGTTAATAAATGCATTTGTTTTCAAAAAACTTTTTTTGAATATCCATGCTTTACTACCTACTAAAGGCCAAAACCTTTTATGCAATGACCTTTACAGGTCGTTTATATTACCGTATTTGCCGGTGTATAGGTCGACTCGGTGTATAAGTCGACCCCCTAAAATTCGACGGAAATTTACGATTTTATGATATATCCTTTGTATAAGTCGAGCTCAATTGTTGCATTATATTAAACTTCAAAATTCAATATGCGAAATTTATTGACGAAATGTGTTCAAATTCCGGGAGGCCGTGTGCATGCGGCTGTTTATAAGCACCGCGGAGGAGATCGCAGAGCCTCATTCGACTTCCAGCGGCCGGCGAGCTCGCGCACGCCGCCCGGCACCAACGGGAGGCCGGAAATAGCTCCAAGCCGAGCGGATCGGCACTTTATAACCACCGCGGAGGAGATCGCGGAGCCTCATTCGACTTCCAGCGGCCGGCGAGCTCGTGCACCCGCCCGGCACATCCGGGAGGCCGTGCGCACGCGCCAAGTGGCCGAAAATAGCCCCCCCCCGAGCGGATTGGCTGTTTATAAGCACCGCGGAGGAGATCGCGGAGCCTCATTCGACTTCCAGCGGCCGGCGAGCTCGCGCACCCGCCCGGCACATCCGAGAGGCCGTGCGCACGCGCCAAGTGGCCGAAAATAGCCCCCGCCGAGCGGATCGGCTGTTTATAAGCACCGCGGAGGAGATCGCGGAGCCTCATTCGACTTCCAGCGGCCGGCGAGCTCGCGCACCCGCCCGGCATATCCGGGAGGCCGTGCGCACGCGCCAAGTGGCCGAAAATATCCCCCGCCGAGCGGATCGGCTGTTTATAAGCACCGCGGAGGAGATCGCGGAGCCTCATTCGACTTCCAGCGGCCGGCGAGCTCGCGCACCCGCCCGGCACATCCGGGAGGCCGTGCGCACGCGCCAAGTGGCCGAAAATAGCCCCCGCCGAGCGGATCGGCTGTTTATAAGCACCGCGGAGGAGATCGCGGAGCCTCATTCGACTTCCAGCGGGCCGCGCACTTGCGCACGCCGCCCGGTTCAAATTTTCTAAGTGCAACGCACAATGAGATGCATGCGAAACGGCCTTGGTTACCATCACATTTGAAGCGATGAATACGAAGTTAAATTTTATGACTCGGTGTATAAGTCGAGGTCGATTTTTTTCGGTCGATTTTGGATCGAAAAAGGTTGACCAATACACCGGCAAATACGGTACTTCACACAAACACTACATCCATCTGCTCCTGGTTCGGCCCCCCGATCAAAATTTAGAACCCATTTCGGCCCGCAAGTCAAAAAGTTTGCCCACCCCTGTTCTAAGCGCTTGAGCGTTGGCTCGCCATTTGGTCCCTGCTAGTTTTTTGAGTAAGGAGTTGCGGGAGCCAACGTTCCCCTTCAGTTTTCGCATGTGGGTGGCAAATGATAATGATCTGTGCAGTGTGACCCCTAGATAAACTGGGAACTGACGATGTTCTAGTTCCCCGCCACACCAAAGGATCTCGAGCTTGCAATTGGCCTCTCTATTCCTCAGATGAAAATCACACACTTGGATTTAGAGACCATTTGTCATAGTAATTTTTCATCTCCTCAAGGGCTGCTATTAATTGTGTCTCAACCTCTTGGAAGGTACGAGCTTGTTTGTCCAGACATAGGTCGTCCGCATAAATGAATCTGCACATATTTGCTGGAGAAGGTTGGTAATTGGTGTACTATATGATGAATAGCAGGGGTGCCAGGACTGAACCCTGTAGTAGGCCATTCTTCTGCATCCGCCATCTGCTTTTGACGCCATTCATCACAACATAGAATTTGCAGTTTTCTATGAGAATTCTAATTACTTCTACTATAGTCCTATTTTTCAGCATTTTGGACACTTTCAGAAGTATACCTCTGTGATTGACGGTATCATATGCTGCTGTTAGGTCTACAAACACTGCCCCAATGACTTGTTGCTGTTCAAACCCATCCTCTATGTACTGAGTTAAATTAAGGACTTGACCGCAGCAAGATCGTCCTGGCCTGAACCCAGCTTGGTCTAGTATGAGGGAGTTGTCAACCGTGTCGGATATTCTGTTTAGTATATGTCTCTCATAGAGTTTATACAAGGTACATAGTAGTGATATTGGCCTATAGCTCTTTGGGTTGTTTGGATCTTTATTAGGCTTTAGAAGAGCAGCTACCTTGGCTTTTCTCCACTTTTTTAGGACCTTCTTTGTTCTTAGACATGAGGTGAAGAGGGACGGTAGCCATTGTCTTGCCTTGGGTCCCAGGTATTTGAGGAACTCATTTAGGATCCCATCTATTTCTGCAGCCTTCTTTGGTTTTAACTGGTTGGTCGTGACTGGGGTCGAAGTCACTGAGGTAGTTAAAAAACTCCTCGGAGGCAAGGCCCCAGGGGTGGATGAGATCCGCCCGGAGTTTTTAAAGGCTCTGGATGTTGTGGGGCTCTCATGCCTGACACGCCTCTACAACATTGCGTGGACATCGGGGACGGTGCCTCTGAATTGGCAGACTGAGGTGGTGGTTCTCCTCTTTAAGAAGGGGGTGTGTTCCAATTACAGGGGAATCACACTCCTCAGCCTCCCTGGTAAGGTCTATTCAGGGGTGTTGGAGAGGAGGGTCCATCAGGAGGTTGAACCTCAGATTTAGGAGGAGCAGTGTGGCTTTCGTCCTGGCCATGTAACAGTGGACCAGCTCTATACCCTCGGCAGGATCGACATGTGTTTTGTGGACTTGGTGAAAGCGTTCAACCGTGTCCCTCGGGAAATTCTGTGGAGGGTGCTTCGAGAGTATGGGATGCCGAACCAACTGATAAGAGCGGTTCGGTCCCTGTATCATCAATGCCAGAGTTTTGTCCGCATTTCCGGCAGTAAGTCGGATTCGTTCCCAGTGAGGGTTGAATTCCGCAAAGGCTGCCCTTTGTCACCAATTCTGTTCATAACTTTTATGGACAGAATTTCTAGGCGCAGCCGAGGCGTTGAGGGTGTCCGGTTTGAGGACCTCAGCATTGTGTCTCTGCTTTTTTTAAAGTCAAAGTCAAAGTCTGCTTTATTGTCAATTTCTTCACATGTCAAGACATACAAAGAGATCAAAATTGCGTTTCCTACTATCCCACGGTGGAGACAAGACATGTTACACCCAATTGGTCCACAGACAAACAAAACATTCAAGTAAACAATACAAAAAGTAAAAATAAGAAGGCACATACAATAAATAAATTATAGCAACTTGGTTGAAATGGTGCAATTGTGCATACAGCAGACAGTCAGTATAATAGCGCAAAAGTACAACTGGAGTAGTGCAAGTGGCGTAGCAAAGCTCTCAATTTACCGGTCAATTTACGGTCCTACCCTCACCTATGGTCACGAGCTATGGGTCATGACCGAAAGAACGAGATCCCGGATACAAGCAGCCGAAATGGTTTCCTCCGCAAGGTGTCCGGGCTCTCCCTTAGAGATAAGGTGAGAAGCACGGTCATCCGGGAGAGACTCGGAGTAGAGCCGCTGCTCCTCCACGTTGAGAGGAGCCAGATGAGGTGGCTTGGGCATCCTATTAGGATGCCTCCTGGGCGCCTCCCTGGGGAGGTGTTCCGGGCATGTTCCGCCGGTAGGAGACCCCGTGGATGACCCAGGACATGCTGGAGTGACTATGTCTCTCAGCTGGCCTGGGAATGCCTTAGGATCTCCCGGGATGAGCTGGATGAAGTTGCTGGGGAGAGGGAAGTCTGGGAGTCCCTCCTAAAGCTGCTGCCCCCGCGACCCGACCCTGGATAAGCGGAAGAAGATGGATGGATGGATAGAGTTCTTTAATTTGGCCAGTCATTCCTTGAATGTACTCCTTTCTGCAGCCTCTAGGCATTTTTCTTTGAGCTGACCTCCATACTAGTTGAACAAATTTATCGTAATGATCAGGCTCGGGTGGTATGGCATCAAAGTCAAAAGTCAAAGTCAAAGTCTGCTTTATTGTCAATTTCTTCACATGCCAAGACACACAAAGAGATCCAAATTACGTTCCCACTATCCCACGGTGACAAGACATAGTTCACAATGTACATACAAGTAAACAAGACAAGAAAATAAAACAAGATGGCACAAACAATGAATAAATAAGAGTGATGAATAAATAATAAATAAACAAATAACACAATAAATCATATATCAATATCATCTATATATATATATATTATATATATATATATATATATAATACGTATATATATCAATAATCAATATGCTGTTCAATAAATTCCTCATAACCTGTCCATCCATCCATCCATCCATCCATCCATCCATCCATCCATCCATCCATCCATCCATCCATCCATCCATCCATCCATCCATTCATCTTCTTCCGCTTATCCGGGGTCGGGTCGCAGGGGCAGCAGCTTCAGGAGGGACTCCCAGACTTCCCTCTTCCCAGACACTTCATCCAGCTCATCCCGGGGGATCCCAAGGCTTTCCCAGGCCAGCTAAGAGACATAGTCTCTCCAGCACGTCCTGGGTCGTCCCCGGGGTCTCCTACCGGTAGGACATGCCCAGAACACCTCCCCAGGGAGGCGTCCAGGAGGCATCCTGATGAGATGCCCGAGCCACCTCATCTGGCTCCTCTCAACGTGGAGGAGTTGTGACTCTACTCCGAGTCTCTCCCAGATGACCGAGCTTCTCACCCTATCTCTAAGGGAGAGCCCTGACATCCTGCGGAGAAAACTCATTTCGGCCGCTTGTATCCGGGATCTTGTTCTTTCGGTCACGACCCATAGTTCGTGACCATAGGTGAGGGTAGGAGCGTAAATCGACCGGTAAATCGAGAGCTTTGCCTTTTGGCTCAGCTCTCTCTTCACCACGACAGACCGGTACAGAGTCCGCATTACTACCGATGCTGCACCGATCCGCCTGTCGATCTCGCGCTCCATCCTCCCCTCACTCATGTCAGCTGCCTCCGGAGTCCCGCAGGCCAAAACGGGCCGATAGGATTCCTTCTTCAGCTTGACGGTATCCCGTACCGCCGGTGTCCACCAGCGGGTTCGGGGATTGCCGCCACGACAGGCACCAACGACCTTACGGCCACAGCTCCGGTTGGCCGCCTCAACAATGGAGGCGCGGAACATGGTCCACTCGGACTCAATGTCCCCCGCCTCCCCCGGGACGTGGGAAAAGCTCTGCCGGAGGTGGGAGTTGAAGCTCTTCCTGACAGGGGATTCTGCCAGACGTTCCCAGCAGACCCTCACAGAGCGTTTGGGTCTGCCAGGTCGGACTGGCATCTTCCCCCACCATCGGAGCTAACCCACCACCAGGTGGTGATCAGATGACAGCTCCGCCCCTCTCTTTGCCCGAGTGTCCAAAACATGCGGCCGCAAATCCGATGACACAACTACAAAGTCAATCATCGAACTGCGGCCTAGGGTGTCCTGGTGCCAAGTGCACACATGGACACCCTTATGTTTGAACATGGTAGAAAATCTGTGTCGAGCACAGAAGTCCAACAATAGAACACTGCTCGGGTTCAGATCGGGGGGGCCGTTCCTCCCAATCACGCCCTTCCAGGTCTCACTGTCATTGCCCACGTGAGCATTGAAGTCACCCAGTAGAATGATGGAGTCCCCAGGAGGAGCGCTCTCCAGCACTTCCTCCAGGGACCCCAAGAAGGGTGGGTACTCTGAGCTGCCGTTTGGTGCATAGACACAAACAACAGTCAGGACCCGTCCCCCCACCCGAAGGCGGAGGGAGGCTACTCTCTCGTTCACTGGGGTGAACCCCAATGTGCAGGCGCCCAGCCGGGGGTCAATAAGTATACCCACACCTGCTCGACGCCTCTCACCGTGGGCAACTCCAGAGTGGAAGAGAGTCCAGCCCCTCTCGAGAGGGCTTGTACCGGAACCCAAACTGTGCGTGGAGGCAAATCTGACTATGTCTAGTCGGAACTTTTCTGCCTTGCACACCAGCTCGGGCTCCTTTCCAGCCAGAGAGATGACATTCCATGTCCCAAGAGCCAGCTTCTGCAGCCGGGGATCAGCCCGCTAAGGTCCTTGCCTTTGGCCGCCGCCCAGCTTACATTGCACCCGACCCCTTTGGCCCCTCCCACAGGTGGTGAGCCCATGGGAAGGGGGACCCACGTTTCCTTTTCGGGCTGTGCCCGGCCGGGCTCCATAGGTGAAGGCCCGGCCACCAGACGCTCGCCTTCGAGCCCCGCCTCCAGGCCTGGCTCCAGAGGGGGGCCCCGGTGACCCGCGTCCGGGCGAGGGAAAACGCAATCTATTTATGTTATTCATCATAAGGGGCTTGTGAGCCGTGCTTTGTCTGGCCCCTCACCTAGGACCCGTTTGCCATGGGTGACCCTACCAGGGGCATGAAGCCCCAGACAACATGGCTCCTAGGATCATAGGGGCACGCAAACCCCTCCACCACGATAAGGTGACGACTCACGGAGGGGCATAACCAGTCTATTTTGCTTTTTTTAAATTGAACCTGGGGAGATGTTTTAATTGTGTAGGGCTTACAACTGGGAGGAATGTGATTTGTACAGGTCGGTGTTGGGACCTTGGTATAGGTTGTAAAACTGATCTTGTAAGAATATTGGGATTTGTTTAGGTAACAAAAGCTAGGTCTGAGTTGTACCCCTTTCTCAATCCTGCACTGATGAAGGTGGGAGGGTCTTTTGGGTCATATAATAGCTCAAGGTTATTGTTGAGAGTCCATGAAATTACCTTCTCCCCATTTGCATCTTCATCTTCATAGCCCCAGTTTGGGCTGTGGCTGTTAAAGTCTCCAATGATAAGATGCATTTTCCCTTGGAGGTCTAAGGTGGGAGGCCACTCAAATGATTCATTTGGGGGAAGATAAACAGAGATGATGGTCAGGTGTTTTGTCTCTAATTTGATTATTTCAATGGGGCCAGCTTCAATTCTTTCTGTGCTCAAAACTGATGATTTGTCCCCAACAAATATGGCACTTCCATATGTTTGGCTAGCGATGTCAATAGCGAAATACATTCCTGGTAAAGAGGGCTTATTGTTCACCCTATGTGTTTCTTGCAGACACAAGACATCTGGCTGAAGATCTGAAAGGAGCTTTGCTTTATTATTGATAAAGCCTTCAATATTTAAACTAATTATATTCATGTTATCAGTGAAGTCCGAGATGCGAGGGGAGGTGGTTGGCTGAGTTACTGATGTTATCTGTGGGCCGAGGGTTTATGCTTTTACCACCCACAAGGTCGCAATTGGTTGGACTGTATTGGCGTGTAATGTTAGGATTGGTCTCCTTACGGATTAACAGGGTCACGACGAGAACGTTCCTAACTTGACCCCAATAATGACAGTGTATTTTGAAGCAAAAATATGAAATACACTGACAATGACAGTGCATTTCATATTTTGCTACCAAATATTTGGTGGGTGAACCCTTCCACAACTGAGTCTTGGAAATGTCCAGGACTAAAAATGTCCAGGGTGAGTGTTGTTGTGACTCTTATGCTTATATTGCAGTGTATATTTGTTTTGAAACAGCCAAAAACATACTATTGTGTGTGCATGTGTGTGCGCACAAATTCGTCTTGCTTGTGCCCATGCATTTAAGTGTGGGTGTGAACATGCACGTGTGGGCAAAGCCAAGGTGGCCTGGTTACATAACTGACTCCTGGCCTAAAAAATCTCCCAGTCCAGCCCTGGCAGAAGGGAGGAAAATGTCTTGATTCCATGACTGTCTGCCAACAACTGTGGCTAGAGACAATTCATCAAAGAGGCAGAGAGCACGAAATCACCTCACCCCTAACTGTAGGCCTGCTGGGTGGGGGGCCTGGTCCTGATGTCCGCCTCACAGCCCCTCCCTCCCTGAAAACCCAGAAGGACACTCAAAACCCACAAAAAAATATATTTAAACTCCCACAAAAAATCCATGAACTGGCGCAGAGGCGCAGATACAGTTTGGCGAGCAATGTGCAGACAACAGTGCATCCCAGTGCACTGTGTGTGTCGAGTCTCACAAACACAGGCGTATGTGAGTGCAGAGCCCGGGGCACTCAGGCGGGGTAGATGCAGATGGAGCGTCTGTACCACGGGGCAGGTATGGGAGAGGTCGGCCACATCCTGGTTCCGATGAGGACAAGAGGTAAGGGTGGATCTTTCACTGAGGGCACAGTTTTAAGATGGTGGGTACAGTACACCAGAATAGGTCAGCCAACATAGGTAGCAGAGCTGACCGAAAACCCGAATGAGGTACTGCAGACATCGGCCAAATAGTCACCTGCGTCCAACGCAGGAAGCAGAGCTGGCCAGAAAACCCAATGAGCCACTGCAGACATTGCCCAGGTGGTTGCCTGCATTCAACACAGGTAGCAGAGCTGGCCGGAAAACCCCGGTGGGTTGCGGAAGGTCGGAGCCACGGCGGCGGCTAGGTAGGGAGGACAGCTGAGTTGAGCTAAGCCGTGCTGCTATCTTGATGGGTAGGGCCAGGCTCAGGAAGCACACGTTGAGGTGCATAATAATATTGATGAGCTGACAGAGTCCATAGCAAGAAGATCATTAATCACTTTAGCATGTGTCATATCCTTGGGCAAGACCTTTTCAAGATGGCGGCGCGTGCACACGCAGCGGCCACTCTCTGTCCCGTCAGTACGGTGATTTGTTCGTCTTATGAGTGTTCGTCCGACAGTCTTGTGTGTTCGTCTCGTCCGTGCTACAAGTACAGCAGGCAGGTTCTGCTTGACATCGGCAGAAGTGGGTTTTGCGGCGTTCTGGACTTTGAAGCGTCGACATTAAAGGCGCTCGGACTGCTACGTCCTGAAACGTCGCCGACCTCACCCGCTATTCCTCCCCCGGTTGGGAGCCGTCGGAAACGGTGTGCGAGGAGGCAAAAGAGGGGCAAGCGCGGAGGCGTCCGGGCCAGGCTGGCGGCCAACCCAGCGCGACCGGCGGTGCCCTCCATTCTTCTGGCGAATGTTCGATCGCTGGACAACAAAATGGATTACGTTCGCCTGCTGAGGTCTACGAACCGGACGGTGCGGAACTGCTGTGTGCTCGTGTTCACCGAGACCTGGTTGAGTGACAACATTCCGGACTCTGCAGTGCATCTGGAGCGGCTAGCGTGCTATCGGGCGGACCGTGCCATTGTACGAGGGGGAAAGTCGCGTGGAGGTGGAATATGCGTCTACATTCGAGAAGAATGGTGCCGGGACTCTGTGGTGGTATGTAAGCACTGCTCGCCGCTTGTGGAGTTTGTGATCATTAAGTGCCGTCCTTTTTATCTGCCGAGGGAATTTACCGCGATTCTGCTAGTCGCGGTATACATCCCGCCTTCCAACATCGAAGGAGACAGGATCGCGGCCCTTGGTGAACTGTACCAGGCTGTCAGTGAACAGCAAACAGCGCACCCTGACGGTTTCACCATCTTCGCTGGAGACTTCAATCATGCCAACCTGAAGTCTGTTTTCCCGAGGCTTCACCAGCATGTTCCCTTTCCGACACGTGGAGACAGCTTCCTGGACCTAGTCTACTCGGCGCAAAAGGGAGCTTTCAAAGCCACCCCCCTCCCCCATCTGGGGCTTTCTGACCATCTCACCGTTTTGCTTTTGCCCGCATACAGACAATTGGTAAAGGCATCCAGGCCGGTTCGGAGGCAGGTTCGAGTGTGGCCTGAGGGTGCCTCCGATGCACTTCGTGACTGCTTCGACACCACTGACTGGGACTTATTTAAGCAGGCAGCCACCTACAACGATTGGACGGACATAGAGGAGTATACTGACTCTGTTACCTCTTACATCACAAAGTGCATCGATGATGTGACTTGCTCAAAATCCATCGTCACTCGCGCGAACTGGAAGCCGTGGCTGACGGGGGCTGTCCTCAGACTGTTGAGGGCCAGGGACAAGGCTTTCAGAGCGGGGGATGAGGCTGGCTTGAGGACAGCGAGGGCCGACCTGTCCCGAGGCATCAAAGAAGCGAAGAAGGCGTTCTCGTGCAAGGTCTCCACCCACTTCAAGGACAGCAAGGACGCACGTAGCCTTTGGCGGGGCATTCAGACCATCACGGACTACAAGCCCGCGCCGAGGAGCTGTGAGGGCGACGTCCGTCTGCTGAACGATCTGAACCGCTTCTTTGCTCGCTTCGACGCCCAGAACAGCACTTGCCCACTGAAGTCCACTCCCCCCCCACACGAGCAGCCCCTGCGCCTCTCTGCCGACGGTGTGAGGAGGGCGCTTGCCGCTATTGACACCCGTAGGCGGCGGGCCCTGACAACATCCCGGGTCGAGCGCTGAAGGACTGTGCTGGGGAGCTGTCGGGTGTCTTCACGGACATCTTTAACGTTTCCCTGCAGCAGGCCATCGTCCCCTCGTGTTTCAAGGCTGCCACCATCGTTCCTGTGCCAAAGAAACCTGCACCGTCCTGCTTCAATGACTACCGCCCTGTGGCACTGACGCCCATCATCATGAAGTGCTTTGAGCGGCTGGTCATGGAGCACATCAAGTCCGTTCTCCCCCCCACCATTGACCCTTTCCAGTTTGCGTACCGTGCCAAGCGGTCCTCTGAGGATGCCATCTGCTCTGCCCTCCACTCGGCCCTCACCCACCTGGAGAGAAAGGACTCATATGTGAGGTTGCTGTTTGTGGACTTCAGCTCTGCCTTCAACACCATTGTGCCGCAGCGACTCATCTGCAAACTCGACGAGCTGGGCCTCAGTACCTCCCTCTGCAACTGGATACTGGACTTCCTCTGTCAGAGGCCTCAGGTGGTGCGTGTTGGCGACAAAATCTCCGCCAGCATCACGCTGAGCACGGGAGCCCCCCAGGGCTGCGTGCTCAGTCCATTGCTCTTCACCCTGCTGACGCATG
This sequence comes from Syngnathus scovelli, assembly GCF_024217435.2. Taxonomy (NCBI): domain Eukaryota; kingdom Metazoa; phylum Chordata; class Actinopteri; order Syngnathiformes; family Syngnathidae; genus Syngnathus; species Syngnathus scovelli. The sequence continues at coordinate 12,848,823 of NC_090858.1, forward strand.
ACTGCACTGCGACCTACAGCGACAACCGCATAGTGAAGTTTGCTGACGACACGACTCTGGTGGGTCTCATCACGAAGGGCGACGAGACTCGGTACAGGTCGGAAGTTGACCTTCTGACCACGTGGTGCAGGGACAACAACCTCCTGCTGAACGTCAATAAGACCAAGGAAATGATTGTTGACTTCCGGAAGGGTCACACAACACACCTGCCGCTGATCATCGACGGTGCTGTGGTGGAGAGGGTGAGCTGCACCAAGTTCCTGGGGGTGCACATCAGTGAGGACCTCTCCTGGTCCGAAAACACCTCGTCACTGGCAAAGAAAGCTCAGCGCCGCTTGTACTTCCTGCGGAAGCTCAGGCGTGCATGTGCTCCTCAGGCAGTCCTGTCTACATTTTACCGTGGCACCATTGAGAGCGTCCTCACCAGTTGCATCGCTGTCTGGGGTGGTAACTGCACTGAACAGAACTTGAAGGCCCTGCAGCGCATAGTGAATACGGCTGGTAAGATTATTGGTGCTTCGCTACCCTCCCTGAAGGACATTTACACCTCCCATGTCGCCCGCAAGGCAACCTCGATTGCCAGAGATGTGAGTCACCCGGCTCACTCTTTGTTTGACCTTCTGCCCTCTGGGAAGAGGTACAGGAGCCTGCGCTCCCGCACCACCAGACTCGCCAACAGCTTCTTTCTCCAGGCTGTTAGGGCCCTGAACTCGCTACCCCCTTCTGCGTAGCGTGCGGCACTGTTGCGCTATTTTCGGGAATGTCTGCTGTACGCGCACTTGCTCCTTTTTTTTCTGCTCCTCCTATTTATTTATTTATTTATTTATTTATTTATTTATTTATTGTTGTGTTATTTATTCATTATTTATTCAGCACGCTTTTGTTATACTTGTTTACTTGTTTGTCTGTTGTGAGCCATGTCTTGTCACCGTGGGATAGGGGGGAACGAAATTTCGGTTTCTTTGTGTGTCTTTGGCATGTGGAGAAATTGACAATAAAGCTGACTTTGACTTTGACTTTGACTTTGACTTCACATGCATTGTCTGTTATACCACTTCCACCTGTGTATGCCTGTGTGTGAATATTTAGTGGTTGGGGGGGCACACTGGCAGCCACGCTTCTATTAGCCTCCACTAGGTCAGCTGTTGCTACATACAAAATTTATCACCCCCAGAGTATAAATGGAGTGTGAATGGAAAATGGATCAACTGTGTGAGCGCTTTGAATATTGACTTCTATAGAAAAACAGAATATACGTACGTAAATCCAATGAAGAGAAAGGATTTGCCTAGAAACAGAACTCTACGTAAATCATTGTTAGTGAATATTAATTGGGAATTTAGCATGTGTCATTATGTCCTTGACACTTCACACAAATTGCCTCCAGTACCACTCCCACTGGTGTCTGCCTATGTGGGAATGTTAAGTGGTGGAGGCGCACACTAGCAGCTACGCTTCTGTAAGCCTGCCCATGGGCAGCTGTAGCTACAAATGAAATTTATCAAAATGAAAATGGGTGAGTCAATGGAAAATGGATCGATCTACTGTGTGAGTGCTTTGAATATAGACTTCTATAGAAAAGCAGAATATATATTAATCTATCATCTGTACCGCTTGTCCCCACGGGGGTTGCGGGAGTGATGGAGCCTATCCCAGTAGTCATCGGGCAGTAGGACACCCTGAACTGGTTGTCAGACAGAGGGCAGGGCACACAGAGATGAACAACCATTTGCACTCACACCTATGGGCAATTTGGAGTGCTCACTCGGCCTACCAAACATCTTTTTGGGATGTGGGAGGAAACGGAGTTCCCGGGGAAAACCCACACAGGCACGGGGAGAACATGTAAACTCCACACAGGGAGGGCCGAAGGTGGAATCGAACCCATAATTTCTGAACAGTGTATTCACTGTTCAGAGTCCGGTTTCGAGGCATATTTTACTCAAGGCATATTTTCGAGGCATATTTTGCTCGAAACCGGACTCTACGTAAAACATTGTTAGTGAATATAATAATTAATTTTAAAAAGCGGGCGGGGCTTTTACCTAAATTTCAATTTGACACAAATAATAAATAACCTCAGACTCTTGACCTGGGGAGAGGGGGAGACTAAGGAATCGTTGATAGAGATGGAAAAGTAATTTATTTTAGAGAGGGTGGGATTGTTGGACCAATAAGAAGAATTTCAGTGTTATCACTGTTTAATTTGAGAAAGTTATGGGAGAACCAGAATCTGATTTACTGAAGGCAATTAGAGAGGGAAGAGGGACGGAGAGGTTTAGATAGTAGGTTGGTGGACAGGTAGAGCTGGGTGTCATCTGCACAGCAATGCAATTCAACATTACAGGACTGTCTCAGAAAATTAGAATATCGTGATAAAGTTCTTTATTTTCTGTAATGCAATTAAAAAAACAAAAATGTCATACATTCTGGTTTCATTACAAATCAACAGAAATATTGCAAGCCTTTTGTTATTTTAATATTGCTGATTATGGCATACACTTAAGAAAACTCAAATATATCTCAAAATATTAGAATATCATGAAAAGGTATACGAGTAGGGTATTCAACTGATCACTTGAATCGTCTAATTAACTCGAAACACCTGCAAGGATGTCCTGAGCCTTGAAAAACACTCAGCTTGGTTCAGTAAACTAAATCACAAGCATGGGGAAGACGGCTGATCAGACTGCTGTCCAGAGGACCATCATTGACACCCTCCATCAGGAGGGTAAGACAAAAATAAATTTCTCAAAGAGCAAGCTGTTCACAGAGTGCAGTTTCAAAGCACATCCACAAAAAGTCTGTTGGAAGAGGGAAATGTGTCAGGAAACGCTGCACAACCAAGAGAGATGACCGCAGCCTTAACAGCATTGTGAAGAAGAGTCGCTTCCAGAATTTGGGGGAGCTTCAAAGACAATTGACTGTAGCTGGAGTCCAGGTATCAAAAGCCACTGTTCACAGACATGTTTGGGAAATGGCCTACAATAGCCTTATTCCCATGGTCAAGCCACTTCTGAACTCAAGACAGCGGAAGAAACGTCTGACTTGGGCTATGGAAAAGAAACACTGGACAGTTCCAGAGTGGTCCAAAGAAAGCAAGTTTGTATTACATTTGGAAGTCAAATAGAGAACACTTTTTGTCCAAACACCAAGGGGCACTGAAATAGGCGATAATATGTATATTTTTCTTATGTTGTATGCAATACCTGCATCCCACCGGTGTTCTGTTGGGTTTTGTCCACAATTTAGGGAGCGCGCTATCTGCGACTCACCAAAAGCCATTACCGATCACCTCTTATCCAATTTACTCACTGCGTTCTCGTTTGATTTCTTCAGATTTAGGAAAATGCTAAGACACTGAAGCAGAAATTAGACTTACACAGGTTGGTTGAGTTCAATCACAATTCTTGTTCAGAAAGCTGTTTTCAGCAAATTACAATACAGCGCTGGGCCCTTCAAGAGCGGAAAGTCTCCATTCAGAAAAGGCAACATTCAAGGTTCTTTGGTCAGCTTATATTCATTTGCACATGCCAGTGTGGGCCGAGTTTGATGGGTGATGAGTCAGGGGGTGTGGCAAGTTCGCAGGCAATTCTGATTCCATGGGAGTGGTGCTGGTTATGGGCGATTCGGTGTGTGTGGGGGTTAGGGTTAGAGTTGTCTTCCATCCCGTCTTTCGGCCTTGGCGATCATCTTTGGCCGAGTCCTTGGCTGGCTCCCTCTGGCACCTGCTGGTTTTTATCTCTAAGTGACTTTCCTGTAAACATTCTCCTCCATTCTTGCACATACACTGTCTCACCTCATTCTTTCATCATTCCTTCAATTTTGTCATTTCGTACGAAATTATGTGAGCTTTTGGCTGTGACATCATTAATCTATTACTGTTCCCTGCCTATGCAAAGTTTGTTCTTTTGATACTCCATGTCTTTGCTTACGTCATTATATTCTTAGTTTAGTCATGCTTCCAACCGTATCGTTTCTTTGTTAGGCAAAATATTTTGTCATGGTCGGGTGGAGCATGGAGCAGGACGACCAAGTGCAGCTTGGACCAGGGTTTATTGAGGGAAAAGGGAAGTGGAACGAGGCAACGAGGGAAACAGACGAGAACTGGCAAACTCATAACATGACAGACTGACCGACAGGGATGGCAAACAGAAACAGACTCGAAACAGACAGGAACCACAAGGACAGCAAACATGACGACATCGACGATCCGACAGGGAGTGAGGGGCAGACAGGACTTGTATACACGACAGGTAACGAGAGGCAGGTGGGAATAATCACACTGATCATGGGCACACAGGAGGGGAGGGGCGAGCACACAGACACACAAACAGAACTATGACACGATCGGGGACGAGTCCTGACAGAACCCCCCCCACAAGGGACAGACGTCCCAAAAAACAAACAACTAGGAGAACCGAACCGCACTCGGGCGGCGACTTGGAGAACCAAACCGCATTCGGGCGGCGACTTGGGGGACAGGACCGCGCTCTGGCGGCGACTTGGGGGACAGAACCCTACTCTGGCGGCGACTTGGGGGACAGCACCGCACTCTGGTGGCGACTTGGGGGACAGAACCGCGCTCGGGCGGCGACTTGGGGACAGAACCGCGCTCGGGCGGCGACTTGGGGGACAGAACCGCGCTCGGGCGGCGACTTGGGGAACAGAACCGCGCTCGGGCGGCGACTTGGGGAACAGAACCGCGCTCGGGCGGCGACTTGGGGTACAGAACCGCACTCGGGCGGCGACTTGGGGGACAGAACCGCACTCGAGCGGCGCCTTGGGGAACCAAACCGCACTCGGACAAACGGAGAGTCAGAACCGCATGCAGCGGCAAGAGTCACATGCACCGCAGCAGTGGGAGTGGAGCCAGGGACGATCGCTGGTTTGGCGCAGCTGGCTCAAAGTCCGGCGTTGTTGGCAAGAAGTCCGACGACGGCCGTGGGTCCAGTGACGCCGGGGTGAGGCCCGATGGTGGCCGCGAGTCTAATGGCGGCCGCGGTCTGGCGTTGCCGGAGCGAAGTCTGATGGCGGCCATGGGTCCAGTGACGCCGGGGTGAGGCTCGATGGTGGCCGGGAGTCTGATGGCAGCCGCGGGTCCGGCGTCGCTGGAGTGAAGTCTGGTGGCGGCCGCGGGTCCGGTGTCGCGGGAGCAAGTTCGACGGCAGCTGTGGAGCCCACGGCACTGGAACCTGCTCAGACGTGGATCGGGCGTCGCAGCGGGAGCTGGTGGTAGAGGGGTTCCAAGCGCTGGTCGTTTTGGTGGTCGGATCGTTCTGTCACGATGGGATGGAACATGGAGCAGGGCGACCAAATGCAGCTTGGACCAGGGTTTATTGAGGGAAAAGGGAAGTGGAACGAGGCAACGAGGGAAACAGACGAGAACTGGCAAACTCATAACATGACAGACTGACAGACAGGGATGGCAAACAGAAACAGACTCGAAACAGACAGGAACCACAAGGACAGCAAACGTGACGACATCGACGCTCCGACAGGGAGTGAGGGGCAGACAGGACTTATATACACGACAGGTAACGAGAGGCAGGTGGGAATAATCACACTGATCATGGGCACACAGGAGGGGAGGGGCGAGCACACAGACACACGAACAGAACTATGACACGATCGGGGACGAGTCCTGACATATTTCCCTCTGTGCAGAGCGTTCAGTAGTAATCGAAAAGCTGGCGTCTCGCATTAGGCAACATATGACGTTTAGTCAAAACACAAGATATAATCAAGTACTGAACGGTCAAGACGACTCTGGCCGTGTATATGATTTAGAGAAAAACATCAGGCATGCATTACACAGTTCCTTAAGGGTCATTAAGCTATTTAGGCAATATATCAAAAGTCATTTGTTATTTCAAAGTGCTCAGAAATATATATCAGATCATAAAGTTATAAAAACCTTTGTCATTACCACCTATCATAAATGTCTAGTTATGTCTTCTTTATTGATTTGGTGTGTAGGTATAATTATAAGCTTAAAATGTTTATTTTATTGGTTTAATATGTAAATATACTTTTCTGCTTATGTACTTTATTCAATGAGGTTTGAGCATATCTGTTTTTGTATTTTGACCCCATTCCTTCAGTTCTTAACACTAGAACAGCGGCTGTTTTGATCTACCTCTAACAGGGGGGTGGGGCAATTGACGCTCCATCGATGCGACACGTTACCGTCGCACATCACATGTTGTGCACGTCATGTTATCTCGATCGTCTTGTTCGAGCGCACGCCCCGATAACGTAATTGTGTGAGGATATTGTAGCGGAGTGACGAGTGTAATTGTATCCTAGTATATGGAGAAAAACAATTTAAAAGAGACATTCGACGTGCTATCAAATCAGTCATATTTAAACTTGTGCAATGACGTCGGCATGCGGTCGCGGAGGAAAACGTAAGTTTTGGGGGGAATTTTTAGCAGCATGGGCGATAATTAGAGGTATCAATGTTTTTTTATTTATGTCATCGCTAACACACACTGGGCGATTATTAGAATACGGGCGATAATTAGAATAACTACGGTAACTAATCTATTGTTAGATTAATTCTGTCATTTCCGGACCCCAGTCCCTTTTTAAAGCAACAGGATCCCGGTGTTGAGTAATTCCTTTTCGAGACCCGGGATCAAATTGATCGCGGCCGTTTCAGCGGCTCTTCTTTGCTATAATGATTGGGGCTTTTGTTAACCGCTCGGAATAGATTTAGCTGTCTTTGTTAAGACCGCAGGAACTCGTTTATTTACACTAGCGTGCACCCACACTAGCTGAGCTCAAGTTTTCGAACCAGATTCTGACACTCCCTGATTTCAAGGATTAAAGCTGTCTTCATTTTAAAAAGAACTGAACGGTTTACAGTATGACTATGATAGAGAAACAAAAGAGATTTAAAGCATAAAAGATCAAAATAATCATTAATCAAAATTAAATGATTATAAAGTACAAATTTAATGAATAAGGAAGAGGAAGAATTACAAGTTTCAATTGTTCGAACAACTAACAATAATTTCCACTCACCATACTCAATAGAGCAAAAATTATTCAGTCTCGAAGTTCTCTTGATTGAAAATTTAAAAATATAGTAAAAAAGGGTAAGAGGCTAGAGGTCTAAAATGCTGTTTGGTGGAAAAGTCGAGTGATCAGTTCTCCTTGTTCCAATATCCGAATTCTGTTTAAGAGAACAGGCTGGCCTAAGAAAGGGAGACGCCGACGCCCTAAAAAATGGTCCTTCTCTCCTGCATCTCCCAGCCTGTCTTTAAGCTTAAAATTTGATTAAGTCCAATTTGAAGATAGTATAAATTCATTCTAAGAGACCTTGGATTAATCTCAGAAAGGATGAAGACTATCTTTTTCTAATTGGCGTCCTCGGCCCACGGGCAGAAGCCTGCGAGAGAGAGAGCTGCTCTTTCTCCGAACGAACCTTTTATACCAGTTCAGTTCGTGGGTACTATGCCTGCTTGGTCACGTACCAGATTTTTTCCATGATGTCATACATTTGCCTCAGATGACACAAATGCTTCCAGAATAGACTTCACCTGCATCTCGTCCGGTCTCAACCGGATTCAACCAGATGAGGTGACCATGTTCTCAGGGAAGTAACAATTTTCTCAGGGATGCTTCATCCTATTTCCCACTTCCAAATCTTGTCAACTGTCCGTCAACTTGTGTCAACGTGACATTTGCAATCTCTTTCTCTGACTTGTGTTCCGTCAAACAGCATCTTGTTTAGGCCTCAACTGGATGAATGTGACCTCGGGTCACGCTCATGTGTGGGATCTCAGTCTTCCACCACTTAGTATCACCATTAACCCTTTCCGCCTCCTTGTCTTCGCTCACATTTATACATTCATGTGTAAATGGAACATCAATATTACATACGTGTTTGATACTGATTAAACATCGTGACAATAATAACACATACTTTCACAATAGTCAATTTAACACATAATCATAATTATGATCGTGGATTCTCTTAGTTAGCAGATTACAACACTCAAGCAGCTTCAAAACGTTCAAGATGGCGGCGCGTGCACACGCAGCGGCCACTCTCTGTCCCGTTCGGTGTTTTGTGAGTGTTTACTGAGTGTTTGTCCGGCAGTTTTGTGTATGTTCGTCTCGTGTGATACGTGGTGCTACTAGTGCGGCGGGCATGTTCTGCTCAACATCGGCGGAAGTGGGTTTTATGGCGTTCTGGACTTTGGTGCGGAGAGATTAAGGGCGCTCGGACTGCTTCGTCATGGAGCGACGCCGGACTGGCCTGCTCTTCCTTCCCCGGTTGGACTGCGTCTCGAGCTCGGACTGCTCCGTCCCGGAGCATTGTTGGGATGCGTCGGCAGCGGGTCTGCAAGGCAGCGGAAGAGGGGCCAGCGCGGAGACGTCGGGCCAGGCTTGCGGCCAACCCAGCTCGCCTAGCCGTGCCTTCCATTCTCCTGGCGTACGTTCGTTCGCGGGACGACAAGCTGGGTTGCGTTCGCTTGATAGGATCCACGAACCGGACAGTGCGTGCCTGCTGTGTGCTTGTGTTCACAGTGGCCTGGTTGACTGTCATCTTTCCGGACTCTGCTGTGCATCGGGAGCGGCTAGCGTGCTATCACTCTTAATGTTCATCTTCTTGTTTTATTTTTCCTGTGTTGTTTACTTGTATGTGCGTTGTGAACCCTGTCTTGTTACTACCCTGGGATACTGAGAAACGTAATTTCGATCTCTTTGTGTGTCTTGACATGCGGAGGAATTGACAATAAAGGAGACTTTGACTTTGACAAGGTGGTGACCTTTAGGTCAAGCTCAAGCGTGGGATTGCAGTCTTCCACCCACGGTATCACTGTTAAACCCTTGTCCTTACTCAAGTCTTAATACATTCATGTGTAAATGAAACATCAGTGCTATGATGCTGCTAAAGTTGCTACTAACTATGCAATAATGTAAAGCAGAATAAAATAAAGTATATTGCAGCTTACTCTAACGGTGATTAACATGTCTCATTCTCATCCCTAACGATGAGCATGGACTTCTCTAGTTAGGAAATTAAAATATTAAAGCAGTTTCAAAGTATTTTATAGCAAAACAAAATAATATAACATAATCCAAAATTGTGTGTTGCTGTGCTTCAGAACAAGACTTCATCTAATCCAGGCATGTCAAACATAGGGCCCGCGGGCCGGATGCGGCCCATCGGATCATTTAGTCCGGCCCGGCATAAATTTCTGAGTATGTCAAAAAAAGAAGCGAGTCTCTAGGTCATTTCTATCAAAAGTTATGATTTTTTAAAATAAATACAAACCAAGTGCTCCCTCCGGCCACGGGAGGGCAGTAAATGTGTAAAAGAGCTCACGTCCAGCGGCATTGACACGAGTTAGTACTAAAACCAAACTGTCAATCTTGCTTCACAATTCACCACAAGTTATCGGTCAACACACCCTTCCACTGTCAAAAATGGCACTGTCAAAAAAAAAAAAAAAGAAAAATGGACACGGAGTGCAGAGTTTTCAAGGAAAAATGGACTGAGCATTATTTACTCACAGAAGTTACTCTGCGCATTTCTCTTGTCTCACAGCTGTTCGTCCGGAGGCACTCCCAATAATGATTTGAAAAAATATAAAGACAACATAATAGATTTTCTGCGAGAGTTTGAGCAGAGGTTTCAGGTATTCAGTGAACTTGAGAACAAATTTGGCTTTTTTCGCTTGCCATTTACAGTGAAGCCTTCTGATATGCCAGCTGACATTCAACTCGAGCTTATTGACTTGCAGTGTGATTCCGCTATGAAGGCTAAATTTGGGTCTGTGGGATTGGATACGTTTTATCAATATCTCGTGCCAGGTTACCCCAAATTAACAGCCATGGCTGCAAACGTTATATCCATGTTTGGGACTACTTACCTTTGTGAACAGGTTTTCTCCGTAATGAACAATAATAAAGCAAAGCAGCGCTCAAGGTTAACAAATAAACACTTGAATGATATTGTTAAATGTGTTGCTACTCAGGATTTGACACCCAATAGTGATACTTTTTTGTTTGCACTCATTAATACAGATCATTAAAAATAAGATTAATCCGGTTTCATATTAAAGACAGTTAATATTGTGCAGTATATTCTCAGCTTCAGTAGGCCCAGCCAAGTTTGATCGGATGTAATATAAGCATGCACTGCTATAACTTTTATTTTGTATTTCTTTTTTTAGTTATTTCAAAGCAGTACGACAATTAAGGCGAGAATATTTTTTTCATAGCTCCCACTTGAGTTTAAGTGTGGTGAGTTGGTTCAGGTGTAAAACTGCATTCACTTCTTTGTTAAAATAAACCAGTGAACCATGAAACCATTTTTTTTTTCATTGTTTGTGAAAAAAAATGTGTTGTGCTTAGAAAAGATTCCTTGTCATCCGTGATTATAATATGTAGGGTAGGCTACAAATGTAGGCTGAATGATAAAGCATAGTACTGAAAAACAAAGCAAAATATTTGGAGTTGACATTCTTTTACTGATCCGGCCACCTGAGAACAGAAAGTCTGGATCCAGCCCCAGAGCCAAACTGAGTTTGACATGCCTGATCTAATCGATGACTTTTTAAACTATTAATTCACTATGTTAGGTCAATCTGACTTTGGCACCATCTTCTGGTGAAATTTAGAATGGAGGTTGACTGGTTCAACCAACAAATTCCCCTGTACCAATTTAATAGTTAATTTTGAAGAACTAACTTACTCAGGACCCCTTCTTCGGGTCTTCCATGTAAAGCTTTGAAATTTGGAATTTCATCTTAGCCAATTCGTCTGGGCCAAATCCAATACACACTCACGTGCCATCTTTTACCATCATATCCACCATGTAACTCGACAAAGGTTTGCCATGTTTAGCTTTTAATATGGCCACTTCGTAGCTTGCTTTAGTAATATTTACTCATGACTCGCAGCACCTCGTGAAGAATCGCTGTTGTGATGCCAGTTCAGCTTGGAGCTGCTTCACTTTATCAGCACTCCCTGTTAGTTTGTCGTATGTTAGCATGTTTAGTCTGATGGTGTCTCTTTAGGTTGAAATCCTTAAACAAGGATAATAAACAATTAAATAATTTGTCTCTTTACAAATTAGACAAACACATTTGTCTTGATTTTCAGTGAAAAATATGGTAATTCCCATCTCTCTTGACAGCTACAACCCTAGATGTCAACGTTCCTCATTTTCTTTGCAGTCGCCAAGGCAGAAATGAGCGGAGAGTGGTTTGTGGCACAGATGCAGACTGATATTATAAAAGTGGTGCTGCTACCTTTTGGTAAAAGGAGGAATTACAGTTTCAAGTTTCATGATTTTTATTTTTTTTATTCAGTTTGACAGTGCAGCTGGGCTATAAATATTACATTATAAGACCGAAGCTGCAGGCTGTATGAAATCTGACCGAGGGCTGGATTTGGTCTGCGGGCCGGACTTTGGACATGCTTGTTTTAAGCGATAGTAATAATTTCCTTCAGTGACGTCATCAACCAAGACATGGAGGGGAGGGGTGTGTGGCCCTATTCCTCATTAAAAGTGGATGTTTTTAAAGTCATTCGTCGTTTTACTATTTATCCAAATGAATGGGTAAAGTACAAAGTGCTAACTTTTTCATTTTCCTGATTAAAAAAAAATAAACAAACTGTGCTAGTTAGTGAAAAATGAATCTCCTTGTTTTACCCTCCCTTTAATGTTGAGAAAACCTTGAATGACAAATAACAAAACAATATTATTTTTTTGTACAGGACAAACTGAATGTGAAGAACCCTCAGTTTGGCAGATGGAACTATAAAGACACTTTAATTAAAGTAATAAAATCTGTGTTTACATCTAAAGAAGACCCGCAAGCAAGCACAGAAGTCAATGACAAAACACTTACATCGGATGACACAGAAAAAACAGAAATGGAAATGACTGAAGAAATATTTATGACAAAATTCATAAGAGAAGTGGAACATACTGAAAATGAGGCATATGAGAAACGGAGAAAGATAATACAACATTCTATGGAGACCATAGAGGAAAAAATTCAGGAGGTAAATGGACTGGTAATTGATCTAAAAAATTTGCAAAGGCCAAAGACTAAACATAATTTACAAATTATTTTCACCAAAACTGAAAATCCAGAGGAACGAAAATATGAACCACATAACAAATTAACCAAAACTGAACATCCAGAGGAACAAAAAAATGAACCACAAAACAAGATTAATGAAATGCTTGACATCAGGAAAGAAATACAAATACAAATAAAAGACCTTGAATTTCAACTAGAATGTGTGAAAAAAGAAACCAGAGAGATTGAAATGTTAAAATCTCAAATGGAGATCAAACAGAAAGGCTATCTAAATCTTTTAAGAAGAGTCAGTCGAATACAGCAAGAAAATAAATTGAAAGATGCTCAGTTAAAATTAGAGAAGAAATCACTAAAAAGGTGGACACAAAAACTGCAAAAAGACCTAAATTGCCAACTGGAGGTGGTGACCAAAGACTTGGATCGTTTGGAGATCTTAAAACAGAATATAAAAAAATGCCAGAAAAAGGCTACTATCTCTGTTATCACAAACAACCCTAATCAGTGTGAAAACAAGTGTGACGGGATTCATAAATGCATAGGGATGCATACAATTATGAGAACGCACTGTGAATATCTGTCCCAAAAAATTCATGACATCAAGCAAAAGATGAGTAGACACCCAAGAATCACAAGTAAAATCAAATGTGAAGTGGAACACATATGTTTAGAAATTAAACGTAAAAAGGAAATGTGTGGTTTCAAGAAAATAACACAGGAGGTAAAGGAAAGAAAAAATTATCTGCAATTGATCATGTGTAACATGAAACAAAATGAGGCAGATATACAGAGACAAATTCGTTTTCTAAAGAAAAAAGAATTATTGAATGAAACACTCAATGAATTGGAAAACACAATGTGTGACTTCAGAATCAATACAAAAACGATTTGCAGCTCATTCGATGACTTGAGTAGCAAGACACACAACCTCAAGGGTTGGGCACTACATCTTAAGCAAAGAACAGAGCAAATTAAACACTTATTTAAAAAAAATGTATCAAAAACTGAGCTAAATAACTTTGACAATGTAATGCTTACAAAAGATGAAGACTTCAAAGAAAAATTGAACAAATTCATAATGTGTATACAGAAACATGAAAATTATGTTGAAGATTTCAATCACAAAAATTATATATTATATATACAAACAGTGGATGCTGCCATGAAAAGAGTAAGAAACACAGTGCAAAAGTCGTGTGCAATGAGGTGTTATATTGATGTCAAAAGTAAAATAAATGAAATTAAAAAAAAAAAGGAAAAACTGAACTCTGAGGGTGACGTACAGGATCAAATCAGCAAGGAGAGGGAAAAGTTATTTTCGATCAAGACAAACATTGATGTCGATAGAAAAAGCCTAAAAATTGAAAATGAGAAAATACAACAACTTCGAACTGAGCTGAAGTTGAGTGAGGATCACTTAATAACTAAGCTACATTCACGAGAGAAAGCAGAGGCCAATCTCCAGGAGGCGAATGAGAACAGGCTTGAAAACATATCCAGGAGAGTACTTCATTTTGAGACAAATAAGGAAACCATTCAGAAAAAATCACATGCCTTGAAAAACATAGTTGCAGACCTTGATCAAGTGACACACCAAATACTAAATAACAACAAACTGATACAGGCAAAAAGGATCCGGCAAGATGGTCTGCTTTCAAGCATGGTGAAACAAAGAGAACAACTTAAGGAGAACCAAAAAGTCATTGATGCTACTACAGAAAGACTCACTGATGACAGGGGAAAAATAGTCTCAAACAAAAATAATATTGAAGAAGACAGAACGAGACTCACTATCGAGAAAGATGAGATAGAACTACAGCATGCAGAGCTGAAAGCATGGGAAGATAATTTAGAAGCTAGCATTTCTTTACTGGAAAAAGTGAAGGTCAACTTGCAGGAGGAAAATGAAAAGAAACTTGAAGGTGTTTATGAGAAAAATCTCCAGATAGAAATTAACAAGTGTGGCATGCAGAAAATATCATTAGCTATGAAGAACACAGTAGCAGACCTTGACCAGATGACACAACAAGTAGCAGTTAATCGCAAACTACTGTTGAGAAAAAGGATCCAGCTGGGAAGTCTGCTGTCAAGTGTGGTGAAACAAAAAGAAGAACTTGATGAGAACAGAGAAAATGTGGATTCTGCCTTGAACAGAGTCATCAATGAGAGGCAAACTTTGAATTTGTTGAAGCGTAAAATTGACGTCGAGAAAGAAAAACAAACAATGGAGAAGGACAGGCTGGAACAAATGCGGTCTGACCTGAAAGTACGGCAAGATCAAGTGATAAATAACTTACAGTTTTTACAAACAGCAAAGGCAAATCTCCAGGAGTTGAATGAAAAGAGTATTAGAAGCAATCACAAAATATTAATCAAATTCGAACAAAACAAGAAAGGTGTGCAGACAGTGACACTTTCATTAAAGAATAAACTTGTAGAACTTAAACGGGTGACAGACCAAGTGTCAGGTAAAAAGAAATTGCTTTTGAGACAGAGGTACCAGTTGGGTCGTCTGCTGTCGATAATGGTGGAACAAAAAGAAGAACTTAATGAGAAGCGTGAAGATCTTGATTCTCATATTGACAGAATAAGCAAGGAGAGGGAAAAGTTACTTTCAATCAAGACAAACATAGATGTCGACAGAAAAAGCCTGAAAATTGACATGGAGAAAACACAACAACTGAGAACTGAGCTGCAGTTGAGTGAGGATCATGTAATAACTAAGCTACATTCACTAGAAAAAGCAAAGGCCAATCTACAGGAGGCGTATGAGAGCAGGCTTGAAAACATATCCAAGAAAGGACTTAAATTTGATACGAATAAGGAAACCATTCAGAAAGAAACACTTGCCTTGAAAAAGATGGTTGAAGACCTTGATCAAGTGACACACCAAATACTAAATAAAAACAAACTGTTGCAGGGAGAAAGGTTCCGGCAAGATGTTCTGCTTTCAAGCATGGTGAAACAAAGAGAACAACTTAAGGAGAACCAAAAAGTAATTGATGCTACCACAGAAAGACTCACTGATGACAGGGGAAAATTTGTTTCAAAGAAAAATAATATTGAAGAAGACAGAACAAGACTCACAATCGAGAAAGATGAAATAGAACTACAGCATGCAGAGTTGAAAGCATGGGAAGATAATTTAGAAGCTAGCATTTCTTTACTAGAAGAAGTGAAGGTCAATTTGCAGGAGGAAAATGACAAGAAACGTGAAGGTGTTTACGAGAAAAATCTCCAGATAGAAATTAACAAGTGTGGCATGCAGAAAATATCATTAGCTATGAAGAACACAGTAGCAGACCTTGACCAGATGACACAACAAGTAGCAGTTAATCGCAAACTACTGTTGAGAAAAAGGATCCAGCTGGGAAGTCTGCTGTCAAATGTGGTGAAACAAAAAGAAGAACTTGATGAGAACAGAGAAAATGTGGATTCTGCCTTGAACAGAGTCATCAATGAGAGGCAAACTTTGAATTTGTTGAAGCGTAAAATTGACGTCGAGAAAGAAAAACAAACAATGGAGAAGGACAGGCTGGAACAAATGCGGTCTGACCTGAAAGTACGGCAAGATCAAGTGATAAATAACTTACAGTTTTTACAAACAGCAAAGGCAAATCTCCAGGAGTTGAATGAAAAGAGTATTAAAAGCAATCACAAAATATTAATCAAATTCGAACAAAACAAGAAAGGTGTGCAGACAGTGACACTTTCATTAAAGAATAAACTTGTAGAACTTAAACGGGTGACAGACCAAGTGTCAGGTAAAAAGAAATTGCTTTTGAGACAGAGGTACCAGTTGGGTCGTCTGCTGTCGATAATGGTGGAACAAAAAGAAGAACTTAATGAGAAGCGTGAAGATCTTGATTCTCATATTGACAGAATAAGCAAGGAGAGGGAAAAGTTACTTTCAATCAAGACAAACATAGATGTCGACAGAAAAAGCCTGAAAATTGACATGGAGAAAACACAACAACTGAGAACTGAGCTGCAGTTGAGTGAGGATCATGTAATAACTAAGCTACATTCACTAGAAAAAGCAAAGGCCAATCTACAGGAGGCGAATGAGAGCAGGCTTGAAAACATATCCAAGAAAGGACTTAAATTTGATACGAATAAGGAAAGCATTCAGAAAGAAACACTTGCCTTGAAAAAGATGGTTGAAGACCTTGATCAAGTGACACACCAAATACTAAATAAAAACAAACTGTTGCAGGGAGAAAGGTTCCGGCAAGATGGTCTGCTTTCAAGCATGGTGAAACAAAGAGAACAACTTAAGGAGAACCAAAAAGTAATTGATGCTACCACAGAAAGACTCACTGATGACAGGGGAAAATTTGTTTCAAAGAAAAATAATATTGAAGAAGACAGAACAAGACTCACAATCGAGAAAGATGAAATAGAACTACAGCATGCAGAGTTGAAAGCATGGGAAGATAATTTAGAAGCTAGCATTTCTTTACTAGAAAAAGTGAAGGTCAACTTGCAGGAGGAAAATGGCAAGAAACTTGAAGGTGTTTACGAGAAAAATCTCCAGATAGAAATTAACAAGTGTGGCATGCAGAAAATATCATTAGCTATGAAGAACACAGTAGCAGACCTTGACCAGATGACACAACAAGTAGCAGTTAATCGCAAACTACTGTTGAGAAAAAGGATCCAGCTGGGAAGTCTGCTGTCAAGTGTGGTGAAACAAAAAGAAGAACTTGATGAGAACAGAGAAAATGTGGATTCTGCCTTGAACAGAGTCATCAATGAGAGGCAAACTTTGAATTTGTTGAAGCGTAAAATTGACGTCGAGAAAGAAAAACAAACAATGGAGAAGGACAGGCTGGAACAAATGCGGTCTGACCTGAAAGTACGGCAAGATCAAGTGATAAATAACTTACAGTTTTTACAAACAGCAAAGGCAAATCTCCAGGAGTTGAATGAAAAGAGTATTAGAAGCAATCACAAAATATTAATCAAATTCGAACAAAACAAGAAAGGTGTGCAGACAGTGACACTTTCATTAAAGAATAAACTTGTAGAACTTAAACGGGTGACAGACCAAGTGTCAGGTAAAAAGAAATTGCTTTTGAGACAGAGGTACCAGTTGGGTCGTCTGCTGTCGATAATGGTGGAACAAAAAGAAGAACTTAATGAGAAGCGTGAAGATCTTGATTCTCATATTGACAGAATAAGCAAGGAGAGGGAAAAGTTACTTTCAATCAAGACAAACATAGATGTCGACAGAAAAAGCCTGAAAATTGACATGGAGAAAACACAACAACTGAGAACTGAGCTGCAGTTGAGTGAGGATCATGTAATAACTAAGCTACATTCACTAGAAAAAGCAAAGGCCAATCTACAGGAGGCGAATGAGAGCAGGCTTGAAAACATATCCAAGAAAGGACTTAAATTTGATACGAATAAGGAAAGCATTCAGAAAGAAACACTTGCCTTGAAAAAGATGGTTGAAGACCTTGATCAAGTGACACACCAAATACTAAATAAAAACAAACTGTTGCAGGGAGAAAGGTTCCGGCAAGATGGTCTGCTTTCAAGCATGGTGAAACAAAGAGAACAACTTAAGGAGAACCAAAAAGTAATTGATGCTACCACAGAAAGACTCACTGATGACAGGGGAAAATTTGTTTCAAAGAAAAATAATATTGAAGAAGACAGAACAAGACTCACAATCGAGAAAGATGAAATAGAACTACAGCATGCAGAGTTGAAAGCATGGGAAGATAATTTAGAAGCTAGCATTTCTTTACTAGAAAAAGTGAAGGTCAACTTGCAGGAGGAAAATGGCAAGAAACTTGAAGGTGTTTACGAGAAAAATCTCCAGATAGAAATTAACAAGTGTGGCATGCAGAAAATATCATTAGCTATGAAGAACACAGTAGCAGACCTTGACCAGATGACACAACAAGTAGCAGTTAATCGCAAACTACTGTTGAGAAAAAGGATCCAGCTGGGAAGTCTGCTGTCAAGTGTGGTGAAACAAAAAGAAGAACTTGATGAGAACAGAGAAAATGTGGATTCTGCCTTGAACAGAGTCATCAATGAGAGGCAAACTTTGAATTTGTTGAAGCGTAAAATTGACGTCGAGAAAGAAAAACAAACAATGGAGAAGGACAGGCTGGAACAAATGCGGTCTGACCTGAAAGTACGGCAAGATCAAGTGATAAATAACTTACAGTTTTTACAAACAGCAAAGGCAAATCTCCAGGAGTTGAATGAAAAGAGTATTAGAAGCAATCACAAAATATTAATCAAATTCGAACAAAACAAGAAAGGTGTGCAGACAGTGACACTTTCATTAAAGAATACACTTGTAGAACTTAAACGGGTGACAGACCAAGTGTCAGGTAAAAAGAAATTGCTTTTGAGACAGAGGTACCAGTTGGGTCGTCTGCTGTCGATAATGGTGGAACAAAAAGAAGAACTTAATGAGAAGCGTGAAGATCTTGATTCTCATATTGACAGAATAAGCAAGGAGAGGGAAAAGTTACTTTCAATCAAGACAAACATAGATGTCGACAGAAAAAGCCTGAAAATTGACATGGAGAAAACACAACAACTGAGAACTGAGCTGCAGTTGAGTGAGGATCATGTAATAACTAAGCTACATTCACTAGAAAAAGCAAAGGCCAATCTACAGGAGGCGAATGAGAGCAGGCTTGAAAACATATCCAAGAAAGGACTTAAATTTGATACGAATAAGGAAACCATTCAGAAAGAAACACTTGCCTTGAAAAAGATGGTTGAAGACCTTGATCAAGTGACACACCAAATACTAAATAAAAACAAACTGTTGCAGGGAGAAAGGTTCCGGCAAGATGTTCTGCTTTCAAGCATGGTGAAACAAAGAGAACAACTTAAGGAGAACCAAAAAGTAATTGATGCTACCACAGAAAGACTCACTGATGACAGGGGAAAATTTGTTTCAAAGAAAAATAATATTGAAGAAGACAGAACAAGACTCACAATCGAGAAAGATGAAATAGAACTACAGCATGCAGAGTTGAAAGCATGGGAAGATAATTTAGAAGCTAGCATTTCTTTACTAGAAGAAGTGAAGGTCAATTTGCAGGAGGAAAATGACAAGAAACTTGAAGGTGTTTACGAGAAAAATCTCCAGATAGAAATTAACAAGTGTGGCATGCAGAAAATATCATTAGCTATGAAGAACACAGTAGCAGACCTTGACCAGATGACACAACAAGTAGCAGTTAATCGCAAACTACTGTTGAGAAAAAGGATCCAGCTGGGAAGTCTGCTGTCAAGTGTGGTGAAACAAAAAGAAGAACTTGATGAGAACAGAGAAAATGTGGATTCTGCCTTGAACAGAGTCATCAATGAGAGGCAAACTTTGAATTTGTTGAAGCGTAAAATTGACGTCGAGAAAGAAAAACAAACAATGGAGAAGGACAGGCTGGAACAAATGCGGTCTGACCTGAAAGTACGGCAAGATCAAGTGATAAATAACTTACAGTTTTTACAAACAGCAAAGGCAAATCTCCAGGAGTTGAATGAAAAGAGTATTAGAAGCAATCACAAAATATTAATCAAATTCGAACAAAACAAGAAAGGTGTGCAGACAGTGACACTTTCATTAAAGAATACGCTTGTAGACCTTAAACAGGTGACAGACCAAGTGTCAGGTAAAAAGAAATTGCTTTTGAGACAGAGGTACCAGTTGGGTCGTCTGCTGTCGATAATGGTGGAACAAAAAGAAGAACTTAATGAGAAGCGTGAAGATCTTGATTCTCATATTGACAGAATAAGCAAGGAGAGGGAAAAGTTACTTTCAATCAAGACAAACATTGATGTCGACAGAAAAAGCCTGAAAATTGACATGGAGAAAACACAACAACTGAGAACTGAGCTGCAGTTGAGTGAGGATCACGTAATAACTAAGCTACATTCACTAGAAAAAGCAAGGGCCAATCTACAGGAGGCGAATGAGAGCAGGCTTGAAAACATATCCAAGAAAGGACTTAAATTTGATACGAATAAGGAAACCATTCAGAAAGAAACACTTGCCTTGAAAAAGATGGTTGAAGACCTTGATCAAGTGACACACCAAATACTAAATAAAAACAAACTGTTGCAGGGAGAAAGGTTCCGGCAAGATGTTCTGCTTTCAAGCATGGTGAAACAAAGAGAACAACTTAAGGAGAACCAAAAAGTAATTGATGCTACCACAGAAAGACTCACTGATGACAGGGGAAAATTTGTTTCAAAGAAAAATAATATTGAAGAAGACAGAACAAGACTCACAATCGAGAAAGATGAAATAGAACTACAGCATGCAGAGTTGAAAGCATGGGAAGATAATTTAGAAGCTAGCATTTCTTTACTAGAAAAAGTGAAGGTCAACTTGCAGGAGGAAAATGGCAAGAAACTTGAAGGTGTTTACGAGAAAAATCTCCAGATAGAAATTAACAAGTGTGGCATGCAGAAAATATCATTAGCTATGAAGAACACAGTAGCAGACCTTGACCAGATGACACAACAAGTAGCAGTTAATCGCAAACTACTGTTGAGAAAAAGGATCCAGCTGGGAAGTCTGCTGTCAAGTGTGGTGAAACAAAAAGAAGAACTTGATGAGAACAGAGAAAATGTGGATTCTGCCTTGAACAGAGTCATCAATGAGAGGCAAACTTTGAATTTGTTGAAGCGTAAAATTGACGTCGAGAAAGAAAAACAAACAATGGAGAAGGACAGGCTGGAACAAATGCGGTCTGACCTGAAAGTACGGCAAGATCAAGTGATAAATAACTTGCAGTTTTTACAAACAGCAAAGGCAAATCTCCAGGAGTTGAATGAAAAGAGTATTAGAAGCAATCACAAAATATTAATCAAATTCGAACAAAACAAGAAAGGTGTGCAGACAGTGACACTTTCATTAAAGAATATGCTTGTAGACCTTAAACAGGTGACAGACCAAGTGTCAGGTAAAAAGAAATTGCTTTTGAGACAGAGGTACCAGTTGGGTCGTCTGCTGTCGATAATGGTGGAACAAAAAGAAGAACTTAATGAGAAGCGTGAAGATCTTGATTCTCATATTGACAGAATAAGCAAGGAGAGGGAAAAGTTACTTTCAATCAAGACAAACATTGATGTCGACAGAAAAAGCCTGAAAATTGACATGGAGAAAACACAACAACTGAGAACTGAGCTGCAGTTGAGTGAGGATCACGTAATAACTAAGCTACATTCACTAGAAAAAGCAAAGGCCAATCTACAGGAGGCGAATGAGAGCAGGCTTGAAAACATATCCAAGAAAGGACTTAAATTTGATACGAATAAGGAAACCATTCAGAAAGAAACACTTGCCTTGAAAAAGATGGTTGAAGACCTTGATCAAGTGACACACCAAATACTAAATAAAAACAAACTGTTGCAGGGAGAAAGGTTCCGGCAAGATGTTCTGCTTTCAAGCATGGTGAAACAAAGAGAACAACTTAAGGAGAACCAAAAAGTAATTGATGCTACCACAGAAAGACTCACTGATGACAGGGGAAAATTTGTTTCAAAGAAAAATAATATTGAAGAAGACAGAACAAGACTCACAATCGAGAAAGATGAAATAGAACTACAGCATGCAGAGTTGAAAGCATGGGAAGATAATTTAGAAGCTAGCATTTCTTTACTAGAAAAAGTGAAGGTCAACTTGCAGGAGGAAAATGACAAGAAACTTGAAGGTGTTTACGAGAAAAATCTCCAGATAGAAATTAACAAGTGTGGCATGCAGAAAATATCATTAGCTATGAAGAACACAGTAGCAGACCTTGACCAGATGACACAACAAGTAGCAGTTAATCGCAAACTACTGTTGAGAAAAAGGATCCAGCTGGGAAGTCTGCTGTCAAGTGTGGTGAAACAAAAAGAAGAACTTGATGAGAACAGAGAAAATGTGGATTCTGCCTTGAACAGAGTCATCAATGAGAGGCAAACTTTGAATTTGTTGAAGCGTAAAATTGACGTCGAGAAAGAAAAACAAACAATGGAGAAGGACAGGCTGGAACAAATGCGGTCTGACCTGAAAGTACGGCAAGATCAAGTGATAAATAACTTACAGTTTTTACAAACAGCAAAGGCAAATCTCCAGGAGTTGAATGAAAAGAGTATTAGAAGCAATCACAAAATATTAATCAAATTCGAACAAAACAAGAAAGGTGTGCAGACAGTGACACTTTCATTAAAGAATAAACTTGTAGAACTTAAACGGGTGACAGACCAAGTGTCAGGTAAAAAGAAATTGCTTTTGAGACAGAGTTACCAGTTGGGTCGTCTGCTGTCGATAATGGTGGAACAAAAAGAAGAACTTAATGAGAAGCGTGAAGATCTTGATTCTCATATTGACAGAATAAGCAAGGAGAGGGAAAAGTTACTTTCAATCAAGACAAACATAGATGTCGACAGAAAAAGCCTGAAAATTGACATGGAGAAAACACAACAACTGAGAACTGAGCTGCAGTTGAGTGAGGATCATGTAATAACTAAGCTACATTCACTAGAAAAAGCAAAGGCCAATCTACAGGAGGCGAATGAGAGCAGGCTTGAAAACATATCCAAGAAAGGACTTAAATTTGATACGAATAAGGAAAGCATTCAGAAAGAAACACTTGCCTTGAAAAAGATGGTTGAAGACCTTGATCAAGTGACACACCAAATACTAAATAAAAACAAACTGTTGCAGGGAGAAAGGTTCCGGCAAGATGGTCTGCTTTCAAGCATGGTGAAACAAAGAGAACAACTTAAGGAGAACCAAAAAGTAATTGATGCTACCACAGAAAGACTCACTGATGACAGGGGAAAATTTGTTTCAAAGAAAAATAATATTGAAGAAGACAGAACAAGACTCACAATCGAGAAAGATGAAATAGAACTACAGCATGCAGAGTTGAAAGCATGGGAAGATAATTTAGAAGCTAGCATTTCTTTACTAGAAAAAGTGAAGGTCAACTTGCAGGAGGAAAATGACAAGAAACCTGAAGGTGTTTACGAGAAAAATCTCCAGATAGAAATTAACAAGTGTGGCATGCAGAAAATATCATTAGCTATGAAGAACACAGTAGCAGACCTTGACCAGATGACACAACAAGTAGCAGTTAATCGCAAACTACTGTTGAGAAAAAGGATCCAGCTGGGAAGTCTGCTGTCAAGTGTGGTGAAACAAAAAGAAGAACTTGATGAGAACAGAGAAAATGTGGATTCTGCCTTGAACAGAGTCATCAATGAGAGGCAAACTTTGAATTTGTTGAAGCGTAAAATTGACGTCGAGAAAGAAAAACAAACAATGGAGAAGGACAGGCTGGAACAAATGCGGTCTGACCTGAAAGTACGGCAAGATCAAGTGATAAATAACTTGCAGTTTTTACAAACAGCAAAGGCAAATCTCCAGGAGTTGAATGAAAAGAGTATTAGAAGCAATCACAAAATATTAATCAAATTCGAACAAAACAAGAAAGGTGTGCAGACAGTGACACTTTCATTAAAGAATATGCTTGTAGACCTTAAACAGGTGACAGACCAAGTGTCAGGTAAAAAGAAATTGCTTTTGAGACAGAGGTACCAGTTGGGTCGTCTGCTGTCGATAATGGTGGAACAAAAAGAAGAACTTAATGAGAAGCGTGAAGATCTTGATTCTCATATTGACAGAATAAGCAAGGAGAGGGAAACGTTACTTTCAATCAAGACAAACATTGATGTCGACAGAAAAAGCCTGAAAATTGACATGGAGAAAACACAACAACTGAGAACTGAGCTGCAGTTGAGTGAGGATCACGTAATAACTAAGCTACATTCACTAGAAAAAGCAAAGGCCAATCTACAGGAGGCGAATGAGAGCAGGCTTGAAAACATATTCAAGAAAGGACTTAAATTTGATACGAATAAGGAAACCATTCAGAAAGAAACACTTGCCTTGAAAAAGATGGTTGAAGACCTTGATCAAGTGACACACCAAATACTAAATAAAAACAAACTGTTGCAGGGAGAAAGGTTCCGGCAAGATGTTCTGCTTTCAAGCATGGGGAAACAAAGAGAACAACTTAAGGAGAACCAAAAAGTAATTGATGCTACCACAGAAAGACTCACTGATGACAGGGGAAAATTTGTTTCAAAGAAAAATAATATTGAAGAAGACAGAACAAGACTCACAATCGAGAAAGATGAAATAGAACTACAGCATGCAGAGTTGAAAGCATGGGAAGATAATTTAGAAGCTAGCATTTCTTTACTAGAAAAAGTGAAGGTCAACTTGCAGGAGGAAAATGACAAGAAACTTGAAGGTGTTTACGAGAAAAATCTCCAGATAGAAATTAACAAGTGTGGCATGCAGAAAATATCATTAGCTATGAAGAACACAGTAGCAGACCTTGACCAGATGACACAACAAGTAGCAGTTAATCGCAAACTACTGTTGAGAAAAAGGATCCAGCTGGGAAGTCTGCTGTCAAGTGTGGTGAAACAAAAAGAAGAACTTGATGAGAACAGAGAAAATGTGGATTCTGCCTTGAACAGAGTCATCAATGAGAGGCAAACTTTGAATTTGTTGAAGCGTAAAATTGACGTCGAGAAAGAAAAACAAACAATGGAGAAGGACAGGCTGGAACAAATGCGGTCTGACCTGAAAGTACGGCAAGATCAAGTGATAAATAACTTACAGTTTTTACAAACAGCAAAGGCAAATCTCCAGGAGTTGAATGAAAAGAGTATTAGAAGCAATCACAAAATATTAATCAAATTCGAACAAAACAAGAAAGGTGTGCAGACAGTGACACTTTCATTAAAGAATAAACTTGTAGAACTTAAACGGGTGACAGACCAAGTGTCAGGTAAAAAGAAATTGCTTTTGAGACAGAGTTACCAGTTGGGTCGTCTGCTGTCGATAATGGTGGAACAAAAAGAAGAACTTAATGAGAAGCGTGAAGATCTTGATTCTCATATTGACAGAATAAGCAAGGAGAGGGAAAAGTTACTTTCAATCAAGACAAACATAGATGTCGACAGAAAAAGCCTGAAAATTGACATGGAGAAAACACAACAACTGAGAACTGAGCTGCAGTTGAGTGAGGATCATGTAATAACTAAGCTACATTCACTAGAAAAAGCAAAGGCCAATCTACAGGAGGCGAATGAGAGCAGGCTTGAAAACATATCCAAGAAAGGACTTAAATTTGATACGAATAAGGAAAGCATTCAGAAAGAAACACTTGCCTTGAAAAAGATGGTTGAAGACCTTGATCAAGTGACACACCAAATACTAAATAAAAACAAACTGTTGCAGGGAGAAAGGTTCCGGCAAGATGTTCTGCTTTCAAGCATGGTGAAACAAAGAGAACAACTTAAGGAGAACCAAAAAGTAATTGATGCTACCACAGAAAGACTCACTGATGACAGGGGAAAATTTGTTTCAAAGAAAAATAATATTGAAGAAGACAGAACAAGACTCACAATCGAGAAAGATGAAATAGAACTACAGCATGCAGAGTTGAAAGCATGGGAAAATAATTTAGAAGCTAGCATTTCTTTACTAGAAAAAGTGAAGGTCAACTTGCAGGAGGAAAATGACAAGAAACCTGAAGGTGTTTACGAGAAAAATCTCCAGATAGAAATTAACAAGTGTGGCATGCAGAAAATATCATTAGCTATGAAGAACACAGTAGCAGACCTTGACCAGATGACACAACAAGTAGCAGTTAATCGCAAACTACTGTTGAGAAAAAGGATCCAGCTGGGAAGTCTGCTGTCAAGTGTGGTGAAACAAAAAGAAGAACTTGATGAGAACAGAGAAAATGTGGATTCTGCCTTGAACAGAGTCATCAATGAGAGGCAAACTTTGAATTTGTTGAAGCGTAAAATTGACGTCGAGAAAGAAAAACAAACAATGGAGAAGGACAGGCTGGAACAAATGCGGTCTGACCTGAAAGTACGGCAAGATCAAGTGATAAATAACTTGCAGTTTTTACAAACAGCAAAGGCAAATCTCCAGGAGTTGAATGAAAAGAGTATTAGAAGCAATCACAAAATATTAATCAAATTCGAACAAAACAAGAAAGGTGTGCAGACAGTGACACTTTCATTAAAGAATATGCTTGTAGACCTTAAACAGGTGACAGACCAAGTGTCAGGTAAAAAG
Organism: Syngnathus scovelli; assembly: GCF_024217435.2. Taxonomy (NCBI): domain Eukaryota; kingdom Metazoa; phylum Chordata; class Actinopteri; order Syngnathiformes; family Syngnathidae; genus Syngnathus; species Syngnathus scovelli. The sequence goes on from NC_090858.1 coordinate 12,875,034, forward strand.
AAATTGCTTTTGAGACAGAGGTACCAGTTGGGTCGTCTGCTGTCGATAATGGTGGAACAAAAAGAAGAACTTAATGAGAAGCGTGAAGATCTTGATTCTCATATTGACAGAATAAGCAAGGAGAGGGAAAAGTTACTTTCAATCAAGACAAACATTGATGTCGACAGAAAAAGCCTGAAAATTGACATGGAGAAAACACAACAACTGAGAACTGAGCTGCAGTTGAGTGAGGATCACGTAATAACTAAGCTACATTCACTAGAAAAAGCAAAGGCCAATCTACAGGAGGCGAATGAGAGCAGGCTTGAAAACATATCCAAGAAAGGACTTAAATTTGATACGAATAAGGAAACCATTCAGAAAGAAACACTTGCCTTGAAAAAGATGGTTGAAGACCTTGATCAAGTGACACACCAAATACTAAATAAAAACAAACTGTTGCAGGGAGAAAGGTTCCGGCAAGATGTTCTGCTTTCAAGCATGGTGAAACAAAGAGAACAACTTAAGGAGAACCAAAAAGTAATTGATGCTACCACAGAAAGACTCACTGATGACAGGGGAAAATTTGTTTCAAAGAAAAATAATATTGAAGAAGACAGAACAAGACTCACAATCGAGAAAGATGAAATAGAACTACAGCATGCAGAGTTGAAAGCATGGGAAGATAATTTAGAAGCTAGCTTTTCTTTACTAGAAAAAGTGAAGGTCAACTTGCAGGAGGAAAATGACAAGAAACTTGAAGGTGTTTACGAGAAAAATCTCCAGATAGAAATTAACAAGTGTGGCATGCAGAAAATATCATTAGCTATGAAGAACACAGTAGCAGACCTTGACCAGATGACACAACAAGTAGCAGTTAATCGCAAACTACTGTTGAGAAAAAGGATCCAGCTGGGAAGTCTGCTGTCAAGTGTGGTGAAACAAAAAGAAGAACTTGATGAGAACAGAGAAAATGTGGATTCTGCCTTGAACAGAGTCATCAATGAGAGGCAAACTTTGAATTTGTTGAAGCGTAAAATTGACGTCGAGAAAGAAAAACAAACAATGGAGAAGGACAGGCTGGAACAAATGCGGTCTGACCTGAAAGTACGGCAAGATCAAGTGATAAATAACTTACAGTTTTTACAAACAGCAAAGGCAAATCTCCAGGAGTTGAATGAAAAGAGTATTAGAAGCAATCACAAAATATTAATCAAATTCGAACAAAACAAGAAAGGTGTGCAGACAGTGACACTTTCATTAAAGAATAAACTTGTAGAACTTAAACGGGTGACAGACCAAGTGTCAGGTAAAAAGAAATTGCTTTTGAGACAGAGGTACCAGTTGGGTCGTCTGCTGTCGATAATGGTGGAACAAAAAGAAGAACTTAATGAGAAGCGTGAAGATCTTGATTCTCATATTGACAGAATAAGCAAGGAGAGGGAAAAGTTACTTTCAATCAAGACAAACATTGATGTCGACAGAAAAAGCCTGAAAATTGACATGGAGAAAACACAACAACTGAGAACTGAGCTGCAGTTGAGTGAGGATCACGTAATAACTAAGCTACATTCACTAGAAAAAGCAAAGACCAATCTACAGGAGGCGAATGAGAGCAGGCTTGAAAACATATCCAAGAAAGGACTTAAATTTGATACGAATAAGGAAACCATTCAGAAAGAAACACTTGCCTTGAAAAAGATGGTTGAAGACCTTGATCAAGTGACACACCAAATACTAAATAAAAACAAACTGTTGCAGGGAGAAAGGTTCCGGCAAGATGTTCTGCTTTCAAGCATGGTGAAACAAAGAGAACAACTTAAGGAGAACCAAAAAGTAATTGATGCTACCACAGAAAGACTCACTGATGACAGGGGAAAATTTGTTTCAAAGAAAAATAATATTGAAGAAGACAGAACAAGACTCACAATCGAGAAAGATGAAATAGAACTACAGCATGCAGAGTTGAAAGCATGGGAAGATAATTTAGAAGCTAGCATTTCTTTACTAGAAAAAGTGAAGGTCAACTTGCAGGAGGAAAATGACAAGAAACTTGAAGGTGTTTACGAGAAAAATCTCCAGATAGAAATTAACAAGTGTGGCATGCAGAAAATATCATTAGCTATGAAAAACACAGTAGCAGACCTTGACCAGATGACACAACAAGTAGCAGTTAATCGCAAACTACTGTTGAGAAAAAGGATCCAGCTGGGAAGTCTGCTGTCAAGTGTGGTGAAACAAAAAGAAGAACTTGATGAGAACAGAGAAAATGTGGATTCTGCCTTGAACAGAGTCATCAATGAGAGGCAAACTTTGAATTTGTTGAAGCGTAAAATTGACGTCGAGAAAGAAAAACAAACAATGGAGAAGGACAGGCTGGAACAAATGCGGTCTGACCTGAAAGTACGGCAAGATCAAGTGATAAATAACTTACAGTTTTTACAAACAGCAAAGGCAAATCTCCAGGAGTTGAATGAAAAGAGTATTAGAAGCAATCACAAAATATTAATCAAATTCGAACAAAACAAGAAAGGTGTGATGACAGTGACACTTTCATTAAAGAATAAACTTGTAGAACTTAAACGGGTGACAGACCAAGTGTCAGGTAAAAAGAAATTGCTTTTGAGACAGAGGTACCAGTTGGGTCGTCTGCTGTCGATAATGGTGGAACAAAAAGAAGAACTTAATGAGAAGCGTGAAGATCTTGATTCTCATATTGACAGAATAAGCAAGGAGAGGGAAAAGTTACTTTCAATCAAGACAAACATTGATGTCGACAGAAAAAGCCTGAAAATTGACATGGAGAAAACACAACAACTGAGAACTGAGCTGCAGTTGAGTGAGGATCACGTAATAACTAAGCTACATTCACTAGAAAAAGCAAAGGCCAATCTACAGGAGGCGAATGAGAGCAGGCTTGAAAACATATCCAAGAAAGGACTTAAATTTGATACGAATAAGGAAACCATTCAGAAAGAAACACTTGCCTTGAAAAAGATGGTTGAAGACCTTGATCAAGTGACACACCAAATACTAAATAAAAACAAACTGTTGCAGGGAGAAAGGTTCCGGCAAGATGTTCTGCTTTCAAGCATGGTGAAACAAAGAGAACAACTTAAGGAGAACCAAAAAGTAATTGATGCTACCACAGAAAGACTCACTGATGACAGGGGAAAATTTGTTTCAAAGAAAAATAATATTGAAGAAGACAGAACAAGACTCACAATCGAGAAAGATGAAATAGAACTACAGCATGCAGAGTTGAAAGCATGGGAAGATAATTTAGAAGCTAGCATTTCTTTACTAGAAAAAGTGAAGGTCAACTTGCAGGAGGAAAATGACAAGAAACTTGAAGGTGTTTACGAGAAAAATCTCCAGATAGAAATTAACAAGTGTGGCATGCAGAAAATATCATTAGCTATGAAGAACACAGTAGCAGACCTTGACCAGATGACACAACAAGTAGCAGTTAATCGCAAACTACTGTTGAGAAAAAGGATCCAGCTGGGAAGTCTGCTGTCAAGTGTGGTGAAACAAAAAGAAGAACTTGATGAGAACAGAGAAAATGTGGATTCTGCCTTGAACAGAGTCATCAATGAGAGGCAAACTTTGAATTTGTTGAAGCGTAAAATTGACGTCGAGAAAGAAAAACAAACAATGGAGAAGGACAGGCTGGAACAAATGCGGTCTGACCTGAAAGTACGGCAAGATCAAGTGATAAATAACTTACAGTTTTTACAAACAGCAAAGGCAAATCTCCAGGAGTTGAATGAAAAGAGTATTAGAAGCAATCACAAAATATTAATCAAATTCGAACAAAACAAGAAAGGTGTGCAGACAGTGACACTTTCATTAAAGAATAAACTTGTAGAACTTAAACGGGTGACAGACCAAGTGTCAGGTAAAAAGAAATTGCTTTTGAGACAGAGGTACCAGTTGGGTCGTCTGCTGTCGATAATGGTGGAACAAAAAGAAGAACTTAATGAGAAGCGTGAAGATCTTGATTCTCATATTGACAGAATAAGCAAGGAGAGGGAAAAGTTACTTTCAATCAAGACAAACATTGATGTCGACAGAAAAAGCCTGAAAATTGACATGGAGAAAACACAACAACTGAGAACTGAGCTGCAGTTGAGTGAGGATCACGTAATAACTAAGCTACATTCACTAGAAAAAGCAAAGGCCAATCTACAGGAGGCGAATGAGAGCAGGCTTGAAAACATATCCAAGAAAGGACTTAAATTTGATACGAATAAGGAAACCATTCAGAAAGAAACACTTGCCTTGAAAAAGATGGTTGAAGACCTTGATCAAGTGACACACCAAATACTAAATAAAAACAAACTGTTGCAGGGAGAAAGGTTCCGGCAAGATGTTCTGCTTTCAAGCATGGTGAAACAAAGAGAACAACTTAAGGAGAACCAAAAAGTAATTGATGCTACCACAGAAAGACTCACTGATGACAGGGGAAAATTTGTTTCAAAGAAAAATAATATTGAAGAAGACAGAACAAGACTCACAATCGAGAAAGATGAAATAGAACTACAGCATGCAGAGTTGAAAGCATGGGAAGATAATTTAGAAGCTAGCATTTCTTTACTAGAAAAAGTGAAGGTCAACTTGCAGGAGGAAAATGACAAGAAACTTGAAGGTGTTTACGAGAAAAATCTCCAGATAGAAATTAACAAGTGTGGCATGCAGAAAATATCATTAGCTATGAAGAACACAGTAGCAGACCTTGACCAGATGACACAACAAGTAGCAGTTAATCGCAAACTACTGTTGAGAAAAAGGATCCAGCTGGGAAGTCTGCTGTCAAGTGTGGTGAAACAAAAAGAAGAACTTGATGAGAACAGAGAAAATGTGGATTCTGCCTTGAACAGAGTCATCAATGAGAGGCAAACTTTGAATTTTTTGAAGCGTAAAATTGACGTTGAGAAAGAAAAACAAACAATGGAGAAGGACAGGCTGGAACAAATGCGGTCTGACCTGAAAGTACGGCAAGATCAAGTGATAAATAACTTACAGTTTTTACAAACAGCAAAGGCAAATCTCCAGGAGTTGAATGAAAAGAGTATTAGAAGCAATCACAAAATATTAATCAAATTCGAACAAAACAAGAAAGGTGTGCAGACAGTGACACTTTCATTAAAGAATAAACTTGTAGAACTTAAACGGGTGACAGACCAAGTGTCAGGTAAAAAGAAATTGCTTTTGAGACAGAGGTACCAGTTGGGTCGTCTGCTGTCGATAATGGTGGAACAAAAAGAAGAACTTAATGAGAAGCGTGAAGATCTTGATTCTCATATTGACAGAATAAGCAAGGAGAGGGAAAAGTTACTTTCAATCAAGACAAACATTGATGTCGAGAGAAAAAGCCTGAAAATTGACATGGAGAAAACACAACAACTGAGAACTGAGCTGCAGTTGAGTGAGGATCACGTAATAACTAAGCTACATTCACTAGAAAAAGCAAAGGCCAATCTACAGGAGGCGAATGAGAGCAGGCTTGAAAACATATCCAAGAAAGGACTTAAATTTGATACGAATAAGGAAACCATTCAGAAAGAAACACTTGCCTTGAAAAAGATGGTTGAAGACCTTGATCAAGTGACACACCAAATACTAAATAAAAACAAACTGTTGCAGGGAGAAAGGTTCCGGCAAGATGTTCTGCTTTCAAGCATGGTGAAACAAAGAGAACAACTTAAGGAGAACCAAAAAGTAATTGATGCTACCACAGAAAGACTCACTGATGACAGGGGAAAATTTGTTTCAAAGAAAAATAATATTGAAGAAGACAGAACAAGACTCACAATCGAGAAAGATGAAATAGAACTACAGCATGCAGAGTTGAAAGCATGGGAAGATAATTTAGAAGCTAGCATTTCTTTACTAGAAAAAGTGAAGGTCAACTTGCAGGAGGAAAATGACAAGAAACTTGAAGGTGTTTACGAGAAAAATCTCCAGATAGAAATTAACAAGTGTGGCATGCAGAAAATATCATTAGCTATGAAGAACACAGTAGCAGACCTTGACCAGATGACACAACAAGTAGCAGTTAATCGCAAACTACTGTTGAGAAAAAGGATCCAGCTGGGAAGTCTGCTGTCAAGTGTGGTGAAACAAAAAGAAGAACTTGATGAGAACAGAGAAAATGTGGATTCTGCCTTGAACAGAGTCATCAATGAGAGGCAAACTTTGAATTTGTTGAAGCGTAAAATTGACGTCAAGAAAGAAAAACAAACAATGGAGAAGGACAGGCTGGAACAAATGCGGTCTGACCTGAAAGTACGGCAAGATCAAGTGATAAATAACTTGCAGTTTTTACAAACAGCAAAGGCAAATCTCCAGGAGTTGAATGAAAAGAGTATTAGAAGCAATCACAAAATATTAATCAAATTCGAACAAAACAAGAAAGGTGTGCAGACAGTGACACTTTCATTAAAGAATATGCTTGTAGACCTTAAACAGGTGACAGACCAAGGGTCAGGTAAAAAGAAATTGCTTTTGAGACAGAGGTACCAGTTGGGTCGTCTGCTGTCGATAATGGTGGAACAAAAAGAAGAACTTAATGAGAAGCGTGAAGACCTTGATTCTCATATTGACAGAATAAGCAAGGAGAGGGAAAAGTTACTTTCAATCAAGACAAACATTGATGTCGACAGAAAAAGCCTGAAAATTGACATGGAGAAAACACAACAACTGAGAACTGAGCTGCAGTTGAGTGAGGATCACGTAATAACTAAGCTACATTCACTAGAAAAAGCAAAGGCCAATCTACAGGAGGCGAATGAGAGCAGGCTTGAAAACATATCCAAGGAAGGACTTCATTTTGAAACGATTAAGGAAACCATTCAGAAAAATACACATGCCTTGAAAAAGATGGTTGCAAACTTTGATCAAGTGACACAACAAATACTAAATCAAAACAAGCTGATACAGGAAGGAAGGATCCGGCAAGGTGGTCTGCTTTCAAGCATGGTGAAACAAAGGGAAGAACTTGAAGAGTACCAAAACGTCATTGATGCTACTAGAGAAAGACTTACTGATGACAGGGGCAAATTAGTTTCAAAGAAAAATTATATTGAAGAAGACAAAAGAAGACTCAATATTGAGAAAGATAAGATGGAACAACCGCATGCAGAGCTGAAAGGATGGGAAGACCATTTCGCAGCTAGCATTTCTTTACTAGAAAAAGTGAAGGTCAACTTGCAGGAGGAAAATGACAAGAAACTTGAAAGTTTTTACGAGAAAAATCTCCAGGTAGAAATTAACAAGTGTTGCATGCAGAAAATATCATTAACTATGAAGAACACACTAGCAAACCTTGACCAGATGACATACCAAGTAGCAGTTAATCGCAAACTACTGTTGAGGAAAAGGATCCAGCTGGGAAGTTTGCTGTCAAGTGTGGTGAAACAAAAAGAAGAAATTGATGAGAACAGAGAAAATGTGGATTCTGCCTTGAAGAGAGTCAGCAATGAGAGGGAAACTTTGAATTTGTTGGATTGTAAAATTGACGTCGAGGAAGAAGAACAAACAATAGAGAAGGACAGGCTGGAACAAATGCGGTCTGACCTGAAAGTACGGCAAGATCAAGTTATAAATACCTTACAGTTTTTACAAACAGCAAAGGCAACTCTTCAGGAGTTGAATGAAAAGAATATTAGAAGCAATCATAAAATATTAATCAAATTAAAGCAAAACAAGAAAGGTGTGCAAACAGTGACACTTTCATTGAAGAATATGCTTGACCAAGTGTCAGGTAAGAATAAATTGCTTTTGAGACAGAGGTACCAGTTGGGTTGTCCGCTGTCGAGAATGGTAGAACAAAAAGAAGAACTTAATGAGAAGCGTGAAAATTCCGATTCTCATATTGACAGAATAAGCAAAGGGAGGGAAAAGTTACTTTCAATCAAGGCAAACATTGATGTCGATAGAAAAAGCCTGAAAATTGACATGGAGAAAACACAACAACTGAGAAATGAGCTGAAGTATATTGAGGTTCACTTAATAACGAAGCTATATTCACTAGAAAAAGCAAAGGCCATTCTCCAGGAGGCGAATGAGAGCAGGCTTGTAAACATACATACATCACTGGCCAAACAAGATATTTCTACAGCGAGCCATACTTCTCAAAGAGACTGCCTACGAAAAATCTGGAAGGATACAAACATTCAAAAAAAAGAGATTGATCAGATGAAATGCACTGGGCATGAGATGAGAAAACACTTGGAGGAACAATTAAAAGTGATTACCAATTTTGTTGAAACATATTGGATACAGAAGAAAAAGACATTTGTCAAGACAACTGATCAAAGAAGTCATTCGGAGAAAAAACGTAAAATTCAGGACAAAAATAATTTTAGCCTTCACAAACTTAAAATTGAGATGCATTACGATATTGAGAGCCTTTTAAAAAAAAAGCCAGTCCACTGAATACTTAATCAGTAGTAATCACATACGCAATTGGACAAAAGAAAAGCAAATAGTAGATAGTGTGTTGCGGAATTTTATATCCGCTCTCATGCCAACTGCTCAGAGAGAAAATGAGACAGTAACTTATCTATCATTTAACTCTGTAGATTATTAAAAGACACTTGAACATCACACCAGGGACAAAGGACTGAACCCGTGACTCAAGTTGAGAGACAACTTATCCCTCTGGCGCTGTAACACTCATTCAAATCCAGTATACTATGTCTCAAAGCAGAATTCTCATAACTTCATGTTTAAGATTGTAACTTGTTTTCCCTTTGGGCATACTTACAGTATTGTTCCTGCACTGCACTTTTGTGCAAAATCAGGGGACTCTGAAACATGTTTTTGGTACAAGTACATCTTAAAGTGTATCTGTATTGTAATTTACAATTAATTTTGTTTTGCAAATGTGTTGCAATGTCTAGCATTTTTTATAGATGGTAAATGCATGTTATTATTGTTAGAATAATTGGTTTTGCAGAATCGCTGGTCGGCCTGAACCGGAGGTCTCATATCTTCGCTCAAGCCAACATATCTGTCTAACCTTAAGGAGTTCTTATTCTCCCTTCCTTTTCTTATGTGTGAGCGGCCCTCACTAGTTATGAACAGAACACCTTTGTTCTTTGTTTAGTTCAAGAGAAGTTCTTTCTCTTTTATACTTTGTAGTTTCTATTCATAAATTGTTGTTGACCGGGACAGCTTTTAAGTTATCCCATATTTACTCAATGTTTGTTTAAGTAGACTTCATGCAAGTTATCTCACATCTACTTAACGTTTGTTGGAGTCAAGTCAAGTCAAGTCAAGTCAAGTTTATTTGTATAGCCCTAAATCACGAACAGTCTCAAAGGGCTTCACATGTGTATGCACGAGAGGTATCTGATTCTTTACACATCATTATTATAGTGTGAAACGTAGCAAGAAAGTCTAGAACATTGTTTTACAGGGACACGGCATCCAGGTTTGGAGATCGCAGCCGAGAACAAGGCTGCCAACCACCTAAGAACAGACTGCATTCCTGGGGTCACGAATCGGCCAAGGCCATGCAGCCTCGCACCACACAACATTGTTAGCTAGCTAATCAGCGTTGCTACAGCCACAATCTCCCCTCCCTTTAGTGTAGCAACGCCTCATGTAACCAGGGCAACCCAAAATAAAAAGAGGAGATAGCGGAAGTGAGTGATGAGTGGGCAACTTATATAGATCACTCCCAAAAATGATGCTGCATTGTATCAATTTAAAAGATCAATTTGACCTTTGCAGGATGATCTGCTGTGTCGGATCTGGACTGCCATGAAAGTATGATGTTTATATGTGTACTTTGTCAACAACCGCTGTAGATGTTAAAGAATGGGATGAATATATCTAAAATGAATGTGGATAATTTGTTTCAGGTAACTATAAGAGTAACTGAAAAAAGAAACAATTGATTGCTCATGGCAAAACAAGCTGCAAAGACAGAAAAAAAAAGTCATATGTATGGATTTGCGACCGACCCTTTGTTGTA